>NC_092037.1:77353002-78553002 GCF_003086295.3 Arachis hypogaea
TGGCATTTGCACAACTAACAGCAAGTGCACTGGGTCGTCCAAGTAAAACCTTACTGAGTAAGGGACCCAGGAGATTGTTAGTATGAAGCAAGCTATGGTATCTTGTAAATCTTAGTCAGGCAAACTCAAATGATAATGGTGATGAACGAAAATAACATAAAGATAAAGATAAGATACTTATGTAATTCATTGGTAGGAACTTCAGATAAGCGCATGAAGATGCCTTCCCTTCCGTCTCTCTGCTTTCCTACTGCCTTCATCAATCCTTCTTCCTCCTTTCCATGGCAAGCTCATGTAGGGTTTCACTGTTGTCAGCAGCTACCTCCATCCTCGCAGTGAAAGCTAATGCACACACTCTGTCACAGTGCTGCCAATCACCGGTGTGGTTCCCTCCCCTACCGGAATAGAATCCAGTGATTCTTTTGCGTCTGTCACTAACGCCCGGTAGGTTACAGGTTTGAAGCACGTCACAGTCATTCAGTCATTGAATCCTACTCAGAATACCAAGACAAGGTTAGACCTTCCGGATTCTCTTGAATGCTGCCATCAATTCTTGCCTATAGCACGAAGATTCTGACTTCACGGAATGGCTGGCTCGTTTGTCAGGCGAGCACTCGGTTGTCAGGCGATCAACCATGCATCGTGCAATCAGGAATCCAAGAGATATTCACCAAGCCTCAAATGCTTGTAGAACAAGAGTGGTTGTCAGTCACTTTGTTCATGGGTGAGGATGGTGATGGGCGTCAATCATCACCTTCATCAAGTTGAAGAACAAGTGATATCTTGGATAAAGAACAAGCGGAATTGAATGGAAGAACAATAGTAATTGCATTAATACTCGAGGTACAGCAGAGCTCCACACCTTAATCTATGGTGTGTAGAAGCTCCACCGTTGAAAATACATAAGCATAAGGTCTAGGCATGGCCGAATGGCCAGCCTCCCAATGATCTAAGATCTAAAGTGATCAAAAGATATAAAGATCCAAAGATTTCTAATACAATAGTCAAAGGTCCTACTTATAGAAAACTAGTAACCTAAGGTGTACAGAAATGAGTAAATGACATAAAAATCCACTTCCGGGCCCACTTGGTGTGTGCTTGGGCTGAGCAGTGAAGCATTTTTCGTGCAGAGACTCTTCTTGGAGTTAAACGCCAGCTTTAGTGCCAGTTTGGGCGTTTAACTCCCATTTGGGTGCCAGTTCCAGCGTTTAACGCTGGGATTTCTTGAGGTGACTTTGAACGCCGGTTTGGGCCATCAAATCTTGGGCAAAGTATGGACTATCATATATTGCTGGAAAGCCCAGGATGTCTACTTTCCAACGCCGTTAAGAGCGCGCCAATTGGGCTTCTGTAGCTCCGGAAAATCCACTTCGAGTGCAGGGAGGTCAGAATCCAACAGCATCTGCAGTCCTTTTTGGTCTCTGAATCAGATTTCTGCTCAGGTCCCTCAATTTCAGCCAGAAAATACCTGAAATCACAGAAAAACACACAAACTCATAGTAAAGTCCAGAAAAGTGAATTTTAACTAAAAACTAATAAAAATATACTAAAAAATAACTATATCATAACAAAAACATACTAAAAACAATGCCAAAAAGTATACAAATTATCCGCTCATCACAACACCAAACTTAAATTGTTGCTTGTCCTCAAGCAACTGAAAATCAAATAAGATAAAAAGAAAAGAATATGCAATGAATTCCAAAAACATCTATGAAGATCAGTATTAATTAGATGAGCGGGGTTTTTAACTTTTTGCCTCTGAACAGTTTTGGCATCTCAATCTATCCCTTGAAATTCAGAATGGTTGGCTTCTTTAGGAACTCAGAGTCCAAATAGTGTTAATGATTCTCTTAGTAAAGTATGATGATTCTTGAACATAGCTATTTATTGAGTCTTGGCTGTGGCCCAAAGCACTCTGTCTTCCAGTATTACCACCGGATACATACATGCCACAGACACATAATTGGGTGAACCTTTTCAGATTGTGACTCAGCTTTGCTAAAGTCCCCAATTAGAGGTGTCCAGGGTTCTTAAGCACACTCTTATTTGCCTTGGATCACAACTCTTATTTCTCTATTATTTTTTTTTTGAAATGCTTTTTCTTGCTTCAAGAATCATTTTATTGATTTTTCAGATCCTCAGTAACATGTCTCCTTTTTCATCATTCTTTCAAGAGCCAACATTCATGAACCACAAATTCAAGATACATATGCACTGTTTAAGCATACATTCAGAGAACAAAAATATTGCCACCACATCAAAATAATTAACTGTTATAAAATTCAAAATTCATGCAATTCTTCCTTTTCAATTAAGCACATTTTTATTCAAGAAAGGTGATGGATTCATAGGACATTCATAACTTTAAGGCATAGACACTAAGACACTAATGATCATAAGACACAAACATGGATAAACATAAGCATAAAATTCGAAAAACAGAAGAACAAATAACAAGGAAATCAAAGAACGGGTCCACCTTAGTGATGGCGGCTCTTTCTTGCTCTTGAAGATCCTATGGAGTGTTTGAGCTCCTCAATGTCTCTTCCTTGTCTTTGTTGCTCCTCCCTCATGATTCTTTGATCTTCTCTAATTTCATGAAGGATGATGGAGTGTTCTTGATGCTCCACCCTTAGTTGTCCCATGTTGGAACTCAACTCTCCTAGGGAGGTGTGTAGTTGCTCCCAATAGTTTTGTGGAGGAAAATTCATCCCTTGAGGAATTTCAGGGATTTCATGATGAGTGGGATCCCTTGTGTACTCCATCCTTTTCTTGGTGATGGGTTTGTCCTCATCAATGGGGATGTCTCCCTCTATGTCAACTCCAACTGAATAACAGAGGTGACAAATGAGATGAGGAAAGGCTAACCTTGCTAAGGTGGAGGTCTTGTCCGCCACCTTATAGAGTTCTTGGGCTATAACCTCATGAACTTCTATTTCTTCTCCAATCATGATGCTATGGATCATGATGGCCCGGTCTATGGTAACTTCGGACCGGTTGCTAGTGGGAATGATTGAGCGTTGTATGAACTCTAACCATCCTCTAGCCACGGGTTTGAGGTCATGCCTTCTCAATTGGACCGGCTTTCCTCTTGAATCTTGCTTCCATTGTGCGCCCTCTTCACATATGACTGTGAGGACTTGGTCCAACCTTTGATCAAAGTTGACCCTTCTAGTGTAAGGATGTTCATCTCCTTGCATCATAGGCAAGTTGAACGCCACCCTCACACTCTCCGGACTAAAATCCAAGTATTTCCCCGAACCATAGTAAGGTAGTTCTTTGGATTCGGGTTCACACTTTGGTCATGGTTCTTGGTGATCCATGCATTGGCATAGAACTCTTGAACCATCAAGATTCTGACTTGTTGAATGGGGTTGGTAAGAACTTCCCAACCTCTTCTTCGGATCTCATGGCGGATCTCTGGATATTCACCCTTTTTGAGTGAAAAAGGGACCTCGGGGATCACCTTCGTCAAGGCCACAACTTCATAGAAGTGGACTTGATGCACCCTTGAGAGGAATCTATCCATCTCCCATGACTCGGAGGTGGAAGCTTTTGCTTTCCCTTTCCTCTTCTTAGAGGTTTCTCCAGCCTTGGATGCCATAATGGTTATGGAAAAATGAAAAAGCAGCGCTTTTACCACACCAAACTTAAAATGTTTGCTCGTCCTCGAGCAAAAGAAGAAAGAAGAGAGTAGAAGAAGAAGAATGAGGAAGAGGGGGATGGTGGTGTATTCGGCCAAAGAGGGAGAGAAGTGGTGTTTAGGTTGTGTGAAAATGAAGGGTTGAAGAGGGGTATATATAGGAGAGAGGGGATGAATGGTTCGGCCATTATGGGTGGGTTTGGGAGGGAAAGTGGTTTGAATTTGAAGGGTGAGGTTGGTGGGGATTTATGAAGGATGGATGTGAGTGGTGAAGAGAAGGATAGGATTTGATAGGTGAGGGGTTTTTGGGAAAGAGGTGTTGAGGTGATTGGTGAATGGGGGAAGAAGAGAGAGAGTGATGGTAGGGTCCTGTGGGGTCCACAGATCCTGTAGTGTCAAGGAAAAGGCATCCCTGCACCAAATGACATCAAAATCCACGTTTTGAGCCATTTCTGGCGTTAAACGCCGGGCTTATGCCCATTCCTGGCGTTTAACGCCAGGTTCTTGCCCTTTACTGGCGTTTAACGCCAGTCTGGTGCCCCTTTCTGGCGTTAAACGCCCAGAAGGGTGCCAGACTGGGCGTTAAACGCCCAACTGCTAGGCTTACTGGCGTTTGAACGCCAGCAGCATCTTCCTCCAGGGTGTGCTGTTTTTCTTCCTGTTTTTCATTTTGTTTTTGTTTTTTTTTTCATTGTTTTTATGACTTCTTATGATCATCAACCTACAAAAAAGATAAAATAACAAAAGAAAATAATTAAGTATAAAACATTGGGTTGCCTCCCAACAAGCGCTTCTTTAATGTCATTAGCTTGACAGAGGACTCTCATGGAGCCTCAGAAATGCTCAGAACCGTGTTGGACCTTCCCAACACCAAACTTAGAGTTTGAATGTGGGGGTTCAACACCAAACTTAGAGTTTGGTTGTGGCCTCCCAACACCAAACTTAGAGTTTGACTGCGGGGGCTCAGTTTGGCTCTGTTTTGAGAGAAGCTCTTCATGCTTCCTCTCCTCTATCAACATCAATCACAGCCTTTGCTGTGGCTAGGAAGGGTCTGCCAAGGATGATGGATTCATCCATGCATTTCCCAGTCTCTAGGACTATGAAATCAGTAGGGATGTAATGGTCTTCAACCTTAACCAGAACATCCTCTACAAGTCCATAGGCTTGTTTTCTTGAGTTGTCTGCCATCTCTAGTGAGATTTTTGCAGCTTGTACCTCATAGATCCCTAATTTCTCCATTACAGAGAGGGGCATGAGGTTTACACTTGATCCTAAGTCACACAAGGCCTTCTTGAAGGTCATGGTACCTATGGTACAAGGTATAGAAAACTTCCCAGGATCCTGCCTTTTTTGAGGCAGTTTCTGCTTAGACAAGTCATCCAGTTCTTTGGTGAGCAAAGGGGGTTCATCCTCCCAAGTCTCATTTCCAAATAACTTCTCATTTAGCTTCATGATTGCTCCAAGGTATTTAGCAACTTGCTCCTCAGTGACATACTCATCCTCTTCAGAGGAAGAATACTCATCAGAGCTCATGAATGGCAGAAGTAAGTCCAATGGAATCTCTATGGTCTCATCTTGAGCCTCAGATTCCCATGGTTCCTCATTGAGGAACTCATTGGAGGTCAGTGGGCGTCCAGTGAGGCCTTCCTCAGTGGCGTTCACTGCCTCTCCTTCCTCCCAGAATTCGGCCATGTTGATGGCCTTGCACTCTCCTTTTGGATTTTCTTCAGTATTGCTTGGGAGAGTGCTTGGAGGAAGTTCAGTAATTTTCTTGCTCAGCTGACCCACTTGTCCTTCCAAATTCCTAATGGAAGATCTAGTTTCAGTCATGAAACTTTGAGTGGTTTTGATTAGATCAGAGACCATGGTTGCCAAGTCAGAATTATTCTGCTTAGAACTCTCTGTCTGTTGCTGAGAAGATGATGGAAAAGGCTTGCTATTGCCAAACCTATTTCTTCCACCATTATTGTTATTGAAACCTTGTTGAGGTCTATGTTGATCCTTCCATGAAAGATTTGGATGATTCCTCCATGATGGATTGTAGGTGTTTCCATAGGATTCTCCCATGTAATTCACCTCTTCCATTGAAGGGTTCTCAGGATCATAAGCTTCTTCCTCAGATGAAGCTTCCTTAGTACTGCTTGGTGCATTTTGCATTCCAGACAGACTTTGAGAAATCATATTGACTTGTTGGGTCAATATTTTGTTCTGAGCCAATATGGCATTCAGAGTGTCAATCTCAAGAACTCCTTTCTTCTGACTAGTCCCATTGTTCACAGGATTTCTTTCAGAAGTGTACATGAATTGGTTATTTGCAACCATTTCAATCAGTTCTTGAGCCTCAGTAGGCATCTTCTTCAGATGAAGAGATCCTCCAGAAGAGCTATCCAAGGACATCTTGGATAGTTCAGAGAGACCATCATAGAAAATACCTATGATGCTCCATTCAGAAAGCATATCAGTGGGACACTTTCTGATCAATTGTTTGTATCTTTCCCAAGCTTCATAGAGGGATTCTCCTTCCTTCTGTCTGAAGGTTTGGACTTCCACTCTAAGCTTACTCAATTTTTGAGGTGGAAGGAACTTTGCCAAGAAGGCATTGACTAGCTTTTCCCAAGAGTCCAGGCTTTCTTTAGGTTGAGAGTCCAACCATGTTCTAGCCCTGTCTCTTACAGCAAAAGGGAATAGCATCAGTCTATAGACCTCAGGGTCTACCCCATTAGTCTTGACTGTGTCACAGATTTGCAAGAATTCAGCTAAAAACTGATGAGGATCTTCCAATGGAAGTCCATGAAACTTGCAATTCTGTTGCATTAGAGAAACTAATTGAGGCTTAAGCTCAAAGTTGTTTGCTCCAATGGCAGGGATAGAGATGCTTCTCCCATAGAAGTCGGGAGTAGGTGCAGTAAAGTCACCCAGCACCTTCCTTGCATTGTTGGCATTGTTGTTGTTTTCGGCTGCCATTTGTTCTTCTTCCTTGAAGAATTCGTCCAGGTGCTCTAAAGAGAGTTGTGCTTTGGCTTCTTTTAGCTTTCCCTTCAAGGTCCTTTCAGGTTCAGGATCAGCCTCAACAAGAATGCCTTTTTCTTTGCTCCTGCTCATAAGAAAGAGAAGGGAACAAGAAGATGTGGAATCCTCTATGTCACAGTACAGAGATTCCTTTAGATGTCAGAGGAAAAGAAGAGTAGAAGACAGAAGTGGAAAATTCGAACTTATCAGAGAGAATGGAGTTCGAATTTTGCATTAAAGGGTAGTGTTAGTCCATAAATAGAAGGATGTGAGAAGGAGGGAAGTCATTTTCGAAAATTAAGTGAAAAATTTTGAAAACATTTTTGAAAAACATTACTTAATTTTCGAAAATGAAAATGGAAAAGAGATCAAGTGATTTTTTGAAAAAGATTTTGAAATTAGAAATCAAAAAGATTTGATTGAAAACTTAATTTGAAAAAAAATGTGATTAAAAAGATATGATTTGAAAACAATTTTAAAAGATATGATTTGAAAACATTTTGAAAAGATATGATTTTAAAATTAATGACTTGCCTAACAAGAAAAGATATGATTCAAACATAAAACCTTTCTCAACAGAAAAGGCAACATACTTGAAATGTTGAATCAAATCATTAATTGATAGTAAGTTTCTTTGAAAAAGGAAAGAAGTTAATTTTGAAAAAGATTTGATTGAAAAATTGATTTGAAAAAGATTTGATTTTGAAAAGATTTTGAAAACTTAAAAAAATCTGATTTGGAAACAAAATCTTCCTCCCCTAGCCATCCTGGCGTTAAACGCCCAGAATGGTATCCATTCTGGCGTTTAACGCCCAAAATGCTACCCTTTTGGGCGTTAAACGCCCAACCAGGTACCCTGGCTGGCGTTTAAACGCCAGTCTGTCCTTCTTCACTGGGCGTTTTGAACGCCCAGCTTTTTCTGTGCAATTCCTCTCCTGTGTGTTCTGAATCTTCAATTCTCTGTATAATTGACTTGAAAAGACACAAATTAAAAATATATTTGGATTTTTAATAATAAGGAAAAATCAAAATGCAACAAGAATCAAATAACAATGCATGCAAGACACCAAACTTAGCAGTTTGTATGCTACTGACACTAACAGGATGAAAATGCAAATGAGACACACTAGACATTCAAGTCAATAGAATTCAAAGATCAGAGCAAGTAAATCATCAAGAACATCTTGAAGATCACCAAGATATATGAATGCATGCAATTGACACCAAACTTATGATGAGACTCTAGACTCAAACAAGAAATATTTTTGGATTTTATGATTTTTAAAATTTTTTTTGTGTTTTTCGAAAATAAAATGGAAAAAGATATCAAAATTCTCAATGAGAATTCCAGGCATCAGTGCAATGCTAGTCTAAGACTCCGGTCCAGGAATTAGACATGGCTTCACAGCCAGCCAAGCTTTCAAAGAAAGCTTCGGTCCAAAACACTAGACATGGCCAGAGGCCAGCCAAGCCTTAGCAGATCACTGCTCCAAGAGCAAGATTGATAGAAATCAACAAGCTCCTGTGGTGATAAGTTGAAACCTCGGTCCAATGAGATTAGACATGGCTTTTCAGCCAGCCAGATTTCAACAAATCATCATGAAACTCTAGAACTCATCTTCAAGAATTTCGAAAAAAAAAAGTACCTAATCTAAGCAACAAGATGAACCGTCAGTTGTCCAGCCTAAACAATCCCGGGCAATAACACCAAAACTTGATGTTGTTGCCGGATCTTGGCACTGATGTTACCAAAGCTTGCTCAAAACTTGAACAATCCCCGGCAACGGCGCCAAAAACTTGGTGGGCGAAATTGTGAACAATACTTTTTCACAACTCTCATAATCCCCGGTAATGGCCCCAAAAAACGTGGTAGCTCAATACCATGGCATTACACAACTTCGCACAACTAACCAGCAAGTGCACTGGGTCGTCCAAGTAATAAACCTTACGTGAGTAAGGGTCGATCCCATGGAGATTGTTAGTATTGAAGCAAGCTATGGTCATCTTGTAAATCTTAGTCAGGCAAACTCAAATGATAATGGTGATGAACGAAAATAACATAAAGATAAAGATAGAGATACTTATGTAATTCATTGGTAGGAACTTCAGATAAGCGCATGAAGATGCCTTCCCTTCCGTCTCTCTGCTTTCCTACTGCCTTCATCCAATCCTTCTTCCTCCTTTCCATGGCAAGCTCGTGTAGGGTTTCACTGTTGTCAGTAGCTACCTCCCATCCTCGCAGTGAAAGCTAATGCACACACTCTGTCACAGTGCTGCCAATCACCGGTGTGGTTCCCTCCCTACCGGAATAGAATCCAGTGATTCTTTTGCGTCTGTCACTAACGCCCGGTAGGTTACAGGTTTGAAGCACGTCACAGTCATTCAGTCATTGAATCCTACTCAGAATACCACAGACAAGGTTAGACCTTCCGGATTCTCTTGAATGCTGCCATCAATTCTTGCCTATACCACGAAGATTCTGACTTCACGGAATGGTTGGCTCGTTTGTCAGGCGAGCACTCGGTTGTCAGGCGATCAACCATGCATCGTGCAATCAGGAATCCAAGAGATATTCACCAAGCCTCAAATGCTTGTAGAACAAGAGTGGTTGTCAGTCACTTTGTTCATGGGTGAGAATGGTGATGGGCGTCAATCATCACCTTCATCAAGTTGAAGAACAAGTGATATCTTGGATAAAGAACAAGCGGAATTGAATGGAAGAACAATAGTAATTGCATTAATACTCGAGGTACAGCAGAGCTCCACACCTTAATCTATGGTGTGTAGAAGCTCCACCGTTGAAAATACATAAGCATAAGGTCTAGGCATGGCCGAATGGCCAGCCTCCCAATGATCTAAGATCTAAAGTGATCAAAAGATATAAAGATCCAAAGATTTCTAATACAATAGTCAAAGGTCCTACTTATAGAAAACTAGTAACCTAAGGTGTACAGAAATGAGTAAATGACATAAAAATCCACTTCCGGGCCCACTTGGTGTGTGCTTGGGCTGAGCAGTGAAGCATTTTTCGTGCAGAGACTCTTCTTGGAGTTAAACGCCAGCTTTAGTGCCAGTTTGGGCGTTTAACTCCCATTTGGGTGCCAGTTCCAGCGTTTAACGCTGGGATTTCTTGAGGTGACTTTGAACGCCGGTTTGGGCCATCAAATCTTGGGCAAAGTATGGACTATCATATATTGCTGGAAAGCCCAGGATGTCTACTTTCCAACGCCGTTGAGAGCGCGCCAATTGGGCTTCTGTAGCTCCAGAAAATCCACTTCGAGTGCAGGGAGGTCAGAATCCAAAAGCATCTGCAGTCCTTTTTGGTCTCTGAATCAGATTTCTGCTCAGGTCCCTCAATTTCAGCCAGAAAATACCTGAAATCACAGAAAAACACACAAACTCATAGTAAAGTCCAAAAAAGTGAATTTTAACTAAAAACTAATAAAAATATACTAAAAACTAACTATATCATAACAAAAACATACTAAAAACAATGCCAAAAAGTATACAAATTATCCGCTCATCAGTTCTCGATCAGGCCGAAATAGAATCCAGTGATTCTTTTGCGTCTGTCACTAACGCCCCGCCCTCAGGAGTTTGAAGCACGTTACAGTCATTCAATCATTGAATCCTACTCAGAATACCACAGACAAGGTTAGACCTTCCGGATTCTCTTGAATGCCACCATCAGTTCTAGCCTATACCACGAAGACTCTGATCTCACGGAATGGCTGGCTCGTTTGTCAGGCGAGCACTCGGTTGTCAGGCGATCAACCATGCATCGTGTATCAGGAATCCAAGAGATATTCACCCAATCGAAGGTAGAACGGAGGTGGTTGTCAGTCACACGTTCATAGGTGAGAATGATGATGAGTGTCACGGATCATCACATTCATCAAGTTGAAGAACAAGTGATATCTTAGAACAAGAACAAGCGGAATTGAATAGAAGAACAATAGTAATTGCATTAATACTCGAGGTACAGCAGAGCTCCACACCTTAATCTATGGTGTGTAGAAACTCCACCGTTGAAAATACATAAGAACAAGGTCTAGGCATGGCCGAATGGCCAGCCTCCCAATGATCTAAGAACTAGATGTCCAAAGATGATCTAGAGATCTAAAGTGATCAAAAAGATTATAATACAATAGTAAAAGGTCCTACTTATAGAAAACTAGTAGCCTAGGGTGTACAGAGATGAGTAAAAGACATAAAAATCCACTTTCGGGCCCACTTGGTGTGTGCTTGGGCTGAGCAATGAAGCATTTTCGTGTAGAGACTCCTTCTGGAGTTAAACACCAGCTTTAGTGCCAGTTTGGGCGTTTAACTCCCATTTTGGTGCCAGTTCCGGCGTTTAACGCTGGGATTTCTGAGGGTGACTTTGAACGCCGATTTGGGCCATCAAATCTTGGGCAAAGTATGGACTATCATATATTTCTGGAAAGCCCAGGATGTCTACTTTCCAACGCCGTTAAGAGCGCGCCAATTGGGCTTCTGTAGCTCCGGAAAATCCACTTCGAGTGCAGGGAGGTCAGAATCCAACAGCATCTGCAGTCCTTTTCAGTCTCTGAATCAGATTTTTGCTCAGGTCCCTCAATTTCAGCCAGAAAATACCTGAAATCACAGAAAAACACACAAACTCATAGTAAAGTCCAGAAAAGTAAATTTTAACTAAAAACTAATAAAAATATACTAAAAACTAACTAGATCATACTAAAAACATACTAAAAACAATGCCAAAAAGCGTACAAATTATCCGCTCATCACAACACCAAACTTAAATTGTTGCTTGTCCTCAAGCAACTGAAAATCAATTAAGATAAAAAGAAGAGAATATGCAATGAATTCCAAAAACATCTATGAAGATCAGTATTAATTAGATGAGCGGGGCTTTTAGCTTTTTGCCTCTGAACAGTTTTGGCATCTCACTCTATCCTTTGAAATTCAGAATGATTGGCTTCTTTAGGAACTCAGAATCCAGATAGTGTTATTGATTCTCCTAGTTAAGTATGATGATTCTTGAACATAGCTACTTATTGAGTCTTGGCCGTGGCCCAAAGCACTCTGTCTTCCAGTATTACCACCGGATACATACATGCCACAAACACATAATTGGGTGAACCTTTTCAGATTGTGACTCAGCTTTGCTAGAGTCCCCAATTAGAGGTGTCCAGGGTTCTTAAGCACACTCTTTTTGCCTTGGATCACAACTTTATTTCTTTCTTTTTCTTTCTTGTTCTTCTTTTTTTTTTCGTTTTTTTTTTCATTGCTTTTTCTTGCTTCAAGAATCATTTTAATGATTTTTCAGATCCTCAGTAACATGTCTCCTTTTTCATCATTCTTTCAAGAGCCAACATTCATGAACCACAAATTCAAAAGACATATGCACTGTTTAAGCATACATTCAGAAAACAAAAATAATGCCACCACATCAAAATAATTAAACTGTTATAAAATTCAAAATTCATGCAATTCTTCTCTTTTTCAATTAAGACCATATTTTATTTAAGAAAGGTGATGGATTCATAGGACATTCATAACTTTGAGGCATAGACACTAAGACACTAATGATCACAAGACACAAACATAGACAAACATAAGCACTAAAATTCGAAAAACAGGAAAATAAAGAACAAGGAAATTAAGGAACGGGTCCACCTTAGTGATGGCGGCTCTTTCTTCCTCTTGAAGATCCTATGGAGTGCTTGAACTCCTCAATGTCTCTTCCTTGTCTTTGTTGCTCCTCTCTCATGATTCTTTGATCTTCTTTAATTTCATGGAGGATGATGGAATGTTCTTGATGCTCCACCCTTAGTTGTCCCATGTTGGAACTTAATTCTCCTAGGGAGGTGTTTAGTTGCTCCCAATAGTTTTGTGGAGGAAAGTGCATCCCTTGAGGTATCTCAGGGATCTCATGATGAGTGGGGTCTCTTGTGTGCTCCATCCTCTTCTTAGTGATGGGCTTGTCCTCATCAATAGGGGTGTCTCCCTCTATGTCAACTCCAACTGAATAACAGAGGTGACAAATGAGATGCGGGAAGGCTAACCTTGCCAAGGTAGAGGACTTGTCCGCCACCTTATAAAGCTCTTGAGCTATAACCTCATGAACTTCTATTCCTTCTCCAATCATGATGCTATGAATCATGATATCCCGGTCTATGGTAACTTCGGACCGGTTGCTAGTGGGAATGATTGAGCGTTGGATAAACTCTAACCATCCTCTAGCCACGGGTTTGAGGTCATGCCTTCTCAATTGAACCGGCTTCCCTCTTGAATCTCTCTTCCATTGGGCGCCCTCTTCACATATGACTGTGAGGACTTGGTCCAACCTTTGATCAAAGTTGACCCTTCTAGTGTAAGGATGTTCATCTCCTTGCATCATGGGCAAATTGAATGCCAACCTTACACTTTCCGGACTAAAATCCAAGTATTTCCCCCGAACCATAGTAAGATAATTCTTTGGATCCGGGTTCACACTTTGATCATGGTTCTTGGTGATCCATGCGTTGGCATAGAACTCTTGAACCATCAAGATTCCGACTTGTTGAATGGGGTTGGTAAGAACTCCCAACCTCTTCTTCGGATCTCATGTCGGATCTCCGGATATTCACCCTTTTTGAGTGAAAAAGGGACCTCGGGGATTACCTTCTTCAAGGCCACAACTTCATAGAAGTGGTCTTGATGCACCCTTGAGATGAATCTTTCCATCTCCCATGACTCGGAGGTGGAAGCTTTTGCCTTCCCTTTCCTCTTTCTAGAGGTTTCTCCGGCCTTGGATGCCATAAATGGTTATGGAAAAACAAAAAGCAATGCTTTTACCACACCAAACTTAAAATGTTTGCTCGTCCTCGAGCAAAAGAAGAAAGAAGAGAGTAGAATAAGAAGAAATGAAGGAGATGGGAATGGCTTTTGTTTTCGGCCAAGAAGGGGAAGAAGTAGTGTTTAGGTTGTGTGAAAAGGAAGGAATGAAGGGGGGTTTATATAGGAGTGGGGGAAGGGTAAGGTTCGGTCAAGTGAGGGTGGGTTTGGGTGGGAAAGTGGTTTGAATTTGAATGGTGAGGTAGGTGGGGTTTTATGAAGGATGTATGTGAGTGGTGAAGAGAAAGATGGGATTTGATAGGTGAAGGGTTTTTGGGGAAGAGGTGTTGAGGTGATTGGTGAATGGGTGAAGAAGAAGAGAGAGAGTGGTGGGGTAGGTGGGGATCCTGTGGGGTCCACAGATCCTGAGGTGTCAAGGAAAAGTCATCCCTGCACCAAATGGCAAGCAAAATCTCGTTTTGTGCCAATTCTGGTGTTAAACACCAGGCTGGTGCCCATTTCTGGCGTTTAACGCCAGCTTCTTGCCCTTTTCTGGCGTTTAACGCCAGTCTGGTGCCCCTTTCTGGCGTTAAACGCCCAGAATGGTGCCAGACTGGGCGTTAAACGCCCAACAGCTAGCCTCACTGGCGTTTAAACGCCAGTGGGTTCTTCCTCCAGGGTGTGCTGTTTTTCTTTCTGTTTTTCATTCTGTTTTTGCTTTTTTCATTGATTTTGTGACTTCTCATGATCATCAACCTACAAAAAACATAAAATAACAAAAGAAAATAGTTAATTATAAAACATTGGGTTGCCTCCCAACAAGCGCTTCTTTAATGTCATTAGCTTGACAGAGGGCTCTCATGGAGCCTCAGAAATGCTCAGAGCCATGTTGGAACCTCCCAACACCAAACTTAGAGTTTGAATGTGGGGGTTCAACACCAAACTTAGAGTTTGGTTGTGGCCTCCCAACACCAAACTTAGAGTTTGACTGTGGGGGCTCTGTTTGGCTCTGTTTTGAGAGAAGCTCTTCATGCTTCCTCTCCATGATGACAGAGAGATATCTTTGAGCCTTAAACACTAAGGATTCTTCATTCACTTGAATGATCAACTCTCCTCTATCAACATCAATCACAGCCTTTGCTGTGGCTAGGAAGGGTCTGCCAAGGATGATGGATTCATCCATGCTCTTCCCAGTCTCTAGGACTATGAAATCAGTAGGGATGTAATGGTCTTCAACTTTTACCAAAACATCCTCTACAAGTCCATAGGCTTGTTTTCTTGAGTTGTCTGCCATCTCTAGTGAGATTTTTGCAGCTTGCACCTCAAAGATTCCTAACTTCTCCATTACAGAGAGAGGCATGAGGTTTACACTTGACCCTAAGTCACACAAGGCCTTCTTGAAGGTCATGGTGTCTATGGTACAAGGTATTGAAAACTTCCCAGGATCTTGTCTCTTTTGAGGCAGTTTCTGCCTAGACAAGTCATCCAGTTCTTTGGTGAGCAAAGGGGGTTCATCCTCCCAAGTCTCATTTCCAAACAACTTGTCATTTAGCTTCATGATTGCTCCAAGGTATTTAGCAACTTACTCTTCAGTGACATACTCATCCTCTTCAGAGGAAGAATACTCATCAGAGCCCATGAATGGCAGAAGTAAGTCCAATGGAATCTCTATGGTCTCATTTTGAGTCTCAGATTCCCATGGTTCCACATTGGGGAACTCATTGGAGGCCAGTGGACGTCCATTGAGGTCTTCCTCAGTGGCGTTCACTGCCTCTCTTCCCTCCCAAAATTCGGCCATATTGATGGCCTTGCATTCTCCTTTTGGATTTTCTTCTGTATAGCTTGGGAGAGTGCTAGGAGGGAGTTCAGTAATTTTCTTGCTCAGCTGACCCACTTGTGCCTCCAAGTTTCTAATGGAGGACCTTGTTTCAGTCATGAAACTTTGAGTAGTTTTGATTAGATCAGAGACCATAGTTGCTAAGTCAGAGGTATTCTGCTTAGAACTCTCTGTCTGTTGCTGAGAAGATGATGGAAAAGGCTTGCTATTGCTAAACCTGTTTCTTCCACCATTATTATTGTTGAAACCTTGTTGAGGTCTCTGTTGATCCTTCCATGAAAAATTTGGATGATTTCTCCATGAAGGATTATAGGTGTTTCCATAGGGTTCTCCCATGTAATTCACCTCTTCCATTGAAGGGTTCTCAGGATCATAAGCTTCTTCCTCAGATGAAGCTTCCTTAGTACTGCTTGGTGCATTTTGCATTCCAGACAGACTTTGAGAAATCATATTGACTTGTTGGGTCAATATTTTGTTCTGAGCCAATATGGAATTCAGAGTATCAATCTCAAGAACTCCTTTCTTCGGACTAGTCCCATTGTTCACAGGATTTCTTTCAGAAGTGTACATGAATTGGTTATTTGCAACCATTTCAATCAGCTCTTGAGCTTCTGTAGGCGTCTTCTTCAGATGAAGAGATCCTCCAGCAGAGCTATCCAAAGACATCTTGGATAGTTCAGAGAGACCATCATAGAAAATACCTATGATGCTCCATTCAGAAAGCATATCAGAGGGACACTTTCTGATTAATTGTTTGTATCTTTCCCAAGCTTCATAGAGGGATTCTCCTTCCTTCTGTCTGAAGGTTTGGACTTCCACTCTAAGCTTACTCAATTTTTGAGGTGGAAAGAACTTTGCCAAGAAGGCATTGACTAGCTTTTCCCAAGAGTCCAGGCTTTCTTTAGGTTGAGAGTCCAACCATGTCCTAGCTCTGTCTCTTACAGCAAAAGGGAATAGCATATGTCTGTAGACCTCAGGGTCAACCCCATTAGTCTTGACAGTGTCACAGATTTGCAAGAATTCAGCTAAGAAATGATGAGGATCTTCCAATGGAAGTCCATGGAACTTGCAATTCTGTTGCATTAGAGAAACTAATTGAGGCTTAAGCTCAAAGTTATTTGCTCCAATGGCAGGGATAGAGATGCTTCTCCCATAAAAGTTGGGAGTAGGTGCAGTAAAGTCACCCAGCACCTTCCTTGCATTGTTGGCATTGTTGTTGTTTTCGGCTGCCATGAGTTCTTCTTCTTTGAAGAATTCGGTTAGGTCCTCTACAGAGAGTTGTGCCTTGGCTTCTCTTAGCTTTCGCTTCAAGGTCCTTTCGGGTTCAGGATCAGCCTCAACAAGAATGCTTTTGTCCTTGCTCCTGCTCATAAGAAAGAGAAGGGAACAAGAAAATGTGGAATCCTCTATGTCACAGTATAGAGATTCCTTTAGGTGTCAGAGGAAAAGAAAAATAGAAGACAGAAGTAGAAAATTCGAACTTATCAAAGAAGATGGAGTTCGAATTTTGCATTAAGGAATAGTGTTAGTCCATAAATAGAAGGATGTGAGAAGAAGAGAAGTAATTTTCGAAAATTAAGTAAAAGAATTTGAAAACATTTTTGAAAAACTTTAAGAATTTTCGAAAATGAAAGTGGAAAAGAAATCAAGTGATTTTTGAAAAAGATTTTGAAATTAGAAATCAAAAAGATTTGATTGAAAACTATTTTGAAAAAGATGTGGTTAAGAAGATATGATTGATTTTAAAAAGATGTGATTGAGAAGATATGATTTGAAAAACATTTTTTTAAAAAGATTTAATTCTGAAAATTAGTAACTTGCCTAACAAGAAAAGATATGATTCAAACATTAAACCTTTCTCAACAGAAAAGGCAACATACTTGAAATGTTGAATCAAATCATTAATTGATGGCAAGTATCCTTAAAAATGGAAAGAAATTGAATTTGAAAAAGATTTGATTGAAAAGATATGATTTGAAAAAGATTTGATTTTGAAAAAGTTTGAAAACTGAAAAAAAATCTGCATTAAAAACAAAATCTTCCCTCTTGTGCCATCCTGGCGTTAAACGCCCAGAATGGTGCACATTCTAGCGTTTAACGCCCAAAACTATACCTTTTTGGGCGTTAAACGCCCAACCAGGTACCCTGGCTGGCGTTTAAACGCCAGTCTGTCCTTCTTCACTGGGCATTTTGAACGCCCAGCTTTTTCTGTATAATTCCTCTGCTGTATGTTCTGAATCTTCAATTCTCTGTATTATTGACTTGAAAAGACACAATTAAAAATATTTTTGGATTTTTAATAATCAAAATGCAACTAAAATCAAATAACAATGCATGCAAGACACCAAACTTAGCAGTTTGTATACTATTGACACTAATGAGAATGCATATGAGACACATAAACACTCAAGTCAAGAGAATTCAAAGATCAGAATAATGAAATCATCAAGAACAACTTGAAGATCCTTAAGACACATGAATGAATGCATGCAATTGACACCAAACATAAAATGAAACACTAGACTCAAACAAGAAATATTTTTGGATTTTATGATTTTGTAATTTTTCTGTGTTTTTCGAAAATTAAGTGGAAGAAGATATCAAAATTCTTAATGAGAATTCCAGGAATCATGCAATGTTTAGTCTAAGACTCCGGTCCAGGAATTAGACATGGCTTCACAGCCAGCCAAGCTTTCAAAGAAAGCTTCGGTCCAAAACACTAGACATGGCCAATGGCCAGCCAAGCCTTAGCAGATCACTGCTCCAAAAGCAAGATTGATAGAAATCAACAAGCTCTTGTGATGATAAGTTGAAACCTCGGTCCAATGGAATTAGACATGGCTTCACAGCCAGCCAGATTTCAACAAATCATCATGAAACTCTAGAATTCATCTTCAAGAATTCCGAAAAAATATACCTAATCTAAGCAACAAGATGAACCGTCAGTTGTCCAAACTCAACAATCCCCGGCAACGGCGCCAAAAACATGGTATGCGAAATTGTGATCAATACTTTTCACAACTCAAATAATCCCCGGTGATGAAACCAAAAACTTGGTGTTCAATACCATGGCATAAACACAACTTCGCACAACTAACCAGCAAGTGTACTAGGTCGTCCAAGTAATAAACCTTACGCGAGTAAGGGTCGATCCCACAGAGATTGTTGGTATGAAGCAAGCTATGGTCACCTTGTAAATCTCAATCAGGCAAACTCAAATGGATATGGTGATAAACGCATAAAACATAAAGATAAAGATAGAGATACTTATGTAATTCATTGGTAGGAACTTCAGATAAGCGTATGAAGATGCCTTCCCTTCCGTCTCTCTGCTTTCCTACTGTCTTCATCCAATCCTTCTTACTCCTTTCCATGGCAAGCTTAAGCAAGGGTTTCACCGTTGTCAGTGGCTACCTCCCATCCTCTCAGTGGAAATGTTCAACGCACCCTGTCACGGCACAGCTATCCATCTGTCGGTTCTCGATCAGGCCGAAATAGAATCCAGTGATTCTTTTGCGTCTGTCACTAATGCCCCGCCCTCAGGAGTTTGAAGCACGTTACAGTCATTCAATCATTGAATCCTACTCAGAATACCACAGACAAGGTTAGACCTTCCGGATTCTCTTGAATGCCACCATCAGTTCTAGCCTATACCACGAAGACTCTGATCTCACGGAATGGCTGGCTCATTTGTCAGGCGAGCACTCGGTTGTCAGGCGATCAACCATGCATCGTGTATCAGGAATCCAAGAGATATTCACCCAATCGAAGGTAGAACGGAGGTGATTGTCAGTCACACGTTCATAGGTGAGAATGATGATGAGTGTCACGGATCATCACATTCATCAAGTTGAAGAACAAGTGATATCTTAGAACAAGAACAAGCGGAATTGAATAGAAGAACAATAGTAATTGCATTAATACTCGAGGTACAGCAGAGCTCCACACCTTAATCTATGGTGTGTAGAAACTCCACCGTTGAAAATACATAAGAACAAGGTCTAGGCATGGCCGAATGGCCAGCCTCCCAATGATCTAAGAACTAGATGTCCAAAGATGATCTAGAGATCTAAAGTGATCAAAAAGATTATAATACAATAGTAAAAGGTCCTACTTATAGAAAACTAGTAGCCTAGGGTGTACAAAGATGAGTAAAAGACATAAAAATCCACTTTCGGGCCCACTTGGTGTGTGCTTGGGCTGAGCAATGAAGCATTTTCGTGTAGAGACTCCTTCTGGAGTTAAACGCCAGCTTTAGTGCCAGTTTGGGCGTTTAACTCCCATTTTGGTGCCAGTTCCGGCGTTTAACGCTGGGATTTCTGAGGGTGACTTTGAACACCGGTTTGGGCCATCAAATCTTGGGTAAAGTATGGACTATCATATATTGCTGGAAAGCCCAGGATGTCTACTTTCCAACGCCGTTGAGAGCGCGCCAATTGGGCTTCTGCAGCTCCAGAAAATCCACTTCGAGTGCAGGGAGGTCAGAATCCAACAGCATCTGCAGTCCTTTTCAGTCTCTGAATCAGATTTTTGCTCAGGTCCCTCAATTTCAGCCAGAAAATACCTGAAATCACAGAAAAACACACAAACTCATAGTAAAGTCCAGAAAGTGAATTTTAACTAAAAACTAATAAAAATATACTAAAAACTAACTAGATCATACTAAAAACATACTAAAAACAATGCCAAAAAGCGTACAAATTATCCGCTCATCACCTGACAACCACCTCCGTTCTACCTTAGATTGGGTGGATATCTCTTGGATTCTTTAACCGGAGTCTTCGTGGTATAGGCTAGAACTGATGGCGGCATTCAAGAGAATCCGGAAGGTCTAACCTTGTCTGTGGTATTCTGAGTAGGATTCAATGATTGAATGACTGTGACGAGCTTCAAACTCATGAGGGCGGGGCGTTAGTGACAGACGCAAAAGAATCACTGGATTCTATTCCGGCCTGATTGAGAACCGACAGATGGATAGCCGTGCCGTGACAGGGTGCGTTGAACATTTCCACTGAGAGGATGGGAGGTAGCCACTGACAACGGTGAAACCCTTGCATAAGCTTGCCATGGAAAGGAGTAAGAAGGATTGGATGAAGACAGTAGGAAAGCAGAGAGACGGAAGGGACCAAGCATCTTCATACGCTTATCTGAAATTCCCACCAATGAATTACATAAGTATCTCTATCCTTATCTTTATGTTTTATTCGTATATCACCATACCCATTTGAGTTTGCCTGACTGAGATTTACAAGGTGACCATAGCTTGCTTCATACCAACAATCTCTGTGGGATCGACCCTTACTCGCGTAAGGTTTATTACTTGGACGACCTAGTACACTTGCTGGTTAGTTGTGCAAAGTTGTAGTGATCACAATTTCGCATACCAATGCCGAACCGCCACCTGAATCTAGAGTTGTGGAGAATTCCGTCAAGAACGCTACAATTGATGCTAAGGAGGATAGTGCACAACCCCCAAGGCAGGTATCTTATGAGGAACTAGACGGAATAACCCAAGACGCAAGTTTCCTTGATGATGATGATCACAAGTCAAGTCCTCTTAGTAATGAACTTGTATCTGCAAGTGAATTCTTTGAGACAGAAGAATCTTCCCCAAGTGAATATGAAGATGATGCAGAGGTCGACTTTTCTCAACCTCCTATTTATGGCTCAAGTGATGAGGAAGATATCAATGACTTTGATCAAGACATGGGTGAAGTCGAAGAAATTTACAAAGAGGTGGAGGAATTCACAGAAGACCACAAGGGAGTAGAGCTTGCAGAACCACTGGAAACACCTATCCCAAGGCAACTACCACCCAATACAAACCTCAAATGGGTAAAACCCTTAGCTTTTATCTTTACTTTTCCACTTGAATATGGTTTACTTGAAACAGATGGCCAGCTTAGAGCTCTTTGTGGCTTTAAGAGTAAAAGGGAAATGGCTCATACTCAGAGCTGGTGCACAAGGTTCAATAAGGTTCCACGCTTCAACTCGAAGTGCAAGGATTGGTATCATGCTCAAATGAATGGATCACGAAGAACATTTGGTCACCGTGGTGAGAATTTACTTTTTAAACTGCCTGGATGGAAACATGCAGATCAAGACGGAGGCGGATTTAAAAGCAAGGCTTGGGATCATGGATTCTATGCTGACATTCGTCACCCCGGGAGCCTGAGAATCTGTTTGAAGCTGCTCAGAAGCTTTACATGCCTAGTTTGGGACCCCGGAGGCTATTGGCATTCCAAGCATTGTTGGAGATTTTTGGATGAATTTAAACATAAGCCGCCATAACAGGAAGCTCATCCAATGTCCAACTTAAAGACTTTAACCAAAAGTGCTAGGTGGGAGACAACCTACCATGGTATGGTCGTTTCTTTTTCATTTTTATTTCGTGTTATTTATTTTTATTTCCATTTTAATTGAAACTGAATATTATTCATTCGCATTGCATACTGCATAATTGCATACCTGCATGAAAAAAAAAGAAGGGGAAAACACACGCGCGACGCGGCAGCATCGCTGACGCGTCCGCGTCACTAGTGCGTTGGGTAAAAAAGAATTGAACAGAGAGTCACGCGAGAGCGTGGCTGGAGGCGCGCCTTTAGCATAATTTGACCCCACGCAACCGCGTTGCTCACGCGACCGCGTCATGTGGGAACTTTGGCCTCCCACGCGGCCGCGTGCCATGAAAATCGACGTGAAAAGGGTGCATAGCTGAAAGTTATGCTGGAGTGGTGCTGGACTAGTGCTGAAAGCACAACCTTACCATGCGGACGCATGGCTCACACGTCCGCGTCATATCCCCATATTGGCCACTCACGCGATCGAGTCGACCACGCGATCGCGTTACCCAAAATTTAGCAAAATGAGATTTTGAACAGAGAGTTGTGCGAGCGCGAGGCTGCCCTCGCGCCAGTAGCATAAAAGGTGTCACGCGACCGCGTCGATTGACTTCAAACGCAAGTCATGCGACCGCGTGCCCCACGCGTCCGCGTCGCTTGCGCCGCACAGCTTATCCTAATTTGCCAAATATCTTATCTTTTCTTCCCCAATCCTAATTTTTCCCTCCCTCCTTTCTTACTCAATTCTTTCCCTTCTCATTCTTCTTATCTTCCATTTTTTTTATTTGCATATTTCATTCATTGCATTTTAATTTAGTGCATATTTTTTCTTTTCTTTTCTAAATTTATTATTTTTCCTTTGGTGTTGATTTTCTTATTTAACTGTTGCATCTTTTCTGGTTTAATTTTTAGTGACTTGTTTTACAATGTTGGGTGAAGCTATTTTTTGTTCAATGTCAATCTTTTATGATACCTGTATTCCTTTTGCATTGACATGAACTTATATTGTCTTTCATTACCCACTCTCTTCCCAATTATTGTACATTTTGTACCACTGGCATGCCATGGCTTCTATTGTTTTCTCACGTACATGTTGAAGCTTCCATGTAAATGAGACCCTTATCATTTGGCATTAACCCATCCATATTTCATTTATTTTCTTATCTTTATTTCTGGGTTACTTTTCTTCCCTTTTTCTTTCAGGATGGCCACCCGGAGGGGAACCGGAAGACGTTTACATGGGGAGACAAGACAAGTCCATCTGCACAATCTTTGGAGAGAAGCATCAGTTGGAACAACCCATCCACCTGCACATCTTAGCATGCACCGAGGACGGTGCAATCTTTAAGTGTGGGGAGGTCGATACCGATCTCCATGGGTTAGCTATTTTCTTCTTTTCAACACCATTGTTTTATTTTCTTTGTTTATTCATTGTTGCATTTGCATATTTGATTGCATGTTTGTTTGATTTTTTTTGCGTATTTTACCACTTGGTTAAAGTGATATTTTCTTTTTCAAGAAATTTTTATAGTATTTCACTAATTTAAATTGAAAATTTTCGTGTTAAATTTGTTTGAAGTTGTATTTGGAACATGGTTTTTGAGCCAAAGAACACACAACCTGTGAGATTTTGAGCTTAATTGTATGGTTACATTATTTAACCATGAAATTTTATTCTTGTGTGTTTTTCTTCTCTATGATTGCAATCTTTATTTTGTTCTATTCTATATGTCCAATATTTAGTGTATTTACATGTTTTCATATGATTGAGGCCATTATTTGATTTTAGCTCACTTATCCCAAATAAGCCTACCCTTTACATCACCCTTGTTAGCCACCTTGAGCCTTTTTAATCCCATTCTGTTCTATAACCACATCACTAGCCTTAAGCAGATAAACAAACGTAAAAATTCCAAATTGAATCTTTGGTTAGCTTAAGATAGAGATTATGTATCAACTAAGTGTGGAAAAACTGTGGGAACATGGGTTAATAAGGGAATGTATCATGTTTTTAATTCTGAATATTGGGAAATTTGGGTATCTACTCATGTAAAACAGAAAATTAAAAAATTTCATATGCATTGATATGTTATTTTAGTTTTTATGTCTCTATAAAAAAAAGAAAAAAAAGAAAAGAAAAAATATAATATAAATAAATAAATAAGGGGACAAAATTACCCCAATGTTAAGTTAATAAAAGATCAATGCATATATGACACAAATCAAAAGAAAAGTTGACACATGAGTATGTGATATAAAAGTGGGAATTATGGGTAGCTAGGCATGATTTTAGAAATTATATAGCATGTATGTAAGTTAGGTGATAGCTCAGGTTACTCAAAGATTCAATTTATAGCTCACTTAGCCATACATATATCATCACCCTTGCCTTGGCCCCATTACAGCCTTGAAAAGACCTCATGATGTGTGCATGGGCATACTAAATATTTGTTGATTGGTTAGATGAAGGACAATGTTTAGAAAGAATGATTTGAGAAGATTAGAGTGAATTACCCTATACACTTGAGAGATTAGAGTGCATATACACTTCCTGTGAGGGTTCAGTGCTTAATTCTATGTTCCCTGCTTTCATGAGCTATCTTCTTATAAGTCTACTTGTCTTTATTTTATATGATTTGAATTAGTGAAATCTGATTTATGTTTGTCTTGGAGAAATTATTTATTTTTAACCAAGTAGGTAGAAACATCTTAGCATGTAGTTGCATTTATAGGTTGCATTTCATACATTCTTACCATTCTCCTTCACTCTTTTAGTTCTCTTGAGCTTAGCATGAGGACATGCTAACGTTTAAGTGTGGGGAGGTTGATAAACCACTATTTTATGGTTTATTTTGTGCTCAATTGAGTGGTTTTTATCAACTCTTTACCCACTTATTTATATGATTTGCATGTTTTACATTTTCCTTCCTGATTCTGTGCTATGATTGAAAACATGCTTCTTTGGCTTTTATTTCCTTTTATTTAATCCTCTCTTATTACCATTAGATGCCTTGATATGTGTGTTATGTGATTTCAGGAATTACACGGCAGGAACGGCTTAGAGGATGGAAAGAAAGCATGCAAAAGTGGAAGGAATACAAGAAGTTGAAGGAACTGCAAAGCTGTCAGCCTGACCCTCTCACACTAAAACGATCATAACTTGAGCTACAGAGGTCCAAATAATACGGTTTCACTTGCGTTGGAAAGCTAACGTCCGAAACTTCGATTTGATATATAATTTGCCATAGTGGCCATACTGCTAGGCGACGCGAATGCGTGATCCACACGGACGCATTGCAGTGACGAAAATCAGCGTGACAGATTTCTTCTCTAGCGATTTCTGGGCTGTTTTCGACCCAGTTTGCGGCCCAAAAAACACAGATTAGAGGCTATAAAGTGGGGGAATCCATTCATTTATAGTCATGCTTTCATAATTCATAATTTTTAGTTTTAGATGTAGTTTTTAGTGAGAGAGGCTCTCTCCTCTCTCTTAGGATTAGGATTAGGATTAGAATTTATTTTAGGATTAGGATTTCTTTTCACTTCAGGATTATTTTATCTTCATCAGGTTCAATAATTTATGTTTCTCTTCTACTTTTATTTACTCTGATATTTTTAATTGTGTTTGATTGATGTTGCCCAACTGGCTGATGATATTGTCCATGTTAGAATTGACATTTTCTACTTAATATAATTTGAGGTATTTCAGACTCATGATTGCTTTTCTTTAATTTTAATTTAGATTATTTACTATTGGCTTTAATTGATTAACTGGAAGCTCTTGAGTTCTCAACTATTCATGATTGATTGTTTTGTCAGCTAATTAACTGGAATTTCACTAACTCTAGTCTTTCCTTAGGATTTGGCTAGGACTTGGGAAATCTAACCAATTGGTTCACTGGACTTTCCCTTGCTTACGCAAAGGTTAACTAAGTGGGATTAACTTCCATTCTTATAGGAGTAACTAGGATAGGACTTCCGAAATTTCATATCTTGCCAAGAGTTTATTTTATAGTTATTTATTTATTTTAATTGTCATTTGAATTACTTGTCATACTTCTTCCTTATTTCCAAAACCCCCAATTTTGCCTTTTTCATAGCCAATAATAAGAACATACCTCCCTGCAATTCCTTGAGAAGACGACCCGAGGTTTGAATACTCGGTTATCAATTTCAAAAGGGTTTGTTACTTGTGACAACCAAACGTTTGTAAGAAAGGTTGATTGCTTGGTTTAGTGACTATACTTACAACGAGAGTTTACTATAACTTCTAAACCATCAATCTTCAGTTCTTCACACGTGCGAGTAAGCTATGCCTCTGGCACCGGACTTGCACAAAGTTGGCACAAGTCTCGGGTCACCTGTACTAGAGTTGGAAGACGGCACAGGCGCACGAACGCGCACCATACGCTGATGCGTGCTTGATTGGTTTGTCTACCAGCGCGGACGCGCGCAGTGCGCAGACGCATCAGTGCGGGCCCAGACAAGGCACAAGTATGGCACAAATATGGCACAACTCTCGGATTTTTATACCAGGGAGTTCATAGTGCACCATCGACGCGCGCGCGCACAACGTGCTTGCGCGTCGATGGTCAATTTGCATGACATGAAGTGGGTACAAGGTGGGCACAAGGTTGGCATAACTCTCAGTTTTTTGGCCCATGATTGCATCTCTCAACATCAACATTCCCTACCTCGAAATCCTCAAACAGATGCCTACTTGTATCAAGTGGATGAAGGAACTACTAGCCAGGAAGAGCAACCTGAAAGGTGGTCAAACTGTGGTTATGAACAAGAAATGTAGTGCTATCGTTAAAAAGGACATACTTATGAAAAAAAGATCCAGAGAGCTTTCATATTCCCTGTACCATAGGAGAAACAAAAATTGACAGAGGATTTTGTGATCTAGGAGCTAGCATAAATGTGATGCCTCTATCTCTTATGAAAAAATTGAAAATCAATGAGGCGAGATCCACTGATGTAATCATACAATTGGCTGATAAAACTCAGAAGCAGGCTGAAGGAATAGTGGAAAATGTGTTAGTAAAAGTGGGAGACTACTTCCTCCCCACATACTTTTTTGTTCTGTACATGGAGGAAAGTTACCTCCATCCAATTATTTTGGGGAGACCATTTCTAGATACCGGTAGAGCACTCATTGATGTAGAACAAGGAGAGTTGATACTGAGAATACATGATGAGCAGCTCACTTTTCAGGCCTTCAAGTCCTTATATGAATCTGAACAAGAGAACAAGGAATTAAAGGAAAAATACATTGAGAGCCCCCTGAAGGAGAACAGCGATGAACCACAAGGCCAGCATCTAAAGCTTACCTTGAATGATAAACAAGAAACTCAAGAGATGAAGCAACCAATGGAGTTCAAGAGTTGAAGCCACAAGAATCAAGAAGAGCATCTAACAAGGATCTCCCTAACACAAGAGTCAATGGAGCACTAATGGAAGGAGAGAAAAGAGCTGTGAAGAAATTGCCAAGGGGATGGAGAAACAAAAATGTTCCTACAGAAGGTTTCATACATAAATGTTCCCATTTTCCAAAATTTTCTTAAATATTGTCACTCACTACCAATGTTTTTCCCAAATTCCCCCACATTTAAGCGTAACACACTCCTTCAACCTAAGCTAATCAAGGACACAATCTAAGGTATTTCATAGTTTTCCACTTATGGTTGTGATGTGCTAAAATCAAGAACAATGGGGTAAATAAAGCTCAAAGGGGTTTAACAATGGTAAATGCAAAGGGTAGGCTATATGGGAAAAGTAGCTTTTAAACAAAGATGGCTTCAATCATGCTCAATGCAATTCAAAATATTAATCATTGGAAATAGAGAATTAAGCAAAACTCAAGATTACAATCATAGAAGAGATGTAACACACAACGAACAAAATTTTGTGGTTAAAAATATGTAACCACTCAATATAGCTCAAAAACTCACAAGGCATTTGTTCTCTACTCTTCCATGTTCAATAAGAAATCCATTCAAGCAAGTTAAAAAAAAATAGTTTTTCAATTAATTCAATAGAAAGCCCAAAGTTGTTGGAAAGTCATGTTGTTTTTCATCAAAATTATTTCCTATATATGTATGTATGTATGTTGTAATGGATGCAAAGTTTTTTTTCAAAAATTCCTAGTTCTTCTCCTAATTTTCAACAAGCAAAAAGGTAACATGAACAATTAGGATTAAAATGAGTTAGGTATAAGCTATTCACAACATCCAATCATAATCCATATCTATACTATGTACTATGCAACAAAAAATGCAATATGTATATATACCAAAATAAAAGTGCAATACTAGATATAACTATAAGTAACTAATATATATACCAAAGTAGACACGCATAAGTCTAAGTATTGAATATGTAGCAATATGTAGCAAAATGTAAAGTGCTGTAAATATCTACAAAAGCATAATAAGACTGAAATAAACTAAATGAAAAGTGTTGAGGAAAGAATGTTTACACCCAATAATCGTATATCCTCCCCCACATTTTAATCATGCACAGTCCTCCATACCAAAAATCGAACCGTGGGTGGTCAACTATGAGATGCTCCACCATCTGATAGTGGTGGGTGCTGATGATGGTGATACACAATGATGGCTCTGCTATGGTTTCAGCTCTCGGCTCAGCCGTGGACTCCTCCGCTCTCTGGTCTGGGGACTCGACTGCCTGGCCAGCTGGCTCTGCTGCTATCTCAACTCTTGGCTCAGCCGTGGACTCCTCCGCTCTCTGGTCAGGGGGCTCAACTGCCTGCCCAGCTTCAGCTGCTGGCTCCTCCAGTGCAGGCTCCTCAGTCTCGGGCTCAGGCTCTAGTGTATCCGGAGGAGGTGGCCCAGGGTCTCGACCCTCAAACTTCTCCATAATCCCCTAAAAGAGGCGAGCGTTACGGCACTCGTAGCGGTGGAGGATCTTAATTATCTCTCGACCCTGCTAATAAGGTGTCTGAGATTAGGGTGTAGGTACAGGATGTGCAGGAGGTGCTGAGGGCTCTGCTACTGATGGTGGCTCAGTGGTCTTCCTCTTCTTCTGTGGCGGCAGTCCTTCATACTCGCCGTATGGTAAGAATGGCTGCTTGCTAATAAAGACAAACATCCTGTCTGTCGGGAGTCTCTCGACTCCAGACAAAGCGGCTAATCTGGTGATCATCTATGGGAAAGGAATGTTGTATTTCTGCTGTTAGTTCACCTTCCACATCGAATCTCTGATAAGGGGAAGAACAGAGATCCTCTTCCCCTCCAAAATCACGCATAGAAGAACGACCACACAGACGCGAATATGAGTGGCATGCGTGCTCAGCAGGATATATTCAGCGATCATCTGCTGCCAGATCCTCACCTCAGGGGTCAAGTCGGAGCACGCAATGCTCAATGGGACCGCATTCTCTCCTCTGCTGTACTCTCATCTTGCCTCAGGCAGGCCAATCTTCTTCAGGACCACATCCAATAAAAGCTTGCTGGATGTCAAGTCCTTCACTATCTGAGTGTAAGTATCCTGAGGTGGATGAATATACGGTATCTGTAAGAAGGCCTCCATAGCGTGGTCGGAGGTGTCAAGTGTGACACCTCTCAGAAAAATAGTAGTGGCATCCCTCTTAAGCAGATTTTTGTAGAATTCTCTGACCTGGTGTTCATTTATTTCCACTGGATCAAATTCTATGAATTTCCAATGAAAAAAATCTAATCTGTTTTGTATTAGATCCGCATATTTCTCTGGTAGGTTCAACTTTCGCTCATAGTGAAAGGCTCGCTTTTCCAATTTGTTATATTGTTCCTCGGCCGTTTCATTTATGAATGTGACCGGTTGAGAACTCGGAGGTGTAGTAGGATGACGAGCCAAAGGATTGGCTTTTTGCTTTCCCTTGCGTGTCATCCTAAAAAAGACAAAAACATGATACAAATCAAAAGAAACAGATAAAATTTCACCAAAAAGAAAAGGGTATAATAAAAAAATGTAAATCAGAGCCAATAAGGTCAACGGACATTCAATCAAGGAAAAACAGGTATAAAACAGTTAAATACTCAAAAAGAAGTGAAGTTTTCCCTACATCAAGCAACCTAAGTAACAAGTGAAGGGATGAACAACAATTGAAGCATATATATGAGTTAGGTGTAACAATGCAAGTGAATTAATTCCAGAAACTTTGGTTATTGTCCTAGCGTATTCAAAGTATAAGATTCAATTAAAATTCAGCACCAAGAGAATAACCAATTTGACAATGAGAAGGTTGCTTACTCATGTTGAAAAGTGGAAAATAATCAGACATATATAGCCCTTGTTCAAAAAGGCAACAAGTTAAAAAGCTTCAATTTAGATTGCTCAAAAATTTGAAGAAAACAATTGGCCATCTATGTGATTATCTATGTTCAAAAACTTCATGAATAGGCAACTGCATCAATTCACTAAACAAAATCGAGTTATGCACTTGTAATGCATCAAACAAAATGGTTTTAGCTTGGTATTCTAACATAGCTGGAATTTTCAAGTTCAGTTTGATGTTTCAGCAAAAATAACACAAGGTGCATCCATGAATTCAATCTTAACCATCATCGAAAATCTCATAAAACTGCATAGGTATGAATGACAATGCATAATGGAAGGAAAACCCAAAACTTATGCTGATCAGACACAAAATATTGAATCAAAAATTCTATTTAGGCATTTCATTCAGCATGTTATGTGCAATATTTACAAGTAGCATTCTTAGTACAATCTAGCAGCCTTCAATCCCAGAAAAATTCAAATAGCAGCCAATCAACAACAACATTCAGTCCAAAACACAGAAGTCATCTAACCTATAGCGTCCTAATTACTAAAACAGAAATTAAAAAGAGAATTAAAAAGCAAGTAAAATAAAGCAATAGAAAATGAAACAAGGCAAGGAAACAGGGAAGGAAAGGAACCTATAATGCAGAAGGAAGAAGAAGAAGAATGTGGGCAAGGTAGAGAGAGGGGTCGCAGCAGCACAGAGGTCACCGTTGCTGGGGGCTGGTCGCCGAACTGAAGGCATGGCTAGGGTTTGCTGGCACGGGCAATGTGCAACGCAGGTAGAAGAAGAATGTGGGAGAAATAGAGAAGAGGGAAGGGAGAAGGAAGGTCGGCGATGGTCGCCAGAGGTGGTGGTTGGGTGGTGGCCAAGTTGCTGAGTTGAGGGTTGGAGGTGATTGTCGCCTCAGAGAAGAAGAAGAAGAGAAATGGTTGGGGGAGTTTTGGGTAACTGAAGCGCAAGTCCCCTTTTTGAATTAACGTTCGAAAAGTGACTCGTGCGTACGCACAAGGTCGTGTGCAGATGCACACTTAAGGAAAATGAGGGGTATGCGCGCGCACAGCAACGTGCGGGCGCTACAAGCAGAAGGGATGTCGCAGCCTGTGCGGATACACAAAGCGTTGTACGCGTGCATATAAGGGAAAAGAGGGGATGCGTTCACACACACGAGGGGTATGTGCACTGCGACCAAAGGGGTAGTCACAAGCTGTGCGTGCGCTCAGTGCCGTGCGCACGCACAGGTGGGTTTTTTTTTTAAATGAAAAGGGTGAAGTGTGCGCACGCACGCATGGTGTGCAGACGCACAGGAAGAAAGGAAGGGTTGTACACATGCACAAGCCATGCGCGTTCTGTGAACAGAGGGAGTATTTAGAAGTGTGCGTGTGCACGCTGCTGTGCGGATACACAGGGACAGAAAAACAGGAGAAATGTGCGTACGCACCAGGCTGTGCGTACGCACAGGACTCTGTTCCTGCAATAAAAATTTTGCCTTTAAGGCATCAACCATGACATCCTAAATAGGTTTTCATGTCCCAAAACATAATCAAACTCCCAAAAACTCATTATTTCACTAAGATTAACTAACAACCATAAAAACAAAACTAACCAACCAAGCAAAGTAACCAATTATTCCAGCATTAAAAACTAAAAGAGAGAAAGTTAGAAGGATATTACCATGGTGGGGTTTCCCACCTCACACTTTGGTTTAAAGTCCTTATGTTGGACTTGGTGAGGTTATCCTTGTTAGGGTGGCTTATGTTTCCACTCCTCCTTGAATCTCAAACCAAGTTTGCTATTGATTTGACCTCCGGAGTCCCAAATGAATTGTACCAAACTCTTGAGAGACTCCAAGCTGACCGCTAGGATCCATAAGTGTTGACTCCTAAAACCAATTCCCGGATCCCATACTCTAGTCTCTTGTTCATCTTCTCGTTGATCTTTATTGTTGCACATACATGAACATTGTCTTGAATCACCATGGAAACACTTGTACACTCCCCGGAATCCACTAAATTGACTCTTGCACCAAAATTGAGCTCCAAATGTTAAACTTTTCTTCTTGATGAACTTTCTATTCCCTTGCCAACTAACATTCCTCTCTCCACCATCTACTACTCCAAGAAGGGTTTGAAGTTCACAATCCATCTCTAAGATGGCATATTGATGTTGGCCTAGAAAGCTTGTTGGAGAAATCTTCACCCACTCAATTTGTTCTTGCATAAGTACCTTCACTTCTTGGTAGCCAAAATCTTCCTCAAATTCTCCATATCATCACTCAAGTCAAAGATTGGAGGTTGTGTGAAGTCCACATCAACATCTCCTTCAAATTCAAAACAGGGAGGCTTATGAGTGTTAGTGAAGGGATCAACCAAGTTGGACAAAAAATCTTGAACGATGGAATCCTCTTGATCAATTCCCACCAACTATTCATTTGTCTCCTCTTGTGCTTCATGTTGTGACTTATCATCTTCTACTTGATTTTGCGATTCTTCACTCACTCCACACTCTTCACTTGATTCCACAACTTCATCCACTAGAATTTCTCAGTTGTGGCATGAATGTAATGAAGCTAAATGGTCAAGAGTTTCTGCTAAGGTAGACATGACTTTCTCTTGCTTCTTTCATAACTCTTGTTGTTCTTGAATGAGTATGAAACGTACTTCTTGTGTGGCTTGATCAATATGTGAAGATGAAGATTGAGGTGATGAAGGTTGACAATCAAACGCATGAGGGTAAGGGTTTTGATTTTGTATGTAGTGAGGGAATGGTGTATAGACTTGGTGACTATAAGGGTAAGTGTTTGGGTTCTGATGAGCGGATATTTTATACGCTTTTTGGTAGTATTTTTATATAGTTTTTAGCATGTTTCATTCACTTTTTGTTATATTTTTATTAATTTTTATTCAAAAATCACATTTCTGGACATTACTATGAGTTTGTTTGTTTTTCTATAATTTCAGGTATTTTCTGGCTAAAATTGAGGGACCTGAGCAAAAATCTAATTCAGAGGCTGAGAAAGGACTGTAGATGCTGTTGGATTCTGACCCTCCTGCACTCGAAGTGGATTTTCTGGAGCTACAGAAGTCTAATTGGCACTCTCTCAATTGCGTTGGAAAGTAGACATCTTGGTTTTTCCAGAAATATATAATAGTCCATACTTTGCCAGAGATAAGATGGCCCAAACTAGCGTTAAACGCCAGCCAGAGACCATTTTCTGGCGTAAAACACCAGAATTGGCATCAAAACTGGAGTTAAACGCCCAAACTGGCACCCAAACTGGCGTTTAACTCCAAGAATGGCCTATGCACGTGAAAACTTCAAAGCTCAGCCCAAACACTCACTAAGTGGACCCCGAAAGTGGATTTCTACACTATCTGCACTTAGTTACTCATTTTTCTGTAAACCTAGGTTACTAGTTGAGTATAAAAACTACTTTTAGAGATTCATTTTGTAACTTATGACATTTTACATCTCTTATTGTATCTTCTACAGCATGAGTCTCTAAACTCCATAGGTGGGGGTGAGGAGCTCTGCTGTGTTTCAATGGATTAATGCAATTACTATTGTTTTCTATTCAATCACGCTTGTTTCTGTTCTATGATACTCACTCGTACTTCAATGTGAGGAATGTAATGATCCGTGACACTCATTATCATTCTCAAATTTATGAACGCGTGCCTGACAACCACCTCTGTTCTATATGAGCTCAACGTAGTCATTGGGCGACAACTTGAGTGCGTATCTCTTGGGTTTCTATTCCACGAGTTTGACTTGCATCTCCTGACAACAGAGCATTTAAACTCGTGAGATTAGAACCTTCGTGGTAGAGGTTAGAACCAATTGTCAGCATTCCTGAGATTCGGAAAGTCTAAACCTTATCTATGGTATTCCGAGTAGGATCTGGGACGGGATGACTGTGACGAGCTTCAAACTCACAAATGTTGGGCGCAGTTACAGTGTGCAAAAGGATAGAGAGATCCTATTCTGACACAAGTGAGAACCGACAGATAATTAGTCGTGCGAAAACCGTACCTGGACCATTTTCACTAAGAGGACAGATGGTAGCCATTCACAACACTGATCCACAACATATAGCTTGCCATAGAAAGAGTCATGCGTGTTTGGAGAAGAAGACAGTAAGAAAGCAGAGGTTCAGACGACATAGCATCTTTGGAACCTCAACCTGTTCCTCATTACTGAACCACAAGTATCATTCATTTTATGTTATTTACCTTTCATAAACAAAATCATTTTTATCACTAATCTTCTAACTAAGAGTCACAGGATAACCAAAGCTTGCTTCAAGCCGGCAATCTTCGTGGGATCGACCTTTACTAACGTAAGGTATTACTTGGACGACCCAGTGCACTTGCTGGTTAGTTGTGCGGAGTTGCAAAAGTGTGATTGCATTTTTGTGCACCAGGTTCCATTGTGGTGCATTGTGGTGATGGTGTGAAAAAGTCATGAACAAAATATAAACAAAAACCTACTAACAAAAGCAAGCAAACAAACAAAAAATGCTATTTACACTATTAACATATTCACATCAACCAAAAGATAGCACCAATTGCATCCCTGGCAACGGTGCCAAATTTGATGACGAGATATTTCTTTCTATTTAGTTTGGAATCGATCAAAAACAAGAATCAATTCGTTGGTAGCATAGTCCAAACCAACAATAAACTCTTACAATCAAATGTTATCACAATTCAAACCAAATATAAACCGAGAGTAGTTAAACCTCTGGTTGTTCTCCCTAGGAATACAATTGAAAGTGTTATGCTTTCGGTTGTAGAGGCAAAAAGGGTTGGTTTCCAAATCAAAGAACGAAAGATTAAAAGAACTAAGAAATAAAAGAATTAAACAATGATCAAAATTAGTATTAATGCAAGTAAAAAAGGGGATGAGACCAAAACTAGTGAAAAATGTTATAAATGCATAAAAAGCTTTGACTTGGGAGTTGAGAATCCATGGAATCCTATCATGGCCATGACCACAACTATGATAATTATGATGAGTCAATCTCACTTAGTTAACCCCTAACAATCGAGGAGTAAGTCAAGCAAGTATAATTGACCTTAATCCATAAGTCCTAACCAACTTACCAAACTAGTTGATAAAAGGATAGCTTTAATGGAAACAAGAGTCAACTAACTCCCCAAGAATTACCACTAAATGTCGGACATTACGACTCTAGTATCCTAGGAACTTAACCCCCATGCCAAGGTGTGAAAATCTACTCAAAATTATCAAGTGGCATTTTCACAAATACTTGGTGGGCATATGACCAAAACATGAGAAATTGCAAGGAAAATTAGAAAACAATGACCAACTATTCACAAAACCAAATATAATTAGACCATCAAGCATAAAGAAAGCATGGAACATTAAATTCATCAGTCAAAACTTCAACAAACTCAAAATTGCAAATATGAACAAAATAACTTGAATCAAAAGGAAATGAAAGTAAAAGCGCCTTAATTAAAGAGGAAATTGAGAGTACTTACAATTGAAGAAGCAAAATTCCAAAATCAAAGCTTTCTATAAAATGCTACAATGGAAATTGAAATGAAACCCTGAGAGAGTAATGCTACACTATTCCTACTCCTACTCCTAATTACTCTCTAAAAAAACTATCTAAGTGAGCTCTCTAGCTAATTGTTGAATTCCCCTTCATATAGTATCCAAATTCAGCTCAAAGCCTTCAAAATTTGGACCAAAAGCCCTCAGAAAACACACAACACGTGTTTCTTTAATGAAATCACGTGCAGGGTCCTGTGCGTACGCACAGATGTGTGCATACGCATACTTGGCCGAAAGTTGACCTGTGCGTACGCATAGGTGCTTGTGCGCACGCACACATAGAAATTCCTTCTAGTACGCACGCACGCTTGCTTATGCACATGCACACTTTGCTGTGTGTGTTTTTTTTCTTGTTTTTTTCATGTTTTCTCCCTTGTACATGATTTCTTCCATTTTTGCCTAGCCAATCTTGCCTAAATAACCTAAAATCACTCAACAAACGTATCATGGCATCTAATGGCATAAAGTGGAACTAAAATTGCGCATTTCAAGCATAAAAACTCATGTTTTCACATCTAAGTCCAAATTAGAGAGAAATCACAAAAGTATACTATTATGGTGTTTAAGTGTAGGTTTATGTGCTAGAATCCATCCAAATTGAGTCAAAATATATCATCAAATGTGGACTCATCAAGCTTTTTGAGGCGATCCTGTTGTTCATGGACGACATCTAGGATTTCTGCATTCTGGGGTTGCTTATCTCCTTTGGAGTGGTGTGCATCCTTTGAGGAGGTTGGTGTGGCATCCTTGTCCTTTCTTGGCATTCCTTCTTCTAGTCCGAAGGTATGGTCGTTGGTGAGAGGGTTGTTTGCCATGTTTGATGGGATGACTTCTAGGTTCTCCAGTAACTGCGCCAATGTTCCGAGGGTTACCTGAAACTGAGAGGTCGATCACGAACAAGATCTTCTGGACTGATCAAGGTTGCTGTGTCTGACTTGGCAGAGTAGGAGGCGCTGCTGGTTCTTGTGCACCAGAGGCGGGTGGTACCTGCAAGAGACGCTGATGCTTAAGTCAGTACGGGCTTTAGGTAGGTTTTTGTGTAGAATTGGAGTATGAGTTATACCTGGGTGCTCCAGTGTATTACAGTAGTGCTGGGCGACCTTCCTTGAGATAAGCTCATTATCTTATCTTATCTTTTGTGGGTAAGGTCATATCTTTTGTTAACCGTGTCTTAGTAGGCGGCGATTCTGTGTTTTGGGCCTCCTTGGGCCTCTGTGGCGATCTTCTGATCTCTTTTGTGAAGAGGTCGTTAATGGGCCAATCTTTCCAAAGGTCGGTCCTGTTGTCTTTGGCCAACCCGGACCTTGTAGCTCAGACCAGTGTACGAACAGTGTCCCTGCTTGAGCTTTGGCCTTTCCATGAGGTTGTGCTCGTTTCTGAGCTTCGACCTCTTTGGGAAAGTCGTGTACAAGCATCTTCCTAGTCGTGCCCAGTTCGCTCCTTCTCGGGAAAATTTTGCGTCTTTAATGCCTTCGAAACGCGAAGCGTTTTTGCTTTTAAATGCAGTGTCATTCTCAAGTGCATCAGTTTTTCTTGGGTTTAAGCGAGCGCTTTTAAAGCCTTTTAATTGGACTTTGATTTCTTTTTGCCGTTTCATTCCCTCCTTTAATTTGAAATCAAAGAGATTTTTTTGGTTTTTTTAGTTTCTTGCTTCCATCTGCTTTGCTTTTACATTTTTGAAGAAAAGCTTCATTCCTTGGTCTTGTTCCTTCGATTTGCCCCAAGATTTCTTCTTTATCTGGAGCTTCGAGGCACTTGTTAGTGTGGATCATCCGTGTTTTGGCTATGCATTCGTTGTGGTCATTCCTTCTTCATCGCAGGTTAGTGCTTTTTCTTTCTTTTATTGTGCGTTCTGTATTTTTCTGGTTCGCTGGTAGTTCTGTGTTGCTCTCTATTAGTTTTGCATGTTTATTTTCTAGAAAGTTTTCATCTTTTTGCTTTGCTTGTACCTTTGAAGAAATGTTTACGCCTAGATTTCTGTTTGCCTCCTTGTGTTTCTTTTGTTGAGAGAGTTAGGGTTTTGGCTCACAGTATTTCTTCCCTTCTGTATTCCATACTATTGCCTCCAAAGGGTGCCCCTGAATTTCGCTTGTTTTTTATGTTCTTGTGAACCTTGGTGTGTCCTTTTCGTTTGGCTTTTGCCCGAGTTACTTTGGTGGTGATGTTTCATTTGTTTTCTTGCTGTAGGTGTAGTTTCTTTATGTCTTCTCGTAAGAATATTGTCGAGATGTCTACAAAGGTCCCTGCTGGTATGGCTTATTGGTTGGATTCTATAGGGAGGATGAAAAGAACTACGAGTTAGTGTCACCCGACCTTGAGGAGAGGGTTAGTTTCCCTCTTTTAAGTCGGACAAAACGTCCTTTCTTCTATGCCTATGACTATTTCTTTACCCAGCTAGTTATTACCATTCCTTTTACTACATTTGAGACCAAAATCTTGTGAAACTGTAATGCGGCCCCTTCGCAGCTTCACCCGAACTTTTGGACTTTTATGAAAATCTTTCAGTTGTTGTGTCAAGAGCTGGGTATCCGACCTTCCCTTTCTCTCTTCCTTTATTTGTTTGTGTTGACAAAGCTGGGAGCAGCCAAGAAAAAGGCTTCTTGGATCTCCTTCCGGGCTACTCAGGGGAAGAAGGTTTTTTCCATGTTTGATGATTTTTTTGAGATTTTAAGAACTTTTATTTCAAAGTCCGGGTGTTGAGGATGTTCACTCCTTTTTCTTGGACAAGAACAATGAACCGACCTTCCCCTTTGGTGGCAGAAAGATACTGTAGTTCTTAAGTACCCATGGGAGAGTCTAGATGAGGTAGAGTGGGCCTTTGTAGGTATCTTGGAGGAGCACTGGGGAGAGCCTCCTCTTCTGGACAAGAAGAAGTTTTTAGGAGATTCCACTCTCCTTCGCTCCAAATTAGGTAGTGGCTGACTTCTTTATGAGGCAGTCTTTTTTGTTTATTCGTCTGAATATTTTGCATTCCTCTATTGCGTGACCATTTTTATGGTTACCTTTTCTCTTTTTCAGAGATGGTGGCCCTTTCCAATTCGATGAAGTTCCTTACAAAGGCCAAGAAAACAGTAGCCGCCCAAAATATTCAGAATAAGGCGTCGGGGGAGGGTTCTAGCCTGGTTCCTCCGAAGAAGCCAGAGCCCAACCCTCAGGGTCTGAGGAAAGTCATCCCGACCCCTCGAGTTTGGACGGTTCCTATTAAGCCTCCCTTGGCGACTTCTGGTGCTACCTTCTCCCCTTCTTCCTCTGGCCCTCCTCACAAGAAGTCGAGGACTTTTGGGACTTAAAATTTGGATGATAAAGACTTTGATGGTGTGGCTTTTGCTTCAGAACTCATTGCTCCTTATGGCAAGGTTTCTACTTATGATGTGTCAATTCTTCACCGCCTCGACTTTATATCAAGCAATAGTATCTGGATGGCTAATCTTAGTGCTGCCTTGTCTCGAGTTGTTAAAGAGTCTCCTGTCTGTGCCACTAAGGCTTTCCTTGAGGAGGCCAAGGCTGATTATGAGAGGGTGGAGGGCTTGAGGCGTGAGTGGGAGGCCAAGAGTGTTGTATTGGAGCTTTCGGTGGAGAAAGAGAAGGCTAGGGCCACAGCTGCGGAGGCAGCCGCTAATCTGGCTGAAGATATGGACAAAAAGGCTAAGGAGTGCTATACTCAAACCCATGGTGAGCTATTGGAGGCCAAGGAGAGGCTTCAGTCCGCCTACGATGACTATGCCGAGCTCCAGGGCCATGTGGTGAACGGTATGACCGCTTTATATGAGAATCTGAAGGCCCAGGTCCGATTTCTTGCTCCTGATGTTGACCTCTCCTTATTCAGCATGGACAATGTTGTGAAGGATGGGAAAATTATGCCTGCTACTGATTAGGATGATGAGGCTCCTCCTTCTGTGTCGATAGTTAAGGCTTCTGCAGCCCCTTCTACTGAGGTGGTCTCTCCTGAGCCCGAGCCTGATGTGGGGATCCTGAATGGTCTGGACGGGGTTGTTGGAGCTACCCCAATCTCAGTCATCCCTCTTTCTCATAAAGATGCTGCCACCGGGGCGAAGCTGGATCCTTTATAGTTCTCTTTTACATATCTCTTTATATATTTATGTGGTTTGACCTATGGACCTTTTGAACTTTGGTTTTGTAACTATTTTGGGATGACTTTTTTGAAACCTTTCTTAGTTGCTTCTTAGCAACTTTTGTTTTTAATTAATACACTTTTAACTCTTGGGTTGCCATTGGGCAGCCCTTGAGCCTTTAATGTTTTAATTTTTATGTTTGGTAGTGCACTGACTGGTTTTGGCGAGGTGCTTTTGTTTTTAACCTTTGTATGGATTTATGTTTTGGTGACGACACCCCTTTGCGGGCACTCACGCCCTTGGAATTTAGGTGTTCAGAGCTCTTTGGTCCGACATCTTCTTCGAGGTAGTGTTTATTTTCTACCTTTTCTTTTTGGATCACGCCTTGTTTTAGTTGTCCGAACAACCTTCTGTTTTAGCAACGTCGTCCTTTATGGTTTGCTGTCCGGGCTTTTTAGTCGGTTTCCAACAACTTTTTAGGTAGCGTTCTTGTAGGGAACCTTTTCTTTTTAGTTTGTTTGGATGACCTTTTAGCCTTGTTCCGAGGTCGCGCTCTCGCCTTTTAAGTAGCGTCCCTTTTTAGGACTTGTACCCTTTGGCTAAGCATTTTGGCCTTTGTATGGTGTTGTTCCCTTTGTAGTGATCCTTTCATTGGTCTGACTTCTCTGTTGGGGTTTCTTAAGTTATCTTTAGTAATCCTAATTTAGTCTGACCTTGTCAGGTTGCTTTGTATGGGTTACTTTTTATAACTTCTCGCATTAACCTTTGCCTTTCTCACTTCACCTTGTCGTCCTTTCCTTTGTCGGGTGATGAATTTTGTGTTTTGAGCGTGAATTAATGCATCTTGGTAGGAAACTTTTTAGAGAATCTTAAATTTTTTATTTAGGTAGTAAAATGAAAAATATAGATAAGAGTATGTACATATGGGCGCTTGACGAACAAAATTTCCTATCGGTAAAGAAATGTAAAAATAATCGCGTTGTAAGTATAGTTTCTAAACCAACAGAAAATCCTTTCGTACAAATGTTTGGTTGTCACAAGTAACAAACCCAATAAAAATAATTAACCGAAGTATTCAAACCTCGGGTCATCCTCTCAAGGAATTGCAGGGAGGTGTTCTTATTATTGGCTATAGAAAATAGTATTTTTGGGTTTGAAGAAGGTTTGAGCAAGAAAAATAGATTGCAAGAATTAATAAATCAATAACTGTAAATCTCTTGGCAAGGTATGAAAACTGGAATTCCTATCCTAGTTATCCTTATCAGATGTGGTGAGAATTGGGTTTTAATCCCACTTAGTTATCCCTTATTAAATAAAGGAAAGTCAAGTGGACTAATTAAATTGATCCTCGAGTCTTAGTCAACTTATAGAGCGATCCAAATTAATTAGCAATCTACCAATTTCAACCACTGCTGAGTTTGATAACTCAAGTATTACCAATTAACTAACCAAAGCCAACAGAAGAAAATAAATCATAAACAGAGCAAAACAATCATGAGTCTGAAATACTTCAAACTATATTAACTAAGAAAATCATAACATGAATGGTCCATAAGCCAATTGGGCAACATAAGTCAAATACACATAAAAAGCATCAGAGTAAATAAGAGTAGAAGAGAAACATAAATTGTTGAACCTGGTATGAAGAAACAATCCTGATGACTAAGAGAAATCCTAAATCCTAAAATAAATCCTAATCCTAATCCTAAGAGAGAGGGGAGAGAACCTCTCTCTCAAAACTACATCTAATCCTCAAACTATATGTTATGATCTGATGATTTTTATGAATGAATGGATTCTCCCAATTTATGGCCTTTAATCTGTGTTCTCTGGGCTTGGATCTGGGCCAAAAAGGGTCTACAAGTCACTGAGATTGACTTCTGCAACATCTGTAGAGCGTGCACGTCACACGTCCGCGTGGGTCACGTGATCGCGTCATCTGGAGTTTTGCTTTTCCATGCGGTCGCGTCAATCATGCGTCCGCGTCAGTTGTGTTCCGTGAGTCACGCGTTCGCGTCATCCATGCACTCGCGTCAGTGCTCCTTGCGCTTAAGCACGCGTCTGCGTCGTCCATGCAGTCGCGTCAGTCCGTTTCTTCAAAAACTCCATTTTTGCACTTTCCTTCCATTTTTGTATGTTTCCTTTCCATCCTTTAAGTCATTTTTGCCCTATAAAACCTGAAAGTACTCAACACACAAATCACGGCATCGAATGGTAATAAAGGATAATTAAATTTAATATTTTTTAAAGCATAGGAAACATGTTTTCTCATATATCATAAAACAAGGAAGGAATTGTAAAACCATGCAATTTCATATGAATAAGTGGGTAAAGAATTGAAAAAAATCATTCAATTAAAGCACAAGATATATCATAAAATAGTGGTTTATCAACCTCCCCACACTTAAACAATAGCATGTCCTCATGCTAAATCCAAGAGAAAAGAGTAAAGGTAAAATGGTGAAATCATATGCAATGCAATCTATTCTAAATGCAACTACCTAAATGAGTCATGTAATTCTAGTTATTATTCACCTATATATAAAGCTTACATGTAGTTAAATTAATTCATATCTTCAAGGAATCATATTTGTACAATTATGGCCAAATCATATTAAAGCACAATTATAATTGAGTTGAGTTAAGATAGTTCACAACTTGCAAGACAGTTAATAATTAAACACGGACATATGAGAATGAGCTATTGAACACTCACTGGACTGTGTGTTTACTCTCTAGTCACTCAGTGTTTGGGGTTAATCACTCTCTTCTTTTCTAGTCATGCTTTCTAAAACTTTGTTTTTTTTTCTCTAATCAATCAACAATTATCGAATATAGACATACAAAAATCATGAGGTCTTTTCCTAGGTTGTAATGGGGTTGAGGTAAGGTTAAGGATGTATATATAAGGCTAAGTGAGCTAACAAAGTGAATCCTTGACTAGTCTAAGATCTCACCTAACATATACATATATAATTTCATAATTCTTCACCTAGCTACCCAAATCTTTCCACTTTTGTGTTATATGCTCATATATTTTATTTTTGACTTATGTCCCATGTGCATTGATTTGTAAAATTCTTTTTTTTGCACATGGTAATTTAATTATTCTGATTTCACATGAGCATGCTTCCCAAATTTTACTTATTCAATTTAATTCCTTACTTTTTTCTATCATTCCATATTCCCATAAAGTTTCTCACATTTAAATTATACACAATATCTATCTTAAGCTAACCAAGGATTCAACTTGGAATTTTTTTTTTGCTTAAGGCTAGTAATGTGGTTATAAAATGAAGGGAGATTAAAAAGCTCAAGGGGGCTAACAAGGATGGCATAAAAGGTAGGTTTATTTGGGACAAGTGGGCATAAATACAAATAATGGCCTCAATCATCTCTTGGTATGCATTTATATTCTATAATTGGATATATAGGTTAAAACAAAATAAAGATTGCAACCATAGAAAAGAAGTGCGAAATACACATGAATGAAATTTATGGTTTGATGTAACCATATAATTAAGCTCAAAACTTACAGGCTGTGTGTTCTCAAGCTCATAAATCATATATCAGTTATGTATGTCATGCAAGTAGAAATTAAGAGTTTCCATTCAACTCAATGTAAATATTTTAAGGTGCCCCTTAAAATCTTAGTGTTTCTCCTTGAAGAAATGTTGTTAACTAACTAACATGTAATGCTATATATACAAGGTGTGTGGATTGTTTTAATATCTACGGTTCCTAGCTTACTCTTTATTTTTCAATTAAACCAAACTATTATATGCTAAAAAAGGGTAAACTATACTAATTAATCCACTTAGTATATAACTAGTAAGCTAAGGTGAAAATTAAGATAAAATATCCAAGATATATATATAGCCCAAAGTGCAGAATGCAAAAGTACAACAAAAGTAAAAAAGAGAAAAAAATGTGCAAATAAGATACAAAAAATGAACAAAATAAGATAAGAGTCTGTAGTGGTTCAATAAAAAATATGCCAGAGATGGCAACCTCCCCACACTTAAATAATAGCATCGTCGTCGATGCTCACTCAAACTGGGTGTGAAGAAGTTTCATCTCCGGAAGGATGGGCTGCCGGTGTCTCGGTGGTAGGCTGAGGGTCTGCGGTCTCAGTGAGTGTAGGAGGAGCGGTCTGCCAAAGTGGAGGCTCTGTCTATAGAGGAATGTTTGGATCAGTGGCCTATAGCTGGTGGTGTTCCTCATGATGTGGGACAGCGTGCTCAAGATCTCCCTGCTCAGCCTGGGTAGGTGCCTCTGCCTCATGATCGCTCGCCTCCTCCTCAGATGTGTCTGATGGTGTGTCAGGTTCGGAGGGGATGTCGCCACCAGATCGGATCATCAGCTTGAGGTGCTCATAGCGTCGCTTGTGGTGGCGCTCAGACCTCTCATAACGTTGCCTGTTGCGATGTTTGGATCTCTCAAAGTGCTGCTGGTGGCGGCACTCCATCTAGTCTAAGCGGTCAAAGAGTCGGTGCACCAGAAGATAGATGGGCTCAGGAGCAGGTAGAGGTGTAGTGGGTGGTGCTGGGGAAGTGGAAGCAGAAGGAGCAGATGAGGATGTAGCTGCCTCAGCAGAGTTAGTGAGAAATGGAGGTTGGTAGCCTAAAGCCTGAAACTTCTGACTATGAGGGATGATCTTCCTGCAGTCCACGGCGGATGGCTTTTCATCAGCAACCTTCCAAGGTACCTCAGCTCGGTGACCCAACTGAGTAATCAGGAATGGAAATGGGAGGGTGCCTCTAACATGGACCCTAGCCATGTAATGCCGGATGAAGCGCGGTAGATAGAGGTCCTTACCCGTCATCACACATAAGATGAGGGTAATCATGGTAGCTGGCACCTCCGTCTCATGAGTGCTCGGCATCACGTAGTTACTCAGAATCTGATGCCACAGCTGAGCCTCATCATTTAGATATATTAGCCTAATTCCCTTGGGTACCACTATGCTCTTGCCCATGACCCATGGAACAGTAAGATCAAGAGTGATATCCCATTTCACTACATCCCTATCAAACCTCATGAATCTCATATCCTCCTTAGCTTTCTGGTAACCATCTAGCTGATCTGATTTAGGTGGGAGCTGGAGGATGTCTTCAATTGCTTCCTTGGTAACCAGAACTTGCTTGCCTCTGAGCTGTACTGCATCCAGGGATGATAAAAAGTAGTTACAGTAGAATTCTCTGACCCAGGATGAGTTGATTTCAGTCAAGTTTCTCTCCAGGAAGAACCAGCCTCTCTGTTTAATTTGGTCTGAAGTGTACTGCCGGAGTTCTTCTGGAATTCTGAGTGTCCTTTCCAAGTATAGGTTCCTGGATGTGGCAAAATCTGGGTACTTCATCTCACAGTATTTGTTTGCAATTTTTAGTGGGTCAGCCGCAGGTACCAACTGATTAGTTTTTTCTTGTGGGGTAAAGTTCTTCTCCCGCCAAGAATCATCATGTAAGAGGCCAAGGATGGATACAGAGGATTTGCCTCTTTTCCTTTTGCCAGTGGTTACTTTGCCTTTTCCTCTGCTTTGAGAGTCAGACATCCTGAAAAATAGAAATTCCAGGATATAATTGAAGAATAAAAGTAGGAAAACAAGTAGGTGGTGCACGAATTTGTGATCATCAACAATGGCGCCAAAGACTAGGAGCTCTCAAACTTGAATCACACTTTGTTACAACTTCGCACAACTAACTAGCAAGTGCACTGGGTCGTCCAAGTAATACCTTACGTGAGTAAGGGTCGATCCCACGGAGATTGTTGGTATGAAGCAAGCTATGGTCATCTTGTAAATCTCAGTCAGGCAGATTATAATGGTTATAAAGGTTTTCAAATATAAAGATAAATGAATCAGAAAATAAAGATAGAGATACTTATGTAAATCATTGGTGGGAATTTCAGATAAGTGTATGGAGATGCTTTGTCCCTTCTGGATCTCTGCTTTCCTACTGCCTTCCTTCAATCCTTCTTACTCTTTTCCATGGCAAGCTATATGTAGGGCATCACCGTTGTCAATGGCTACTTCCCATCCTCTCATTAAAAATGGTCCAAATGCTCTGTCACAGCACGGATAATCATCTGTCGGTTCTCGATCATGTCGGAATAGAATCCATTGATTCTTTTGCGTCTGTCACCACGTCCAACAATCACGAGTTTAAAGCTCGTCACAGTCATTCAATCCCTGAATCCTACTCATAATACCACAGACAATAGTTTAGACTTTCCAGATTCTCAAGAATGGCCGCCAATAATTCTAGCTTATACCACGAAGATTCTGATTAAGGAATCCAAGAGATAAACGCTCGGTCGAAGATAGAACGGAAATGGTTGTCAATCATGCATTCATAAGGATGGATGATGATGAGTGTCAGGGATCATCACATCCATCAGGTTGAAGTGCAGTGAATATCTTAGAATAAGAATAAGCATAAATTGGATAGAAGATAGTAGTAATTGCATTAAAACTCGAGGTACAGTAGAGCTCCACACCCTTAATCTATGGTGTGTAGAAACTCCACCATTGAAAATACATAAGTGATGGTCCAGGCATGGCCGAATGGCTAGCCCCATGAATGATCAAAAGACCGAATGGTCAAAAGACTAGACACTAGTACAATAGTAAAAAGTTCTATTTATACTAAGGTAGCTACTAGGGTTTACAAAAATAAGTAATTGATGCAGAAATCCACTTCCAGGGCCCACATGGTGTGTTCTTGGGATGAGCTTGAGCTTTACACATGTAAAGACTTCTCTTGGAGTTAAACGCCAAGTTGTAATGTGTTTTTGGCGTTTAACTCTGGTTCGTGACGTATTTCTGGCGTTTCACTCCAGAATGCAGCATGGAACTGGCGTTGAACGCCAGTTTGCGTAGTCTAAAATCGAATAAAGTATAAACTATCATATATTGCTGGAAAGATCTGAATGTCTACTTTCCAACGCCGTTAAGAACGCGCCATTTGAAGTTTTGTAGCTCCAGAAAATCCATTTCGAGTGCAGGGAGGTCAGAATCCAACAGCATCAGCAGTCCTTTGTCAGCCTCCTATCAGATTTTTGCTCAGGTCCCTCAATTTCAGTCAGAAAATACCTGAAATCACAGAAAAACACACAAACTCATAGTAAAGTCCAAATTTAGCATAAAAACTAATGAAAACATCCTTAAAAGTAGCTAGATCTTACTAAAAACTACCTAAAAACAATGCCAAAAAGCGTATAAATTATTCGCTCATCACAATACCAAACTTAAATTGTTGCTTGTCCCCAAGCAACTGAAAATCAAATAGGATAAAATGAAGAGAATATACTATAAATCCCAAAATATCATTGAATATTAGTTCTAATTAGATGAGCGGGACTTGTAGCTTTTTGCTTCTGAACAGTTTTGGCATCTCACTTTTTCCTTTGAGGTTCAGAATGATTGGCATCTATAGGAACTCAAAATTTTGGATAGTGTTATTGATTCTCCTAGTTAAGTATGTTGATTCTTGAAAAAAGCTACTTTTGAGTCTTGGCCGTGGCCCTAAGCACTTTGTTTTCCAGTATTACCACCGGATACATAAATGCCACAGACACATGATTGGGTGAACCTTTTTAGATTGTGACTCAGCTTTGCTAAAGTCCCCAGTTAGAGGTCTCCAGGGTTCTTAAGCACACTCTTTTTGCTTTGGATCACGACTTTAACCACCCAGTCTCAAGCTTTTCACTTGGACCTGCATGCCACAAGCACATGGTTAGGGACAGCTTGATTTAGCCGCTTAGGCCTGGATTTTATTTCCTTGGGCCCTCCTATCCATTGATACTCAAAGCCTTTGATCCTTTTTACCCTTGCCTTTTGGTTTTAAGGGCTATTAGTTTTTTCTGCTTTTCTTTTTCTTTCTTTTTCTTCCTTTTTTTTCGCCATTTTTTTCGCAAGCTTTTGCTATTCACTGCTTTTTCTTGCTTCAAGAATCAATTTCATGATTTTTCAGATTATTAATAACATTTCTCTTTGCTCATCATTCTTTCAAGAGCCAACAATTTTAACATTCATAAACAAGATCAAAATTATGCACTGTTCAAGCATTTATTCAGAAAACAAAAAGTATTGTCACCACATCAATATAATTAAACTAAATTCAAGGATGAATTCGAAACTCATGTACTTCTTGTTCTTTTGTATTAAAACATTTTTCAGTTAAGAGAGGTGAATGATTCATGGAATTATTCATAGCCTTAAGACATAGTTTCTAAACATTAATGATCATGTAGTATAGACTCAAAACATAGACAAACATGAAGCATAAAATCGAAAAACAGAGAGATAAGAACAAGGAAGTTAAGGAATGAGTCTGATGTGTGGAAAACGATCCAACACAAAACTCACCGGCAAGTGTACCGGGTCGCATCAAGTAATAATAACTCACATGAGTGAGGTCGATCCCACAGGGATTGAAGGATTGAGCAATTTTAGTTTAGTGGTTGATTTAGTCAAGCGAATCAAGTTTTGGTTGAGTGATTTGTGTTTAACAAGAAGTAAATGACAGTAAATGTAAAGGGGGAAGGGAAAAGTGCAGTAAATTAAAGAACAGGAAAATAAATTTGCAGAATCTTAAAGAACAAGAAAGTAAATGACTGAAACTTAAAGTGCAAGAAATGTAAATTACAGTAACTTAAATGGCAAGAAAGATAAATGGCTTGAATATAAAAGGGGTTTGAGGACTGGGATTGCAGAATCTAAACAAAGAGAAAGTAAATTGCAACAATTGATTGAGCAGAAATTGAATCAGAAGAAATAAGCATTCAAACAGAAAGAAAATAAAATGCAGCAAAGGTTCACAGGAGAACCAAAAGTAAATTGTGGTCTCAGGTCTCAAGAGACTAGGTAGCAGAGCCTAGATCTCTATCTGCCTTCCCAGATCCAAGTTCACAAAGCAATTGGCAAGAAATTGAAGAAGAAGTAGTAGAATAACAAAAATCAAATTCAATTATGCAGAAAAGGATTTAAAGAGATTTTAGATGGGAATTGAGACAGAATTTCCTCAATTTCACACACCCAAAACTCAGAAACAGAAGAGTAGAATTGCCCGAGTAAAAATGAGGAAGGAGATCAGTCAATTCTCCCTTAATCCTCTGAGTGCTCGGTCAAGTCTCTCAAGAACAATTTACAAGAAATTCAAAGCTCAAAGAAAGTGCAAATTCAAAGGCTAAGCCAAAAGTAAGTCAAAAAAGGTCAAAAAAAAGTCCCTAATTACATCAAACTAGCTTCTATTTATACACTTTCTATTCTTGGATTTTGGGATTTGGATGGGCTTTTGATTTGGTGAAGAAATGAATTAAAATGGGGTTTTAATTTGAATTTTTGGCCCATGAAAAGTTGCTCCCAGGAGGCTGCCCTGCCCTTGTGGAGGGCAGGGCAGGATTTGGTGCATGCTGGTGTGGGCGTGGTACAGGCTGGTGCGGCCTTGGTGCGTGAAATGCTGCCCTGCCCGCGCCAAGGGCAGGGCAGGAAATGTTGGTGCGCCAGAAATTGCCTTGGTGCTGCCAGAATCAGGAATTGGTGCGCCAGAATCAAAAATTGGTGCGCCAGAAATTTCCTTGGTGCATAGGATGCTGCCCTGCCCTCGCGGAGGGCAGGGCAGGAAATTTTGGTGCTGCCAGGATTGAGCTTGGTGCGCCAGATGCTGCTAGGAACGTGCCATGGTGCGCCAGATGCTGCCAGGAACGTGCCATGGTGCGCCAGTTTTGTGCACCAATCCAAATGCTGCCCTGCCCTCGCGGAGGGCAGGGCAGTGTTTCCACTTTGCTGTCCCGTGTTCGAAACACGGCTGGGGCACACGTTCAATTAATTTCCTTGGCTTCTTGGCACGGCACTCAACCTTAGTTCTTTGCTTCTTCCTTGGTCCGTGTTCGAATCTTGTGGCATGCATGGATGACATTTTTCCTTTGAATTCTTTCCTTGGTGAGCCCGATACTGCCCTTGTGGAGGGCAGAGCAAGGTTCTCTTCTTCTTGGTTCCAAGGCACACTTTTGTGCTCTGCCCTTGTAGTGGGCAGGGCAGAGTTGCCTTCCTTGGTTGGTTCCTTTATGTTGCCCTTCTAGAGGGCAGTCTGCCCTTGTGGAGGGCAATATTTGCCTCCCCCTTGCATGCGGCACGCTTCCTATTACTTTGGCCACGCTTTCCTTTCCTTGGGCTACACTTCTTAGGCCACGCTTTTCCTTTTCTTTTCTTTTCTTCACCTATAATAAACCAAAACAACCACTCCAAGTATCACTAAATTCAAGAGGCTTATAAATCAATTAAAATTCAATTAAAATTAGCTTAAACCTCATGGATTATCTTTAATTTCATGGTGGTTGCTTGATTTAGAGAAGTTATGCATTTTCACTCCAAATCACTTACTTAGGGTGCAAGAAAGTGCATAAATGCTAACAAAACAAGTGAAATTAGCTTGAAAAATGGGTATATGATGACTTGTCATCAGAGTCCACTTTAGTGATGGTGGCGTCTTCTTCTTGAAGGACCAATGATGTCCTTGAGCTCTTCTATGTGTCTTCCTTGCCTTTGTTGCTCATCCCTCATTGCTCTTTGATCTTCTCTAATCTCATGGAGAATGATGGAGTGCTCTTGATGCTCCACACTTAGTTGGTCCATGTTATAACTCAAGTCTTCTAGAGAGGTGTTGAGTTGTTCCTAATAGTTGCTTGGAGGAAAATACATCCCTTGAGGCATCTCAGGGATTTCTTGATGATGAGCTTCCTCATGTGTCTCTTGAGATCCATGAATGGGCTCTCTTGTTTGCTCCATCCTCTTCTTAGTGATGGGCTTGTCCTCCTCAATGAGGATGTCTCCTTCTGTGATAACTCCAGCTGAGTAGCATAGATGGCAAATGAGATGAGGAAAAGCTAGCCTTGCCAAGGTAGAGGGCTTTTCGGCTATTTTGTAGAATTCAAGAGAGATGACTTCATGAACTTCTACTTCCTCTCCAATCATGATGCTATGGATCATGATGGCCCGATCCACAGTAACTTCAGATCGGTTGCTAGTGGGGATGATGGAGCATTGGATGAACTCCAACCATCCTCTAGCCACAGGCTTAAGGTCCAGTCTTCTCAATTGAATCGGCTTGCCTTTAGAGTCTCTTTTCCATTGAGCTCCTTCTACACATATATCCATGAGGACTTGGTCCAACCTTTGATCAAAGTTGACCCTTCTGGTGTAGGGGCGTGCATCTTCTTGCATCATAGGCAAGTTGAACGTCAACCTTACATTTTCCGAACTGAAATCTAAGTATTTTCCCCAAACCATTGTAAGATAATTCTTTGGGTTCGGGTTCATACTTTGATCATGGTTCCTAGTGATCCATGCATTGGCATAGAACTCTTAAACCATTAAGATTCCGACTTGTTGAATGGGGTTGGTCAAAACTTCCCAACCTCTTTTTTGGATCTCATGTCAGATCTCTAGATACTCATTTTTCTTGAGCATGAAAGGGACCTCAGGGATCACCTTCTTCTAGGCCACAACTTGATAGAAGTGGTCTTGATGGACCTTTGAGATGAATCTCTCCATCTCCCATGACTCAGAGGTGGAAGCTTTTGTCTTTCCTTTCCCTTTTCTAGAGGTTTCTCCGGCCTTAGGTGCCATAGATGGTTATGCAAAAACAAAAAAGCTATGCTTTTACCACACCAAACTTAGAATATTGCTCGCCCTCGACCAAAAGAAGAAAGCATAGAAGAAGAAGAAGAAAATATGGAGGAGAGGGAGAGAGTTTTGTATTCGGCCAAAGGGGAGAAGAGCGGGTTGTGATGTGTGAAAATGAAGAAGAATAGACGAGTATATATAGTGAAGGGAGAGGGTAATAGGTTCAGTCATGAGGGTGGGTTTGGGTGGGAAAAGGGATTTTAAATTTGAAGGTAGGTGGGGTTTATGGGGAAGAGTGGATGGATGTAAGTGGTGAAGAGGTGATGGGGAAGAGAGATTGAGGTGATTGGTGAAGGGTTTTTGGAGAAGAGTATTATTGGATTGTGTGAAGAATAGAGAAGGTGGGTTGAGGTAGGTGGGGATCCTGTGGGGTCCACAGATCCTGAGGTGATCCTGTGGGGTCCATAGATCCTGAGGTGTCAAAGATTTAACATCCCTGCACCAATTAGGCATGTAAATTGCCATCTTTATGCAATCCTGGCGTTTGACGCCAGGCTACTGCATGTTTTTGGCATTAAACGCCACTTCCATGCTTGTTGCTGGCGTTAAACGCCAGCTTTTCTCTGGGTGCATTCCTAGCGTTTAAACGCCAGATTGATGCTTATTTCTGGCGTTCAATGCCAGATTCATGCTCTGTTCTGGCGTTGAACGCCAGCCAGATGCTCCTTACTGGTGTTTAAACGCCAGTAAGCTCTTCCTCCAGGGTGTGCTGTTTCTTCTACTATTTTTGATTTTGTTTTTAATTTTAGTAATTGTTTTGTGACTCCACATGATCATGAACCTAATAATACATAAAGAACAATAAAATAAAAAATAAAATTAGATAAATAAAGATTGGGTTGCCTCCCAATAAGTGCTTCTTTAATGTCAATAGCTTAACAGTGAGCTCTCATGGAGCCTCACAGATGTTCAGAGCATGATGAGGGCCTCCTAACACCAAAATTAGAGTTTGAATGTGGGGGCTTCTCAACACCAAACTTAGAGTTTGGTTGTGGTCTCCCAACACCAAACTTAGAGTTTGATTATGGGAGCTTTGTTTGACTCTGTATTGAGAGAAGCTTTTCCTGCTTCCTCTCTATGATTGCATAAGGAGATCCTTGAGCTTAAAACACAAGGTAGTCCCCATTCAATTGAAGAACTAGCTCTCCTCTGTCAACATCAATCACAGCTCCTGCTGTGGCTAGGAAGGGTCTTTCAAGGATGATGCATTCATCCTCATCCTTCCTAGTGTCTAAGATTATGAAATCAGCAGGGATGTAAAGGCCTTTAACCTTCACTAACACATCCTCTACTAATCCATAAGCTTGTCTTATTGACTTGTCTGCCATCTCTAATGAGGATGTGGCAGCATGTACCTCAAAGATTCCCAGTTTCTCCATTACAGAGAGTGGCATAAGATTTATACCTGACCCCAGGTCACACAGAGCCTTCTCAAAGGTCATGGTGCCTATGGTACAGGGTATTAAGAATTTACCAGGATCTTGTTTCTTTTGAGGTAAAGTTTGCTGAACCCATGTATCTAGTTCACTAATGAGCAAGGGAGGTACATCTTCCCAAGTCTCATTACCAAACAACTTGGCATTCAGCTTTATGATAGCTCCTAGATATTGAGCAACTTGCTCTCCAGTTACATCTTCATCCTCTTCAGAGGAAGAATAGTTCTCAGAGCTCATAAATGGCAGAAGGAGGTGCAATGGAATCTCTATGGTCTCTAGATGAGCCTCAGATTCCTTTAGGTCATCAATAGGGAACTCCTTCTTGTCTGGGTGACGTCCCATGAGGTCTTCCTCATTGGGATTCACGTCCTCCCCTTCCTCTCTAGGTTCGGCCATTTTGATTATATCAATGGCCTTGCACTCTCTTTTTGGATTCTCTTCAGTATTACTTGGGAGAGTACTAGAAGGAGTTTCAGTGACTTTCTTACTTAGCTGGCCCACTTGTGCCTCCAAATTTCTGATGGAAGACCTTGTTTCACTCATCAAACTTAAAATGGCCTTAAACAGATCAGAGACTATGTTTGCTAAGCTAGAGGTGCTCTGCTCAGAATTCTCTGTCTGTTGCTGAGAAGATGATGGAAAAGGCTTACTATTGCTGAGCCTGTTTCTTCCACCATTGTTAAAGCCTTGTTGAGGCTTTTGTTGATCCTTCCATGAGAAATTTAGATGATTTCTCCACGAGGAATTATAGGTGTTTCCATAAGGTTCACCTATGTAATTCACCTCTACCATTGCAGGGTTCTCAGGATCATAAGCTTCTTCTTCAGAAGATGCCTCTTTAGTACTGTTGGATGCATTTTGCCATCCATTTAGACTTTGAGAAATCATGTTGACTTGCTAGGTCAACATTTTGTTCTGAGCCAATATGGCATTCAGAGCATCAATTTCAAGAACTCCCTTCCTCTGAGGCATCCCATTACTCACAGAATTCTGCTAAGAAGTGTACATGAATTGGTTATTTGCAACCATGTCAATAAGTTTTTGAGCTCCTGCAGGTATTTTCTTTAGGTGAATGGATCCACCTGCAGAATGGTCCAGTGACATCTTGGAGAACTCAGATAGACTATGATAGACTATATCCAGAATGGTCCACTCTGAAAGCATGTCAGAAGGACACCTTTTGGTCATCTGTTTGTATCTTTTCCAAGCTTCATAGAGGGATTCACCATCTTTTTTTTTAAGGTCTGAACATCCACTCTAAGCTTGCTCAGCTTTTGAGGAGGAAAGAACTTAGCCAAGAAGGCTATGACCAGCTTATCCCAAGAGTCCAGGCTATCTTTAGGTTGTGAGTCCAACCATGTTCTAACTCTGTCTCTTACAGCAAAAGGGAAAAGCATGAGCCTGTAGACTTCAGAATCTACTCCATTAGTCATAGCAGTCTCACAGATCTGCAAAAACTCAGTTAAAAACTGATAAGGATCTTCTGGTGGAAGTCCATAAAACTTGCAGTTCTATTGCATTAGAGCAACTAGTTGAGGTTTCAGCTCAAAATTGTTTGCTCTAATGGCAGGGATTGAGATGCTTCTTCCATCAAATTTGGAAGTAGGTGTAGTATAGTTACCAAGCATCCTCCTTGCACCTCCACCATTATTGTTGGGCCATGTCTCTCTCTTTTTCAAGATTCTCTGTAAGGTTTTCTCTGGATTGTTGTGCTTTAGCTTCTCTTAGCTTCTTCTTCAGAGTCCTTTCAGGTTCAGGATCTGCTTCAACAAGATAGTCCCTGTCTCTGCTCCTACTCATATGAAAAAGAAGAGAACAGGAAAAGAAGAGGAATCTTCTATGTCACAGTATAGAGATTCCTTTGTGTTAGTAGAAGAAGAAAAGAATAGAAGAAGGAGAAGAAAAATTCGAACACAGAAGAGAAGAGAGGGTTCGATTTTTGAGATGAAGAGAAGTGTTAGTAATTAAATAAATAAATAGAAGAAGAGAGAGAAGTTTTTGAAAATTAATTTTGAAAAAAGGTTAGTGATTTTTGAAAATTAAAAGAAGAAATAAAATTAAAATTAAAATTTGAAACAATTAGTTAATCAAAAGAATTTTGAAAAAGAGGAATGAATTTTTGAAAATTTAGAGAGAGGAAAGTAGTTAGGTGGTTTTGAGAAAGATAAGAAATAAACAAAAAGTCAATTAGTTAGTTGAAAAAGATTTGAAAATCAATTTTGAAAAGATAAGAAGTTAGAAAATATATTTTGAAATCAAATTTTTGAAAAAGATATGATTTAAAAAGATATGATTGAAAAGATATGATTAAAAAGATATTTTGAAAAAGATTTGATTTTTAAAATTAAAATTGATTTCTTGACTAACAAGAAACTAAAAGATATGATTCTAGAATTTAAAGATTGAACCTTTCTTAATAAGAAAGTAACAAATTTCAAATTTTTGAATCAATCACATTAATTGTTAGTAGAGTTTTCGAAAATTATGAAATAAAATTAAGAAAAAGATTTTGAAAAATATTTTTAAATTTTCGAAAGTCATAAAAGAAAAATGAAAAAGATTTGATTTTTGACAAAGTTTTGAAAAAGATAAGATTTTTAAAATTGAAATTTTGACTTGACCAACAAGAAACAACTTATTTTTAAAATTTTTTGACTAAGTCAACCCAAAGATTTCGACTTTTTGAGAGAAATAAGGAAAATATATTTTTTTTTTTGAATTTTTAATGATGAGAGAGAAAAACACAAAAATGACTCACAACATGAAAATTATGAATCAAAACACATGATGCATGCAAGAACACTATGAATGTCAAGATGAACACCAAGAACACTTTAAAGATCATGATGAACATCAAGAACTTATTTTTGAAAAATTTTTAGAAAAGAAAAACATGCAAGACACCAAACTTAGAAATTTTTAATGCTTAGACACTATGAATGCAAAAATGCAAATGAAAAACAACAAAAGACACAAAACAAGAAAATATGAAGATCAAACAAGAAGACTTACCAAGAACAACTTGAAGATCATGAAGAACACATGCATGAATTTTTGAAAATTTTTAGAAAAATAAAAATATGCAATTGACACCAAACTTAAAAATTGACTCTAGACTCAAACAAGAAACACAAAATATTTTTGATATTATGATTTTATAATTTTTTTGGATTTTTTCGAAAATTATTTTTTTCAAAAAAAAAAGAAAATAAAGAAATAATTTTTTTGAAAAATTTTTGAAAACTTTTTGAAAAGAAAATTACCTAATCTGAGCAACAAGATGAATTGTCAGTTGTCTAAACTCGAACAATCCCTAGCAACGGCGCCAAAAATTTGGTGCACGAAATTGTAATCATCAACAATGGCGCCAAAGACTTGGAGCTCTCAAACGTGAATCACACTTTGTCACAACTTTGCACAACTAACCAGCAAGTGCACTGGGTCGTCCAAGTAATACCTTTCGTGAGTAAGGGTCGATCCCACGGAGATTGTTGGTATGAAGCAAGCTATGGTCATCTTGTAAATCTCAGTCAGGCAGATTATAATGGTTATAAAGGTTTTCGAATATAAAGATAAATGAAGCATAAAATAAAGATAGAGATACTTATGTAAATCATTAGTGGGAATTTCAGATAAGTGTATGGAGATGCTTTGTCCCTTCTGGATCTCTGCTTTCCTACTGCCTTCCTTCAATCCTTCTTATTCCTTTCCATGGCAAGTTGTATGTAGGGCATCACCGTTGCCAATGGCTACTTCCCATCCTCTCAGTGAAAATGGTCCAAATGCTTTGTCACAGCAAGGCTAATCATCTGTCGGTTCTCAATCATGTCGGAATAGAATCTATTGATTCTTTTGCGTTTGTCACCACGCCTAATAATCGCGAGTTTGAAGCTCGTCACAGTCATTTAATCCCTAAATCCTACTCGGAATACCACAAACAAGGTTTAGACTTTCCGGATTCTCAAGAATGGCCGCCAATAATTCTAGCTTATACCACGAAGATTCTGATTAAGGAATCCAAGAGATAAACGCTCGGTCGAAGATAGAACAGAAGTGGTTGTCAATCACGCATTTATAAGGATGAATGATGATGAGTGTCACAGATCATCACATCCATCAGGTTGAAGTGCAGCGAATATCTTAGAATAAAAATAAGCATGAATTGGATAGAAGATAGTAGTAATTGCATTAAAACTCGAGGTACAGCAGAGCTCCACACCCTTAATCTATGGTGTGTAGAAACTCCACCGTTGAAAATACATAAGTGATGGTCCAGGCATGGCCGAATGGCCAGCCCCCTTGAATGATCAAAAGACCGAATGGTCAAAAAGACTAGACACTAGTACAATAGTAAAAAGTTCTATTTATACTAAAGTAGCTACTAGGGTTTACAGAAATAAGTAATTGATGCAGAAATCTACTTTCGGGGCCTACTTGGTGTGTGCTTGGGCTGTGCTTGAGTTTTACACGTGCAGAGGCTTCTCTTGGAGTTAAACGCCAAGTTGTAACATGTTTTTGGCGTTTAACTATGATTCGTGAGATATTTCTGGCGTTTTACTCCAGAATGCAGCATGGAACTGGCGTTGAACGCCAGTTTGCGTCGTCTAAACTTGAATAAAGTATGGACTATCATATATTTCTGGAAAGCTCTGAATGTTTACTTACCAACGGCGTTGAGAGCGCACAATTTGGAGTTCTGTAGCTCCAGAAAATTCATTTCGAGTGCAGGGAGTTCAGAATCCAACAGCATCACCAGTCCTTTGTCAGCCTCCTATCAGATTTTTGTTGAGGTCCCTCAATTTCAGCCAGAAATACCTGAAATCACAGAAAAACACACAAACTCATCGTAAAGTCCAGAAATGTGAATTTAGCATAAAAACTAATGAAAACATCCTTAAAAGTAGCTAGATCCTACTAAAAACTACCTAAAAACAATGCCAAAAAGTGTATAAATTATCTGCTCATCAGTAGGCAAATAAGATAATAGCAATATAAGCACAGAGTGGCAAAAGAGCAAGAGAAGCATGAATTAAATCAAATATATGTGCATTCGGGATTGTGTTCAAGTGAAAAAGTCTGAAAATAAAAATGACAATCCAAAATACATGATAAGTGGAATTCATGTTAATAAGGAAAAAATAGTGATCATGCCTTGAGTTAGAAAGTTAAATGGTTAGGATGGAAAAAGGAAGTTAGAAAGTTAAAGAGTGAGTTGGTGAAAATAAGGTTAAAGTAAGTGGCATGATAATGGTTTTCTAAGTAACAATAGATTCACAAATTTAAAGAGTAATCCACTCATATGCAAGCAAGGATAACAGGGTATTGATGATGATTCATATAGATACAGAAGTAGCAAAAATTAAAATCAAATAATCAATAATGCAATTTATTAACCAGGAAACCGAAAGGAATAAGAAAGCAGGCCCGTGCATTCATGAATTGGTTTGGTTGTCGCTAAGTAGTGCAAAATTGAAAATTGCCAAAACCAATTCCTGAATGTAAAAATGAAACAATTTGCAGAAAGTTGGGCAGCATTCTGGCTAACATTGGATGTTCTCGGGAAACAAACAATAAGAAAAATAGTTCATATGAATTGAAATAAGGTTGCAAATAGACACGAATAACACGAACATGAAAGAGCAGAGTAATAGCAGCATGAAATAGTAAGGAGCATCATATGAACAGTATGAACATCACAGCCAGAGCAAAATTGCAGAATAGGTAAAACAAGCAACAAGTACGGCGTAATTATCAGTCCTAAATCTACTAACCACATCCTAGCTACCTAAACACCTAGAATTCACTACAACATGCATCTCTAACTATCCTAATTTGAACATAAACTAAAAAAATATGCAATTAACTACGAAGGAAAGAAAAGTGGCATTCGGCGGAACCTGGTGCATAGAAGTACAAATATATGGAACAGAGATGAGGACAGAGAGGTGGTGGTGGTAACGCGGCGGCGCTGGGGGCACGGCGTCGCGGTGGTGGAGCAGGGTGGGTTGGAGGTTGGGCGAGGGGAATAGGAAGGAAGGGGGCGAGGGTAGTGGGGCTGTGGTGGTGGTCGGTGTGGGAGGTGGCCATCGGAGGTTGGCCGCGGTGGGGGGCAATGGCAGAGGAGGGTGAGAGGGAGGGTTGGGAGTGGTGGAGGAAGAAAAGAAAAGAAGAGAGGGGGGTAGATGTCGCGGGGGGGTCTAGGTGGTTGGGGTGGTGCAGCGGTCGGAGATGGTTAGGGGTGGTGATGGTGGCAGAAGAGGGAGTTGCAGAGAGGGGAGGAGAAAAAGGTGGGGTATGGGGGCGCGATAGGGTTAGGGTTCACGTGACTTGGGTTTAGTGGATTTAAATCCACGTGATCGTGTGAGTAGGGGAAAGATGGGTGACGCGGACGCGTGAATCACGTGAACGCATCAATGGAATTTGTGCTAGACGCACAGTTCCAGCGTCATTTTGGCACAACTCTCAGTTTCTATTTAGGTTGCCATAGAATCCACGTGACGCGAACACGTCGCTCACGCTTTCGCGTGGGATGAATGTGATGCAAGTGACGCGGTCGCGTCAGGGACGCGAACGCGTAGTCCTTTTTGTGCTAAACGTACCATAGTCGCACGATTCCAACCCAACTTTCTGGGCGTTGGATCCTTACGCCGATTTCCATACCACGCTCAGGCGTGGCCTGCGCACTCATGTGGCTCCTTTTTTTTTATTATGCAGCATGCAAAATGCAAAATGCAATGAATGTCATGCAAAAATTCCAGGTTCAATCAAATTTCAAAAACAGATTAGAGTGGAAGAGGAACGATCATACCATGGTGGGTTGTCTCCCACCTAGCACTTTTAGTTAAAGTCCTTAAGTTGGACATTTGATGAGCTTCCTATTATGGTGGCTTGTGTTTGAATTTGTCCAGAAATCTCCACCAATGTTTGGAAGGCCAACAGCCTCCGGGGTCCCAAACCAGGCATATGAAGTTTTCGAGCAACTTCAAACAAATTCTCAGGCTCCCGGGGTGACAAATGTCAGAGTAGATTCCAGGATCCCAAACTTTGCATTTAAATCCGCCTCTGTCTTGATTTATATTCTTCTCTCCGGGCGGTTTAGAAATTGTATTATCACCAAGATGACCAAACATCTTCCGAGACCCATTCAATTGAACTTGATACTAATCCTTACACTTCGGATTGAAGCGTCGAATCCTATGGAACCTTGCACACCAGCTCTGAGTACGAGCCATTTCCCTTTTACTCTTAAAGCCACAGAGAGATCTAAGCTGGCCATCTGTTTCAAGCAAACCATATTCAAGTGAAAAAGTAAAGATAAAGGTCAAGGATTGTACCCACTTGAAGCTTGTATTAGGTGGTAATGGCCTTGGGATAGGTGTTTCCAGTGGTTCTGTAGGCTCTACTCCCTTGTATCCTTCTGTGAATTCCTCCACTTCCTTGCAAACTTCTTCAACTGCAACTACGTCTTGATCAAAGTCTTCTATGTCTTCCACGTCACTCAAGTCATAAGTTGGAGGTTTAGAGAAATCTACCTCGACATCATCTTCGTACTCACTGAGATAAGGTTCTTCAGGTTCAAGGAGTTCAGTTGCGGATGCAAGTTCGTGACTAGGAGAGCTTGATTCATGATCATCAATACCTATGGAATCAACTTCTTGGTCTATTCCGTCCAATTTTTCACGAGGTATAAGCTTTGGAGGTTGTGCACTATCTTCCTTGGTGTCCATTCCGAGCTTCTCGGCAGAATCCTTTACAGTTCTCGATTCCCATGGAGGTTCAGCATCTCCTAAATCTTCAACCACTTCTTCTTCTACAAGTATTATGGCTTCCTCCACTTGTTCAAAGACAAAGCCATGCTCCTCACTGTCCACCAAAGTTTCTAGTGTCTCCTTCATGCTACGCTCTTTTTTGATTCTCCACATGTGACCATGGAAATACTTTGAGTGCTCAGATGTCGAGAAGCTATTATATTTACTACCTCAGTTAAGGTAGTAGTGAGTTCCAGTACGTCCCTTTGCATCTTTGCTTGCCCTTGAAGAAGAACATGAAGTTTGTCATTTACTGGAGGTTGGGGTGGGTATGAGGGCTCATCGGTTGGAAGAGAGGGTTCATAATAAGAATGTGGTGGTTTTTGGGAGTAATAGGATTGGAATTGTGGTGGATAAGGGTCATATAGTGGTGAATGGTCTATAAGCACAGGGTGGAATTTGTTGGTAACTATCAGGGGGTCCACCATATCTATCAGTTTGGTATGGATTGTATAATGGTCGTCGTCTGTGCTGTTGCCTAAAGGGTTGATCAAGTCCTCGTGGCTCCATCCATCTTTGATTGCTCTGACCTTGATGCATATTCTTGTTATAGCTTCCATTCCTTTCAACAAATGTAGAACCAAACTCAAAGCGAGAGGGGTGAAAATTCATAGTAGCTGATAGAAATAAAAGGGAAAAACAAAAACAAATAAACAAATAAAAGAAAAAATATTTACAATAACCAATAATAAGGCACACGTTTGCAACTCCCCGGCAACGGCGCCATTTTGACAAATGAAATTTCCTATCGGTAAAGAAATGTAAAAGTAATCGCGTTGTAAGTATAGTTTCTAAACCAACAGAAAATTCTTTCGTACAAACGTTTGGTTGTCACAAGTAACAAACCCAATAAAAATAATTAACCGAAGTATTCAAACCTCGGGTCGTCTTCTCAAGGAATTGCAGGGTGGTGTTCTTATTATTGGCTATGGAAAACAGTGTTTTTGGGTTTGAAGAAGGTTTGAGCAAGAGAAATAGATTGCAGGAATTAATAAATCAATAACTGTAAATCTCTTGGCAAGGTATGAAAACCGAAATTCCTATCCTAGTTATCCTTATCAGATGTGGTGAGAATTGGGTTTTAATCTCACTTAGTTATCCCTTATTAAATAAAGAAAAGTCAAGTGGACTAATTAAATTGATCCTCGAGTCTTAGTCAACTTTTAGAGCGATCCAAATTAATTAGCAATCTACCAATTTCAACCACTGCTGAGTTTGATAACTCAAGTATTACCAATTAATTAACCAAAGCCAAAAGAAGAAAATAAATCATAAACAGAGCAAAACAATCATGAGTCTGAAATACTTTAATTTATATTAACTAAGAAAATCATAAAATGAATGGTCCATAAACCAATTGGGCAACATAAGTCAAATACACATAAAAAATATCAGAGTAAATAAGAGTAGAAGAGAAACATAAATTATTGAACCTGGTATGAAGAAACAATCCTGATGACTAAGAGAAATCCTAAATCCTAAAATAAATCCTAATCCTAATCCTAAAAGAGAAGGGAGAGAACCTCTCTCTCTCAAAACTACATCTAATCCTCAAACTATATGTTATGATCTGATGATTTCTATGAATGAATGGATTCTCCCAATTTATGGCCTTTAATCTGTGTTCTCTGGGCTTGGATCTGGGCCAAAAAGGGTCTACAAGTCACTGGGATTGACTTCTGCAGCATCTGCAAAGCGTGCTCGTCACGCGATCGCGTCATTTGGAGTTTTGCTTTTCCACGTGGTCGCGTTAATCATGCGTCCGCATCAGTTGTGTTCCGTGAGTCACGTGTTCGCGTCATCCATGTGCTCGCGTCAGTGCTCTTTGCGCTTAAGCACGCGTCCGCGTCGTCCATGCGGTCGCGTCAGTCCGTTTCATAAAAAACTCCATTTTTGCGCTTTCCTTCCATTTTTGTATGTTTCCTTTCCATCTTTTAAGTCATTTTTGACCTCGGGAGCTCTCACCCTTGGAGGTCAGCCACCTTATATAACCTTTTCCTAGTACTTCTGTGACTCAGTATGGCCCTTTCCAGTTGGCTGCTAGCTTCCCTTCTCCTGACCGATGTGCTCCGATATCATTTTGAATTAGGATGAGGTCGTCAGTGGTGAAGCTTCGCTGGATTACTTTCCGGTTATACCTTAAAGCTATTCGACGCTTTAGTGCTTCCTCTATAATCCGAACTCTTTCTCGGACTTCTGGAAGTAGGTCGAGCTCTTCCCTCTGTGTTTAGCAGTTGGTATCTTCATTGTAGAGGATCACCATAAGGGATCTTTCTTCCACCTCTACGGGAATCATTGCCTCCATTCCGTAAGCAAGTTGGAAAGGTGATTCCCCGGTGGTGGAGTGTGGTGTCGTCCAGTATGCCCATAGGACTTACGGGAGCTCTTTAGCCCAGGCTTCTTTTGCGTCCTGTAGTCTCCGTTTTAATCCGGCCAATATGACTTTGTTGGCAGCTTTTGCCTGTCCGCTGGCCTGTGGGTGTTCTACAGAGGTGAACTGGTGCTTGATTTTTAGATCGGCTACCAAGTTCCTGAAGCCCGTGTCGGTGAACTAAGTGCCATTGTCCGTGGTGATCGAGTATGGGACCCTAAACCTTGTGACAATATTTCTGTACAGGAACTTCCGACTTCTTTGGCCGGTGGCAGCAGCTAATGGTTCTGCCTCAATCCACTTTGTGAAATAGTCTATTCCTACAATGAGGAACTTGACTTGTCCTGATCCCTGGGGGAATGGTCTGAGGAGGTCAAGCCCTCACTCTGCTAACAGCCAGGGTAAAGTGACGCAGATGAGCTCTTTGGGTGGGGCGATATGAAAGTTGGCATGCTTCTGGCATGGGGGCATGTTTTAACGAACTCGATTGCTTCCTTTTGCAAGGTCGTCCAGTAAAAGCCAACTCAGAGTACCTTTCTAAAAAGAGCTCGTGCCCCGAGGTGGTTGCCGTACATGCCACTGTGGACTTTTTCTAGGACTTCCCTTGTAGCAGAGGTTGGGACGCATTTTAGGAGGGGTGTTGAGATCCCTTTTCAATATAGGACGTCGTGCACTATGGTGTAGGACTGTGCTTATCTTACTAGCCTTTTTGCCTCCCTTTTATCTGTGGGGAGTGTTTCGGACTTGAGGTAGCTGATTATGGGAGTCATCCACCCTTGGTTATGGTCTGATATGTTTAGGACCTTCTCTTCTTCCGTGGTTGATGGGTTTTGTAGTGTTTCTTAGATGAGGCTTCTATTGTTGCCCCATGGTTTGGTGCTGGCTAGTTTCAAAAGTGCATCAGCTCGGGCGTTTTGTTCCCGGCGTATATGTCGGATGTCGTATCCCATAAATTTTCCGAGTTGTTCTCTGGTCTTGTCTAGGTATTTTTCATGGTGGGGTCCTTTGCCTGGTAGCTTCCTTCTATTTGCGAGGTGATTACTTGTGAATCGCTGAAGACGGTAAGCTTTTGGGCTCCGGCTTCCCTAGCCAACTTCAAACCAGCCAGTTGGGCTTTGTACTCGGCTTGATTATTTGAGGCAGGAAGCTCAAATCTTAAGGAGAGTTTGAGTTGCTACGATGACACCTGCTTCACCTCCAGCTTTGTTTGATGAGCCGTCAATGTAGCGGTTCCAACAAATAGGGGTGCTTGGTGTGTCGGTGTACTCGGCAATGAAGTCAGCCAGGTACTGAGACTTGATGGCTGTCTGAGCTTTATACTTAAGGTCGAATTCGGACAACTCAACTGCCCATTGTAGGATTCTTCCAGCTAAGTCAATTTTCTACAGGATACCTTTGATTGGTCCGTATTTTGATGGTGTAGACCTAAAAGTGTGGTTAGAGTTGTCAAGAGGTGAGTATGAGGGTGTAGGCAAACTTCTTTATCTTTTGGTAGTTTAGTTTAGCCCTTTGTAGAGCCTTGCTGATAAAGTAGATGGGTTGCTGTCTGTTTTCGTCTTCTCTGACTAGGGCCGAGGCTATCGCCCGAATTCCCACAGCGAGGTATAAGATTAGTTCTTCTTTTTGTCACGGTCGGGTTAGAATAGGTGGTTACCCCAGGAATGTTTTGAAGTCTTGGAAGGCTTGTTTACATTCTGGGGTCCATTCGAACCTCTTTCCTTTCCTTAGGGTTGCATAGAAAGGGAGGGATCTTATGGCTGATCCGGCTAGGAACCTAGATAGGGCCGCTAGCCTTCCGTTTAGCTGCTGTACCTCCTTAATGCAGGTTGGGCTTTTCATGTTGAGTATGGCTTGGCATTTGTATGGGTTTGCCTCAATCCCTCTCTGGGAGAGCATGAAACTTAGAAATTTGCCAGCTTCCACCGCAAAAGTGCACTTTATGGGATTTATTTTCATCCCGTGTTTTCTTATGGTGCCGAATACTTCAATGAGGTTGGGTAATAGTGTTTATTCCCTTTGTGTTTTCACCAGCATGTCGTCCCCGTAGACTTCCATCAGCTTCCTGATGTGGTCGGCGAATACTTTGTTTATCCACCTCTGATATGTGGCCTCCGTGTTCTTGAGTCCGAACGGCATAACTACGTAGCAGTAGTTTGCTCTTGGGGTTAGGAACAGGGTTTTTTCCTGGTCGGGTTGATGCATCGGGATCTGGTTATATCCCGAGTAGGCGTCCATGAAGGAGAGGTACTTGTATCCCGATGAGGCGTCGACTAGGGTGTCGATATTCAGGAGGGGGTAGGGATCTTTTGGGCAAGCTTTGTTGAGATTGGTATAGTAGAAACACATTCCACACCTTCCATTTGGCTTTTTGACCAATACTACATTGGCCAACCATAGTGGGTATTTGACCTCCCTTATGAACCCTGCCTCTAGTAAGGCTTGTACTTGCTCCTCCACAACTTGTGATCTCTCTGGACCAAGCTTTTTGCGCTTCTGTTGTACTGGCTGAGATCTGGGGTACGCTGCTAGCTTGTGGTACATTAATCTGGGGCCTATGTCGGGCATGTCCACTGCTTTCCATGCGAAAAAGTCAGAATTATTCTTTAGGAACTTTATCATTAGCTCCTTTAGGTCTCCTTTTAGGTTCGCGCCTATGTTTATCATTTTATCTTGAGTATCTCCGACTTGGACCTCTTCGGTCTCGCCTTCTGGGTCAGGGCGAAAATCGTCACGGGCTCGGGCTCCCCCGAGTTCTATAGTGTTGGTTTCCTTTCCTCTGGGATCGCCATTAAGATTCAAACTTACATTGTAATAGCGTCACGCGAGTTTTTGGTCTCCTTTTATGGTGGCTATCCCTTCTGGGGTTGGGAATTTCATGCATAGGTGTGGAGTGGAGACTACTGCGGCGAGCTGATTTAGCATTGTCCGACCTTTGAGGGCGTTGTACGCAGAGCTCACGTCGACTACGATGTAGTCGATGTTCAGTGTTCTGGAGCGGGTTCCCTTTTCAAAGGTTGTGTGTAGTGGGATGTAACCTAGGGGCTGGATTAGGGCATTTCCAAGCCCGAACAAACTGTTGGAATATGCTCTGAGCTCTTTTTCTTATAGACCGAGCTTGTCGAAGGCGGATTTGAATAGGATATCCGCAGAGCTTCCTTGGTCGACCAGTGTTCGGTTAAGATTGGCATTGGCGAGTATGATGATGATGACTACGGGGTCATCATGCTCGGGAATGATACCCGCGGCGTCTACTTTATTGAAGGCGATAGTGGGGAGGTCGGATGACCTATCCCCTTCCCCAAGATGGTATACCTCTTTGAGGTGTCTTTTTCGAGATGATTTGGAGATTCCTCCTCCTGCAAATCCTCTGTTGATCATATGAACGTGCCTTTCTAGGGTGTGAGGAGGTCGTTCAGCTCGCCCCTCCTCTTCATCCTTTTTTCTCCTTTTTGGCTCGTCGGTCCTGTTGGCCAGGAATCGGTCTAGTCTTTCTTCTCGAGCCAATTTTTCTATGACATTTTTCAAGTCATAGCACTCGTTGGTAGGGTATCCGTAGATCCTGTGGTATTCGCAGTATTCGGCCCGTTCTTATGCCTCGTTCAGAGATGTTGGATACTTCTTGGATATGGAGTGCCTAAGGGGTCCTTCCCGTAAACCGTTGATGAGCCCCATAATTGCCACCTCTGTGGGGAGATTCTGTGTGTCAAGTCATGCTTTATTGAATCTTTCCATGTAGCTGTGGAGGCTTTCTCGATCTCCCTGTTTAATCTGTAGCAGGCTTGAAGTGTGCTTGGCTTTGTCCTTCTGAATGGAGAACCTGGCGAGGAACTTCTTGGCAAGGTCATCGAAGCTTGTGATCGATGATAAACCACAATTTTGTGATTTATCTTGTGCTTAATTTAGGGGATTTTATCAACCTTTTCTCACATTTATTCAATAAAATATCATGGTTTTGTAATTCTCCCTTAATTTGTGCTTAAGTGTAAAAACATGCTTTTTAGGCCTTTAATTTGCTAGTTTTAATTCACCTTTGATTCCACTAGATGCCTTGATGTGTTTGTTAGTGAATTTAGGATGAAAAGGGCTAGGAATGGATAAAAGGAGTGAAGAGAAAAGCATGTGAAGTGAAAAACTCAAGGAAAATTTGGAGTACACACATCGACGTGTATGCGCAACAAACGCGCACGCGTGGATATGAAGTCGCATGGCGACGCGTACACGTGACAAACACGTACGCGTGGATAGTAAAATGTCAAGCGACGTGTACGCATGACCGACACATACGCGTCGTAGCTCGCACGTGACCTCATTAAAGTGAAAACACTAGGGGCAATTTCTGAGCTTCCGAGGCCCAAATCAAACTGTTTCTAGAGACTATTTCATGCAGAATTGAAGATTGGACAAAGGAGGGGAAACTTAGGGTAGTTAGGATGAGCCTTTAGTTAGTTTTCTAGAGAGAAAAGCTCCCTCTTCTCTCTAGAATTAGGTTAGGATTAGGTTAATTTCTCTTAGATCTAGCTTTTAATTCTTGCTTTGATTTAGTTTTCTTTACCATTTCTTGTTCCTACGTATTTCCTCTCTTAGCTTTATTTGTTATTTCCTTTATTTTGTTATTCTCATGTTCATGCACTCTTGTTTCTTTGATTTTTCCTTTTAATGCAATTTACATTTTATGGTTCTTTATGTTTAATTGAATTGTTGTTATTAATTCCTTGCAATTGGTAGTTGTTAGATTTTATTCTTGTTGTCATTTTATCTTACTTTCCTTTTATGCCTTCCAAGTGTTTGATAAAATGCTTGGAAGGATGTTAGAGTAGAATTTTTTGTGTCCTTGGCTTGGGATGGTAATTTAGGTGAACTTGAGTTGCTAATGTCCAAGTGATTGATGATTGGCATCCATTGACTCTAGCTTTCACTAATTCAATTAGTGAGTGGTTAGGACTTATGGACTAGGATTAATGTAGCTCATTTGACTTTCATTCAATTGTTAGAGGATGACTTAATGAGATTGATCCTTGCAATTATCATGTTATGGTTAGTAACAAGAATAAAGATCCTTAACCATCAACCTTTGCCAAGACCTTTTTATCATTTGGGTTTCATTTACTTTTCTTGTCTCTTATTCCAAAACCCCAAAAATACTTATCCATAACCAATAATTGAGCGCACTTCCCTGCAATTCCTTGAGAGACGACCCGAGGTTTAAATACTTCGGTTATTTTCATTAGGGTTTGTACTTGTGACAAACAAATTAAATTTCTATTTGAGGATTCATTGTTGGTTTAGAGCTATACTTGCAACGAGATTTTGTTGAGAAATTCTTTACCAAAAAAATTCTTCTCATCAATCGACCTTGCCAGTAGGCTGTCGAACCACTTTATCGCCATCTTAGTTAGAGTGGTCGGGAAGGCCTTGCAACGGGTTGCGTCCGAAGCGTCTGTGAGTACATCCGGCTCCTAAAGTTGCTGAGGTGATGACTCGCGTCGGATGTGCCATCATATGCAGTCATGTCGGGAGCTTTGAAATCTTTCGGAACCTTAGCCTTCATGATTTCTTTTATGAACGGGTCTTGATCCTTGTGAGGGCTGTCTTCGCGGTCGGATCGAGTGGCTTTAGTTTTGAGGTCGGCTTTGAGCTTTAGGAGTTTTTCTTCTAGCTCTCGATGTTGCCTTGTTTTCTCTCCGGAGGTCTCGCTCGGCCTCTTGTTGTCCTTCGGCCTCTTGTTCGAGCTGTGATGACGAGATGTTTCTTGTTTAGTTTGGAATCGATCAAAAACAAAAATCAATTCGTTGGTAGCATAGTCCAAACCAATAATAGACTCTCACAATCAAATGTTATCACAATTCAAACCAAACATAAACCGAGAGTAGTTAAACCTCGAGTCATTCTCCCTAGGAATACAATTGAAAGTGTTATGCTTTCGGTTGTGGAGGAAAAAAGGGGTGGTTTCCAAATCAAAGAACGAAAGATTAAAAGAACTAAGAAAAAAAGAACTAAGCAATTATCAAAATTGGTATTAATGCAAGTAAAAAGGGGATGAGACCAAAACTAGTGAAAATGCTATAAATGCATAAAAAGCCTTGACTTCGGAGTTGAGAATCCATGGAATCCTATCATGGCCATAACCACAACTATGATAATTATTATGAGTCAATCTCACTTAGTTAACCCCTAACATTGAGGAGTAAGTCAAGCAAGCATAATTGACCTTAATCCATAAGTCCTAACTAACTTACCAAACTAGTTGATAAAAGGCTAGCTTTAATGAAAATAAGAGTCAACTAACTCCTCAAGAATTACCACTAAATGTTGGACATTACGACTCTAGTATCCTAAGGACTCAAACCCCAAGCCAAGGTGTGAAAATCTACTCAAAATTACCAAGTGGCATTTTCATAAATACTTGGTGGGAATATGACCAAAACATGAGAAATTGCAAGGAAAATTAGAAAACTATGACCAACTATTCACAAAACCAAATATAAACATACCATCAAGCATAAAGAAAGCATGGAACATTAAATTCATCAGTCAAAACTTCAACAAACTCAAAATTGCAAATATGAACAAAGTAACTTCAATCAAAAGGAAATGAAAGTAAAAGTGCTTTAATTAAAGAGGAAATTGAGAGTACTTACAATTGAAGAAGCAAAATTCCAAAATCAAAGCTTGCTATAAAATGCTACAATGGAAATGGAAATGAAACCCTAAGAGAGCAATGCTACACAACTCTTACTCCTACTCTTAATTACTTCTAAAAAAACTATCTAAGTGAGCTCTCTAGCTAATTGTTGAATTTCCCTTCATATAGCATCCAAATCCAGCTCCAAACCTTCAAAATTTGGGCCAAAACCCCTCAAAAAATGCATAACACGTGTTTTTTTAATGAAATCATGTGCAGGGTCCTCTGTGTACGCACACTTGGCCAAAAGTTTACCTGTGCGTACGCACAGGTGCTTGTGCACACTCACACATGGAAATTTTTTCTGGTACACACACACGTTATTCCTTGTGTGCATGCAGACTTTGCTGTGTGTGCTTTTCCTTATTTTCTTCATGTTTTCTCCCTTGAACATGCTTTCTTCCACTTTTGCCTAGCCAATCTTACCTAAATGACCTGAAATCACTCAACAAATATATCATGGAATCTAAGGGCATAAAAGTGGAATTAAAATTGCCCATTTCAAGCATAAAAACTCATGTTTTCACATTTAAGTCCAAATTAGGGAGAAATCACAAAAGTATGCTATTTTGGTGCTTAAGTGTAGGTTTATGTGCTAGAATCCATCCAAATTGAGTCAAAATATATCATCAAATGTGGACTCATCAATTCTTCCACACTTAAATGATAGCATGTCCTCATGCCAAACTAACAAGGAGAAAGATGAAAATGGGGCAATCAACTTATCAAATGCAACTATCTATATGCATACAAGTATGTATATATACTATTTATAGCTATATATCTATCTACAGTTTCCTATGAATTTGGTGAAAACAAACAAACAAATTTCCAACTAAGAGTATAGACATATAGGGCTAAACAAAGAAATAATCCAATGCAACCAAAATCTAGAGAATTGGTTTAACTCATCAAAATGAAGCAACTTGCAAGAATACATAACAAAAGAGATGGAAATATAGAATTAAGTAATTGAACCCTCACTAGGTGTGTATACACTCTAATCACTCAGTGTCTAAGGGTTAATTCACTCAAACACTACAAGAAAATAAGCTTTCTGCCACACTTTTAAAGCGTACCGAAAAGTACAAAAAAGCGTGCCGATAGCTATTCGCCACGCTTTTTGAGCTATCGGCACGCTTTTAAAAGGGTCACATCTGCCAGCGTGCCGATTGCTCTATCGGCACGCTTTTGTAGATCTATTAGCGCGCTTTTTTTGTTGCCACGCTTTCATCTCTTGCCACACTTAAAAACCGTGGCCATAGGTCTTAACCTATGGGTACACTTGAGAAGCGTACCTATAAGTGTACATATCGCCACGCTTTTAAAACGTGCCCAGAAAGTTGGTTTTGGATACACTTCAAAAGCGTGCCGATAAAGAAAAAACTACTGCCACGTTTTAAAAGCGTGGCTATATCCTTAGCAAATTTTAAAAATTAGTATAAGCTTTTTTACACACTCTAATACACTCCAAAAATAATTAAAAAAGCATTAACAAAAATATGTAAATGTCATTTAAAAAAATTAATCAATAAAAAATAATATTACATTAATAGAATTCAAACCAAATTAGCCATGTCATCTCTATACATGCAACCACAGTGTACATGAAATTTACAAACATAAACAAAAATGAATTTCTAGGAAGGAAATTAAGAAATGTCATTGAATCACCCCAAGCTTGTACTAGGCCTTCCTCGGATAAAGGAATCAAATGGAAAGCTCCACAATACACTTCAAGAATAATCTGCAATTATGATCATATGAATAACGAAAAAACAGAAGGTAAGCAAATTATAAAGCATCTTGCCATGATAAATATTAAAGAAAGGAATCAAGTAGTCACCAAATTCATACTTAACTAAATAGCCACCAAGAGCCACCAACTGTGCATTCCTTAATCAAATAATCACCAAATTCATACTTAATTAACAAACAAGAAAACAAGTGGATTCTTCTCAAGTGAGGATGATGAAGTCAATGATAATTCCTTTTATTTTCCAAACACTTTGATAAAAGAAAAAAATTCTTTCACTACAAACAAAACTCACTTTTAATTTTTCTCAAACGACTGTAGAAAGAGCAAATAAAAAATAATAATCAAGTTATAAATCAGAAATTGCACAATGAAATAACAAAAAACAAAGAAGGGAAACAAAAGAAATCAAACCATCTAGCTCAAATTGAAAAAAAATTTAGGTGAAATATCTGCCAAACAGGAATTCTGGACAAACATCACTACAAAGGAATTCTGAATTCCTTGCATCACAAATTCAGCAAGGTTGATGTATAACTTCATATGCTTAACTTCTATTTCAATTTGAGAATAAGTTGAGAATGAAAGCTGATTTAAATAGGAAAGTATAAATGAAATTACGCAGGAAAGATCAAAATTGGCTAACGAAAGTTTGGTTGGTAGATACTAGTCATCATACCTAACATTGCTATTAACTGAAGAAGGGCCGTGTTTCCCAACAGTGCAATACTGATCTGAATCTATCTCCCAGAGTGCTGGTTTTCCCTGTTGTGGCTGAAAATGGCCCAAGAACCTAACCAAATATAAAATCAAGCAACACAGTTTAATCTTCCACTATAATGCAACTAGGATAAGTATATAACTATATATCACTTCTTATGGAAACAATTATCTGGACGTAATCCCTCCTACTGGAAATAATTCTCTGGCCACTTAGCAAAATCCATTTTTCTTTAAAAAAGAATTTTCTATTTAGGAAATCTAAGTAATATTAATAAATTTATTTCAATCATATTCCCGATTAAATAGACGAGTGTAAGTGGGTAGAAATAATTTAGGAAGAAAGAGAATTTAGTAAGGATAATTTTCTAAATCTAAGTTTCCTCAACAATAAGGTTATTTAAATTATTGCTTAGAATTTCCAAACGGGTTAATGACAACAAATGACCCTGTTTCTTACAAGTTAATTGCTTTTTGTTTATTGCCATCCAAGTACGTGTTGCTATAATAACGCTGAAAGGATCGAATATACTCCCGTGATTGAGTTGCAGCCTTCCATTGTCCTCTTTTCTCAGAAAATATCTGTATGGAAGAATCAAATACAGGATTATCAGACACATGAAGAACTAAATTCAGACCAAACCTTTGCAAAGAAAGAAGGACAAGCAAACAGACAGAAGGGTAAGTAACAAATAAATCTGGTTTGAATTTTTAAATGAGTTTTGAACTGTCATTCACATGGTTAAAGTTCAGAATATGTCTTGAGTGCACTCTCAGATTTTCATCCACCATCTACCTACGGTAGAGAAGCTAGTTTATAAACTGCCAACTGACATTATCTAATAAAAGAGGCAAGGAAAGAATTAACTAATTAAGAAAGCAAAGTGGCAACAAACATTACTGCATGATTAGTAATTTAGTAAAAGGAAAAGAACAGTTGCACACACACACAAAACACAAAACACACAAGAAGAAATGATCTTCGAGAAGTTGGAGAAGTTGCATAAAGCAATGATAGTCTTCTTTCTTATCTTGAAATGCTTCTTGCACTTGTGCCATATAATCTCTCGCTTCTTCATACGTTGCCACCATTTCTAGTTCTTTCACTCCTGATCGAGAAAAAGAAACTCAGCCGAGAAAATAATGTTGATAATGGGTTAAGAACTCAATTAAAAAGTTGCAAGGTCAGTTAATTTAAGGAACAATTTAGTTTTTTCTTTTTTAATTTAATTTAGTAGATTCTTTGGTGTTTACAAAATTTTTGTTTAACTTGTCTAAAGTAGAGATAAAGTAAGACTCGCATCTTTATTTTTTAAGTCTATCAGTAAATGTTAGGCACTATAGAAGAGACCTTAATTTTAGTAGACTGATAGCATCATAGTTGCATAGAACTTCCAATACACCTCTATCACGGATACACTGCTGCACCAAGACCGTTCTAGGTGGCGGTGCATCAGACATACTCACACCCTCAAGAAACCCCCATTTAGTATTTCTTTACCAAAAAAATTAAAGACAAAAATCAGAAACCATTCCAATAAGCAATTTTCATCATAACCAAACAAAATAACAAATGATCATATCACTCAAACCTTGTATCAAGTATCTGTACTATTCGAACAAATGCATGTGTGTCATAATAAAGTATAATTCATATACTAAGATTAAAAGAATACCAGTGAATGAATCTCATTATCCAAGTTGAAATAAATTTCATATACTCCAATATAAGAAATCAGTACAATTCATATACCAGTAGTGACTTGATAGTTTTCCATGCAGATCCCACTGAAGCCAGGGGTTTTTTTCTTGTAGTGTAATTTGTCACAAACTATGAATTTATCTAAAAATTTTATTCATTCAGACTTCAAATATGAATATGATCAATTAAAACCCTAAAAAATAGTAGGATTTGTACCTCTTGGATAATTTGAAGAGCAATCACTCCTCTGCTTTTCTTCATAATCGGTTTCTTCTTCGTCCAACGGCGGTCGGAGATGAAGTTGGCCAAAGCTACGCACAGCAAAATGGCGCCACCGAAGCCAACGGCGCGAGGGATGAGCGACTAGTTGGGGAACAAATAGAAGATTAATAGCAAATTAAACACAGCAAAACCAATTTAATAATAGAACCAGAACAAATAGAAGATTAACAGAGAGAAGAGAGGTCTGGAAGATTTAAAAAACAGAGTAGTTAAAAGGAGAATTTCACAAACCAGGAATCAGGAAGAACGACGGCGGCGTTCAGGACGGGGAGGACAGCAACGTTCACGGGACGCGGAGGACAGCGACGCTCACAGGACGGGAGAGTAGGACGCAGACATTCACGGGATGGAGACGACACGACGAGGAGAACACGCCTTGGACCGAGACCGCGAGACGTGCGAGTCTGCGATGGCGTGTGCGAAGGGGATTCTGTGCGACGGTGGTTCTGGCGTGTGCGAGGGACAGAAGAGAGCGAGAGAAGAGACTTAGGGAGTTAGGGTTCCAGTGAGGGGAGGGTGATTTTAGATTTAGGGTTCGAAGGCATGGGTGATGAACGATGAACGATGAACGATGGAGATGGTGAGGGTTGAGCGTCGATTGAGGGAGAGGAAGCGCCGATTGGGGGAGAGGAAGCGATGATTGAGGGAGGAGCGAGAGTGAGGCAGCGTCTTTAGTGTTTAGGGTTTGCGAGAGAGAGAGAGATCGCTGAGGGTGCACGCCGAGGCAGGGTGCGCCGACGGAGAAGCGCCGATAGAAGTTTGCAAGAGAGGGTGCGAGGGTTGGGAATCCGAGGAGGAGGCTTGCCGTTTGGGTGCGAGAGAGGGTGCGATAGAGGGCTACGAGAGAGGGCTGGGTGTGATGGTTCTCGGCAGTGATGAAGATGAAGGGCGTGCATGGGTTCTCATTAGCAGTGATGAATTGGGACATGGTAGTGATGAAGATGAAGGGGCTGGCAGCTAGTGTCCGAGGCTTGAGCAGTGAAAAGATTGTCACTTCTTTAGGGTTGAAGTGTTTAATTGGGAAAAAATTGAAGTGTGAATAAAAAATTGGTGAAAATTATGTCGCTACGCTTTTTTAGAGTGCCTATAGGAAGAAAAATCAGCCACGCTTCAAAAGCGTACTTATTTCTCTCTATGGCCACGCTTTTGACGCGTGGCAAAAAAAAGCGTGGCCAAATCAATAATCAGTCGCCACCCTCATAAAAGCGTGCCGATTTCTCTCTATGGTCACGCTTTTGAAGCGTAGCAAAAAAAAGCGTGGCCAAATCACAAATCAGTGGCCACCCTCGCAAAAGCGTGGCCATAGACCACATTTAGGCACGCTTTAAAAGCGTGGCAAGAAAAAAGTGTGCCGACAGGCCTTTTTTCTTGTAGTGAAATATCCTCTAATCATGCTTTCAAGGTTTTGCTTTGCATCTAACAATCAATAAACAAGTGATGCATGAATGCAATTATCATGAGGACTTATTAGGGTTGTAATGGGGTTACGGTCAAGGTGGGACAAATATGATCAAGTGGACTAAAGTTATTGAATCCTTCATTAGTTTAAGTTTCCAACTCAACCTTTATCAATCCAACAATAAAATATGCAATCCTAACTTCCCATCATTTCTCTCTCACAAACATTTATGTATGCTTTATCATTCACATCACATATGCATTTCTTATTCACGTTTCTTAGGGGTAACCTTTGTTCCCCTATTTATGGGGACGGTTTTTTTTTAAGGGAAAATAAATGCATATGGTTTACTAGTTCATACATGAATGCACCCATTTTCCAAAATTTTTTCAATGAAATACCCAAATTAAATATTTTCACTACCAATGCTTCCCAAAATTTCCCAACACTTAAATTAAACACACTCCTTAACCTAAGAAAATCAAGGATTCAATCCAAGGTAAATCATGATTTTCCGCTTAAGGTTGTAATGTGCTAATGTCAATAACAATGGGGTAAATAAAGTTCAAAGAGAAAGCTTATTGTATAGTTTGGGATCGACCAAAACAAGAATCAATTCGTTGGTAGTATAGTCCAAACCAACAATTAATTCTCTTAATCAAATGTTTACAAATTCTAATTAAACCGAGAGTACTTAAACCTTGGGTCGTTCTCCCTAGGACACAATTGAAGTGTTACTACCTTGGTTGTTGAGGAAAAAAGGGGGGGTTTCAAGCAAAAAATGAAAGATTAAAGAACTTGAGGATAAAAGAACTAAAAGATGATCAAAATTGTAATTAATGCAATTAAAAGAAGACAAGATCCAAAACTAGCGAAAATGCTATAAAAGAGACCTTGACTCGGGAGTGAGGATCCAAGGAATCCTATCATCGCCATAACCACAACTATAGTAATTGTCATGAGTTAGTCTCGCCTAGTCAACCCCAACCATCAAGGAGTAAGTCAAGCAAGCATAATTGACCTTAATCCATAAGTCCTTGCCAACTTACCAAACTAGTTAATAAAAGGCTAGCGTCAATGAAAACAAGGGATAATTAACTACCCAAGAATTACCACTAAATGTCGGACATTATGACTCTAGTATCCTAGGAACTCAAACCACAAGTCAAGGTGTGAAAATCTACTCAAAATCTAAGGTTGGAATTTTCACAAACACCTTGTGTGCATAAAAGTAAAACATGGAAATTGCAAAGTAAAATAGAAAGCTATAACCAACTAAGCACAAAATCAACAATAAACATCCAAACAAACATAAAGAAAGCATGAAACAGAAAATTCATTTATCAAAACTTTACGAAACACAAAATTGCAATATGAACAAGGCAACTTGAACCAAAGGAAGTTGAAGGTAAAAGTGCTTTAATTACAGGGGAAATTAAGAGTACTTACAGTTAAAGATGATCAAAATCCAAAATTAAGCTTGCGATAAAATGCTACATGAGAATGGAAAATGAAACTACATAAACCCTAGGAGAGCTCTCTATTCTACACTACTCCTACTCCTAATACTATATGTAACTATAGAAAATCAATCTAAGTCCTCCTCTTCAAATGTGTTGAATTCTCCTTTATAAAGCATCCAAATTCAGCCTTCAAGCCTTTCAAAATGGGCCAAGAGGACTCCAAATTCACGCAGCACATGGTTCATTAATGAAATCATGTGCAGGGACCTGTGACTGTGCATCCACACACTCGGCTGAAAACTAACCTGTGCATACGCACAGGTGCTTGTGCGCACGCACACACGAAAATTCTCGCTTGTGCGTACGCACGCAAGGCTATGCGCACGCACACTTCGCTGTGTGTGCTTTTCCTTGTTTTCTTCACGTTTTCTCCCTTGCACATGCTTTCTTCCAGTTTTGGCCATCCATTCTTGCCTTCAAGGCCTGAAATCATTCACAAACCATATCATGGCATCGAATTGAATAAAAGTGGAATTAAATCACTCTATCAAAGCATAAAATTGCATGTTTTCACATTTAGGATCAAATTAGGGATCAAACACAAAAGTATGCTTTTTGGCTGCTTAAGTGTGAGTTCATATGCTAGAATCCATTCAAATTGAGTCAAAATATACCGTCAAATATGGATTCATCAATTCCCCCACACTTAAACAATAGCATGTCCTCATGCTAAACTAACAAGGAAAATGATCAAAAGGGATAATCAACTTATTAAATGCAACTATCTACATGCATGCAAGTATGTATATGCTATATATCTATCTATCTATAATGTCCTACCAATTTGGTGAAACAGGCAAGCAATCCAATTCCAAGCAAGTACAAACATGATAGGGATAAGTAGAGAATTAATTCAATCCAAACAAAATCCAAAGAATTGATTCAAGTCATCAAAAATGAAGTAACTTGCAAGAATACGTGATAAGAAGCATGGAGATATAGAGTTGAGTAATTGAACCCTTACTAGGTGTGTATACACTCTAATCACTCAGAGTTTAGGATCAATTCACTCAAATCTCCTTCCAGTCATGCTTTCAAGGATTTACTTTTCATCTAACAATCAACAACAAGTGATGCAGGGATGCAATTATCATTAGGACTACATATGGTTGTAATGGGGTTAGGGTATGGTGGGATAGATATGGCCAAGTGGACTAATACAATTGTATCCTTGATTAGTTTAAGTTCTCACTCAACCTATATCAACCGAATCAAACACAAAAAATGCAATCCTAACCTTCCATCACTTTTAATTCACTAACACTCATGCATGCTTTTCTCACACAAACAACACATGCAATTCCTTTTTTTATTTCTTTACTCTTCAGGGTGACTTTGTGCCCCTTTTTATGATGAAGAGTTTTTTTTTTTAGAATTGCATATGGTTTAAGTAGTTTATACATGAATGTTCCCATTTTCCAAAATTTTCTTAAACAGTGTCACTCACTACCAATGTTTCTCCAAATTCCCCCACACTCCTTCAACCTAAGTGATAGAGAGAACTGCGTTGGTTTGGAATTTCTTTTTAAAGAAAGGAATTACTTCTTTGTAATCATAGCTCCAAACCAACAAACAATTCTCACATCAAATTAAAATTATGGTTTTGTCACATGTACAAACCCCAAATAAGAATTAACCGGAGTATTTGGATTCCGGGTCATCTCACGAGGATTGCAATGAAGTGTATACTACTGGCTATGAAGGAATGTTTTGGGATTTTTGATTGATAAGAGGGCAAGAAAGTAAACTAATAGTTAAAAAGTCTTGGCAAAGGTTGGTGGTCAAGGATCTTTATCCTTATCACTAACCACAACATGAAAATTGGCAAGGATCAACCCCATTAAATCATCCTCTAGATGATAAAGGAAAGTCAAATGAGCTATGTCAATCCAAGTCCATAAGTCATAGTTCTCCACCAATTCAATTAGTGAGATCTAAGGTCAATGGCTCCAAATCATCAATCACTTGGACTTTAGCAACTCAAGAGTTCCTAAGTTACCTTCCCAAGCCAAGAGAATAAAATTCTACTCTAAAACACAACCAAGAATTTTGTCAAACACTTGGTGGGTACAAATGAAAAGCATAGTAAAAGTGCAAGAAATATAAATTTACCAACTACCAATTGCAAGAAAAGTAAAATCACAACTCAAATCAACAATAAAAGAACATCAAACATTAAATTGCATTAAAAATAAACCAAATCCATCATGAGTGCATGATTACAAAAGAGAGAAAAGAGAAAAATTAGCATTACAAACCATGAGAATGAAATAGTAGAAGCAAGAAATCATAAAGGAAATGAGATGGAAACATGAAATTGGACCTAGATCTAGAAGAGATTTACCTATCCTAACCTAATTCTAGAGAGAAGAGGGAGCTTCTCTCTCTAGAAACTAAACTACATCATGCTAAGCTATAAACAATTGCTCCCCCTTTGCTTGGGCTTCAATTCTGCATGAAATACACTCAGAAACAGGTTGGAATTGGGCCTGGGCTGCTCAGAAATTGCCCCCAGCGTTTTGCCTTTAAGTGAATCATGTGAGAGTATTGGCACGTTTGCACCACGTGCATGTGCGCATCGATTGGCTATTTATTCATCCGCGCGGAAGCATCATGTACACGCGTGCGTCTCTATGCGAAATCACTTTTTTGTGTGCGCACCTTGTGCGCGCGCGCTTGATGAGCGGATAATTTATACGCTTTTTGGCATTGTTTTTAGTATGTTTTTAGTATGTTTTAGTTAGTTTTTATTATATTTTTATTAGTTTTTAGTTAAAATTCACTTTTCTGGACTTTACTATGAGTTTGTGTGTTTTTCTGTGATTTCAGGTATTTTCTGGCTGAAATTGAGGGACCTGAGCAAAAATCTGATTCAGAGGCTGAAAAGGACTACAGATGCTGTTGGATTCTGACCTCCCTGCACTCGAAGTGGATTTTCTGGAGCTACAGAGGCCCAATTGGTGCGCTCTCAACTGCGTTGGAAAGTAGACATCCTGGGCTTTCCAGCAATGGATAATAGTCCATACTTTGCCTGAGATTTGATGGCCCAAATAGGCGTTCCAAGTCAGCTCAAGAATTCTGGCGTAAAACACCGGAACTGGCACAAGAATGGGAGTTAAACGCCCAAACTGGCACAAAAGCTGGCGTTTAACTCCAAGAAGAGTCTCTACATGAAAATGCTTCAATGCTTAGCCCAATCACACACCTAGTGGGCCCGAAAGTAGATTTTTATGTCATTTACTCATTTCTATAAACCCTAAGCTACTAGTTCTCTATAAGTAAGACCTTTTGCTATTGTATTTTCATCTTTTGATCACTTTAGATCTCTAGATCATCTTTGGATGTCTAGTTCTTAGATTATTGGGGCTGTACTCTCGGCCATGCCTAGACCTTGTTCTTATGTATTTTCAACGGTGGAGTTTCTACACACCATAGATTAAGGTGTGGAGCTCTGCTGTAGCTCGAGTATTAATGCAATTACTATTGTTCTTCTATTCAATTCAGCTTATTCTTGTTCTAAGATATTCATTCGTACCCAAGAACATGATGAATGTGATGATTATGTGACGCTCATCATCATTCTCACTTATGAACGCATGCCTGACAACCACTTCCGTTCTACAAGCAAACAAGGCTTGAATGTTTATCTCTTGGATTTCTTAACCGGAATCTTCGTGGTATAAGCTAGAATTGATGGCGGCATTCAAGAGAATCCGGAAGGTCTAAACTTTGTCTGTGGTATTCTGAGTAGGATTCAAGGATTGAATGACTGTGACGAGCTTCAAACTCGTGATTGTAGGGCGTTAGTGACAAACGCAAAAGAATCACTGGATTCTATTCTGACATGATCGAGAACCGACAGCTGAATAGCTGTGCTGTGATAGAGCGCGTTTAACATTTTCACTGAGAGGATGGGAGGTAGCCATTGACAACGGTGAAACCCTACATACAGCTTGCCATGGAAAGGAGTAAGAAGGATTGGATGAAGACAGTAGAAAAGCAGAGAGATGGAAGGGACAAAGCATCTCCATACGCTTATCTGAAATTCTCACCAATGAATTACATAAGTATCTCTATCTTTATTTTATGCTTTATTCATAAATCATTTATAACCATTTGAATCTGCCTGACTGAGATTTACAAGATGACCATAGCTTGCTTCATACCAACAATCTCCGTGGGATCGACCCTTACTCGCGTAAGGTTTATTACTTGGACGACCCAGTGCACTTGTTGGTTAGTTGTGTGAAGTTGTGATATAGAGTTGAGATTGCAATTGAGCGTACCATGTTGATGGCGCCATTGATGATCACAATTTCGTGCACCAACACCCATTGATGCATTCCCAATTCTTGTTTCCTCATGCATTCTCTACTTTGCATGCTTTTCTCCTTATTTCTTCCATCCAATGCTTGCCTTATGAACCTAAAATCACTCAACAAACACATCAAGGTATCGAATGGAATTAAAGTGAGTTAAAATCACCAATTTAAGGGCCTAAAAAGCATGTTTTTACACTTAAGCACAATTCAAGGGAGAATTACAAAACCATGCTATTTTATTGAATAAATGTGGGAAAAGGTGATAAATCCCCCAAATTAAGCACAGAATAAACCATGAAATTGGGGTTTATCACTAAGCTAATCAAGGACACAATCCAAGGTATTTCATGGTTTTCCACTTATGGTTGTGATGTGATAAAATCAAGAACAATAGGGTAAATAAAGCTCAAAGGGGTTTAACAATGGTAAATGCAAAGGGTATGCTATATGGGAAAAGTAGCTTTTAAACAAAGAAGGCTTCAATCATGCTCAATGCAATTCAAAATATCAATCATTGGAAATAGAGAATCAAGCAAAACCAAGATTACAATCATAGAAGAGATATAACACACAACGAACAAATTTTGTGGTTAAAAATATGTAATCACTCAATATAGCTCAAAAACTCACAAGGCATTTGTTCTCTACTCTTCCATGTTCCATAAGAAATCCATTCAAGCAAGTTAAAAAAAATAGTTTTCCAATCAATTCAATCGAAAGCCTAAAGTTGTTGGAAAGTCATGTTGTTTTTCACCAAAATTATTTCCTATATATTTATGTATGTATGTTTTGATGGATGCAAAGTTTTTTTTTCAAAAAGTCCTAGTTCTTCTCCTAATTTTCAACAAGCAAAAATGTAACATGAATAATTAGGATCAAAATGAGCTAGGTATTAGCTATTCACAACATCCAATCGTAATCCATATCTATACTATGTACCATGCAATAGAAAATGCAATATGTATATATACCAAAATAAAAGTGCAATACTAGATATAACTGTAAGTAACTAATATATATACCAAAGTAGAAGCACATAAGTCAAGTACTAAATATATAGCAATATGTAGCAAAAAGTAAAGTGCTGTAAATATCTACGAAAGCATAATAAGACTGAGATAAACTAAATGAAAAGTGTTGAGGAAAGAATGTTTATACCCAAGAATCGTATATCCTCCCCCACACTTCAATCATGCACGGTCCTCCATGCCAAAAATCGAACCGGGGGTAGTCAACTGTGAGATGCTCCACTATCTGATGGTGGTGGGTGCTGATGACGATGATACACAATAATGGTGCGGGAAGGCTCTGGGGTGGGCTCAATTATCGGCTCTGCGACTGCCTGGTCAGCTGGCTCTGCTACTGTCTCAACTCTCGGCTCAGCCGTGGACTCCTCCGCTCTCTGGTCTGGGGGCTCGACTGCCTGGCCAGCTAGCTTTGCTACTGTCTCAGCTCTTGGCTCAGCCGTGGACTCCTCCGCTCTCTGGTCTCGGGCTCAGGCTCTGGTGTATCCGGAGGAGGTGGCCCAGGGTTTCGACCCTCAAACTTCGCTGCAATCCACTGAAAGCGGCGAGCATTACGGCGCTCATAGCGGTGGAGGATCTTAATGATCTCTCGACCATGCTAATAAGGTGTCTGAGGTCGTGGTGTAGGTACAGGAGGTATAGGAGGTGCTGAGGGCTCTGCTACTAATGGTGGCTCAGTGGTCTTCCACTTCTTCTGTGGTGGCGGTCCTTCAAACTCGCCGTATGGTAAGAATGGCTGCTTGCTGATGAAGACAGATGTTCTGTCTGTCGGGCGTCTCTCCACATCAGACAAAGCGGCTAATCTGGTGATCATCTATGGGAAGGGAATGTTGTATTTCTGCTATTGGTTCACCTTCCACATCGAATCTCTGATAAGGGGAAGAACATAGATCCTCTTCCCCTCCAAAATTGTGCATAGAAGAACGGCCACACAGACGCGAATATGAGTGGCATGCATGCTCGACAGGATATAGTCAGCGATCATCTGCTGCCAAATCCTCGCCTCAGGGGTCAAGTCGGAGCACGCAATGCTCAATGGGACCACATTCTCTCCTCTACTGTACTCCCATCTAGCCTCAGGCAGGCCAATCTTCTTCAGGAGCACATCCAATGAAAGCTTCCCAGATTTCAAGTCCTTCACTATCTGAGTGTAAGCATCCTGAGGTGGAAGAATATGCGGTATCTGCAAGAGGGCCTCCATAGCGTGGTCGGAGGTGTCAAATGTGATACCTCTCAGAAAAACAGTAGTGGCATTCTTCTTAAGCAGATTTCCGTGGAATTCTTTGACCTGGTGTTCATTTATTTCCACTGGATCAAATTCTACGAATTTTTAATGATAAAAATCTAATCTGTTTTGTATTAGATCCGCATATTTCTCTGGTAGGTTTAACTTTTGCTCATAGTGAAAGGCTCGCTTTTTCAATTTGTTTATTATTCCTCGGCTGTTTCATTTATGAACGTGTCTGGTTGAGAACTCGGAGGTACAGGAGGAGGACGAGCCAAAGGATTGGCTTTTTCCTTTCCCTTGCGAGTCATCTTGAAAAAAACAAAAACATAATACAACTCAGAAGAAACAGATAAAAGTTTACCAAAAAGAAGAGGGCATAATCAAACAATGTAAATCAGAGCCAATAAGGTCAACGAACATTCAATCAAGGGAAAACATGTATAAAACAGTTAAATACTCAAAAAGAAGTATATATATGAGTTAGATGTAACAATGCAAGTGAATTAATTCCAGAAACTTTGGTTATTGTCCTAGTGTATTCAAATTATAAGATTCAATTAAAATTCAGCACCAAAAGAATAACCAATTTGACAATGAGAAGTTTGCTTACTCATGTTGAAAAGTGGAAAATAATCAGACATATATAGCCCTTGTTCAAAAAGACAACAAGTTGAAAAGCTTCAATTTAGATTGCATAAAAATTTGAAGAAAACAATTGGCCATCTATGTTAAAAAACTTCATGAATAGGCAACTGCATTAATTCACTAAACAAAATCGGGTTATACACTTGTAATGCATCAAACAAAATGGTTTCAGCTTGGTATTCTAACATAGCTGGAATTTCAAGTTCAGTTTGATGTTTCAGCAAAAATAACACAAGGTGCATCCATGAATTCAGTCTTAACCATCATCGAAAATCTCATAAAACTGCACAGGTATGAATGACAATGCATAATGGAAGGAAAATCCAAAACTTATGCTAATCAGACACAAAATATTGAATCAAAAATTCCATTCAGGCATTTCATTCGGCAGGTTATGTGCAATATTTACAAGCAGCATTCTTAGTACAATCTAGTAGCCTTCAGTCCTAGAAAAATTCAAACAGCAGCCAATCAACAACATTCAGTCCGGAATACAGAAGTTATCTAACCTATAGCGTCCTAATTACTAAGACAGAAATTAAAAGGCGAATTAAAAACCAAGTAAAATAAAGCAGTAGAAAATGAAACAAGGTAAGGAAATAGGGAAGGAAAGGAACCTGTAATACAGAAGGAAGAAGAAGAAGAATGTGGCAAGGTAGAGAAAGAGGGGTCGCAGCGGCACAGAGGTCCGCCGCTGCTGGGGGTTGGTCACCGAACTGGAGGCGCGGCTAGGGCTTGCTGGTGCAGGCAATGTGCAGCGCAGGTAGAAGAAGAATGTGGGAGAAATGGAGAAGAGGGAAGGGAGAAGGAAGGTCGGCGATGGTCGCCGGAGGTGGTGGTTGGGTGGTGGCCGAGTTGCTGGGTTGAGGGTTGGAGGTGACTGTTGCCTCAGAGAAAAAGAAGAAGAGAAAGGGTTGGGGGGTTTTGGGGAACTGAAGCGTGAGTCCCCTTTTCGAATTAACGTTCGAAAAGTGACTCGTGCACACGCACAAGGTCATGTGTGGATGCACACTTAAGGAAAATGAGGGGTATGTGATAAACCTCATTTGTAGGGTTTATCTTATGCTTGATTTAGGGGATTTTATAACCTTTTACCCACATTTATCCATTGAAATAGCATGGTTTTATAACTTCTCCTTTAATTGTGCTTAAGAGTGAAAACATGCTTTTTAGGTCTTAAAATAGCTAAATTTAATTCACTTTGATTCCATTAGATGCCTTGATATGTTTATTAAGTGATTTCAGATTTAGGAGGCAAATATTGGATCAAGGGAATGAAGGAAAAGCATGTAAAGATGGAGAACTCATGAAGAAATGTAGGAATCGTAAAAGCTATCAAGCCAACCATAACTTGAGCTACCGAGGTCCAAATGATGCGATTTCAGTTGGGTTGGAAAGCTAACATCCGGGGCTTCGAAACGATATAAGATTTGCTATAGTTTCATCGCGCATAGGGGTGCGCATGCGCATGGTACGCGAACGCACCGATGGTGGCACATGATCCACTTAATGCAACTCGTGGCTAGCGATTTTAGAAGCCTTGTGGGCCCAATCCAACTCATTTCTGATGCCATTTAAGCCAAGGATTGAAGAGGGATGAGGAATCTAGTTACCATTAGTTTAGTTTAGCTTAGTTTAGTAGTTAGAGTTAGTTTCTAGAGAGAGAAGCTCTCACTTCTCTCTAAAATTAGGATTAGGATTAGTTCTTAGATCTAGGTTTTAATCTTTACTTTCTTCTACTTCTACTTTTCAATTCCTTGTTGTTATATTCATCTTCCTCTATTCTTTTGTTGTAATTTCCTTTATGTTGTTCTTATACTTTGTTGTAGATCTACTTTTGTGCCTCCTATTCTCTTTCAATTCAATTAGAGGTAATTCATAATAATTGTGTTCATTTGATTTGTTGTTGTTAATTCTTTGCAATTAGTTGTTGTTAAATTTTGTTCTTGTTGTTGAATTACTATGTTTTCCTTTTATGCCTTCCAAGTGTTTGATGAAATGCTTGGAAGGATTTTAGAGTAGAATTTTATACTCTTGGCTTTGAAAGGTAACTAGGGAACTCTTGAGTTGCTAATGTCCAAGTAATTGATGATTGGGATCCATTGACTCTATTTCTCACTAATTGAATTAGTGAAGAGTTAGGACTTATGGACTAGGATTGATATATCTCATTTAACTTTCCTTTACTACTAGTTAGAGGATGACTTAATGAGATTAATCCTTGCAAATTCTCATATTGTGGTTAGTGATTAGGATAGAGATCCTTGACTACCAACCCTTGCAAAGACCTTTTTAGCCATTAGTTTACTTTCTTTCCATTTATCTTTCATGCCTCTTCTCAAAACCCTAAAAATAACTCATAACCAATAACAAGACACTTCATTACAATTCCTAGGGAGAACGACCCGAGGTTCAATACTTCGGTTTATAAATTTTAGGGGTTTGTACTAGTGACAAACAACGTTTTGTATGAAAGAATTATTGCTTGGTTTAGAAACTATACTTGCAACGAGATTTTATTAGTGAAATTCTAAACCGTCAAAAATCCAATCATCAAAATGGCGCCATTTCCGGGGAATTGCAATGGTGTTATGTTATTTGTTATTGTACATATGTGAATAGTGTGAATATCTTGCTTTTTGCTTTATTTGCTAGTTGTAGAATTTTATTTCTCTTGTTTTACATTATCTTTTGATTTTTATTTTCTCTTTCCATTATGAATTCTCATTTTGGCTATGAGTGTGATTACAAATATGTTGTAGGAAGTGGAGATTACAATGAAGAGATGTATCAAGGATGGGATAACCAAAGGTGGGAGGAGCCATATGCAAATGATCAATCTTCTTGGCAGCAACCTCCACCAATCTACTATGAAGAAGAACCATTCTATGATGCATACCAATCCAATGGCTATGGTGAATCCCTTTGTGACTTTCAAGAACCACCACCATATGCCTATGAATCATATCCTCAACATAGCCCTCAACCATACTCACAAGCCTCTTTTCACTAAATACCTCCATATGACCTTGATCCATATCCACCATACCAACCACCTTTTGAACCATATGAGCCACACATAGAACCGCCACCATTCCAACCTCAATACTTCCAAGAACCATGCTCAATAAATGAAAATTTTCAACCACAAGATGAATTTTACCTTCCACCACAACCTCACATGGAAGAATATTCATTTCCATCGATCCAAGAGCCATATGATCCCTATCATAATATCCAAGCGGAACAAGAGTCAAGGGATTGTCTCAAGGAAGCATTGGATCAATTTCAAGCAACCATGGAGCATGTTGTGCAACAAGTGAAAAAAGTGGAGAATGTTGAACCACTACACCCTAATTATGATGAACCACCTTCCTATTATGAATACATCCCCCAATATGATGAATATTCCCATCCACCCAACCTCTAATGGATGAAACCCTCGGTGTTCTTCTTCAAGGACAAGAGGAGATGACAAGGGATGTGCAACAATTCATGACCGCCTTGGATGAGGTGGTAAACCGGCTAGCATCCCAACTTTTGGACACTCAAGGAACTTCCATGGCTACATGTGGAGAATCAAAAGAAGAACATAGCATGAAGGAGAGATTGGAAACTCCGGTGAAAAAGGAAGAATGCCACTTTATGTTAGAACAATTGGAGGAACTTATGACTATTGAAGAAAAGGCAGAAGTGGTAGAAGACTTAGGAGATGCGGAGCTTCCATGGGAACATAGAGTTGAAGAAAACCCCTCCAAGATGATTGAAATTGATGCTAGGAAGGAATGTGCACAACCTCCAAGGCATATCCCATATGAAGACTTGGAAGGAATCGAGCAAGAATCGAGTTCCCTTGGAGATAAAGATCAAGCATCGAGTCCTAGTGGTGGTGAATCTTTTGAACTTGAAGACCCTTCTCCCGATGAAGAAGAGAGCGATGTGGAGGTAGATTTCTCTCAACCTCCCATTTATGATTTAAGTGATGGAGAAGAGTTAGATGAAATTGATGAACAAAGGATTGAATTTGAAAAATCTTGTGAATAGGTGGAAGCCCTTAGAAAAAGAAGAACGGAAGTTGAGTGCGCTTTGTCAAGATCTTTGGAAGCTTCTTTGCCTAGGTTATCATCCATTCCTTCATTTGAGTGGGTAAAACTCATTTCTATTAGCTTTATTGTCCTACTTGAGTATGGTTTGCTTGAAACGGATGGTCAACTTAGGATGATTTGTGGGATAAAGCGTAAGAGAAGAATGTTTAGTGGATGGCGTTGTAAATCAAGGCTCATTTTGGTTGAGCTTAGATGCAAGGGTTGGGCTAGTGCTCACTTGAATGGGTCTAAAAGGAGAGTTTGGTATCACCTTGAGAATTCATCTTGCTTACCACCCGGATGGATTAATAATGATGATCAACTTCAAGACGGGTGTGAAAATAAAGTGTGGGATCCTGGATTAGAAGAAGAAGACCAACTTTGGGAGCCCCAAGCTTGTGAAGAACTCCATCAACACTTGGCTCAATCCATAGGAAATCTTGGGGCACAATAAGATCCAAGCATTGGTGGAAGTTCCAAGATGAATACAAGCACAAGCCACCTTGAGAGGAGCTCCCCATAAGTCCAACTTAAGGACAATAAACAAAAGTTCTAGGTGGGAGACACCCACCATGGTAACATCTTTTCATTTTCTCTTATGTAAATAGTGTAGAATTTAGTTGATTTCATATTTTGTTTAGTTAGTTGAGTATAGTTGATAGTTTAGTATGTTAAATAAGGTTTTAAGGTGTTTTGGTAGATGTTTGGAGGTTTGGAATGCTTGGATTGGTGCAAAAACATAGAAAATTTTTGAAAATAGAGCACCATCCATGCGTGCACGCAATACACGCGTGCATCAAGCATTTTGGACCATCCACGCACGCGCGCCATGCACGCGTATGTGTGGATTGAGAAGTTCCACCTTCCATACCTTGACCCGAGAGTTAGGCCTGCACTGTGTGGAAATTGGGCCTGATGCACAAACCAATTTACACGTATGCACACCTGCCGCGGCGCCACTCTCGAAATAAGCCATCGACGTGCGCGCGCCATGTGCGCGTACGCGTGGATGCCCTTTCTTCCATTCACTACATTTCTTTTCTCCCCCTCTTTCCATTTCTTTCCTTCTCCTTCCTTCTTCCCTTCTCCTACCCCTCATCCAACACTTCCAAACACCATGGATAACCATTTATTTTAGTTAGTTAATTAGTTAGTTTTCATTTTATTTTCTCTCTTTTCATCATAAGTGTTGGATTATTGACTTTGTTTACTATACATTGCTGCCCCTTATTGCCTAAATGCTATTTTAGCATGAATGTTTTTATATAATCTTTGTTAGATTCTATGATTGAGGTTATATTTTGCTACTTGGTTTTGAGTTTTTCATGCTTACCTTTTAAAAACACCAAGTGATGAGAATTGCCTTCGAGCTTGTAACTCTTCTTAAATTACATGATTTGGCCACCATGTGATTTGAGCCTTATTCTGTGATTAGGCAACTTCTTGATGGATGATGTTGTGCATTTACATTAGTGCATAGTATTTCATGATCATATGCATCCTTAGCTTGAATGCTTTCATGCTTCGTTAATGCTTGTTTTACCTTACAAGTTCACTTAGAGCATCTCAAGCACACTAGGATAAGTGAAGTGCATGCTTCTTTTGTGACATAACTTTTATACTAATATGTGTTCTAAACTGCGCAATTTAGAATTCATACTCATTTGTCATTAATGTCACATTAATTCACTCACCTTATTCTAGCGATTTACCTCATTCCAACATTGTATGCTTCCTTGCTTTTGTTTTCTCATCTTATGGTGTTTTACTTTTGTTTTTTTCATGAATAATGCACCACAAGCAATAACGGAAGCGGAAGAAAGAACACGCAGCAATCCAGAGAGTCGCCGTACCCCCTTTCTCATCTTTGAGTGCACCGAGGACGGTGCAAACTTTTAAGTGTGGGGAAGTTGTCCGACCGATCGGCAATCTTGGATGACAAATTTCTAATCTCAACACTTTTTCATTTCATTTTAGTTTGTTTTGGATTTTTTATTTGCATTTTTCCTATTTTTGCATACATATACAAAATAAGCTTAGTCAAAATAATGAAAATTTTCAAGAATTCTATCTATAGGGCACCAATTGATTTGAGTAAAAACTTTTCATAGAACTTGCTTGAATTATATATCTTGTGGATCATGTTTTTGAGCTAAGAACACAAGCAAGTGAGATTTGAGCCTAATGGTGTGGTTACATCTTATAACCAATTATTTTCTTCCTTGTGTGCATTATTCTCTTTCTTTGATTGTGATTTTTGATTTGTTCGATTCTTTATGTCCATTATTTTGTATATTCATGCATTTATATGATTGAAGCCATCATTTTATTTAGCTCACTTACCCAAATGGCCTTACCTTTTATCTTCCATTGTTAGCCAACTTTGAGCCTACACTTAACCCACTTGTTCTTATTTTAGCACATTACAAGCTTTAAAGCGAAAAATAATAAAAGTCCTTAATTTAGATCTTTGATTAGCTTAGGCTAGTGTGTGTGAGTATCATTCAAGTGTGGGAACCTTAGGACATTAGGTGAATAAAAAGGTAGTTTTGTATTGTTATTGAAAATATTGGAAATTGGGTACATACTCATATATTAATCAAATGTAAAACCTTATGCATTGATGCTCTTGTATACAAAAAGAAAAAAAAATGAGAAAAACAAAAGAAAAAGAAAAGAAAAAAGAAAAACAATATGGAAAAGAAAAAAATAGAAAAAGAAAGAAACAAAGAAAAAGAAAGAAATAAAAAGGGGACAACATGCCCCAAAGTAAAGTCCAATAAAGATCAATACATATGTGTTGTAAAGTGAAAAGAAAATGCATGAGTATGTGAAAAAGTGAGGAATGGGTAGTTAGATTAGTACTTAATTGTATAGGTCATTATATAGGTTAGGTGGGAAGTCTAAGCTTATCAAAGATTCAAATTCCAAGCTCACTTAACCATATATGCATACTACCTTGACCCTAGCCCCATTACAACCTAAAGAAAAGACCTCATGATAGATGTATGCATGCATGAAATATGTTGATTGTTAGAAGAAAAAAAAATCTTAGAAAGCATGAAATAGAGGAGAATTAAGAGAATCAACCCTAAACACTTGAGCGAAAAGAGTGCAAACACATCCGGTGAGGGTTTGATGCTCGATTACATGTTTCCATCTATAAGTATCACTTTTCATGCAAGTTTGTAAAAATATTTAATAACTCAATCCAATTGTGGATTAGACTTGCTAGTCACTAGTCCTTGTGCATATATGCTTCTCGGGAATTAATTTATTTTGACCAAGCAATTGCATTCATTTAGATAGTTGCATATAGGTAGATTGCATTTAGTTAGTTTCCACTAAATAAATGTTGATGCCCTTTGCTTTCTCTTGGTTTAAGCATGAGGACATGCTTGATTTAAGTGTGGGGAGGTTGATAAACCCCATTTATAGGGTTTATGTTGTGCTTGATTTAGGGGATTTTATAACCTTTTACCCATATTTATCCATTGAAATAGCATGGTTTTATAACTTCTCCTTTAATTGTGCTTAAGAGTGAAAACATGCTTTTTAGGTCTTAAAATAGCTAAATTTAATTCACCTTGATTCCATTAGATACCTTGGTATGTTTGTTAAGTGATTTCAGATTTAGGAGGCAAAGATTGGATCAAGAGAATGAAGGAAAAGCATGTAAAGATGGAGAACTCATGAAGAAATGTAGGAATCGCAAAAGTTGTCAAGCCGACCTCTTCGCACTTAATCGACCATAACTTGGGCTACAAAAGTCCAAATGATACGGTTCTAGTTGGGTTGGAAAGCTAACATCCGGGGCTTCAAAACGATATAAGATTTGCCATAGTTGCATCGTGCATAGGGGCGCGCACGTGCACGGTACGCGGACGCGATGATGGTGGCACATGATCCACTTAATGCAACTCGTGGCCAGCGATTTTAGAAGCCTTGTGGGCCCAATCCAACTCATTTATGATGCTATTTAAGCCAATGATTGAAGAGGGATAAGGAATCTAGTTACCATTAGTTTAGTTCAGCTTAGTTTAGTAGTTAGAGTTAGTTTCTAGAGAGAGAAGCTCTCACTTCTCTCTAGGATTAAGATTAGGATTAGTTCTTAGATCTAGGTTTTAATCTTTGCTTTCTTCTACTTCTACCTTTCAATTCCTTATTGTTACATTCATCTTCCTCTATTCTTTTGTTGTAATTTCCTTTATGTTGTTCTTATACTTTGTTGTAGATCTACTTTTGTTCCTCCAATTCTCTTTCAATTCAATTAGAGGTAATTCATAATAATTGTGTTCATTTGATTTGTTGTTGTTAATTCTTTGCAATTAGTTGTTGTTAAATTTTGTTCTTGTTGTTGAATTACTATGTTTTCCTTTTATGCCTTCCAAGTGTTTGATGAAATGCTTGGAAGGATTTTAGAGTAGAATTTTATACTCTTGGCTTGGAAAGGTAACTAGGGAACTCTTGAGTTGCTAATGTCCAAGTAATTGATGATTGGGATCCATTGACTCTATTTCTCACTAATTGAATTAGTGAAGAGTTAGGACTTATGGACTAGGATTGATATATCTCATTTAACTTTCCTTTACTACTAGTTAGAGGATGACTTGATGAGAATAATCCTCGCCAATTCTCATATTGTGGTTAATGATTAGGATAGAGATCCTTGACTACCAACCCTTGCCAAGACCTTTTTAGCCATTAGTTTACTTTCTTGCCATTTATCTTTCATTCCTCTTCTCAAAACCCCAAAATAACTCATAACCAATAACAAGACACTTCATTACAATTCCTAGGGAGAACGACCCAAGGTTCAATACTTCGGTTTATAAATTTTAGTGGTTTGTACTAGTGACAAACAACGTTTTGTATGAAAGGATTATTGCTTGGTTTAGAAACTATACTTGCAACGAGATTTCATTAGTGAAATTCTAAACCGTTAAAAATCCAATCATCAATATGTGCGCGCACAGCAGTGTGCAGGCGCTGCGAGCAGAAGGGATATCACGGCCTGTGCGGACACACAAAGCGTTGTGCGCGCGCACAGAAGGGTAAAGAGGGGATGCATTCACATGCACGAGGGGTGCGTGCGCTGCGACCAGAGGGGTTGTCCCAAGCTGTGCGTGCGCTCAGTGCTATGTGCACGCACAGGTGGGGTTTTTTTTTAAATGAAAAGGGTGAAGTGTGCGCACGCACGCATGGTGTGCAGAGGCACAGGAAGGGTTGTACACACGCACAAGTCGTTCGCGTGCTGTGAATAGAGGGAGTGTTTAGGAGTGTGCATGCGCACGCTGCTGTGCGGACGCACATGGACGGAAAAATAGGAGAACTGTGTGCATGCACCAGGCTGTGCGTACGCACAGGACTCTGTTCCTGCAATAAAAATTTTGCCTTTAAGGCATCAACAATGACATTCTAAACAGGTTTTCAAGTCCCAAAACATCATAAAACTCCCAAAAACACATTATTTCACTAAGATTAACTAACAACTATAAAAACAAAACTAACCAACCAAGCAAAATAACCAATTATTCAAGCATTAAAAACTAAAAGAGAGAAAGTTAGAAAGATATAACCATGGTGGGGTGTCTCCCACCTAGCACTTTGGTTTAAAGTCCTTAAGTTGGACTTAGTGAGGTTATCCTTATTAGGGTGGCTTATGTTTCCACTCCTCTTTGAATCTCCAACCAAGTTTGCTATTGATTTGACCTCCGGGGTCCCAATTGAATTGTACCAAACTCTTGAGAGACTCCAAGCTAACCGCTAGGATCCATAAGTGTTGACTTCTAAAACCGATTCCCAAATCCCATACTCTAGTCTCTTGTTTATCTTCTTGTTGATCTGCACATAGATGAACATTGTCTTGAATCACCATGGACACACTTGTACACTCCCCGGAATCCACAAAATTGACTCTTGCACCAAAATTGAGCTCCAAATGTTAAATTTTCCTTCTTGATGAACTTTCTATTCCCTTGCCAATTAACATTCCTCTCTCCACTATCTACTACTCTAAGAAGGGTTTGAAGTTGACTATCCATCTCTAAGATGGCATATTGATGTGGGCTTAGAAAGCTTGTTGGAGAAATCTTCACCACTCAATTTGCTCTTGCATAAGTACCTTCACTTCTTGGTAGCCAAAATCTTCCTCAAATTCTCTTGAATCATCCACATCATCATTCAAGTCAAAGATTGGAGGTTGTGTGAAATCCACATCAACATATTCTTCAAATTCAAAATAGGGAGACTTATGAATGTTAGTGAAGTGATCAACTAAGTTGGACAAAAAATCTTGAATGATGGAATCCTCTTGATAAATTCCCACTAATTCTTCATTTGTCTCCTCTTGTGCTTCATGTTGTGACTTGTCATCTTCTACTTGATTTTGCGATTCTTCACTCACTCCACACTCTTCACTTGATTCCACATATTCATCAACTAGAATTTCTTGGTTGTGTTATGAATGTAATGAAGCTAAACGGTCAAGAGTTTTTGCTAAGGTAGACATGACTTGCTCTTGCTTCTTCTGGAACTCTTATTGTTCTTGAATGAGTATGAAAGGTACTTCTTGTGTGGCTTGATCCATATGTGAAGATGAAGATTGAGTTGATGAAGGTTGACAATCAAACGCATGAGGGTAAGGGTTTTAGTTTTGTATGTAGTGAGGGAATGGTGTATAGAATTGGTGACTATAAGGGTAAGTGTTTGGGTTCTGATGAGCGGATATTTTATACGCTTTTTGGTAGTATTTTTATATAGTTTTTAGCATGTTTCATTCACTTTTAGTTATATTTTTATTAATTTTTATTCAAAAATCACATATCTGAACTTCACTATGAGTTTGTGTGTTTTTCTGTAATTTCAGGTATTTTTTGGCTGAAATTGAGGAACTTGAGCAAAAATCTAATTCAGAGGCTGAGAAAGGACTGTAAATGCTGTTGGATTCTGACCCTCCTGAACTCGAAGTGGATCTTATGGAGCCACAAAAGGCCAATTGGTGCATGCTCTTAATTGCGTTGGAAAGTAGACATCTTGGGCTTTCCAGCAATGTATAATAGTCCATACTTTGCCCGAGATATGATGGCCCAAACTGGCATTAAATGCCAGCCAAAGACCCTTTTCTGGCATAAAACGCCAGAACTGGCACCAAAACTGGAGTTAAATGCCCAAACTGGCGCCCAAACTGGTGTTTAACTCCAAGAATGGCCTATGCATGTGAAAGCTTCAAAGCTCAGCCCAAACATTCACCAAGTGGACCCCGGAAGTGGATTTCTGCACTATCTGCACTTAGTTACTCACTTTTCTATAAACCTAGGTTACTAGTTGAGTATAAAAACTACTTTTAGAGATTTATTTTGTAACTTATGACATTTTACATCTCTTATTGTATCTTCTACGGCATGAGTCTCTAAACTCCACAGGTGAGGATGAGGAGCTCTGTTGTATTTCAATGGATTAATGTAATTACTATTATTTTCTATTCAATCACGCTTGTTTCTATTCTAAGATACTCACTCGTACTTCAATGTGAAGAATATAATGATCCGTGACACTCATTATCATTCTCAAATTTTTGAACGCATGCCTGACAACCACCTCCGTTCTATTTGAGCTCAACGTAGTCATTGGGCAACAGCTTGAGTGCATATCTCTTGGGTTTCTAATCCACGAGTTTGACTTGCATCTCCTGACAATAAAGCATTTAAACTCGTGAGATCAGAACCTTCGTGGTAGAGGCTAGAACCAATTGGCAGCATTCCTAAGATCCGAAAAGTCTAAACCTTGTCTATGGTATTCCGAGTAGGATCTGGGACGAGATGACTGTGATGAGCTTCAAACTCACGAAAATTGGGCGCAGTGACAGTGTGCAAAAGGATAGAGAGATCCTATTCCAACACAAGTGAGAACCGACAGATAATTAGCCGTGCAGAAACTGTACCTGGACTATTTTCACTGAGAGGACGGATGGTAGCCATTGACAACGGTGATCCACCAACATCTAGCTTGCCATAGAAGGAGTCATGCGTGTTTGGAGAAGAAGACAGTAAGAAAGCAGTGGTTTAGACGACAGAGCATCTCCAGAACCTCAACATGTTCCTCATTACTGAACCACAAGTATCATTCATTTTATGTTATTTACTTTTCATAAACAAAATCATTTTTATCACTAATCTCCTAAATAAGAGTCACAAGATAACCATAGCTTGATTCAAGCCGGCAATCTCTGTGGGATCGACCCTTACTCACGTAAGGTATTACTTGGACGACCCAGTGCACTTGCTGGTTAGTTGTGCGGAGTTGCAAAAGTGTGATTGCAATTTCGTGCACCAGGTTCCATTGGGGTGCATTGTGGTGATGGTGTGAAAATTCATGAACAAAATGCAATCAAAAACCTACTAACAAAAGCAAACAAATAATCAAAAAGTGTTATTTACACTATTAACATATTCACATCAACCCAAAGATAGCACCGATTGCATCCCTGGCAACGGCGCCAAATTTGATGACGAGAAATTTCTTCTTGTTAGTTTAGAATCAATAAAAAAAAAAAGAATCAATTCGTTGGTAGCATAGTCCAAACCAACAATTAACTCTCACAATCAAATGTTATCACAATTCAAACCAAATATAAATCGAGAGTAGTTAAACCTCGGATCGTTTTCCCTAGGAATACAATTGAAAGTGTTATGCTTTTGGTTGTAGAGGCAAAAAGGGTTGGTTTCCGAATCAAAGAACAAAAGATTAAAAGAACTGAGAAATAAAATAACTAAGCAATGATCAAAATTAGTATTAATGCAAGTAAAAAGGGGATGAGACCAAAACTAGTGAAAAATGCTATAAATGCAAAAAAAGCCTTGACTTGGGAGTTGAGAATCTATGGAATCCTATCATGGCCATAACTACAACTATGATAATTATGATGAGTCAATCTCACTTAGTTAACCCCTAACATCGAGGAGTAAGTCAAGCAAGCATCATTGACCTTGATCCATAAGTCCTAACCAACTTACCAAACTAGTTGATAAAAGGCTAGCTTTAATGGAAACAAGAGTCAACTAACTCCCCAATAATTACCACTAAATGTCGAACATTACGACTCTAGTATCCTAGGAACTCAACCCCCACACCAAGGTGTGAAAATCTACTCAAAATTACCAAGTGGCATTTTCACAAATACTTGGTGGGCATATAACCAAAACATGAGAAATTGCAAGAAAAATTAGAAAACTATGACCAAATATTCACAAAACCAAATATACATAGACCATCAAGCATAAAGAAAGCAAGGAACATTAAATTCATCAGTCAAAATATTAACAAACTCAAAATTGCAAATATGAACAAAGTAACTTGAATCAAAAGGAAATGAAAGTAAAAGTTCTTTAATTAAAGAAGAAAATGAGAGTACTTACAATTGAAGAAGCAAAATTCCAAAATCAAAGCTTGATATAAAATGCTACAATGGAAATGGAAATGAAACCCTAAGAGAGTAATGCTACACTACTCCTACTCCTACTCTTAATTACTCTCTAAAAAAACTATCTAAGTGAGCTCTCTAGCTAATTGTTGAATTCCCCTTCATATAGCATTCAAATTCAGCTCCAAGCCTTCAAAATTTAGGCCAAAAGCCCTCAGAAAATGCACAACACATATTTCTTTAATGAATTTACGTGCAGGGTCCTGTGCAAACGCACAGATGTGTGCGTACGCATACTTGGCCAAAAGTTGACCTGTGCGTATGCACAGGTGCTTGTGTGCACGCACACATGGAAATTCCTTCTGGTACGCACGCACGCTTGCTTATGGACATGCACACTTTGCTGTGTGTGTTTTTCCATGTTTTCTTCATGTTTTCTCCCTTGTACATGATTTCTTCCATTTTTGCCTAGCCAATCTTGCCTAAATAACCTGAAATCACTCAACAAACATATCATGGCATCTAATGGCATAAAAGTGGAACTAAAATTGCCCATTTCGAGCATAAAAACTCATGTTTTCACATCTACGTCCAAATTAGAGAGAAATCACAAAAGTATGCTATTTTGGTGCTTAAGTGTAGGTTTATGTGATAGAATCCATCCAAATTAAGTCAAAATATATCATCAAATATGGACTCATCAAGCTGTTTGAGGCGATCCTGTTGTTCACGGATGGCATCTAGGATTTTTGCATTCTGGGGTTGCTTATCTCCTTTGGAGTGGTGAGCATCCTTTGAGGAGGTTGGTGTGGCATCCTTGTCCTTTCTTGGCGTTCCTTTTTCTAGTCCGGAGGTATGGTCGTTGGTGAGAGGGTTGTTTGTCATGTTTGATGGGATGACTTCTAGGTTTCCTCGTAACGGCGCCAATGTTTTGAGGGTTACCTGAAACGAGAGGTCGATCTCGAACGAGATCTTCTGGACTGATCAAGGTTGTTGTATCCGACTTGTCAGAGTAGGAGGCGCTGCTGGTCCTCGTGCACCAGAGGGGGGTGGTACCTGCAAGAGACTCCGATGCTTAAGTCAGTACAGCCTTTAGGTAGGTTTTTATGTAGATTTGGAGTATGAGTTATACCTGGATGCTCCAGTGTATTTATAGTAGTGCTGGGTGACCTTCCTTGAGATAAGTTCGTTATCTTATTTTATCTTTTATGGGTAAGGTCATATCTTTTGTTAACCGCGTCTTAGTAGGCAGCGGTTCTTCATTTTGGGCCTCTTTATGCCTCTATGGCGATCTTCCGATCTCTTTCGTGAAGAGGTCGGTAATGGGCCAATCTTTCTAGAGGTCGGTCCTATTGTCTTTGGCCAACCCAGACCTTGTAGCTCGGACCAGTGTATGAATACTAAACATGAACAGAACACAAACAGAGAGCAAATAGGTCCAAGCCACAACCCTTGCCTTTTACCTGCATACCCAGAGCAAGGGTACAATCTCACTGATATGTGGAAATTAGATTTCACACGTAACCGACAAGTATACCGGATCGTATCAAGTAGTAAAACTCACCGGAGTGAGGTCGATCCCATGGAGATTGGTAGAGCAACTTTAGTTAAATGGTATTTTAGTTAGGCAAACATAGTTTTGATTTCGTGAGATTCAATTCTTGAAAGCGATTGTAGAAAATTTAATGACAAGGAAATTAAAGAAGTAAAGTAGGAAAAGCAAATTAAATGACTGAATGTAAATTGCTTGAAGCTTAAATGGCAAGAAACATAAATGATATCAAAAGTAAATTGCAAGAAGGTAAGAGTGCAGAATTGTAAAGTACAGAAAAGTAAATTGCAAGTGATGTGTGGAAAACGATCCCAACACAAAACTCACCGGCAAGTGTACCGGGTCGCATCAAGTAATAATAACTCACATGAGTGAGGTCGATCCCACAGGGATTGAAGGATTGAGCAATTTTAGTTTACTGGTTGATTCAGTCAAGCGAATCACGTTTTGGTTGAGTGGGTTGTATTTAACAGAAGATAAATTGCTTGAAATGTAAAGGGAGAGGGGGAATTTGCAGTAAATTAAAGAACAGGAAAGTAAACTTGCTGAATCTTAAAGAACAAGAAATTAAATGACTGAAACTTAAAGTGCAAGAAATGTAAATTGCAGTAACTTAAATGGCAAGGAATGTAAATTGCTTGAATGTAAAAGGGATTTGAAGACTGGGATTGCAGAATCTAAACAAAGAGAAAGTAAATTGCAACAATGAATAAAGTAGAAGATGAATTGGAATAAACTGAAATTCAAACAGAAAATGAAATTAAAGTGCAGCAGGGTTCACAGAAGAACCAAAGGTAAATTGGGATCTCAGGGTTCAAGAGACTAGGTAGCAGAGCCTAGATCTCAATTACCTTCCTAGATCCAAAGTCTCAAAGCAATTGACAAGAAATTGAAGAAGAAACAGTAAAGAGAATGTAAATGGATTCAATTATGCAGAAAAGAGATTAAAGAGTTCTTGAGTGGAGATTGAGACAGAATTTCCTCAATTCTTAACACCCAAAACTCAAAACAAGGAAATTAAAAAGAACCTAGCAAGAATAAGGAAGAAGAGAGATCAATTCCCCTCCCCAATTCTCTGAAATCTCGGTGAAGACACCAAGAGAAGTTCCAAAGTGCAAAAGTAAAATTCTAAGCTCAAAAGAAAGTGCAAAATTCCAAAGCTAAGCCAAAGGTAAAAGGTTAAAGGTAAAAAAAGGTTCCTAATTACATCAAACTAGCTCCTATTTATACACTTTCTATCCTTGGATTTTGGGATTTGGATGGGCTTTTGATTTTGTGAAGAAATGAATTAAATTGGCATTTTAATTGAATTTTTCGGCCCAAAATAATAGCTTCCAGGAGGCTGCCCTGCCCTTGTGGAGGGTAGGGCAGGATTTGGTGCGTGTTGGTGCTTGCTTGGTGCGTGCTGGTGCGGTCTTGGTGCACAAAACGCTGCCCTGCCCTCGCGGAGGGCAGGGCAGAAAAAATTGGTGCTGCCAGGATCGTGATGGTGCTGCCAGAATCATGCCGTGGTGCGCCAGAATTGAACCTTGGTGCGCCAGATTCATGCACCAACAAAATGCTGCCCTGCCCTCGCGGAGGGCAGGGCAGTGTTTTCACTTTGATGTCCCAGGTTCGAATCATGGCCGAAGCACACGCTCAATCATTTTCCTTGGTTTCTTGGCACGGTAATGGACCTTAGTTCTTTGCTTCCTCATGGTTCCGTGTTCAACTCTTGTGGCAAGCATTTGGAGACATTTTCCTTTGATTTTTTCCTTTTGTGAGCCCGATACTGCCCTTGTGGAGGGCAGGGCAACATTTTATTCCTCTTGATTCCAAGGCACAAATTTGTGCTCTGCCCTTGTAGTGGGCAGGGCAGAGTTGCCTTCTTTGCTTAGTTCCCTTATGTTGCCCTCCTAGAGGGCAGTGTGCCCTTGTGGAGGGCAATGCTTGCCTCCCCCATTGTATGTGGCACACTTTTCCTTCCTTTGACCACGCTTCCTTATCCTTGGGTCACGCTTTCTTTAGGCCACGCTTTTCTCTTTTATTCTTTTCTTCACCTAAAATAAACCAAAACAACCACTCCAAGTATCACTAAATTCATAAGGCTTATAAATCAATTAAAATTCAATTAAAATTAGCTTAAACCTCATGGATTAACATTAATTTCATGGTAGTTACTTGATTTAAAGAAGTTGTGCATTTTCACTCCAAATCACTTACTTAAGAAGCAAGAAAGTGCATAAAGACTAACAAAACAAATGAAATTATCTTGAAAAATGGGTATATGATGACTTGTCATCACAACACCAAACTTAAATCTTGCTTGTCCCCAAGCAAGCATCAAAACTAAGAGTAAATGACATGAATAAGAAAAGAACACATATCCTTATTAGGCATATAGCAGAACTTGATTTATGGAGTCTTTATGCAGACAATGATAACGCAATTATTGTTGCTGTTACATAATATACATCTTTCCTCAAAGGCTTGCTAAACTTGTTGTTGGAAGACTCACTTTTTAATTACTCCCTTGCTAACTTTTCTTGGCTTATAATGCTTAACAAGCTTATTATTCTTTTGGAGGTTTGGTGTCAAATGTTGCAGTATTAGCCTTTGGCTTTATTTTCTTTTTCTTTTACTCAACATCTTTCCACCACAGACACATGGCTCACTAATTCTTCCTAGGATCATTGATGCCCAGCATCTCTTTGGATTACTAAATGTTCTGTATCTAAGTTGCTCTTTATTGTGGATTTTCAATTGGCCATCCCAAATCAGTTGATCTAAGTGACCAGGTTTTAAAATACCCCTTAGAATTTACTCATCCAAGCATATCTTAGTACAAGAACACCACAGGCATATGTCCTAGGGTCCAAGCTATTGGTGTCCAACCTTTATTCTTTGTTTTTCTTGCCATTTTGGCTTTTTCTTTCCCCTCTTCTTTCTGTTTTTGTTACCAAGGGCTTTTTTCATTATTGATAAGAGTCTTTGTAACAGCAAGCTAACTTACACTTGAATGAGAATGATATTATGCAACAATTATTTCATGAGTTATGCATTTAATCAAACACATATACCACCACTAACTTCCATTCTTACTTATGCAACATTGGATATTTCACTTTTCAATTCAAACAAGTCTCTTTTATTTAAGCATATGGGAAACAAAACAAAATTTAAAGCTAAGTGATGGATAACAAGCATTATGCAGATTTAGCATTTTTAACAAACAATTTCACTTGCAACTAGATAAACACTTTAGCAAGACATACAATGGTTTCCAGATTCAAAACATCTCACATCAGCAAGGATTAAGTTTAGATACAACCTTTGAAGTTGCAGCCCTTTGATTCTTCCTTCTATTGTGTTCTCTTTGAGTTAAGATGCATAATGTCTTCAATTGTTGCCTCATGTCCTGCATAATTCTCAAAGTTACTTGCTTCTAAAGCCCTTAATTATATGGTTAGTATGCACAAACTGAGTGTGGTTCCTGGATTGATTTTGGTGTGGGAACACCAAACTTAATTGTTTGCCACTGCCTCTTATGCAACCATTTTAACCATATGTGAAACCTTGTGTCCTTGCTAAAGGTTACTAAAATTAAAACTAGAAAGCAATTAAACAGTCGAATAATGTGTTTGGTTGCTTGGAGCTAGCATCATGCAAGAGGTGAGAATGTGTTTTTAAATGATATTTTTGGTGGAACACCAAACTTAGAATCTTTCATTCTCCCTTAAATTGTTTTGGTGTGCAACACCAAACTTAGCTCCTTGCAATCCATACCTTGTCATCAGCAAAACAAAACAAATGAAATTAGCTTGAAAAATGGGTATATGATGACTTGTCATCAGCAAGTAATTGAGAGAAAAATATAAATGGCAAGAATGTTAAATTGCTAGAAGATAAAAGGGAATTGGGGAGTGGGTATTCAAAATAACTAAAGATCAATCGAAATGAGAATAGATGGAAGAGATCACTAGGGATCGGAGATGCAAATTCTCATGAATCAATGCTGCTCAATCCTTTCTCAATCTTGTAGGATAGATCTATGGCGGATTGTGAATAATTGAGTCCCAATCTCTTGGTGACTCAATTTCTCTCAAGACAATCAATTGCCACTCTCGTGATCTAATTGGTCATAAGAAGAGATGAAGTTCAATAACTAATCCTTAATGCCACACAACTCCCAGCTTCTTAATTAAGGGTGGTTACATCTCACATACCAATCCAAAATATGTTAATCAAGGGAATTGTGAAAGGATGAACTTTAAACCGAGTTATGTGACTCCTTTCTCAAGTTCATAACACAATTCATATAGATTCAATCCCTCTCTTGATGGTGATTGAATCTTTGAAGAACAAGAGTTCCCTCTTAGAGAAATTCCCTTGAATTGACAAGGAAAAGAAGAGATATTAATTCATTTAAACCAACAGAGCTCCTCCCCTAGTGAAATTGGGGTTTAGTGAATCATGGCTCCAATTACAACTACAATTTCAAAATGGAAATTAAACTAAGTGTAGAGAAGAATGAAGAAGATGAATTCTGGAAACTAAAATTCAAAGTGGCAAATAAAAATATAGCTCCTTGGTATGCTTCCCAAAATATGCAGTAAAAAGTCAAAGTGAAAAATGTAGTATATGTAAAGGTCCCCCCAAAATACAAAGTTTCTCCTATTTATACCTGTCCTAAAGCTCCTTGAGAGGCCCTCAACCGTGCTTGTTGGGTTAGCAAATGGGCTTTTTCTTGTTGGAGTGATCAACTTCTGAATGAAATTGCAGCACCAAGTTGAAAACATAGAGCTTTTGCGCATGTCTTGACAATTCTGGCACAATAGAGCACGTTGCTGGCACACACGCCTTTTGCAATTGCAAGTTGGCAACGTGCATAAAATTTTCCTGGCTAAGACTTGGTGAAGGCATTGCTGGATCAAGTTGGCAACGTGACCTTCTACTTCCTAGATTCAAGTCTCTTATGCTTGTTTTTTAGGCTTAAAGTTGCCTATGGTTTGAGCTTCAATTTTATGCCTCACTATAAACTATTATACATCATTGTAAAGCTCTGAATGTCAACTTTTTAATGAAACTGAGGGAACCTCAATTGGATATCTATAGCTCAAGTTATTCTCCATTGAAGGAGACAAGGTTGAGTTGCGAGGGTCGCGGGCATTGTTGTCAAACACGCCTTCATGATCTTGGCGTTGGCAACGTGCATGCCATCTTCCAAGGCTGGCAAGCTCACCAGCGTGTTTGGAAAACATGCCTTCAATCCTTCAAGTTAGCAACGTGTATTGCCTCCTTCCAAGGCTGCCAAGTTCACCAGCGTTGCTAGCAAGCACGCCTTTAATTCCCTCAAGTTGGCAATGGGCATCATCTTCCAAGGTTGCCAAGCTTGCTGGCGTTAGAGGCAAACACGCCTTCCTTTTCCTTACGTTGGCAACATGGATTACCTCTCTCCAGGGCTAGAGCTTCTACAAGGGCGTTGCCTATGGTTTCCAAATTGCCAACGTGCTTCTTTCTCCTTGGATTCAAGATTCTTGTGCTTGTTTCTGAGGCTTAAAGTTGCCTTTGGTTTGAGCTTCAATTTTGTGCTCCACTATAAACTATTAAACATGGTTGGAAATCTCTGAATGTTAGCTTTCCAACGCAACTCGAAGCACCTCAATTGGATCTCTGTAGCTCAAGTTATCTTCCATTGAAGAGAGCAAGGTCAGGCTGCGAAAATCGAGGGCATTGTTGGCAAACATGCCTTTGTTCTTCCAAGTTGCCAACGCCATCAGATTCTGAAGCTCTAAATGAAGCCAGCTTTTGAAGCTTCAAATGAATTTCAACCCCACACTATGATATATGGTTGGAAAGCTCTGAATGTCTACTTTCCAATACCATTGAGAGTGCATCATTTGAAGCTCTACAACTTAGGATATACTCCATGGAAGAGGGCAAGGCCAGGCTGCCAGGGTTGCCAGCGTTATTGACGAACACGCCTGTTCTTCCAAGTTGGCAGCGTGGATTGCCTCCTTCCATGGCTGCCAAGTTCACTAGCATGTTTGGCAAACACGCCTTCCTTCCCTCAAGTTGGCAACGTGCACCACCTTCCAAGGTTGCCAAGTTCACTAGCGTGTTTGGCAAACACGTCCTCATATCCTCAAGTTGGCAACACGTGTTGCAAGGGTGTTCATGCTCTTCCTGGAGTTAAGTCTCAATGGCATTGCTAACTTGAATTCTAAGTTGGCAACATGCTTATTGCTTCCTCCCCTGCCCTAGATCTTGTGTTGGAGTTGGCGTTTCCAACGTCCTGTTAGAGTTGGCAACATGCTCCATGCTTCCTTCTTTGCTCCAATGCCTTCTTGCTTCATCACCTATCATTAACCAAAGAAATTTCCTCAAAGTATTGCCATTCTATACAACCAATTTCAAGAGATTCATTCATACTAAGGTATTTATAAGCTTCTTGAATTATTTGCATGAATTTGACCAACATTTACCTAGTTCGTAGTGTTTTAATGCATGCAGGTAAAACTCATCAAAGTGTTTGTTTATTTCAAAGATAATGAATGAAATTAAGCTAAAACTACTTAAACTAACTAGCTAATATAGCAAAGATGCAAATGCATCACAACACCAAACTTAAACCTTGCTTGTCCTCAAGCAAGAAAAGAACTATGCAATAAGATTTCTTTCAAATGGAACGGGTTGAGGAATAGCTTGTAATGCCTTGGTGAGTGAAGTTATTAAGTGACAGTGGGGTGAACTCTGAATTATATGCTCATGCAATGATTCTAGTGCTTATTAGCCCTTACATTTGGGAAGTCTTAGATCTTAGGACTTTCATTCAAATGATATCATGGAAGTCTCTCTATAGGTAATCACCTTGAAGCAGCTCAAAGTTTCTGTGTCTTGGCCTTGACTCTAAGTGTCATGTCTCAAAGCGGCTCTTTAGATAAGCTTTCAATCAATACTCCCAAACCAGTTGGTTTTAAGATATTAGGTGTTGAAGCACCACTTAGGATTTACTTGGTCAAGCCTCTCTCTTTGACACAATTCTACCACAAGCATTTAAATAGGATAGTAACTCTTTGAGTTCTCATTTCTTTCCTTTTCTTCCTAGTAATTGATGCTCAGAGGCTTTTGCCATATTCTTTTGTTTTTCTGTTTCTTTTGCTTTCTTTTGTTGCTGCTTCTTGGATCAATAGATATTTGAGAATCTCCATAATACTTCTTTGAACTCTATTTCCTGCCTATGAGCTCCCATGCACATTTTCACAAACATGCAACCTCAATACACAATCATACAACTAGAACCACCACTTCTCTTAATCTTTTGCTTACCTCAAAACAAATTTTTGACTCCTCAATCATTCTTTTCAAAGAAATGTTCTCTGTTTGCATTCTTATAGATATTAAGTGCAAGAAATTTCAGGAGTATGGTGTTATGATATATCAAACATCTTAGTTATTGAACTACAAAGAAGTGATACTAAGCAGACAAACAGGGGTACAATATCACTTTTAAGCATAGCAATTTTGAATATAAGACAATCACTTAACAATACAACCTTTTGGAGTTTACTTGCTTTACTCCTTATCATCATCATTGTTGGTCTTTACATCCCTCTTTGTCTCTTTGGTTGATAATTGATAAACCCCGATTTTGTGATTTATCTTGTGCTTATTTTGGGGGGATTTTATCACCTTTTCTCACATTTATTCAATGAAATAGCATGGTTTTGCAATTCTCCCTGGATTTATGCTTAAGTGTGAAAACATGCTTTTTAGACCTTAAAATAGCTAAATTTAACTCACTTTAATTCTATTCGATGTCTTGATATGTTTGTTGAGTAATTTCAGGTTCATAAGGCAAGTATTGGATGGAAGAAGTGGGGAAAAAAGCATGCAAAGTGGGAGAACTCATGAAAAAATGAAGGAACCGTAAAGCTGTCAAGCCTGACCTCTTCACACTCAAACAATCATAACTTAAGCTAAAAAAGTCCAAATGAGGCGGTTCTAGTTGCGTTGGAAAGCTAACATCTGGGACATCGAAATGATATAAATTTTGTCATATGTTGCTTTGCGTATAGGGGCGCGCACGTGCAATGTGCACAGACGTGCTGATTGAGCACGTGACCCACTAAAGAGCAACTCGTGGCCAGCGATTTCTAGCTCATTTTGGGCCCAATCCAACTCATTTATGATGCTATTGAACCCAAGGATTGAGGGGGGAATAAACCAAGTAGTCATAGTTTAGTTTTCATCATGTTTTAGGCTAGAATTCTAGAGAGAGAGGCTCTCTCCTCTCTCTAGATTTAGGATAGAAATTAGGGTAAAGTTAGGTTAATTACTCTCAAATTCATCTTTCAATTCTTGTTTTGATTTCAATTCTCTTTACATTTTAGTGTTCTATTGTCTTTGTTCTTCTAGTTTCTCTTGTTAATCTCTTATTTTGTCCTCTTTTATGTTTATGAACATTTGTTGATTTCAATTTTCTTTAATGCAAATTTATATTTCCATGTCTCTTTTATGTTGATCTTGATTGTTATTATTGATTTCTTGTTCATGATAGTTATGGGTTCTTTTAATTCTTGCATTTTATGATGTTTACTTTTCTTGCACTCTAGGTGTTTGTCAAAATGCTTTCACTAGTTTTTGAGTAGTTTCCTCTACTCTTGGCTTAGGCTAAGGGAATTGGGTGACCTTGAGTCATTGGGTCTCAATGACTTGGTGATTTGAGACCCCTTGGTGATCAATTTGATACTCATTGATGCCAACCCACTACTAATCTAATTAGTAGGTAGGTTGGGACTTATGGGTTGATGTGATCAAGCCTATTTGACGTACTTCAAGCTTAGGAGTAGATATTACGTACTTAAAGCTTTTGGGAAGTAGACTTAATGGGTTGGCCTCTCATAATTATCAATGTATGGTTTGTAGACAAGATGGTGATCTCAATTACCTATGTCTAGCCAAGAGCACTTTTCTATTTCTTTTGTTAGTTATCTTTACTCTTGGCCTAGGTAGAGTAATTAGTGACGCTTGAGTTATCTAATTCCTTTGATTGATTGACAATTGGAAGTTGCTAATTGATTTGGATACCACTAACGCTAGTCTTTCCCTTGGGAGTTGGCTAGGACTTGTGGAATCAAGTTGATTCATCCACTCGACTTTCCTCCATGGTTAGAGGTTAACTAAGTGGTTGCAATGGATAATTGTGGTCACAATTGAGGAGGATAACTAGGATAGGACTTCTAATTCTCATTCCTTGTCAAGAGCTTTCTAGTTGTTAGTTTATTTTCATTGCCATTTACCTTTCATGCCTCTTATCAAAAACCCCAAAACATACTTCATAGCCAATAATTGAGCATTTCATTGTAATTCCTTGTGAGATGACCCGGAGTCCAAATACTCCGGTTAATTCTTATTTGGGGTTTGTTCTTGTGACAACTCAAATTTTTGATGTGGGAATTGTTTGTTGGTTTAGAACTATGCTTACAACGAAGTAATTCTTTCTACAAGAAGAAAATCTAGACCACCGAGCAAATCTCATTCATCAAAATGGCTAACAGTCGGAAGATCATCCCTCACAGTCGGAAGTTCCTGGCTTTCGGCTACTGCCCTCCATTTTTCACTGACACTACTGAGGCAGCCACCTCTTCAGCTACCCCTTCTACCTCCACTGGCCCAGCACCACCTACTGTGCCCCCACCTGCTCTTGAGCTCGTCTACCGTTTGGTGCACCGCCTCTTTGATCACCTAGATCAGATGGAGCACCATCACCAGTAGTAGTTTGAGAGATCTGACCGTCGCACCAGGTGACTTTTTGAGAGGTCTGAGCGTTGCCACAAGCGACGTTATGAGCACCTCAAGCTGATGATCCGCTCTGGTGGTGACATTCTCTCTGAGCCCGACACGCCCTCCAACACATCTGAGGAGGAGGTGAGCGATCATGAGGAGGAAGCACCTACCCAGGCTGAGCAGGGAGGTCCCGGCCACACTACACCACATCATGAAGAGCACCACCAGCTACAGACCGCAGATCCGGAGGTTCCTCTATGGACAGAGCCTCCGATTCAGCAGACCACTCCTCCGATCCTCACAGCGACTGCAGACCCTCATCCTACCATCGAGACACCAGCAGCCCATCCTTCCGAGATGGCATTTCGTCACACCCTGCTTGAGTGAGCATCGAGGATGATGCTATTATTTAAGTGTGGGGAGGTCGCCATCTCTGGCATCTATTTATTTTGGTGAACTACTACAGACTCTCTTCTTATTTTGTCTATTTTCTGTATTTTTGCACATTTCTCTCTTTTGCTTTTATTGTACTTTTTGCATTATGCACTTTGGGCTGTATATACATCTTGGATATTTTAGCTCGATTTGCACCTTAGTTTACTAGTTATATATTAAGTGGATTAATTAGTATAGTTTACCCTTTTAGCATATGGTAGTTGATTTGATTGAAAATAAAAAGGAAGTAAGCTAGAGACTTTAACAGAATCAATCCACACACCCTGTATATATAGCATTACATGTTAGTTAGTAACAACATTTTATCAAGGAGGAACACTAAAAGTTTAAATCCATCCAATATATTTTACATTGAGAATAATGGGAACTCTTAATTTCTACTTGCATGACATACTTAATTGATATATGATTTATGAGTTTGAGAACACACAGCCTGTGAGTTTTGAGCTTAATTGTATGGTTACACTCCAACCATAAATTCCATTCCTATGTGCTTCGCCCTTCTTTTTATTCTGATGTTCTTTACTTTGCTTTAATCTATATGTCCAATATAGAATATAGATACATACTAAGATAGGATTGAGGCCATGTTTGAATTTTTAACTCACTTATCCCAAATAAGTCTACTTTTTATACCATCCTTGTTAGCCCCCCTTGAGCCTTTTAATCCCCTTCTTTATAACCACATTACTAGCCCTAAGCAGAAAAAAAAATCCCAAGTTGAATCCTTGGTTAGCTTAAGATAGATATTGTGTGAAATTTAAGTGTGGGAAATTTTATGGGAACATGGGATAATAGAAAAGTAGGAAATTAAATTAAACAAGTCATGTAAAAATTTGGGAAGCATGCTCATGTGAAATCAAAATAATTGAATTACCATGTGCATTAAAAAAATATATTTATTAAGTAATTAAATAAGGGGATACAAAAAAATATATATTACCCCAAATGCAAAAAAAAATAATAAAAAAAATAAAAAAATTGCACATGGGACAAAATCCAAAAATAGTTTGATACATGAGCATGCGATACAAAAGTGGGAAAAATTTGGGTAGCTAGGTAAAGTATTTTAAATTGTATAAAGTATGTATATGTTAGGTGAGATCTTAGACTAATCAAGGATTCACTTATTAGCTTACTTAGCCTTATAAATACACCCTTACCTCTACCTTGGCCCCATTACAACCTTAAAAAAAAAAAAGACCTCATGATCTTGTATGTCTGTATTCTATGATTGTTGATTGGTTAGGTGAAGAACAAAGTTATAGGAAGCAAGGATAAAAAGAAGATTAAAGTGATTAACCCAATAAACACTGAGTGACTAGAGAGTAAACACAAAATCCAGTGAGGGTTCAATAGCTCATCACCATATATCTCTACTTCTATTGTTAATTGTCTTGCAAGTTTGAAAAATATTTTATTTACCCATCTCAATTGTAAAAGTGCTTTAACATTATCTAAGGTTGGCTATGCGCATATGATCCCTTGAGAATGTGACTTAATTTAACTACATGTAAAGCTTTATATATAGGTGAATAATAACTAGATTTGCATGATTCATTTAGATAGTTGCATTTAGAGTAGATTGCATTGCATGGGATTCCACCACTTTACCTTACTCTTTATCTTGGATTTAGCATGAGGACATGCTATTGTTTAAGTATGGGGAGGTTGATAAACTCATATTTTATGATATATTTTGTACTAAATTTAAGTGATTTATTCAATCCTTCACCCATTTATGCCTGTGAAATTGCATGGTTTTACTTTCCCTTCCTTATTTTGTGATGTATGTGAAAAACATGTTTTCTAGGCTTTAAAAATATTAATTTTAATTACCTTGTATTGCCATTCGATGCCGTGATTTGTGTGTTAAGTATTTTCAAATCTTCTAAGGCAGGAATGATTTAAAGGATGGAAAGGAGACATACAAAAATAGAAGGAAAGCATAAAATGGAGTTTTTGAATAAACTGGCAGTGACGCGTCCGCATGGACGACGCGAACGCGTGGTTCGCGCAAAAAGGAATCGACGCGAGTGTATGGATGAGGCAAACGCGTGACTTGCGAAATACAACTAACGTGGGCGCATGACTGACCCGACCGCGTGGAAGAGCAACACTCCAGATGACGCGACCGCGTGACCCACGCAGACGCGTGACGTGCGCGATCTGAAGAATTTGCAGACCTCGTTTTCAGCGATTTTTGGGCTCTTTTTGGCCCAGATCTAAGCCCATAGAATACAGACCAAAGGCTGCAAAGTGGAGGAATAAAGCGGAGAATGAGAGAGAACTCATTAGGCACTTTTCATAGTTTAGATGTAGCTTTTAGTGAGAGAGGTTCTCTCCTCTCTCTTAGGTTTTAGGATTAGGATTTCTTTAGTCATTAGGATTACTTCATCGTATCAGGTTCAATAATTTATGTTTCTCTTCTACTTTTATTTACTCTGATACTTTTATTTGTGTTTGATTTATGTTGCCCAATTGGCTTATGAATATTGTCCATGTTAGAATTGACATCTTTATTTAATATAAATTGAGGTATTTCAGACATATATGTTATTGATGCTTGGGCTCTATCCAAATTATTTTCATTCAAGTAGATTTTATTCCCTTTTGGCTCTGGTTGATTAATTGTTAACTCCTGAGTTGTCAAACTCAGCACTGGTTGAAATTGGCGGATCCTAATTGATCTAGATCGCTCTAAAGCTAGTCTTCCCACAGGGATTGACTAGGACTTGAGGATCAAACTAATTAGTCCACTTGAATTTCCTTTGCTTTAGTATAGGATAACTAAGTGGGATTAAAACCCAATTCTCAACACACCTGATAAGGATAACTAGGATAGGACTTCCAATTTCTCATATCTTGCCAAGAGTTTATTTTACAGTTATTTATTTATTTTACTTGTCAATCAACATACTCCTTCCTCACTTTCAAAACCCGCAATTTACAAGACTCATAACCAATAATAAGAGCATACCTCCCTGCAATTCCTTGAAAAGACGACCCGAGGTTTAAATACTCGGTTATCAATTTTAAAGGGGTTTGTTACTTGTGACAACCAAAACGTTTGTAAGAAAGGACTTTTGTTGGTTTAGAAGCTATACTTGCAACGAGAATTTATTTTGAATTCTAGACCACGCAAAAGTTCTCTATTCACTCTTCTATGATTGTAATCTTTGGTTTGTTTGATTCTTTATGTCCATTATTCCATGTATACATGCATTTATATGATTGAGGCCATCATTTTATTTAGCTCACTTACCCAAATAGCCTACGTTTCATCAACCATTGTTAGCCAATTTTGAGCCTAGTTAATCCATTTTGTTCTTAATGTTAGCACATCACTACCCCTAAGTGAAAAACAATAAATGTCCTTGATGTGTGGAAAACGATCCAACACAAAACTCACCGGCAAGTGTACCGGGTCGCATCAAGTAATAATAACTCACATGAGTGAGGTCGATCCCACAGGGATTGAAGGATTGAGCAATTTTAGTTTAGTGGTTGATTTAGTCAAGCGAATCAAGTTTTGGTTGAGTGGGTTGTATTTAACAGAAGATAAATTGCTTGAAATGTAAAGGGAGATGGGAAATTGCAGTAAATTAAAGAACAGGAAAGTAAAATAGACTGAATCTTAAAGAACAAGAAATTAAATGACTGAAACTTAAAATGCAAGAAATGTAAATTGCAGTAACTTAAATGACAAGAAATGTAAATTGCTTGAATGTAAAAGGGATTTGAGGACTGGGATTGCAGAATCTAAACAGAGAGAAAGTAAATTGCAATAATTAAGAGAGCAAAAATTGAATCAGAAGCAATAAGCATTCAAACAGAAAGGAAATAAAGTGCAGCAGAGGTTCACAGAAGAACCCAAGTAAATTGTGGTCTCAGGTCTCAAGAGACTAGGTAGCAGAGCCTAGATCTCTATTTGCCTTCCCAGATCCAAGTTCACAAAGCAATTGGCAAGAAATTAAAGAAGAAGTAGTAGAAGAACAGAAATCAAATTCAATTATGCAGAAAAGGATTTAAAGAGATTTTAGATGGGAATTGAGACAGAATTTCCTCAATTTCACACACCCAAAACCCAGAAACAGAAGAGTAGAATTGCCCGAGTAAGAATGAGGAAGGAGATCAGTCAATTCTCCCTTGATCCTCTGAGTGCTCGGTCAAGTCTCTCAAGAACAATTACAAGAAATTCAAAGCTCAAAGAAAGTGCAAATTCCAAAAGCAATGCCAAAGGTAAGTCAAAAAGGTAAAAATCAAAGTCCCTAATTACATCAAACTAGCTTCTATTTATACACTTTCTATTCTTGGATTTTGGGATTTGGATGGGCTTTTGATTTGATGAAGAAATGAATTAAAATGGGGTTTTAATTTGAATTTTCGGCCCATGAAAAGTTGCTCCCAGGAGGCTGCCCTGCCCTTGTGGAGGGCAGGGCAAGATTTGGTGCATGCTGGTGCGGGCGTGGTGCAGGCTGGTGCGGCCTTGGTGCGTGAAATGCTGCCCTGCCCGCGCCAAGGGCAGGGCAGGAAAAGTTGGTGCGCCAGAAATTGCCTTGGTGCTGCCAGAATCAGGAATTGGTGCGCCAGAATCAAAAATTGGTGCGCCAGAAATTTCCTTGGTGCATAGGATGCTGCCCTGCCCTCGCGGAGGGCAGGGCAGGAAATTTTGGTGCTGCCAGGATCGAGCTTGGTGCGCCAGATGCTGCCAGGAACGTGCCATGGTGCGCCAGATGCTGCCAGGAACGTGCCATGGTGCGCCAGTTTTGTGCACCAATCCAAATGCTGCCCTGCCCTCGCAGAGGGCAGGGCAGTGTTTCCACTTTGCTGTCCCGTGTTCGAAACACGGCTGGGGCACACGTTCAATTAATTTCCTTGGCTTCTTGGCACGGCACTCAACCTTAGTTCTTTGCTTCTTCCTTGGTCCGTGTTCGAATCTTGTGGCATGCATGGATGACATTTTTCCTTTGAATTCTTTCCTTGGTGAGCCCGATACTGCCCTTGTGGAGGGCAGGGCAAGGTTCTCTTCTTCTTGGTTCCAAGGCACACTTTTGTGCTCTGCCCTTGTAGTGGGCAGGGCAGAGTTGCCTTCCTTGGTTGGTTCCTTTCTGTTGCCCTTCTAGAGGGCAGTCTGCCCTTGTGGAGGGCAATGTTTGCCTCCCCCTTGCATGCGGCACGCTTCCTATTACTTTGGCCACGCTTTCCTTTCCTTGGGCTACACTTCTTAGGCCACGCTTTTCCTTTTCTTTTCTTTTCTTCACCTATAATAAACCAAAACAACCACTCCAAGTATCACTAAATTCAAGAGGCTTATAAATCAATTAAAATTCAATTAAAATTAGCTTAAACCTCATGGATTATCATTAATTTCATGGTGGTTGCTTGATTTAGAGAAGTTATGCATTTTCACTCCAAATCACTTACTTAGGATGCAAGAAAGTGCATAAATGCTAACAAAACAAGTGAAATTAGCTTGAAAAATGGGTATATGATGACTTGTCATCACAACACCAAACTTAAATCTTGCTTGTCCCCAAGCAAGCATCAAAACTAAGAGAAATTGAAATGAATAAGAAAAGAATACATATCCTTATTATGCAGATAGCAGAACTTAATCTATGGGGTCATTATGCAGACAATGATAACTCAATTATTATTGCTGTTACATGATATACATTTTGCATCAAAGATTTGCTAAACTTGCTGTTATAAGACTCACTCTTTGATTCCTCCCTTGCTAACTTTTCTTGGCTTACAATGCTTAACAAACTTATTATTCTTTTGGAGGTTTGGTGTCAAATGTTGCAGTAATAGCCTTTGGCTTTATTTGTTTCTTTCTTTTACTCAACATCTCTCCACCACAGACACTTGGCTCACTAATTCTTCCTAGGATCATTGATGCCCAGCATCTCTTTGGATAACTAAATGTTCTGTATCTAAGTTGCTCTTTATTGTGGATTTTCAATTGGCCATCCCAAATCAGTTGATCTAAGTGACCGGGTTTTGAAATACCCCTTAGAATTTACTCATCCAAGCAGATCTTAGTACAAGAACACCACAGGCATATGTCCTAAGGTTCAAGCTATTGGTGTCCAACCTTTATTCTTTGTTTTTCTGGCCATTTTGGCTTTTTCTTTCCCTTTTTCTTTCTGTTTTTGTTACCAAGGGCTTTTTCATTATTGATAAGAGTCTTTGTAACAGCAAGCTAACTCACAATTGAATGAGAATGATATTATGCAACAATTATTTCATGAGTTATGCATTTAATCAAACACATATACCACCACCAACTTCCATTCATACTTATGCAACATTGGATATTTTACTTTTCAATTCAAACCAAATTCTTTTATTTAAGCATATGGGAAACAAAGCAATTTTCAAGCTAAGTGATGGATAACAAGCATTATGCAGATTTATCATTTTTCTAGCTATTTATTAACTAACTAAAATGAAAAGCAAAGAACAGAAATTGCATAAAGTAAAAGAAATAATTGATGGAGGCATATCATGTTTCAGACATGCATCTCCTTATTAGAGACATGAAAGAGGAAATATGAAAGAACTTTGCCACCTTCTAATGGTCATGGCTGCTGCTTGATTCTCCCTTCTTCTTCTTTCTCTTTCCTATCTTGGAATAATCTCGGATCTCTTCACCAGGACATCTTCTACCCCAGACAGAATCTAAGAGTCCTGAGAGCCCAAAATCTTCCAATCTTTTAAAGGTTGACTCAGTATATTGATGAGATCTTGCTTGTTGCTTGGCTAAAAATTCAGGGCATTGTTCAAATGGCTTGATCTCAGGATTGAGTGTTGGCAGATTGTGGGTTAAGTACTCCAACCTTGCTTGCATGTTTTCATCATTTTCCATTCTTTGTACGTGTCTAACTTCTCCCAAGGTATGATGAACATTCTTCCATTGATACAGGTTGTGACTATATTCCCCTGCTTTAGCTTGACTAAAATACAGCTTATCATATGATTCTTTGAATTCTTTGTATTGCTCTTTTTGCCCTTCAAGAATCTGTGCTTGAAATTCTTGCTGCTGAGTCATCATTTGTTGTTGCCATCTCTCTTGTTTCTCCTCCATTTGATGGTGCCAAGCCTCTCGTTCCTCTTTTTCTTTCAAAAATTGCTCCATAAATTCAGGATGGGGCTCTAGATATTTCTCTTGGCCCTCCTGATTTTGGCCTTGTTGGGCCTGCATGAGTTGATTTTGACCTTGTTTAGCCTGCATGAGTTGCTGAGATAGTTCTTCAATTGATCTTTGCAATTGGCTCATATCTATGGCATCATAAGCTTGATTTCGTCCTTCCTCTCTTTGTGATCTCCTTTGTCTAGGAGCTACTACCCCTTCTTGGTCTTCTTCTTCATTCGTTCCCTCCATGCTCTTCTTGGTAATCCATTTCCCTTTCTTCACTTATGTTGTGTCCTCATCTTCAAAGATTACGTTAGCTCTGTCACATAACCTTTGGATGGTGCTTGGATGTCCAAGACCTTTTGATTTGCTTGTGCTATCGGCCATTTCTTGAATACTGTCGGCTATGAGTTGTGCAAGATTGATCTCACCTCCATGCAAGATGCAGTATGTCAAGAGTGCTCGTTTGATTGTGACCCAAGAGGCATTTCCAGTAGGAAGGATAGATCTCCTCACTATTTCATACCATCCCTTAGCCACAGGAGTAAGATTTATCCTCCTTATGTGACTTGGAATTCCCTTTGAATCTCTTTCCCAATCTGTATTTTCCATGCATAACCCCTGCAGGATCTCATCAGGATTATTTTTCATTTGCAATCTAGCCTCATAACTAGGCTCTGCATAGGTTATGGTTCTCAACTTGAGGGCTCTTGTGATAGCAGCTGGGCTAAAACTCACTTCAACCCCTCTGACATAACTTGTGTAGGGAGCACTATTTTTGTTTTCTTTTGTAGCATTTGCATAGAACTCCCTGATCATTACTGCACTGATGTCAGTCAGAGGAGCACACAAAAGTTCCCACCTTCTTTCTCTAGTAATTTGCCTCATGATGGGGTATTCTCCTTCCCTTAAATCAAGGCCTTTCTCATAGATGACATTCTTTGCCTCCATGAACTTATGATATCTCCCTTCATGGAATTGGGATCTAAACTTGCTTGCATCAAATGATGGAGGTTCGGTTACCATAGGTTCTTTTCCCGGCCTTCTTTTTGAGCTTGAGGAGGCCATTGAAATTGAAGTGAAAAGGAAGAGGAAGTGAGAGTAGAAGAAATATGTGTTGTGTTTGGGGTGAATTTTGGTTCGGTTTTGATGTGTGAGGTAAGGGAATTATGTTGGTTTTGGAAGTGGAATAGAGTATGGTTTTCATATGAAAGTGGCTTGAATGGGAATGTGTAAACCGTGTTGGTGCCAACGGCTACTTATAGGTGAATTCTTCAAGCCTTCCAACAAAACCATAATGAGAGAGAGAGGGACTCGTTAGTGCTCATGAAGGGTTAAGATTGATTTGCTCATTCAAGGAATGCATGAGATGGACGGCTTGCATGTGTTGTTGAGGCTTTGACGAGGATCCTTCTTCCATTGGCTGCATGTACCTCGGTGTTCAATGTTGCATGCATGCAAGTTTTGTTCCCCATGAGCGCGTTTTCCTAGGCACATGTGACCTTCCTCACATAGCTCCTCCTAGCCGTGACCTTCTCCTAGCTTTTGTCTTAATCTTTTTCTTCCACCTGAACCAAAACAGCTAGCTTAGAATATTAATATAACCGTTGGCAACTTATTTGCAATAATAAAATAAATTGTTTTGGTTTGTTTAATAGTTATTTAAATTGTTTTTGTGATCAATTGTGTCCCTAAAAAAAATGCTAAAAGTTGGTGAACACCAAACTTATCTTTTATTGAGGGGACGGCTTAACAATGCAAACCGTTCTCACAATTGATGCATTTTTTTAAAAAAATTTGATGTATGATCCCTTGTCTGTATGGTTTTGAGTCCATGATTGGGAAATGATCTTCTGAATCATTGTTGCACATGCAGACACCAAACTTAGTGTTTGGTCACATGCTTTATCAAAAGAATTATGCATATGTTCTAAGAATAATCCCCTTCTTTGAACAATGAACTTGGGTGTGCCTTAAGGTACACCAAACTTAGAAGTTTGCCATGTGCTTCAAAATGATATATGCATTTACCAGGCATGAAAATTCAAAATCATATTCAGAGGAATCATAGCTTATTAAATAAAAGAGAAGACAGAAATCTTAAACCATGGGTTGCCTCCCATGAAGCGCTCTTTTATTGTCATTAGCTTGACATTGACCTCCCTTTAAGGTGGTTGATGTTGGTGATGTCTCAACTTGTCACCTCTCACTGTCAGCTTTCTCTGTGTGCTTTGATGCTCAATTTCCATATGCTCAAGAGAAAGTATTTGGTTGACAGTGTAATAATCTTCTGCTCCCTGCTGTTGATATACTAGTTGCACCTTATCACCTTTAGAAAATCCTTCAGTTGGGATTTTCTTGTTCTTCCACCCTTTGTGAGCCTTTTTCTTGCTCTTCATCTTTTTCTTTCTTGTTGATCTTTCTTTCTTGACAGTCACTTGAGTTGTGATACCTTCCTTCTTGCTGATCACCCCTGCTTCCTTGTGAATCCCTTTTTCTTCTTGCATCTGTTTGTTTTTCTATTCTACTTCCTTTTCAGTTGATTGCTTTGGAAGGAGATCATCACTCATTTTGCTTGTTTTTTCATCCCTTTGTAATTCTGGGAAGACTTTCAGGATGATGCTCTCCTCATGCATCCTGAGGGTTAACTCTCCTTGCTCTATATCCACAATGGCTCTAGCAGTGGCCAAAAATGGTCGACCAAGTATTATGGAGTCATTTCCATGTTCTAAAGAATCTAGGATCACAAAATCTGCTGGATAGATAAACTTGTCAACCTTAACTAAAAGGTTCTCAATCAGCCCTTTAGGTTATACTATTGATTGGTCCACCAATTCCAAAGACATCTGTGTTGGTTTCACCTCCTCTATGCCAAGCTTTTTCACTAAAGAATATGGGATTAGATTTATGCTTGCTCCTAAATCGCACATCCCCTTGTTAATGAGTAGGTTTCCAATAGTGCATGGTAAGAAGAAACCTCCAGGGTCTTCAAGCTTGGGAGGGAGTCCATTTTTAATGAGTGCACTGCATTCTTCACTGAGCATTACAGTCTCCTTTTCATTCCACTGTCTCTTCTTGTTGATGAGCTCCTTTAGAAACTTGGCATACAGAGGCATTTTCTCCAAAGCCTCTGCCAAAGGTATGTTGATTTCCAACTTCTTGAAAGTCTCAAGAAATTTGTGGAAGTGCTGATCCTTTGTTTCCTTGTGAAATCTCTGTGGATAAGGCAGTGGTGATGTTAAGCTCTTCTCCCCTTGATGCTGTTTTGGAATTGCTTCTTCCATGATTTGCTTTCCTTTCTTCAAATTCTGTGGCTTGTTGTCTTCCTCTGTGAGCTTTCCTGGGACATTCTTGGTCATCATGTCCTTGTTGATGGCTTCATCATTCTTTGTTGGCTCAGTGTCATTATGCTTGGTTGCCCCTTGGTTACCATCTGTTAACACTTTTCCACTTCTCAGTTGCACGACCTTGCATTCTTCCTTTGGGTTGGGAATGGTGTCACTAGGTAGTGAACTTGATGGCTTCTCAACAGAAATCTGTTTGGAGATTTGTCCAATCTGCCTCTCTAGGTTCTTCATGGAGGCTTCTTGGTTCTTGGTTGTCAATTCTTGGTTCTTCATCAGTTTCTCCATGAGCAGCTCTAGATTGGTAATCCTCTGTGAGTCTTGTGTAATTGGTTGGTTTTGGGGTGTTGATGGATGATGATAGGTGTTTTGATTTGTTGGGTGGTTGTTGGGTGGATAATGGTTAGAGTTTGGGTAGTTGTTTTGTGGTTTTCTATATGAGTTTTAGTTAGTGTTTGGCTGGGGGTTGTGGTTTGTGTTTTTCCAATTGTTCTGACTTGTGTTTCTTTGCCATGGTTGTTGGTTTTGATTATGGTTGTCTCCACATCTGAGGTTGGGATGGTTCTTCCAAGATGGATTGTAAGTATCACCATAGACTTCATTTGTTCCAGGATTTTGGTTGTGCATGTATTGGACTTGCTCTTGTTGTTGCTCTTCTTGAGTTTCTTCACTTTGCACCCAAGTGGTTGGAGGTTGGCTTGTGGTGCTCACTGCTGCCACTTGCAAGCCATCAATTCTCTTAGCCATTTGCTCAAATTGTTGTTGAATCTGCTGCTGCATCATCTTGTTCTGAGCTAGAATTGAATCAACTCCTTCCAACTCCATTACTCCTCTTCTCTGTGATGGTTGGCATTGTCTTTGATGAGCAAAGAAATATTGGTTGTTGGCCACCATATCAATGAGGTTTTGAGCTTCCTCTGTGGTCTTCATGAGTTGTAATGAGCCTCCGGCAGAGTGATCAAGAGCTTCTTGAGCTTTAAGGGTGAGTCCTTCATAGAAGTTCTGCAACTTGTCCCACTCAGTGAACATCTCTGGTGGACATTTCCTCAATAGAGCCTTATATCTTTCCCATGCTTCATATAAGTTCTCAGCCTCCAATTGAGTGAACGTTTGAACCTCAGTCTTCAACCTTAGGATTCTTTGAGGTGGATAGAATTTAGCAAGAAACTTGCTCACCAAGTCATCCCAAGTGTTGATGCTTTCTTTTGGAAAGGTCTCTAGCCATTGAGTGGCTTTATCTCTGAGAGAGAATGGGAAGAGCAGCAACTTGTAGCTATCAGGGGGTACACCATTTGTTTTCACTGTGTCACAGATTCTCAAGAAGGTAGATAGATGTTGATTTGGATCCTCCAAAGGTCCTCCTCCAAAAGAATAATTGTTTTGAACCAGAGTGATGAGTTGTGGCTTTAATTCAAAATTGTTTGCATTGACATTTGGAGGGAGAATGCTACTTCCACAGTGCCTAGCATTTGCAAATGTGTATGAAGCCAAGACTCTACGTTGTTGTTGATTATTGGTGGCTCCTTCTCCTGGTTGATTGGGATCTCCTTCCATTTCTTGGAATTCCTCCTCAGATTCTTCTTCTCCAATAACGTTCTTCCCTCTTTCAGCTCTTCTTATTCTCCGAAGAGTTCTTTGATCAATTTCAGAGATGATAGGGGAAGATCTTCCTGTACCTGACATACAAACACACAACAATAAACACACAAACTCAGAGAGCCAATGAAACTTCACTCTATAGCTAGAATGAAGTTTTAGTTAGTTTAAGCAAAAATTCAAACAGTTAGTGTGTTAGTAAGAATTAGAATAACAGAAAAGAAAAAGTGCTTAATCTAGACCTCCACTTCACTTAATCATTGTCAATCTATTTCAATCCCCGGCAACGGCGCCAAAAACTTGATGTGTGGAAAACGATCCAACACAAAACTCACCGGCAAGTGTACCGGGTCGCATCAAGTAATAATAACTCACATGAGTGAGGTCGATCCCACAGGGATTGAAGGATTGAGCAATTTTAGTTTAGTGGTTGATTTAGTCAAGCGAATCAAGTTTTGGTTGAGTGGGTTGTATTTAACAGAAGATAAATTGCTTGAAATGTAAAGGGAGATGGGAAATTGCAGTAAATTAAAGAACAGGAAAGTAAAATAGACTGAATCTTAAAGAACAAGAAATTAAATGACTGAAACTTAAAATGCAAGAAATGTAAATTGCAGTAACTTAAATGACAAGAAATGTAAATTGCTTGAATGTAAAAGGGATTTGAGGACTGGGATTGCAGAATCTAAACAGAGAGAAAGTAAATTGCAACAATTAAGAGAGCAAAAATTGAATCAGAAGCAATAAGCATTCAAACAGAAAGGAAATAAAGTGCAGCAGAGGTTCACAGAAGAACCCAAGTAAATTGTGGTCTCAGGTCTCAAGAGACTAGGTAGCAGAGCCTAGATCTCTATTTGCCTTCCCAGATCCAAGTTCACAAAGCAATTGGCAAGAAATTAAAGAAGAAGTAGTAGAAGAACAGAAATCAAATTCAATTATGCAGAAAAGGATTTAAAGAGATTTTAGATGGGAATTGAGACAGAATTTCCTCAATTTCACACACCCAAAACCCAGAAACAGAAGAGTAGAATTGCCCGAGTAAGAATGAGGAAGGAGATCAGTCAATTCTCCCTTGATCCTCTGAGTGCTCGGTCAAGTCTCTCAAGAACAATTACAAGAAATTCAAAGCTCAAAGAAAGTGCAAATTCCAAAAGCAATGCCAAAGGTAAGTCAAAAAGGTAAAAATCAAAGTCCCTAATTACATCAAACTAGCTTCTATTTATACACTTTCTATTCTTGGATTTTGGGATTTGGATGGGCTTTTGATTTGATGAAGAAATGAATTAAAATGGGGTTTTAATTTGAATTTTCGGCCCATGAAAAGTTGCTCCTAGGAGGCTGCCCTGCCCTTGTGGAGGGCAGGGCAGGATTTGGTGCATGCTGGTGCGGGCGTGGTGCAGGCTGGTGCGGCCTTGGTGCGTGAAATGCTGCCCTGCCCGCGCCAAGGGCAGGGCAGGAAAAGTTGGTGCGCCAGAAATTGCCTTGGTGCTGCCAGAATCAGGAATTGGTGCGCCAGAATCAAAAATTGGTGCGCCAGAAATTTCCTTGGTGCATAGGATGCTGCCCTGCCCTCGCGGAGGGCAGGGCAGGAAATTTTGGTGCTGCCAGGATCGAGCTTGGTGCGCCAGATGCTGCCAGGAACGTGCCATGGTGCGCCAGATGCTGCCAGGAACGTGCCATGGTGCGCCAGTTTTGTGCACCAATCCAAATGCTGCCCTGCCCTCGCGGAGGGCAGGGCAGTGTTTCCACTTTGCTGTCCCGTGTTCGAAACACGGCTGGGGCACACGTTCAATTAATTTCCTTGGCTTCTTGGCACAGCACTCAACCTTAGTTCTTTGCTTCTTCCTTGGTCCGTGTTCGAATCATGTGGCATGCATGGATGACATTTTTCCTTTGAATTCTTTCCTTGGTGAGCCCGATACTGCCCTTGTGGAGGGCAGGGCAAGGTTCTCTTCTTCTTGGTTCCAAGGCACACTTTTGTGCTCTGCCCTTGTAGTGGGCAGGGCAGAGTTGCCTTCCTTGGTTGGTTCCTTTCTGTTGCCCTTCTAGAGGGCAGTCTGCCCTTGTGGAGGGCAATGTTTGCCTCCCCCTTGCATGCGGCACGCTTCCTATTACTTTGGCCACGCTTTCCTTTCCTTGGGCTACACTTCTTAGGCCACGCTTTTCCTTTTCTTTTCTTTTCTTCACCTATAATAAACCAAAACAACCACTCCAAGTATCACTAAATTCAAGAGGCTTATAAATCAATTAAAATTCAATTAAAATTAGCTTAAACCTCATGGATTATCATTAATTTCATGGTGGTTGCTTGATTTAGAGAAGTTATGCATTTTCACTCCAAATCACTTACTTAGGATGCAAGAAAGTGCATAAATGCTAACAAAACAAGTGAAATTAGCTTGAAAAATGGGTATATAATGACTTGTCATCAGTCCTTAATTTGGATCTTTGATTAGCTTAGACTAGTGAGGATGTGTATCATTTGGGTATGGGAAACTTGGGACATTGGTTGAGATAAAAGTGTAATTTTTATTTGTATTAAAAATTTTGGGAATTGGGTACATATTCATGCACTATATGTAAAACCATATGCATTGATATGTTTGTATATACTTTAGAAAAAAAATGACAAAGAAAAAGAAAAAAGAACACATATATAAAGAAAAAATATATATAGAAAAAGAAATAAAAAGGGGACAAAAATGCCCCAAGGTAAAGTTCAATAAAAATCAATGCATATGGAATGTGAATTAAAAATAATGCATGAGTATGTGAAAAGGTGGGAATCATGGGTAGCTAGGTTGTGTATTAGAGTTGTATAGGTTGTTATATGTATTTGGTGAGAGCTTAGGTTAATCAAAGATTCAAATTCCAAGCTCACTTGACTATATGCATCCTACCTTGACCCTAGCCCCATTACAACCTATGAATAAGTCCTCATGATGAATATATGCATGCATTGAATAATTGTTGATTGTTAGATGAAAAACAAATCTTGGAAAGCATGATTAGAAGAGAATTGAGTGATCGACCCTATACACTAGAGCGACTAGAGCGGATACACTTCCGGTGAGGGTTCGATGCTCAATTTCTTGTTCCCAGCTTTCATGAGCTTTCTTCTTGCAAGTCTATTTGAACTTCATTTTGATATTTGAATCAGTAGAGTTTGTGAGTCGTCGTATGACCTTTGCCCTAGTTGCTTATACATGTTCTTGGAGATTGATTTGCTTTTAACCAAGTAGGTAGAATCAGTTTGCATTTAGTTGTATTCATATAGATAGGTGCATATAGTTTATTTGCATTGAATAAATGTTCATAACCCTTTTCTTGTCCTTTTTTATTCTTAGCATGAGGACATGCTTGGTTTAAGTGTGGGGAGATTTGATAAACCCCAATTTTGTGGTTTATCTGGTACTTATTTTGGGGGATTTTATCACCTTTTCTCACATTTATTCAATGAAATAGCATGATTTTGCAATTCTCCCTAGATTTGTGCTTAAGTGTGAAAACATGCTTTTTAGACCTTAAAATAGCTAAATTTAACTCACTTTAATTCCATTTGATGCCTTGATATGTTTGTTGAGTAATTTCAGGTTCATAAGGCAAGTATTGGATGGAAGAAGTGAGGAGAAAAGCATGCAAAGTGGGAGAACTCATGAAGAAATGAAGGAACCGTAAAGCTGTCAAGCCTGACCTCTTCACACTCAAATAACCATAACTTGAGCTACAGAGATCCAAATGAGGCGGTTTTAGTTGCGTTGGAAAGCTAACATCCGGGACTTCAAAATGATATAAATTTTGTCATATATTGCTTCGCGTATAGGGGCACGCATGTGCAATGTGCGCGGACGCGCCGATTGAGCACGTGACCCACTAAAGAGCAACTCGTGGCCAGGGATTTCTAGCTCATTTTGGACCCAATCTAACTTATTTCTGATGCTATTGAACCCAAGGATTAAAGGGGGATGAACCAAGTAGTAATAGTTTAGTTTTCATCATGTTTTAGGCTAGAATTCTAGAGAGAGAGGTTCTCTCCTCTCTCTAGGTTTAGGATAGAAATTAGGATAAAGTTAGGTTAATCACTCTCAAATTCATCTTTCAATTCTTGTTTTGATTTCAATTCTCTTTACATTTTAGTGTTCTATTGTCTTTGTTCTTCTAGTTTCTCTTGTTAATCTCTTATTTTGTCCTCTTTTATGTTTATGAACATTTGTTGATTTTAATTTTCTTTAATGCAAATTTATGTTTCAATGTCTCTTTTATGTTGATCTTGATTATTATTATTGATTTCTTGTTCATAGTAGTTATGGGTTCTTTTAATTCTTGCATTTTATGATGTTTACTTTTCTTGCACTCTAGGTGTTTGTCAAAATGCTTTCACTAATTTTTGAGTAGTTTTCTCTACTCTTGGCTTAGGCTAAGGGAATTGGGTGACCTTGAGTCATTGGGTCTCAATGATTTGGTGATTTGAGAACCCTTGGTGACCAATTTGATACTCATTGACGCCAACCCACTACTAATCTAATTAGTAGGTAGGTTGGGACTTATGGGTTGATGTGATCAATCCTATTTGACGTACTTCAAGCTTAAGAGTAGATATTACGTACTTAAAGCTTTTGGGAAGTAGACTTAATGGGTTGGCCTCTCATAATTATCAATGCATGGTTTGTAGACAAGGATGGTGATCTCAATTACCTATGTCTAGCCAAGAGCACTTTTCTATTTCTTTTGTTAGTTCTCTTTACTCTTGGCCTAGGTGGAGTAATTAGTGACGCTTGAGTTATCTAATTCCTTTGATTGATTGACAATTAGAAGTTGCTAATTGATTTGGATACCACTAACGCTAGTCTTTTCCTTGGGAGTTGGCTAGGACTTGTGGAATCAAGTTGATTCATCCACTCGACTTTCCTCCATGGTTAGAGGTTAACTAAGTGGTTGCAATGGATAATTGTGGTCACAATTGAGAAGGATAAATAGGATAGGACTTCTAATTCTCATTCCTTGTCAAGAGCTTTCTAGTTGTTAGTTTATTTTCCTTGCCATTTACCTTTCATGCCTCTTATCAAAAACCCTAAAACATACTTCATAGCCAATAATTGAGCATTTCATTACAATTCCTTGTGAGATGACCTGGAATCCAAATACTCCGGTTAATTTTTATTTGGGGTTTGTACTTGTGACAACTCAAATATTTGATGTGGGAATTATTTGTTGGTTTAGAACTATGCTTACAACGAAGTAATTCTTTCTATAAAAAGAAAATCTAGACCACCGAGCAAATCTCGATCATCAATGATACTTAATCCTTCCCAAGATTGAAGTGACTGCCTACAATGAACTTTGAAAGTTGCTTGTCCCCAAGCACTTGAAAGGTAATTATCATGCATATATGCTTATAAATTCTTGAACTACAAGTTGTGTCCGGACACCAAACTTAGTTCGTTGCTTACTTCTAGATGCCAAATAGAGTGCATCTTTCATGCCTATATATTACCTCATGTGCTTTAATCCTATGATGAAATAAAGTGCAGAACTAAAAGGTAAACAAATGAAATACAAGTTTAATCAATCTCTATGATAGTTTGGAATTTGTGACTATTCATGATTGTCTCAAGGGTTACTTTGTGCATAATTAATGTTACTGGTGGGACACCAAAATTAGTCTCATGCATTCACCCTTGATTTTGTTTCTTTGTTGGTGTAGTCACATTGGTGTGGAACACCAAACTTAATTCCTCACAATACATAGAAATTGAACTAACTGTTTATTCTACAAAATGTAATGAAAACAGGTTACCTAAGGTTAGGTTGCCTCCCAATAAGCGCTCTTTTATCATCACTAGCTTGATAGTTGTCCCTCATTAGGGAGGGTGATGATCATAGCTTAGTGCCTTAGTCCTTCCCCTCTTACAGTGAGTTTGCTTCCAGTATCCTTCTTCATGATTTCCACATGTTCAAGTGAGAGGATTTTATTCACTGTGTGGTATCCGGAAAAGTGTGGAGGTGTTTCCATGGGTTGGTAGGTTAGCATTACTTTATCCCCTAGTGAGAATCCTTTAGTGGGAATTTTTTTGTTCCTCCACCCTCTTGGCACTTTCTTCTAGGGATTCTTTTCTTTTCCCGGTGGTGGTTCATGTTTTGAGGCCTCAGTGTTTGGAGATTTCTTGCTGAGAATTTCACGTGGAGGCTGTGGTTGTAGTTCCTTCTCAATTTCTTGAGCTTGTTGCAACACTTCCACCTCTTTCCTTTCTTTCTAGCATGAGCTTGAGTGAATTGGAAGTGTCTCATCAGGTGCTTCTTTCAAGTTTGGATCTATGGAATCAATCTTCATACACTCTTTCTCTTGGGTAGAATCTTGCAAATTCTTGAAGACATGGAATACTATATGCTCTTCATGCACCCTTAGCATCAATTCTCCTTTTTCAAAATCTATCAATGCCCTAGCAGTAGCCAAGAAAGGTCTCCCTAGGATAATGGGAGTGTTGTCATCTTCCTCTATGTCTAGGATGACGAAGTCAGCTGGGAGGAAAAATTTGTCCACCTTTACCAATACATTCTCCACAACTCCAAGTGCTTGCTGAATGGATTTGTCCGCCATTTGAAGGGCTATCTTTGTGGGTTTCAATTCATGAATCTGAAGCTTCCTCATCAAAGATAAAGGTATCAGATTTATGCTTGCACCAAGGTCACAAAATGCTTTCTCAATCATTGTGTTGCCTATTGTATAGGGGATATGAAAGCTCCCTGGGTCCTTCCTCTTCCTTGGCAATCCTTTTTGGATGATAGTACTACACTCCCTGGTCATCACAACCATTTGTCCTTCTGTTCAAGTGCTTCCATGAAAGGGATGTTGATGTGCAGTGTCTTGAATATCTCAAAAAATTTGGAGTATTGCTTCTCTTTGTATTCTCCCTTGAGCCTTTGAGGTATGGGAGCATTGGTTGGTATACTTTCGCTGTTTCCTTCTCTTTTAACTTCTCACTCTGTTTGAAGGTTTCTTGATCTTGCTTTTCCTCCTTTGCCTCTTCGTTTAAGCCTTCTTTGTCATGCTCTTCCTGAATGATGGCTTCTGTCTCTACCTTCTTTCCACTTCTCAAAGTGATTGCTTTACACTCCTCCTACTTTATGGCTTTTCCTGTGTCCCTTGGGTTATCTTCAGTGGTAATAGGGAAAGCATTTGCTCGCTTCTCACTTATCTCAGTGATTTGTTTAGCCGTTTGTCCTATTGATGAGCGGATAATTTGTATACTTTTTGGCATTGTTTTTAGTATGTTTTTGTTATGATATAGTTAGTTTTTAGTATATTTTTATTAGTTTTTAGTTAAAATTCACTTTTCTGGACTTTACTATGAGTTTGTGTGTTTTTATGTGATTTCAGGTATTTTCTGGCTGAAATTGAGGAACCTGAGCAGAAATCTGATTCAGAGACCAAAAAGGACTGCAGATGCTGTTGGATTCTGACCTCCCTGCACTCGAAGTGGATTTTCTAGAGCTACAGAAGCCCAATTGGCGCGCTCTCAACGGAGTTGGAAAGTAGACATCCTGGGCTTTCCAGCAATATATGATAGTCCATACTTTGCCCAAGATTTGATGGCCCAAACCGGCGTTCAAAGTCACCTCAAGAAATCCCAGCGTTAAACGCTGGAACTGGCACCCAAATGGGAGTTAAACGCCCAAACTGGCACTAAAGCTGGCGTTTAACTCCAAGAAGAGTCTCTGCACGAAAAATGCTTCACTGCTCAGCCCAAGCACACACCAAGTGGGCCCGAAAGTGGATTTTTATGTCATTTACTCATTTCTGTACACCTTAGGTTACTAGTTTTCTATAAGTAGGACCTTTGACTATTGTATTAGAAATCTTTGGATCTTTATATCTTTTGATCACTTTAGATCTTAGATCATTGGGAGGCTGGCCATTCGGCCATGCCTAGACCTTATGCTTATGTATTTTCAACGGTGGAGTTTCTACACACCATAGATTAAGGTGTGGAGCTCTGCTGTACCTCGAGTATTAATGCAATTACTATTGTTCTTCCATTCAATTCCGCTTGCAAAAACTTGGTGGGCGAAATTGTGAACAATACTTTTTCACAACTCTCATAATCCCCGGTAATGGCTCCAAAAAAACGTGGTAGCTCAATACCATGGCATTACACAACTTCGCACAACTAACCAGCAAGTGCACTGGGTCGTCCAAGTAATAAACCTTACGTGAGTAAGGGTCGATCCCACGGAGATTGTTAGTATTGAAGCAAGCTATGGTCATCTTGTAAATCTTAGTCAGGCAAACTCAAATGATAATGGTGATGAACGAAAATAACATAAAGATAAAGATAGAGATACTTATGTAATTCATTGGTAGGAACTTCAGATAAGCGCATGAAGATGCCTTCCCTTCCGTCTCTCTGCTTTCCTACTGCCTTCATCCAATCCTTCTTCCTCCTTTCCATGGCAAGCTCGTGTAGGGTTTCACTGTTGTCAGCAGCTACCTCCCATCCTCGCAGTGAAAGCTAATGCATACACTCTGTCACAGTGCTGCCAATCACCGGTGTGGTTCCCTCCCCTACCGGAATAGAATCCAGTGATTCTTTTGCGTCTGTCACTAACGCCCGGTAGGTTACAGGTTTGAAGCACGTCACAGTCATTCAGTCATTGAATCCTACTCAGAATACCACAGACAAGGTTAGACCTTCCGGATTCTCTTGAATGCTGCCATCAATTCTTGCCTATACCACGAAGATTCTGACTTCACGGAATGGCTGGCTCGTTTGTCAGGCGATCAACCATGCATCGTGCAATCAGGAATCCAAGAGATATTCACCAAGCCTCAAATGCTTGTAGAACAAGAGTGGTTGTCAGTCACTTTGTTCATGGGTGAGAATGGTGATGGGCGTCAATCATCACCTTCATCAAGTTGAAGAACAAGTGATATCTTGGATAAAGAACAAGCGGAATTGAATGGAAGAACAATAGTAATTGCATTAATACTCGAGGTACAGCAGAGCTCCACACCTTAACCTATGGTGTGTAGAAACTCCACCGTTGAAAATACATAAGCATAAGGTCTAGGCATGGCCGAATGGCCAGCCTCCCAATGATCTAAGATCTAAAGTGATCAAAAGATATAAAGATCCAAAGATTTTTAATATAATAGTCAAAGGTCCTACTTATAGAAAACTAGTAACCTAAGGTGTACAGAAATGAGTAAATGACATAAAAATCCACTTCCGGGCCCACTTGGTGTGTGCTTGGGCTGAGCAGTGAAGCATTTTTCGTGCAGAGACTCTTCTTGGAGTTAAACGCCAGCTTTAGTGCCAGTTTGGGCGTTTAACTCCCATTTGGGTGCCAGTTCCAGCGTTTAACGCTGGGATTTCTTGAGGTGACTTTGAACGCCGGTTTGGGCCATCAAATCTTGGGCAAAGTACGGACTATCATATATTTCTGGAAAGCCCAGGATGTCTACTTTCCAACGCCGTTGAGAGCGCGCCAATTGGGCTTCTGTAGCTCCAGAAAATCCACTTCGAGTGCAGGGAGGTCAGAATCCAACAGCATCTGCAGTCCTTTTTGGTCTCTGAATCAGATTTCTGCTCAGGTCCCTCAATTTCAGCCAGAAAATACCTAAAATCACAGAAAAACACACAAACTCATAGTAAAGTCCAGAAAAGTAAATTTTAACTAAAAACTAATAAAAATATACTAAAAACTAACTATATCATAACAAAACATACTAAAAACAATGCCAAAAAGTATACAAATTATCCGCTCATCACAACACCAAACTTAAATTGTTGCTTGTCCTCAACCAACTGAAAATCAAATAAGATAAAAAGAAAAGAATATGCAATGAATTCCAAAAACATCTATGAAGATCAGTATTAATTAGATGAGCGGGGTTTTTAACTTTTTGCCTCTGAACAGTTTTGGCATCCCAATCTATCCCTTGAAATTCAGAATGGTTGGCTTCTTTAGGAACTCAGAGTCCAGATAGTGATAATGATTCTCTTAGTAAAGTATGATGATTCTTGAACATAGCTATTTATTGAGTCTTGGCTGTGGCCCAAAGCACTCTGTCTTCCAGTATTACCACCGGATACATACATGCCACAGACACATAATTGGGTGAACCTTTTCAGATTGTGACTCAGCTTTGCTAAAGTCCCCAATTAGAGGTGTCCAGGGTTCTTAAGCACACTCTTATTTGCCTTGGATCACAACTCTTATTTCTCTATTATTTATTTTTTTTTCTTTTTTTTTTCGGTTTTTTTTTTTTTTGAAATGCTTTTTCTTGCTTCAAGAATCATTTTATTGATTTTTCAGATCCTCAGTAACATGTCTCCTTTTTCATCATTCTTTCAAGAGCCAACATTCATGAACCACAAATTCAAGATACATATGCACTGTTTAAGCATACATTCAGAGAACAAAAATATTGCCACCACATCAAAATAATTAACTGTTATAAAATTCAAAATTCATGCAATTCTTCCTTTTCAATTAAGCACATTTTTATTCAAGAAAGGTGATGGATTCATAGGACATTCATAACTTTAAGGCATAGACACTAAGACACTAATGATCATAAGACACAAACATGGATAAACATAAGCATAAAATTCGAAAAATAGAAGAACAAATAACAAGGAAATCAAAGAACGGGTCCACCTTAGTGATGGCGGCTGTTTCTTGCTCTTGAAGATCCTATGGAGTGTTTGAGCTCCTCAATGTCTCTTCCTTGTCTTTGTTGCTCCTCCCTCATGATTCTTTGATCTTCTCTAATTTCATGAAGGATGATGGAGTGTTCTTGATGCTCCACCCTTAGTTGTCCCATGTTGGAACTCAACTCTCCTAGGGAGGTGTGAAGTTGCTCCCAATAGTTTTGTGGAGGAAAATTCATCCCTTGAGGAATTTTAGGGATTTCATGATGAGTGGGATCCCTTGTGTACTCCATCCTTTTCTTGGTGATGGGTTTGTCCTCATCAATGGGGATGTCTCCCTCTATGTCAACTCCAACTGAATAACAGAGGTGACAAATGAGATGAGGAAAGGCTAACCTTGCTAAGGTGGAGGCCTTGTCCGCCACCTTATAGAGTTCTTGGGCTATGACCTCATGAACTTCTATTTCTTCTCCAATCATGATGCTATGGATCATGATGGCCCGGTCTATGGTAACTTCGGACCGGTTGCTAGTGGGAATGATTGAGCGTTGTATGAACTCTAACCATCCTCTAGCCACGGGTTTGAGGTCATGCCTTCTCAATTGGACCGGCTTTCCTCTTGAATCTTGCTTCCATTGTGCGCCCTCTTCACATATGACTGTGAGGACTTGGTCCAACCTTTGATCAAAGTTGACCCTTCTAGTGTAAGGATGTTCATCTCCTTGCATCATAGGCAAGTTGAACGCCACCCTCACACTCTCCGGACTAAAATCCAAGTATTTCCCCCGAACCATAGTAAGGTAGTTCTTTGGATTCGGGTTCACACTTTGGTCATGGTTCTTGGTGATCCATGCATTGGCATAGAACTCTTGAACCATCAAGATTCCGACTTGTTGAATGGGGTTGGTAAGAACTTCCCAACCTCTTCTTCGGATCTCATGGCGGATCTCCGGATATTCACCCTTTTTGAGTGAAAAAGGGACCTCGGGGATCACCTTCTTCAAGGCCACAACTTCATAGAAGTGGACTTGATGCACCCTTGAGAGGAATCTATCCATCTCCCATGACTCGGAGGTGGAAGCTTTTGCTTTCCCTTTCCTCTTCTTAGAGGTTTCTCCGGCCTTGGATGCCATAATGGTTATGGAAAAACGAAAAAGCAGCGCTTTTACCACACCAAACTTAAAATGTTTGCTCGTCCTCGAGCAAAAGAAGAAAGAAGAGAGTAGAAGAAAAAGAAATGAGGAAGAGGGGGATGGTGGTGTATTCGGCCAAAGAGGGAGAGAAGTGGTGTTTAGGTTGTGTGAAAATGAAGGGTTGAAGAGGGGTATATATAGGAGAGAGGGGATGAATGGTTCGGCCATTATGGGTGGGTTTGGGAGGGAAAGTGGTTTGAATTTGAAGGGTGAGGTTGGTGGGGATTTATGAAGGATGGATGTGAGTGGTGAAGAGAAGGATAGGATTTGATAGGTGAGGGGTTTTTGGGGAAGAGGTGTTGAGGTGATTGGTGAATGGGGGAAGAAGAGAGAGAGTGATGGTAGGGTCCTGTGGGGTCCACAGATCCTGTAGTGTCAAGGAAAAGGCATCCCTGCACCAAATGACATCAAAATCCACGTTTTGAGCCATTTCTGGCGTTAAACGCCGGGCTGATGCCCATTCCTGGCGTTTAACGCCAGGTTCTTGCCCTTTACTGGCGTTTAACGCCAGTCTGGTGCCCCTTTCTGGCGTTAAACGCCCAGAAGGGTGCCAGACTGGGCGTTAAACGCCCAACTGCTAGGCTTACTGGCGTTTGAACGCCAGCAGCATCTTCCTCCAGGGTGTGCTGTTTTTCTTCCTGTTTTTCATTTTGTTTTTGTTTTTTTCATTGTTTTAATGACTTCTTATGATCATCAACCTACAAAAAAGATAAAATAACAAAAGAAAATAATTAAGTATAAAACATTGGGTTGCCTCCCAACAAGCGCTTCTTTAATGTCATTAGCTTGACAGAGGACTCTCATGGAGCCTCAGAAATGCTCAGAACCGTGTTGGACCTTCCCAACACCAAACTTAGAGTTTGAATGTGGGGGTTCAACACCAAACTTAGAGTTTGGTTGTGGCCTCCCAACACCAAACTTAGAGTTTGACTGTGGGGGCTCAGTTTGGCTCTGTTTTGAGAGAAGCTCTTCATGCTTCCTCTCCATGAAGACAGAGGGATATCCTTGGGCCTTAAACACCAAGGATTCTTCATCCACTTGAATGATCAACTCTCCTCTATCAACATCAATCACAGCCTTTGTTGTGGCTAGGAAGGGTCTGCCAAGGATGATGGATTCATCCATGCATTTCCCAGTCTCTAGGACTATGAAATCAGTAGGGATGTAATGGTCTTCAACCTTAACCAGAACATCCTCTACAAGTCCATAGGCTTGTTTTCTTGAGTTGTCTGCCATCTCTAGTGAGATTTTTGCAGCTTGTACCTCATAGATCCCTAATTTCTCCATTACAGAGAGGGGCATGAGGTTTACACTTGATCCTAAGTCACACAAGGCCTTCTTGAAGGTCATGGTACCTATGGTACAAGGTATAGAAAACTTCCCAGGATCCTGCCTCTTTTGAGGCAGTTTCTGCTTAGACAAGTCATCCAGTTCTTTGGTGAGCAAAGGGGGTTCATCCTCCCAAGTCTCATTTCCAAATAACTTGTCATTTAGCTTCATGATTGCTCCAAGGTATTTAGCAACTTGCTCCTCAGTGACATACTCATCCTCTTCAGAGGAAGAATACTCATCAGAGCTCATGAATGGCAGAAGTAAGTCCAATGGAATCTCTATGGTCTCATCTTGAGCCTCAGATTCCCATGGTTCCTCATTGAGGAACTCATTGGAGGTCAGTGGGCGTCCAGTGAGGCCTTCCTCAGTGGCGTTCACTGCCTCTCCTTCCTCCCAGAATTCGGCCATGTTGATGGCCTTGCACTCTCCTTTTGGATTTTCTTCAGTATTGCTTGGGAGAGTGCTTGGAGGAAGTTCAGTAATTTTCTTGCTCAGCTGACCCACTTGTCCTTCCAAATTCCTAATGGAAGATCTAGTTTCAGTCATGAAACTTTGAGTGGTTTTGATTAGATCAGAGACCATGGTTGCCAAGTCAGAATTATTCTGCTTAGAACTCTCTGTCTGTTGCTGAGAAGATGATGGAAAAGGCTTGCTATTGCCAAACCTATTTCTTCCACCATTATTGTTATTGAAACCTTGTTGAGGTCTATGTTGATCCTTCCATGAAAGATTTGGATGATTCCTCCATGAAGGATTGTAGGTGTTTCCATAGGATTCTCCCATGTAATTCACCTCTTCCATTGAAGGGTTCTCAGGATCATAAGCTTCTTCCTCAGATGAAGCTTCCTTAGTACTGCTTGGTGCATTTTGCATTCCAGACAGACTTTGAGAAATCATATTGACTTGTTGGGTCAATATTTTGTTCTGAGTCAATATGGCATTCAGAGTGTCAATCTCAAGAACTCCTTTCTTCTGACTAGTCCCATTGTTCACAGGATTTCTTTCAGAAGTGTACATGAATTGGTTATTTGCAACCATTTCAATCAGTTCTTGAGCCTCAGTAGGCGTCTTCTTCAGATGAAGAGATCCTCCAGAAGAGCTATCCAAGGACATCTTGGATAGTTCAGAGAGACCATCACAGAAAATACCTATGATGCTCCATTCAGAAAGCATATCAGTGGGACACTTTCTGATCAATTGTTTGTATCTTTCCCAAGCTTCATAGAGGGATTCTCCTTCCTTCTGTCTGAAGGTTTGGACTTCCACTCTAAGCTTACTCAATTTTTGAGGTGGAAAGAACTTTGCCAAGAAGGCATTGACTAGCTTTTCCCAAGAGTCCAGGATTTCTTTAGGTTGAGAGTCCAACCATGTTCTAGCCCTGTCTCTTACAGCAAAAGGGAATAGCATCAGTCTATAGACCTCAGGGTCTACCCCATTAGTCTTGACTGTGTCACAGATTTGCAAGAATTCAGCTAAAAACTGATGAGGATCTTCCAATGGAAGTCCATGGAACTTGCAATTCTATTGCATTAGAGAAACTAATTGAGGCTTAAGCTCAAAGTTGTTTGCTCCAATGGCAGGGATAGAGATGCTTCTCCCATAGAAGTCGGGAGTAGGTGCAGTAAAGTCACCAAGCACCTTCCTTGCATTGTTGGCATTGTTGTTGTTTTCGGCTGCCATTTGTTCTTCTTCCTTGAAGAATTCGTCCAGGTGCTCTAAAGAGAGTTGTGTTTTGGCTTCTTTTAGCTTTCTCTTCAAGGTCCTTTCAGGTTCAGGATCAGCCTCAACAAGAATGCCTTTGTCTTTGCTCCTGCTCATAAGAAAGAGAAGGGAACAAGAAGATGTGGAATCCTCTATGTCACAGTACAGAGATTCCTTTAGATGTCAGAGGAAAAGAAGAGTAGAAGACAGAAGTGGAAAATTCGAATTTATCAGAGAGAATGGAGTTCGAATTTTGCATTAAAGGATAGTGTTAGTCCATAAATAGAAGGATGTGTGAAGGAGGGAAGTCATTTTCGAAAATTAAGTGAAAAAATTTGAAAACATTTTTGAAAAACATTACTTAATTTTCGAAAATGAAAATGGAAAAGAGATCAAGTGATTTTTGAAAAAGATTTTGAAATTAGAAATCAAAAAGATTTGATTGAAAACTTAATTTGAAAAAAAATGTGATTAAAAAGATATGATTTGAAAACAATTTTAAAGGATATGATTTGAAAACATTTTGAAAAGATATGATTTTAAAATTAATGACTTGCCTAACAAGAAAAGATATGATTCAAACATAAAACCTTTCTCAACAGAAAAGGCAACATACTTGAAATGTTGAATCAAATCATTAATTGATAGTAAGTTTCTTTGAAAAAGGAAAGAAGTTAATTTTGAAAAAGATTTGATTGAAAAATTGATTTGAAAAAGATTTGATTTTGAAAAGATTTTGAAAACTTAAAAAAATCTGATTTGGAAACAAAATCTTCCTCCCCTAGCCATCCTGGCGTTAAACGTCCAGAATGGTATCCATTCTGGCGTTTAACGCCCAAAATGCTACCCTTTTGGGCGTTAAACGCCCAACCAGGTACCCTGGCTGGCGTTTAAACGCCAGTCTGTCCTTCTTCACTGGGCGTTTTGAACGCCCAGCTTTTTCTGTGCAATTCCTCTGCTGTGTGTTCTGAATCTTCAATTCTCTGTATAATTGACTTGAAAAGACACAAATTAAAAATATTTTTGGATTTTTAATAATAAGGAAAAATCAAAATGCAACAAGAATCAAATAACAATGCATGCAAGACACCAAACTTAGCAGTTTGTATGCTACTGACACTAACAGGATGAAAATGCAAATGAGACACACTAGACATTCAAGTCAATAGAATTCAAAGATCAGAGCAAGTAAATCATCAAGAACATCTTGAAGATCACCAAGATATATGAATGCATGCAATTGACACCAAACTTATGATGAGACTCTAGACTCAAACAAGAAATATTTTTGGATTTTATGATTTTTAAAATTTTTTTTGTGTTTTTCGAAAATAAAATGGAAAAAGATATCAAAATTCTCAATGAGAATTTTAGGAATCAGTGCAATGCTAGTCTAAGACTCCGGTCTAGGAATTAGACATGGCTTCACAGCCAGCCAAGCTTTCAAAGAAAGCTTCGGTCCAAAACACTAGACATGGCCAGAGGCCAGCCAAGCCTTAGCAGATCACTGCTCCAAGAGCAAGATTGATAGAAATCAACAAGCTCCTGTGGTGATAAGTTGAAACCTCGGTCCAATGAGATTAGACATGGCTTTTCAGCCAGCCAGATTTCAACAAATCATCATGAAACTCTAGAACTCATCTTCAAGAATTTCGAAAAAAAAGTACCTAATCTAAGCAACAAGATGAACCGTCAGTTGTCCAGCCTAAACAATCCCGGGCAATAACACCAAAACTTGATGTTGTTGCCGGATCTTGGCACTGATGTTACCAAAGCTTGCTCAAAACTTGAACAATCCCCGGCAACGGCGCCAAAAACTTGGTACTATTGCCGGATTTTGGCATTAATGTTACCGGACAAAAGGCTTGCTCAAAACTAGAACAATCCCCGGCAACGGCGCCAAAAACTTGGTGGGAGCTCAATACCATGGCATTACACAACTTCGCACAACTAACCAGCAAGTGCACTGGGTCGTCCAAGTAATAAACCTTACGTGAGTAAGGGTCGACCCAGTGCACTTGCTGGTTAGTTGTGCGAAGTTGTGTAATGCCATGGTATTGAGCTACCACGTTTTTTTGGAGCCATTACCGGGGATTATGAGAGTTGTGAAAAAGTATTGTTCACAATTTCGCCTACCACCTATCTGCCTCTCAAGATTTCTCATAGATGCATCTTGATTCTTGAGTGTCAGGGCTTGATCTTGTCTTGCCATATTTTGAGTCTTGATGAGTTTCTCCATCAACATCTCTAAGTTAGAGATCCTCTGAGAGTCTGGATGTGGTTGCATGGGATGTGATGGTTGCTCGTGGAGGTTGTTTGGGGCATTGAGGTGGTTATTTTGTGAGTTGAATGGAAGTGTGTAAAAGTTATTTTGGTGAGTTTGTGAGTTATTATAAGGTGGATGAGATATGTTTTGTGAGTTTTTGTATTAGTTAGTGTTGTTGGATGAATGATTTTGGTTGTTTGTGTTGCAGGAATGGTTGGAGTTGTTGTTCCTTTGCCAATGGTTTTGATTGTCACCCCATCTCAGGTTGGGGTGATTCCTCCAGGATGAGTTTTGTGTGTCACCATGGAAATCATTTTGAGAGGGGTTTGATGTGTTATGCATATATTGAACTTATTCTGGCTGCTGCTCAATGTTGCCTGCTTCACTTTGACTCCATTCAATTGGAGGTTGACTTATTGTGCTCACTGAGGCTAATTGGAGGCCATCTATTCTTTTTGCCATCAACTCCATCTGTTGCTGGATTTGTTGGTGCATCAACTTGTTCTGCGCCAAGATAGTGTCTGCTCCTTCTAGTTCCAACACACCCTTCTTTTGAATCGGATGGCGTTGCTTCTGATGAGCATAAAAGTATTGGTTGTTGGCCACAGTGTCTATAAGATTCTGGGCTTCCTCGGCTATCTTCATCAATTGTAATGAACCTCCTGCAGAGTTATCCAAGGACTCTTGAGCTTTTAGAGTCAAACCCATCATAGAAATTTTGAAGTCTATACCATTCACTGAACATCTCAGGTGGACATTTCCTAATCAGAGCTTTGTATCTTTCCCATGCCTCATATAATGATTCTCCATCCATTTGAGTGAATGTTTGCACTTCTGTCTTCAATCTGATGATCCTCTAAGGTGGATAGAACTTAGATAAGAACTTATTCACCAAATCATCCCAAGTGTTGATGCTTTCTTTGGGGAATGTCTCCATCCATTGAGATGCGTTGTCCCTCAAAGAAAATGGAAACAACAGCAACTTGTAAATATCCGGATGCACACCATTTGTCTTGACAGTTTTACATATTCTTAGGAAGATAGATAGATGTTGATTTGGATCTTCAAGGGGACCTCCTCCATAGGAACAATTGTTTTGCACCAAAGTGATAAGCTGAGGCTTCAATTCAAAGTTATTTTCCTGAACATTAGGAGTGAGTATACTGCTTCCACAATTTCTTGGATTTGGGAAGGTGTAAAAAGCTAGAACTCTCCTTTGAGGTGGGCCATTATTGTTGGCAACTCCCGCAGGAGGTTTATGCAAATTGCCCTCGATGACTTGGTCTTCTCTTTCTGAGTCCTATTCACCGATTACCCCCTTTCCTCTTACTTCTCTTCTTAGTCTCCGAAGGGTTCTCTCAGGTTTAGGATCAAAAGAAGTGGATACTTCTCTCCTTGCTTCTGACATACAACACACACAAACTAACAACACAAGTGAAGCACTCTATTGCTAGAATAAAGTTAAAGTTAATGAAACAAAATCTCAAACAGTTAGTGGGCTTAACAAAGAAAAGAAAAATGCCTACTCTAGACTACCATTCACTTAATCATTGTTAATCTTTTCGAATCCCAAGCAACGGTGCCAAAAACTTGATACGTGGAAATTAGATTTCACACGTAACCGGCAAGTATACCGGATCGTATCAAGTAGTAAAACTCACCGGAGTAACGTCGATCCCACGGAGATTGGTAGATTAAGCAACTTTAGTTAAATGGTATTTTAGTTAGGCAAACATAGTTTTGATTTCATGAGATTCAATTCTTGAAAGCAATTGTAGAAAATTTAATGACAAGGAATTTAAAGAACTAAAGTAGGAAAAGCAAATTAAATGAATGAATGTAAATTGCTTGAAGCTTAAATGGCAAGAAATGTAAATGATATCAAAAGTAAATTGCAAGAATGTAAGAGTGCAGAATTGTAAAGTGCAGAAAAGTAAATTGCAAGTAATTAAGAGCAAAATATAAATGGCAAGAATGTTAAATTGCTAGAAGATAAAAGGGAATTGGGTAGTGGGTATTCAAAATAACTAAAGAGCAATAGAAATGAGAATTGATGGAAGAGATCACTAGGGATTGAAGATGCAAATTCTCATGAATCAATACTGCTCAATCCTTTCTCAATTGTGTAGGATAGATCTATGGCGGATTGTGAATAATTGAGTCCCAATCTCTTGGTAACTCAATTTCTCTCAACACAATCAATTTCCACTCTCGTGATCTAATTGGTCATGAGAAGAGATGAAGTTCAATAACTAATCCTTAATGCCACACAACTCTTAGATTCTCAATTAAGGGTGGATACATCTCACATACCAACCCAAAATATGTTAATCAAGGGAATTGTGAAAGGATGAACTTTAAACCAAGTTATGTGGCTCCTTTCTCAAGTTCATCACACAATTCATATAGATTCAATCCTTCTCTCAATGGTGATTGAATCTTTGAAGAACAAGAGTTCCCTTTTAGAGAAATCTACTTGAATTGAGAAGGAAAAGAAGAGATATTAATCCATTTAACCCAACAAAGCTCCCCCTAGTGAAATTGGGGTTTAGTGAATCATGGCTCTAATTACAACTACAATTACAAAATGGAAATTAAACTAAGTATAGAGAAGAATGAAAAAGATGAATTCTGAAAACTGAAATTCAAAGTGGCAAATAAAATATAGCTCCCTGGTATGCTTCCCAAAATATGTAGTAAAAAGTAATGTGAAAAATGTAGTATATGTAAAAGTCCCCTCAAAATACAAAGTTTCTCCTATTTATACTAGTTCTAAAGCTCTTTGAGAGGCCGTCAACCGTGCTTATTGGGTTAGCAAATGGGCTTTTTCTTGTTAGAGTGATAAACTTCTGAATGGAATTGTAGCACCAAGTTGAAAACAGAGAGCTTGTGCGCATGTCTTGGCAATTCTAGCCCAATAGAGCACGTTGTTGGCACACACGCCTTTTGCAATTGTAAGTTGGAACGTGCATACAATTTTCCTGGCTCAGACTTGGTGAGGGCGTTGCTGGCTCAAGTTGGCAACGTGACCTTCTAATGCAATTAGGGGAAGCTCAATTGGATCTCTATAGCTCAAGTTATTCTCCGTTGAAAGAGGCAAGGATGAGTTGCCAGGGTCGCGGTTGTTGTTGTCAAACACGCCTTTATGATCTTGGCGTTGGCAATGTGCATGCCATCTTCCAAGGCTAGCAAGCTCACCAGCGTGTTTGGCAAACACGCCTTCAATCCTTCAAGTTGGCAACGTGGATTGCCTCCTTCCAAGGCTGCCAAGTTCACCATGGTTGCAAGTTCACCATGGATTGCCTCCTTCCTCTTCCTCACATTGGCAACGTGGAATGCCTCTTTCCAGGGCTAGAGCTTGTTACAAGGGTGTTGCTAACTTGGTTTCCAAGTTGCCAAGGTGCTTCCTTCTCCTTGTGCTTGTTTATGGAGCTTAAAGTTGCCTATAGTGTGAGCTTCAATTTTGTGCTCCATGATGAGCAGATAATTTATACGCTTTTTGGCATTGTTTTTAGTATGTTTTTAGTATGTTTTAGTTAGTTTTTATTATATTTTTGTTAGTTTTTAGTTAAAATCACTTTTCTGGACTTTACTATGAGTTTGTGTGTTTTTCTGTGATTTCAGGTATTTTCTGGCTGAAATTGAGGGACCTGAGCAAAAATCTGATTTAGAGGCTGAAAAGGACTGCAGATGCTGTTGGATTCTGACCTCCCTGCACTCGAAGTAGATTTTCTGGAGCTACAGAAGCCCAATTGGCGCGCTCTTAATTGCGTTGGAAAGTAGACATCCTGGGCTTTCCAGCAATATATAATAGTTCATACTTTGCCCGAGATTTGATGGCCCAAACCGGCGTTCTAAGTCAGCTCAAGACTGCCCGGCGTTAAACGCCGGAACTGGCACAAAAATGGGAGTTAAACGCCCAAACTGGCACAAAAGCTGGCGTTTAACTCCAAGAAAAGTCTCTACACATGAAAGCTTCAATGCTCAGCCCAAGAACACACCAAGTGGGCCCGGAAGTGGATTTTTATGTCATTTACTCATCTTTGTAAACCCTAAGCTACTAGTTATCTATAAATAGGACCTTTTACTATTGTATTTTACATCCTGAAATCTTTTGATCACTTTAGATCTTGAGATCATCTTTGGACGTCTAGTTCTTAGATTATGGGGGCTGGCCTCCCGGCCATGCCTAGACCTTGTTCTTATGTATTTTCAACGGTGGAGTTTCTACACACCATAGATTAAGGTGTGGAGCTCTACTGTACCTCGAGTATTAATGCAATTAATATTGTTCTTCTATTCAATTCGGCTTATTCTTGTTCTAAGATATCACTTGTTCCTCAACTTGATGAATGTGATGATCCGTCATGCTCATCATCATTCTCACCTATGAACGTGTGCCTGACAACCACCTCTGTTCTACCTTAGACTGAGTGGATGTCTATTGGATTCCTTAATCAGAATCTTCGTGGTATAAGCTAGAATTGATGGCGGCATTCAAGAGAATCCGGAAGGTCTAAACCTTGTCTGTGGTATTCTGAGTAGGATTCAAGAATTGAATGACTGTGACAAGCTTCAAACTCCTGAAGGCTGGGCGTTAGTGACAGACGCAAAAGAATCACTGGATTCTATTCCAACCTGATTGAGAACCGACAGATGATTAGCCGTGCTGTGACAGAGCACGTTGAACATTTTCACTGAGAGGACGGGATTGTAGCCATTTACAACGGTGATGCCCAACATACAGCTTGCCATGGAAAGGAGTAAGAAGGATTGGATGAAGACAGTAGGAAAGCAGAGAGACGAAAGGACAGAGCATCTCCATACGCTTATCTGAAATTCTCACCAATGAATTACATAAGTATCTCTATCTTTATTTTATGCTTTATTCATAAATCATTCATAACCATTTGAATCTGCCTAACTGAGATTTACAAGATGACTATAGCTTGCTTCATACCAACAATCTCCGTGGGATCGACCCTTACTCGCATAAGGTTTATTACTTGGACGACCCAGTGCACTTGTTGGTTAGTTGTGCGAAGTTGTGATAAAGAGTTGAGATTGCAATTGTGCATACCATGTTGATGGTGCCATTGATGATCACAATTTCATGCACCACTCCACTATAAACTATTAAACATGGTTGAAAAGCTCTGAATGTCAGCTTTTCAACGCAACTGGAAGCACCTCAATTGGATCTCTATAGCTCAAGTTATCCTCCATTGAAGAGAGCAAGGTCAGGCTGGCAAAATCGCGGGCGTTGTTGGCGAACACGCCTGATAAACCGCTATTTTATGATTCATATTGTACTTAATTGTGTGGTTTTATCAAGTCTTCGCCCACTTATTCATATGATTTGCATGTATTTACAATTTCTTCCTAAAAATATTCTATGATTGAAAACTTGCTTCCTAAAGACCTTTTAGTTGTATATTTTTATTTTCCTTCGTACCATTCGATGCCGTGATCTGTGTGTTAAGTGTTTCAGGCTCCATAGGGTAGGAATGGCATAAGGAATGAAGAGGAAGCATGCAAAAGTGGAAGGAACACAAGGAATTGAGGAGATGACCAGCGAGAAGTCACGCGGTCGCATGGCTCACGCGACCGCGCAAAATGGAAGAAATCACAGTGACGCGCTCGCGTGCCTGACGCGACCGCACGGATTGGAAGCTGCACGAACAACGCGAATGCGTGGAAGACGCGCACGCGTGATACGAAAAATGCTGAGTGACATGAACGCGTGGACGACGTGGCCGCGTGACGTGTGCGATCTGCAGAATTACAGAAGTCACTGGCATAGATTCTGGGCCACATTTCAACCCAGTTTTCGGCCCAGAAACACATATTAGAGCCAGGGAATATGTAGAGACAAAGGCAATAATTCATTCTGCATAATTTTTTAGTTTTTAGATCTGATTTTACTCCTCCCCTAGGTTTCTCCTTTTTGACATTCATAAATTAGGATTTGAAGATTTTTGGCTTTAGCTTTTGAGAAGAGTCTACCTCCAATACTGGTCATTATAGTTTGTTATTTACTTTCATTTACTCTTCCATATTCTTAATTTGTCCATAGTTGATATTGGATTATTTTCATAGTTAATTAATACAAAACTATTTTTACTTTTAATTAATCTCTTTCATTATTATTTATTATGTCTCTTCTATTTTCCCCCATTGAATTTGTGAAGTCTACATTTATGTTGATGGAGTAGTTCCCCAACTTGATTGGGAGTTGATTAAAAGGAGAACCTTGAGTTGGAATACTCAAGAGTTCAATTGTAATTAGTTCATTGTTGGTTGGCTTGTTAGTCACTAACTCTAATCCTTCCCAAGGGAGAGGATTAGGACTTGTGAATAGAAGTTGACTTTTAATTTGACTTTTCTTCATTCGTTGAGGGTTAACTAAATGAAAACAATGACTAATTATTAATTAATCTTGACAAATTTCCAACAAGGATAGAAATTCCAATTAATCTTCTCACGGTCAAGATTTTATTTAAATCATATAAATTCTCTAATTTAATTCTCTGTTCATCAAATTCAAAACCCCTTTTGAAAACCTCTGATTGATAAAATAGCACATCTTCCTGCAACTCGTTGGGAGACTACCTGGGACTCAAACTCCCAGTATTTTATTTCTAAAATTTGTGAAAACCCTTTTCTAAATTGATAAGTGGATTTTTGCCGGTTAAGAACTGTACTCGCAATGCCATTTCTCTAATTAATTCTTAATCTGCCAATTTTCGCTCACGTCAACGCCTTTGTTCTTCCAGGTTGCCAACGCCTTCAGATTCTGAAGCTCTAAATGAAGCCAGCTTTTGAAGCTTTAAATTAATGTCAACCCCATACTATGATATATGGTTGGAAAGCTCTGAATGTCTACTTTCCAATGCCGTTGAGAGTGCATTATTTGAAGCTTTAAAACGCAAGATATACTCCCTGGAAGAGGGCAAGGTCAGGCTGCCAAGCTCACCAGCGTGTTTGGCAAACACGCCTTCAATCCTTCAAGTTGGCAACGTGGATTGCCTCCTTTCAAGGCTGCCAAGTTCACCAGGGTTGCTAGCAAGCACGCCTTCAATTCCCTCAAGTTGGCAACGGGCATCATCTTCCAAGGTTGCCAAGCTTGATGGCGTTAGAGGCAAACATGCCTTCCTCTTCCTCACGTTGGCAACGTAGAATGCCTCTTTCCAGGGCTAGAGCTTGTTACAAGGGCATTGCTAACTTGGTTTCCAAGTTGCCAATGTGCTTCCTTCTCCTTGGATTCAAGATTCTTGTGCTTGTTTCTAGGGCTTAAAGTTGCCTATAGTTTGAGCTTCAATTTTGTGCTCCACTATAAACTATTATATATGGTTGAAAAGCTCTGAATGTGAGCTTTCTAACGCAACTGAAAGCACCTCAATTGGATCTCTGTAGCTCAAGTTATTTTCCATTGAAGAGAGAAAGGTCAGGCTGACAAAATCGCGGGCGTTGTTGGCGAACACGCCTTTGTTCTTCCAGGTTGCCAACGCCTTCAGATTCTGAAGCTCTAAATGAAGCCAGCTTTTGAAGCTTCAAATGAATATCAACCCCACACTATGATATATGGTTGGAAAGCTCTGAATGACTACTTTCCAATGCCATTGAGAGTGCATAATTTGAAGCTCTATAACTCAAGATATACTCCATGGAAGAGGGCAAGGTCCGGCTGCCAGGGTTGCCGGCGTTATTGACGAACACGCCTTTGTTCTTCCAAGTTGGTTGCGTGGATTGCTTCCTTCCAAGGCTACCACGTTCACTAGCGTGTTTGGCAAACACGCCTTCCTTCCCTCAAGTTGGCAACGTACACCACCTTCCAAGGCTGCCAAGTTCACTAGAGTGTTTGGCAAACACATCCTCATATCCTCAAGTTGGCAACGCGTATATTGCCTCCCAGGAAGCCAGATTCTTGCAAGGGTGTTCATGCTCTTCTTGGAGTTAAGTCTCAATGGCGTTGCTAACTTGAATTCCAAGTTGGCAACATGGTCATTGCTTCCTCCCCTGCCCCTGGATCTTGTGTTGGAGTTGGCGTTTCCAACGTGCTACTGGAGTTGGCAACGTGCTCCATGCTTCCTTCTTTGCTCCAATGCCTTCTTGCTTCATCACCAATCATTAACCAAAGAAATTGCCTCAAAGTATTGCCATTCTATGCAACCAATTTCAAGAGATTCATTCATACTAATGCATTTATAAGCTTCTTGAATTATTTGCATGAATTTGGCCAACATTTACCTAGTTATTGGTGTTTTAATGAATGGAGGTAAAACTCATCAAAGTGTTTGTTTATTTCAAAGATAATGAATGAAATTAATCTAAAACTACTGAAACTAAATAGTTAATATAGCAAATATGCAAATGCATCACTCACTCTTGCCTCTTACACAGACAGTGTTACAGTTCTCAACCCAGAGCAAGCGGCGACAAAACTCAACCCTTGCATCTTATCTAGAGTCTCGAATTCTTCTTATCCAGAGCAAGTGGACAATGCCACTGCATCTTACTCGGATTCTCAACTCTTACCCGGAAACAAGTGGATAATTCCATTGCATCTTACCCGGTCACATATATCTCAATCAAAATCAGTCATCATCATCTCAATCAAACTCATTCATCATCATCATATCTCATTTATCAACATTACATTGTTCTCACAATTACCTCGTTCATCATTTTCATTATTTCATCAAATCAATCATCCCCTCTTTAAACCTCTCTGATTCAAATTTTATCTTCTTTCACTTATTAACCCTTGTTTCATAACCCAAAACCTAACCAATAAACCTTAAACAAAGTTTTCAGGAGTTTGGAAAATCAGAGGAATGGTCAATAGTACAAAAATAGTGATTTTTATCAAAACAGTGGTTTCGGAGGTTTATAGGCTTACCGGGAAGTTCAAACAGTGCAAAAATAGAGTTTTAATGTAAAACAAGGTGTTGTGCGTACACACCGTGTAAGCGTGCTCACGCACCGCTCAAATTTATTAAGGTGTATGTACGAACCAAAGTGTGCATACACACGCAACAGCAAACTGCATCGTAGTATGCGTACGCACACTTGCCAAAATTCTCAGGGTGTGTATATGCACACCTCCTCGTGCTTATGCACGAGCCCAAATGTACTCCCTGGTCTGTGTGTGTGCACACAAGTGTGCATACACAACACACCAAAAATTCTGGTTTTCTGTAACTTAGGAAAAATTCAGTTTTTAGCACTTAACTTCCGATGTCTATAACTTCCTCTACAAAATTCCAATTTTCACAAAATTTATACCATTTTAAAGATCTTGAAATTATCCTTAATTTCAAATAGATTTCATTCAAATCCAAAATCTGAGGCTCACGTTATCATCTGTCGAAGTTCGTTAAAAATCTATTTTTACCAAAAGAGTTCAAGACCTCTATTTTTCATATTCTCAATCCAAAACCATGATTATTACCAAGATTCTGAAAACTGGACCGGACTAGCTGCTTCAACTGGGTTAACTGGAACCAATCACTAGGCCAGTCTGATTGACCCCCAAAATCGTCCTACAAAAAACCGGTGAAAACGGCGTTGAAACGGCTTTTAATTATGGACCCAAAACGGTGCCGTTTTAACGCAAAAAAAAAAAGAAAACTAAATGAGCCCAACCCACTTACCCACATAGCTGACTTATAACCTAATTATCCAACCCCTTATACAAACTGCAAGGCCTCGGTTCTCTCACTTACCAGTCACCACACCTCAACCCTAATTTCACTTCCAAGTTCAAATCTTCATCATTTTATCCAACTCCAACGAAGGCCACAATCGACACCACATCAGAGCTACTGTCACCGGACAGAAGGACCTTCAATGGGTGGCATTGTTGGCTTCGTGTGGTAGTCTGGGCATCTAAACTCCGAAGTTTCTGTGGTTGACGTCGTCTACGCATCTGGTAAGCTTCTCTGTCAATGTCGTTGGGCATTTATTTTGCCGCCGTGACCTAAACGCCTACTCTGCTCTCAATTGCGGTGAGTTGTACTGATTTTACAACTAATTTTTTTTAATTTTGTTAATGAAAGTTCTTTATTTGGTTAATTATATAGATTGATGTAGTGTTCTGTATGTAATGGCTACTGTATGGAATTCAATTTTGGATTATTTGGTTAATTATATGTAATGACTGTAATTCTAAATTTTGTTGTAATTCTAGATTTTGCTGTAATTATTGTAATGGCAGAGGTTTTATTAATATGTGGAAGTACTGTTTGTCATATTGCCACAATTGGGAATAAATACATTTTTTTTCTTTTCTTAATCAAATTTTAGAAATTTCTGGTTAGGTTGGGAAGGGGCTAACATTGTTGTTGGCTCATAATAATTTTGTGATCCAACATAAATTCGTTTTAATTCGAGTTTTTGATACTTTATATATTTGTTTTTTAATTCTTGCTGCCTCTCTTGATTAAAAGAAATGACAATTGTGATAATATTTGACCTGGTTTTATTAGAGACAGGGACATCCTCCATTTAATAGTTCCCCCTCCTTATGATTTCTGCATATGGAAGCTGTAACAATCAATTACCGTGGCAATGTATTGTTCAATGAATCTAAAGATTAAGATGAGCTTATGAATAAGACTGAGGAACAAATGTTTGGTTTGCTGTTAAGAAAACTCAGTTTATTGTTATTATATATTGATTTTTTTTATAACTTTATTGTATATTTAACTAAATCGGTTCAACCACGGTTTGACTCCGGTTGAATCATTGAACCATTAAACCAGTTACTCGACCGGTTCAATGACCGGTCCGGTTTTCACAACCTTCGTTATTATACCCAAATCAGCACCAAATGTATTCAATATGATTCCATACCATTTTCACCACATGCCTGTTCCGAGGGTTACCTGAAACTGAAGGTCGATCTCGGAGGAGATCCGTTGCTGTGGTCAGCGCTGGCGTGTCCGACTTGTTGAGCCTTGAGATGCTGCTGATCCTTGATCACCGGAGGGTGGTGGTACCTTCAAGAGACTCTGATGCTTAAGTTAGCACAGGATTTAAGCAAATTTTTTGTATATAATCAGAGTGTATGTTATACCTAGGTGCTCCAGTGTATTTATAGTAGTGTGGGGTGACCTCCCTTGAGATAAGTTAGTTATCTTATCTTATCTTTTGTAGGTGAGTCCCTTATCTTTAGCTAGCCGCCTTTAGGTGGGATGTGATCTTCTGCTTTGGGCCTACTTGGGCCCTTATAGCAATTTGGCCGACCTCTTTGGGAAGAGGTCAGTGCCGATCAACCTTTATAAGAGGTCGGTCGTTTCTTTCTTCATCCAACCCAGCTCACCTATCTCGACCCATGGTATGAACAGTGCTCCTGCTCGGGCTTTGATCCTCCCTTGAGGTCGTGCTTTCCAGCTTTGATCCCTCAGTGAAGTCGTGTTCGAGCATCGATTTGATTTCGAGATGCTCCTCCTTGCGTGATTCTTGGCGCTTGCTTTTACTTTAATGCGAAGCGTTTTCACCTCCTTGGAAAAATGCATGCGCTTTTAATGCCCATTGATTAGGCTTCTATTTTTTTTTGCCGTTCCGTTCCCTCGCTTTATTTTGAAATTGAAAAAAAGTCATGGTTTTCAGTTTTCTTGCTTTCATCCGTTTTGTTTTCTCGGAGAAGAAAGGCTTCCTTTTGTTCGTCCTTTACTTTTTGAAAAAAGCTTATGTCCTTCGTTTTGTTCCTTCGATAAATTTTCACTTTTCTTAAAAAGATCACCATCTTGCTAAAGTTTTGCCCCAAGCTTTTCTTCTTTGAAGTTTCAAAGCTTTCGTTGGACCGTTCGTGCTTTTCGTTATGCCTGCGTCATTGCTTCTCGTTTTCCTTTGCAGGTTGGTGCTTATACCCTTTCTTATTGCTTTTACTCTTGCATGCTTTCCCTTCGCATAAAGTTTTGGTCTTTGTTGAACTTTAGTAGAAAAAGGTTAAAACTTTCTTCGCGATTCTTGTGTGGCCTTGTTTTTTGATAATTATAGTCTTTTTGTCTCTACTGTTTGTATGAAGAAATGCTGGTACTTAGGTTGAACTCCTTGTATTTTCTTTTGTTTGAGAGGCTTAAGGCTGGTTAGGGCTCTGATTTTTGCGTCGTTTTCCTTTTCTAGGTTCTTGTTCTGTTGTTGCCTCCAAAAGGGTACCCCTGGGCTTTGGTGTTGATCCTCCGTTCTTTGCGAGTCCTGGGGTTTCCCTTTTGCTGCCTGATGACTTGCATTATTGACCCCTTTTTCTTATCTAAAAGGACCATAAAAAGAGCATAATCGCATTGAATCAATGCAATTTCATGAACCAAATGATATATATTATAGTACATTGCTTTGAAATGGGTTTGTCTTAAATTTCAGGTGAAAAGAGCAACAAAAGGGGAAGGAAACAACAAATAAAGCTGGGAGTGTGAAGCTGGGCATGCCACCTGAAGCTCTGGGCGTGGCAGGCCAAGCTTTTGAAGCCAAGATCTTAAAGAGGGCATGCCACTTGGTGTCTTGGGCATGGCACACCAGGCTCAAGTTCTAGATGAGTAATTTTGAGCCCCACTATGGGTGTGGCACGCTAAGAAGTGGACGTGGCACGCCGGGGCATATGCCAGCCTGACCTCCTCTCATTCAAATGAAAATATATTGAGCTACACAACTCCAAATGAGGTTATTCTAGTGCCATTAGAAAATAGACATCTAGGGCTTTCTAACCATATTTAACAATTTATAATGGACACTTGAATTGAGGAAAATATTGACCCCGAAAACACAAGAAGAAAAACACGTCACTGCAGAGTTACCAGCCTGACCTCTTAATCTTCAAAGGAACTAAACTTGAGTTGTAGAGATCTAAGTGATCTGATTTTGGTGGCGATGGAAAGCTAACATCCAGAGATTTGCAATGATATATAACACTTTAGGGTGGACGTTAAAACTAAAGGTGAAAAAGGCCATTATTTCAGCGTTGCAAAACCTGGGCGTGCCACTTGATATTGAAGGCGTGGCACCCCAGCTCTATTTTCATAATGGGCGTGGCACGCAAGGTTCTGGGTGTGGCAGGCTAGTTCTAATGGTTAGAGAGGAAGATTTTGTGCATCATTGAAGGCGTGGCATGCCAAAGAGTGGGTGTGGAACGCCAGTTTCATAACATATGAGCGTGGCACGCCAAGAAGTGGGCGTGGCACGCCGGGCTACTTGACAGATTGACCTATCCACCTTCAAATGAGCATAACGTGAGCTACAAAAGTTCAAATGCGTTGATTCTAGTGGTGCTAGAAAGCTAACATCTAGGGCTTCCCAACAATATATAATACTTTATAGTGGACATGCAATTTGAGGCCCAAAAAACTCCATCTTTTCAGTGTATCAAATGGGTCACAATCCAAAGAGCAAAATCAAGTGGGAGTGGCACTTGAAACCCCACGCCAACTTCACCCTACAGCCTCTAACCTTCAACCAAGCCCACTCTAAGCTCTCATTTAAGCCATAATTGTCAACCAACCAAGTCCACAAGAAGCATCTAGAATAGTTTATTTTCATTTTATTGTAATTTTCTTTTAATTTCATTTAAGTTTGTAATTTAGGAGAGCCTATATAAAGGCCTTAGTTTCATAGAATTAGGATCTATCAATTTTTGTTGGACACTCTACTGGGAGAGGTCTTCGGACTCCCTCTTCTCACCCACACTTCTCTCCTTTTCCACTTTCTTACTTTGTAAATATTTTAGGCATGAATCACTAACGCTTTCCATTGGGAAAGAGAGCTCTATTGTTTTTCAATGAATTGATTGTTTTTATTCTTCTTCTTCTATTCATCTCTCTTGATTTACTAGAAAGAATTTCGTTCTTCAAGCTTAGCATTTAATTATCTTGGATAAGAGATTGAATGCAATTTGGTTTTATGGGAACCTTGGAAGAGGAAACATAAAACCATGCTTGAAATTCTTTCTCACACTTGAATAAATTTGGGTTTTGGTTGGGATACAGTGACATGAAATCCCTCCATTATTTGGGTCTAGGAAAGTGTGTGGTATAATCAGAGACCATTCTTCATCTCTTCTCATGAGCAATTAGACCAAGGAATTGGCTATTGATTAAGATTTGAGAGATTGAGTCACCAAGGAATTGGGGCTCAATCAATCATGATTGCCAAGAGGTCTATGAGGTTCATGATTGAAGATGAGATGAAATCAATTAATCCTAAGAATGCAATATCTCTTGATCCCAATGCTTATTTTATCCTTCTTTCTTTTATTTACTTTATGGTTATTTACATTTTCTACACTTTACATTTGTAGCACTTAACTTTCTTGTACTTTACTTTCCTTGCCAATTACTTTCTTGCACTTTATTGATTTCCTTTACTTTCATGTCATTTATTTTTCTTATTGCTTATCACAAAAATTGAATCGTCTAACTAGGATAATCAATTAACTATTGTTTGCCTTAATTCGTTAATCTCTGTAGGATTCGACCCCATTCCTAGTGGGTTATTACCTGACGATATTTGGTGTGCTTGCCAAAGAACGGATTCATTATATATGTAGGTAGTGAATTCCGGTCATCAAGTTTTATGGCACCATTGTCGGGGATTAATTATGATTAACAAACTACTGGTGGTTGATTACCTAGATTAGACACTTTCTTTTTTTTTTGTTTTTGTCATTTAATTTTTTTAATTTTCTCTTGCTGCTAAGGTAATTTATTGCCTCACTAAGAACTCCTTGTCTATGATATAAGGAATTTTAATTTTTCTTGGTGATTGTGATTTACAAAATTTTAATGGAGTTTACCTCACATTTCAATCAATTATATTATATAGGATATTGCCCACCACCAGAAAATGATTCAAGTCATTATCCTAATGGTGGCTGGGAATATCACCAAGGAATAAGACAAAATAATCAATCAAATTTCATGAGACATGATAAACCACTATTTTATGGTTTATCTTGTGCTAAATTGAGTGGTTCTTATAAGTTCTTTGCACACTTATTCGTACAAACTGCATGGTTTTACAAATCCTTCCCAATCTTATTCTATGGTGGAAAACTTGCTTCCTAAGCCCATAAATTATGTATTTTTAATTCCCCTTCATACCATTTGATGCTGTGATCCGTGTGTTAAGTGTTTTCAGGCTTTATAGGGCAGGAATGGCTTAGAGGATGAAAGGGAAGCTTGCAAAAATGGAAGAAACATAAGAAACTAAGGAGCTGACTAGCGAGAATCGACGCGGACGCATGCATCGCGTGCGCGCGGAATTTGGCACATTCCATAACGACACAGACGCGTACTTAACGCATACGCATGCCACGCGCAAAAGACCATTGACGTGTATGCGTACTTGACGCGTACGCGTGATATGCTCCACGTGCAGAATTCGCAGAAAACGTTAGGGGCAATTTTGTGCTGAGTTTGGACCAAGTTTTCGGCCTAGAAACGCATACTAGAGCCAGGGACAGCAGAGACTCAACATACATTCACACATTCCGAAGTTTTTAGTTTAAGTTTTAGTTTTGGATCTGAGAAAGAAAATTACTACTTCCTCTAGGGTTCGTCATTGATTTATAGATTTTCTAGTTTTACGCTTTTGAGTTGGATATTGAGAAGAGTTCCTACCTCCGTGAAGTTTCTATCATTCTAGTTTGTTTTCTATTCCTTTACTCTTTTATTTCCCATTTATCTTGTTTAGAGTTATACGGATACCTTCGATTTTAGAATTAATTAATGCAAGGATACTTTTCTATTTAATTTCATTATTTGTTGATTATTTTCAATTGAGTTTAATTACCGTATCTTCTTCCTACTCCCTTTACATTTATGCGAAAATGGCATCCATGTCAATGGAGTAGGCTCTCAACTTGACTTTGGAGTTGATTAATAGGAGACCCTTGAGTTGGAATACTCAAGAGTTAACTGGTAACTGGAAATTGTTGGCTGGCTCTCTAGTCACTAACGCTAATTCTTCCCAAGGGGGAGGATTAGGACTTGTGAATAAGAGTTGACTCAATTACTTGACTTTCCCTTATTCGGTAAGGGTTAACTAAGTAAAAATAATAACCTGTCACCATTACTCTTGGGAAAATCCAACAAGGATAGAACTTCCGATTAATCTTCTCCTAGTCAAGGCTTTTATTTTAATTACATAAAATCCCTTTTCAATTTCCACTTATTTAATTTATAATCATTTATTTGCCCATTCCCAAACTCCAAATTTCTTGAGAAACTCCTGATCAATAAATAGCACTCTGTTAGCAACTCATTTGGAGACGACCAGGAATTCTACTCCCAGTATTTTGTTCTTAATTTTGTGACAACTCTTTTTAAATTGATACACAGAATTTTCATCATTTAAGAACTATACTTGCAACGTAATTTTTCATTATAAATTCCTAATCGGTAATTTTCCCCACGTCAAGAAACTTTCCACCACCACAAAATAATTCACGTTATTATACTCATGGTGGGTGGGAGTATCAAGAACATGAAATGGGGTGCTTCCCAAGGCCACAAAATGGTCCGTATTGTGATGAGTGTAATCACTACTCATGTTGTGGCTGGGAAGATCAAAATCAAAGAGATTTCACTCATTCATACCCCATTCATCAAGAGCCATCACCTCGTAATTGTCCAACCTATGCACCTCCACAAACTCATCAAAAACCTTCTCTGGCATCTATATTAGAACAACTTTCCCAAACCCAAGCCTCAATTGTCCATCTCATTAAGTCCTTAAGGGATAAGTTCTTAAGGGAAAAGAATAGAGAAAGGATTAGAGATATGGAAATCTTAAGGAGAAATCAAGAAGAGCACGTGAGATAAATGGCACAAAATTTGTTGATGAACCAACCAATGTCTTCCCTTGGCCAGGAGAAGAATATCATGCCATCAGCTCAAGGAGTGGAGAAGTGCTTAATGAGGGTGAAAATAAGGAATTGGTAAAGCAAGAGAAAGAGATCCTTGTACCAAGTGAACCACCATTCCAAGAAGTTCTTGATGAAGAGGACATTCCAACCATCCCACAACACCTAAATGTTAAAAATAAAGAAGTGAAGGCATTCAACAAAAGCACCAAAGAGAGGATGGTGACCAAGAAAAGAAGGATAATATCCATGAACAAAAGGTCAACTACAAACAATCCAACCCCTACCCCAACAAGCAAAGCAACTCAAGCTAACAACAAAAAAAAGCTTGCTAGGAGGCACTCAAAATAGGGGACATCAACTGGCTCATCTTTCCTCTTGAGGTCATTCCTCTTAACAAACTGGAATAAGAGGAAGAAAGTTGAGAACAACATGTCAAGCTAATGACATTAAAAGAGTGCTTGTTGGGAGGCAACCCAACCGTATGTAACATTTTCTTTCTTTACTTAGTTTACATTCAATAATTTGAAATACGATTGCATTCTAAGTTTGGTGTTGCCATGCAACAATTTGATTTTCATTCTTCACTGGGTACTTGCTTCATTCTAAAATGAAAGTGTCATACTAAGTTTGGTATTGCCACTTACCCTTCATACAAAGTACCATGCATACACCACACATTAATGCAATCATATTGTCTCTGCTTTCTTTCTTGTGCCCTTATTGTATCTTTAATTTTGCTTGCTTAAGCACATGCATTACTCACATTTCATTGTTAAAGACACTCATGACCAATCATAAATCCTATCACTACTGTTTTAATTATTGCTTGAGGACAAACAATCATTCTAGGTTTGGTGTGGGAAGGGGAAGAATAGGAAGAAAATGACAACAACAATGAAGATAAACTACAAGGTGGTAAAGTTTCTTTTCCTCTTAATTGTTTCCTGTATTTTGAAATTGCATGATTGTCTTTTATTCCTTTGTATGCATGTGTGTTGTGAATAAGCATAGCTTGATTGCTGAATTGTAACATGTTCTATGACATTATGACTACCATCTTGAGTTTTGTGAGTTCAAAGTAATTAAGAATTATGATCATAAACAAATAAGGTAATTTAAGAAGAGGTTAGCATGAGCTTATATGTATTGGGAAGCTACCATGATTATTGTTGCTCAATTGCATTTGAATTTATTTGATTGAAGTTTTCATCTAGGACATTTTATGAAATTTTTGAAATCATGAAAACCTAGAAGAAGCAAATGCAAATAAGGCAAGAAAAAGAAAAGGGAAAGAATGAGAAAGCTGAAGGCTTTGAGTACCAATGAAAAATCATTTGTTAAGTACTTGTGGTGTCTATGTATCAAGCAAAAAGCTTGAAAACAAAACACTTAGAGTCAAGGCTAGGCTCAAGTGCAAAAGCAGTCCCTCAAAGCTCAAGGCTCTGAGCATCAATGATTACAGAGTAAAGAAAAGAAACAAATGAGCCTAAAGAGTCCCCTAATTAAATGCTTGTGATGCTTATGTATCAAGTGGTAATAATTGAAAACAAAGTATTAGAGTCGTAGCTTTCAACACATGGTGCAAAGCACCCAAAACGTTAAGCTAAGAAAAGAATGAAAAGCTTGTTTCAAGGAAAGAACATAAAGAAAAAGATTTCATAAAATGAGCTAGATAGAAGCATCAATCATTTGATTGTCTTTTGTGATTGTAGCATGCATAAGAAACTAGCCAACCATGAACATAAAAATTGCTACTCAACTCACCTTGGTTTGTCAAACTTTATTGCATAATTTTTTATTTGCTAGAGGACAAGCAAAAATTTAAGTTTGGTATTGTGATGACTTGCATCATCGACCCCTTTTTCTTATCTAAAAGGACCATAAAAAGAGCATAATCTCATTGAATCAATGCAATTTCATGAACCAAATGATATATATTATGGTACATTGCTTTTAAATGGGTTTGTGTTAAATTTCAAGTGAAAAGAGCAACAAAAGGGGAAGGAAACAACAAATAAAGCTGGGAGTGTGAAGCTGGGCGTGCCACTTGAAGCTCTGGGCGTGGCATGCCAAGCTTTTGAAGCCAAGATCTCAAAGAGGGCATGCCACTTGGTGTCTTGGGCGTGGCACGCCAGGCTTAAGTTCTAGAGGAGAAATTTTGAGCCCCACTATGGGCGTGGCATGCTAAGAAGTGGGCGTGGCACGCGGGGGCATATGCCAGCCTGACCTCCTCTCATTCAAATGAAATTATCTTGAGCTACACAACTCCAAATGAGATGATTCCAGTGCCATTAGAAAGTAAACATCCAGGACTTTACAACCATATATAATACTTTATAATGGACACAAGAATTGAGGAAGATATTGACCCAAAAAACACAAAGAGAAAAATACGTCACTATAGAGTTACCAGCCTGACCTCTTAATCTTCAAAGGAACTTAACTTGAGTTGTAGAGATCCAAATGATCTGATTTTGGTGGCGTTGGAAAGATGACATCTAGAGCTTTGCAAAAATATATAACATTTTAGGGTGGACGTTCAAACTGAAGGTGAAAAAGGCCATTATTTTAGTATTGCAAAACCTGGGCGTGCCACTTGATATTGAAGGCGTGGCACGCCAACTCTATTTTCATAATGGGCGTGGCACGCCAGGTTCTGGGCGTGGCACGCTAGTTCTAATGATCAGAGAGGAAGATTTTGTGCATCATTGAAGGCGTGGGATGCCAAAGAGTGGGTGTGGCACGCCAGTTTCATAACATATGGGCGTGGCATGCCAAGAAGTGGGCGTGGCACGCGGGCTACTTGACAAACTGACCTATCCACCTTCAAATGAGCATAACGTGAGCTACAAAAATTCAAATGGGTTGATTTCAGAGGCGTTAGAAAGCTAACATCTAGGAATTTTCAACAATATATAATACTACATAGAGAACATGCAATTTGAGGCCAAAACAACTCCATCTTTTTAGCATGTTAAATGGGTCACAATCCAAAGACAAAATCAAGTGGGAGTGGCACTTGAAACCACGCCAACTTCACCCTGCAGCCTCCAACCTTCAACCAAGCCTACTCTAAGCTCTCATTTAAGCCACAATTGTCAACCAACCAAGTCCACAAGAAGCATCTAGAATAGTTTATTTTTATTTCATTTTAATTTGCTTTTAATTTCATTTAAGTTTGTAATTTAGGAGAGCTTATATAAAGGCCTTAGTTTCATAGAATTAGGATCTATCAATTTTTGCTGGACACTCCACTAGGAGAGGTCTTCGGACTCCATCTTCTCACCCACACTTCTCTCCTTTTCCACTTTCTTACTTTGTAAATATTTTAGTTATGAATCACTAACTCTTTCCATTGGGAAAGAGAGCTCTATTATTTTTCAATGGATTGATTGTTTTTATTCTTCTTCTTCTATTCATATCTCTTGATTTACTAGAAAGAATTTTGTTCTTCAAGCTTAGCATTCAATTATCTTGGAAAAGAGATTGAATGCAATTGGGTTTTATGGGTACCTTGGAAGAGGAAACATAAAACCATGCTTGAAATTCTTTCTCACACTTGAATAGATTTGGGTTTTGGTTGGGATACGGCTGGTGGACGAAATTGTGATACAAGAGTTCCAGGCACTATTAGAGAAGCTTTTTCTTTCCACAACTCCGTTCAACTTAACCAGCAAGTGTACTGGGTCATCCAAGTAATACCTTACGTGAGTAAGGGTCGATCCCACAGAGATTGTTGGTATGAAGCAAGCTATGGTCACCTTGTAAATCTCAGTTAGGCAGATTAAATTGGTTTATGATGAGTTCGAAAATTAATAATAAATAGAAAATAAAAGGGATAGAAATACTTATGTAAATCAATAGTGGAAATTTCAGATAGGCGTATGGAGATGATGTGCTCCTCTTGAATCTCTACTTTCTTATTACATTCATCCAATCCTTCTTACTCCTTTCCATGGCAAGCTGTATGTAGGGCATCACCTTTGTCAATGGCTACATCCCATCCTCTCAGTGAAAATGGTCCTATGCTCTGTCACAGCATGGCTAATCATCTGTCGGTTCTCAATCAGGTTGGAATAGGATCCCTTGATTCTTTTGCGTTTGTCATCACGCCCAGCCTTCAGGAGTTTGAAGCTCGTCACAGTCATTCAATCCCAGTATCCTACTCGGAATACGATAGACAAGGTTTAGACTTTCCGGATCCTCATGAATGCTGCCATCTATCTAGCTTATACCACGAAGATTCTGTTGGGGAATCTAAGAGATATGCGCCCGGCCTAAGGTAGAACGGAAGTGGCTGTTAGTCACGCGCGTTCATAGGTGAGAATGATGATGAGTGTCACGGATCATCATATTCATCAAAGTGTTGTGCAACATATATCTTGGAATAAGAATAAAAGAGAATTGAATAGAAAGTAATAGTAATTGTATTGAAACTTGAGGTACAGCAGAGCTCCACACCCTTAATCTATGGTGTGCAGAAACTCCACCGTTGAAAATACATAAGTGAAAGGTTCAGGCATGGCCGAATGGCCAGCCCCCTGAATGATCAAAAGACCGAATGATCAAAGACTAAAACAGTCAAAAGATTAAACTGTCAAAAGATGTCTAATACAATAGTAACTTATCCTATTTATACTAGACTAGCTACTAGGGTTTACATGAGTAAGTAATTGATGTACAAATCCACTTCCGGGGCCCACTTGGTGTATGCTTGGGCTGAGCTTGATCTATCCACGAGATGAGGCTTCTCTTGGAGTTGAACTCCAAGTTATAACGTGTTTTGGGCGTTCAACTCCGGATCATGACGTGTTTCTGGCGTTTAACTCCAGACAGCAGCATGTACTTGGCGTTCAATGCCAAGTTACGTCGTCAATTTCCAAATAAAGTATGAACTATTATATATTTCTGGAAAGCTCTGGATGTCTACTTTCCAACGCCATTGAGAGCGCGCCATTTGGAGTTTTATAGCTCCAGAAAATCTATTTCGAGTGCAGGGAGGTCAGATTCCAACAGCATCAGTAGTCCTTTTGTCAGCCTTCTTCAGAGTTTTGCTCAAGTCCCTTAATTTCATCCAGAAATTACCTGAAATCACAGAAAAATACACAAACTCATAGTAAAGTCCAGAAATGTTAATTTAACATAAAAACTAATGAAAACATCCCTAAAAGTAGCTTGAACTTACTAAAAACTACCTAAAAATAATGCCAAAAAGCGTATAAATTATCCGCTCATCAACGGCAACATAAAATCCCTCCATTATTTGGGTCTAGGAAAGTGTGTGGTATATAATCAGGGACCATTCTTCATCTCTTCTCATGAGCAATTAGACCAAGGAATTGGCTATTGATCAATATTTGAGAGATTGAGTCACCAAGGAATTGGGGCTCAATCAATCATGATTGCCAAGAGGTCAATGAGTTGCATGATTGAAGATGAGATGAAATTAATTAAGCCTGAGAATGCAATATCTCTTGATCCCAATGCTTATTTTATCTTTCTTTCTTTTATTTACTTTATGGTTATTTACATTTTCTGCACTTTACATTTCTAACACTTTACTTTCTTGTACTTTACTTTCCTTGCCATTTACTTTCTTGCACTTTATTACTTTCCTTTACTTTCATGTCATTTACTTTTCTTATTGCTTATCACTAAAATTGAATCGTCTAACTAGGATAATCAATTAACTATTATTTACCTTAATCCATTAATCTCTGTGGGATTCAACCCCACTTCTAGTGGGTTATTACTTGACGATATTTGGAGCGCTTGCCAAACAACGGATTCATTATATATGTAGGTAGTGAATTCCGGTCATCACTGCCATATCTGACACTTGTTGATTGTTTCTTTACCATCTTTTACTGTCCGAGATGTTCGGTAGTGACCTCTTCTTCTTTTTTCTTATTGAAGGTGTAGTTGCTATATGTCTACCCGTAGCAACAGTTACTGTGGCCGATCCGGAGTACTGTGAGAGGCTTAGGAGGTTCCATAGGATATGTAACAACAGGGATGATGAAAAGAATTATGAACTAGTGTCGCGTGATCTTGAGGCGAGGGTTAGTTTCCCTTCTTTAACTCAGGGAGAAAGGCCCTTCTTCTATGCTTATGACTACTTCTTTAGTCAGCTGAATATCACAATCCCTTTTACTGCTTTTGAGACCAACCTCTTATGGACTTGTAATGTGGCCCCTTCATAGCTTCATCTGAACTCTTGGGCCTTCATTAAGATTTTCCAGCTATTGTGTCAGGAATTAGGTGTCCGACCTACTACACCCCTTTTTCTTTATCTTTTTGTTTTGACTAAGCCTGGAGTGGCCAAAAAGAAAGCTTCTAGAATTTCCTTCCGAGCTACCCAGGGGAAGAAAGTTTTTTCAATGTTTGACAAGTCCTTTCGAGATTTTAAGAACTATTACTTTAAGGTCTGAGCTGTCGAGAATGCCTGACCTTTCTTTTTATATGAGAATGATGAGCCGACCTTTCCTTTATGTTGGCAAAAAGATATAGTAGCTACTAATTACTCTTGGGAGAGTTTAGATGAGGTTGAATAGGCCTTTGTGGGTGTTCTAAAGGAGCACTGGAGGGAGCCTCCTCATCTGGACATGAAGAGATTTCTAGGAGATCCTTCCCTCCTTCGTGCCGAGCTAGGTAGTGTTTGACTTCTTTTAGAAGTGGTTTTCTTCTTTTGTTTGTAATGTTATCCCTCCTTATTATAATAACTTGTTTTTCCTGGTTTCTTTTTCAGAGATGGTGAAATCTTCGGATTCCATGAAGGCCTTTCGGAGGGCCAAAAAGGCGACTGCTGCCCAAAATTTCTCAGCAAAGGCCTCGGGGGAAGGGTCTTCTCAAGTGTCCCCAAAAAAGCCGACTTCTAACTCTCAAGGCCCAAGAAAGATCATCCCGACCCCTAGAGTTTGGGTAGTTCCCTCTGATCCATCTCAGGTGACTTCTGGCCTTGCCTCCTCTCCCAATACTGCTAGCTTGCCTCCCAAGCGTCAAAAAACTATTGGGATGTATAAACTTGATGACAAAGAATTCGACAGTGTGGCCTTTGCCATTGAATTGATTGCTCCCCATGGTAAGGTTCCACTGGATGACATCTCCATTCTTTGACACCTTGACTATATAACAAACAACAGCATTCGAATGGCCAATGTTGGTGCGGCCTTATCTAGGGTTGTTAAGGAGTCCCATGTCCGTGCTATCAAGGCTTTTCTAGAGGATGCCCAGGCTGAGTTTAATAGGGTGAAAGGTCTGAAGGATGAGCTGGACGCCAGGGTTGCCAAGCTGAAGATTGATGTGGAAAAAGAGAATGAGCACGCTACTAAGGTGGAGGTAGCTGCTAACATGGCTGAGGAGGCTGCAAAGAAGTATAAGGAGAGCTATACCCAGACCTATGGCGAGTTATTGGAAACTAAGGAGAGGCTTCAATCTGTCCAAGATGATTATGCCGAGCTTCAAGGGCATATGGTGAATAGTATGACTGATATGTTCGAGATCCTGAAGGCTCATGTCTGAGTTATTGCGCCCAAAGCCGATCTCTCCCTGTTCAGCATGGATAATGTGGTAGAGGATGGCAAAATTGTGCCAGCCACTGATGATGATGATGAGGGGCCTCCTCTTGTGCCACCGGCCAAAGCTTCAGTAGCTTCAGCTTCTTCCATTCCTTCAGAGGTCGACCCTCCAGAGCCCGAGCCCGAGGTGCGGATTCTGAATGGGCCGGATGGAGTCGTTATTTCTCCCCCGATCTCGACCATTCCTCATTCTCCCCCTGCCAATGATGCTACTACTGGGGCGAATTTGGATCCCCTATGACTTTTTATGATTGTGTACTGTTACAGTCCGACTTGTGGACTTTGAACTTTTGCTTATGTTTTTGTAGTTTGACTCTCTCTCTAACATTTGGTTGCTTTCTAGCAACTTTTTATTTCCTTAGAAAACAAAACACTTTAAACTCTTGGGTTGCCCTTTTGGCAGCCTTCGAGTCTTTAATGCTTGAAGAATGCATTTTGCTGAATGTCTGGAGGTTTACTTTTTGTCAATCTTTTGGAATTTGATAGAGATCAAGTCTTTCCTAGTCCGACCTCCTTTGAGTGGGTTTTTCTACCCTCGCCCTTAGGCTTACGCTTTCCTTTCAATTGGTACTCGTCAACCCTTTATTAAGTCAGGCAAAATTATTCTTGTGGCTTGGTGTTCGAACTTTTAACGACTTGTCCGATCACTTTTCAGTGTTCTTTATATAGAACCTTTTTAGTCTCGGATGACTTTTTGTGACCGTGCCTTCTCCGAGCGGAGTTTGCACCCTTTTAGCTAAGCACTTTTGAGTCTTAAGTTTTTCAACCTTTGGCTTTTTTCTTTTGAGATCGTACATGTGCCCCTTTGACGTCGATCCGTACGACCTTGTTATTCAGGCTTTTTAGTCATATTCCAACAACTTTTTAGGTAGTGTTCCTAATGAGGAACCTTTTCTTTATAGTTTGTTTGGATGACTTTTTAGCGTTGTTTCAACTTGTGCTTTTACCTTTTAAGTAGTGTCTTTTTGCAAGACTTGTACCTTTCGGTGAAGCACTTCTGGCCTTTGGTTCTTTAACCTTTCTTTGGCCTTTGTGAGGTGTTTTCGTCCCTTTTTAGTGATCCTTTCATCGGTCCGACTTTTCTATCGGGCCTTCTTAAGTTATTTTTAGTAATCCATTTTTAGTCAGAGCTTGTCAGGTTGCTTTTTATGGGGTTACTTTTTATAACTTCTTGCATTAACTTGCTTCTATCGCTTCACCTTGCCGACTTCTTTGTAATTGGACGATGAATTTTGCGTTTTATTAGCTTAGATTAATGCATCTTGGTAGGAAACTTTTTAGGGAATTGGTAACTTTCAAATAATAATGAGATAAAAACATAAATAAAAGTGTATACATTTGAGTACTTACCTTTCTAGGTCGGGCAGTTTTTTAGATCTCGGCCTGGCGCCTCATTAAAAAATCTTTTTAGGAAAAACAATGCGCCTTGACCTAAGATCTTTACTATTTTCTAGCTATAGAACCTTCTTAGTTTACAAGCATACCATGACCTTGGTAGCTCTCGCCCTTCTAGGTTAGACACCTTGTAGTAACCTTTCCCTAATACTTCTACTACTCGGTATAGTCCTTTCCAGTTTGCTACTAGCTTCCCTTCTCCTGACCGACCTACTCCGATATCATTTCGGATTAAGATGAGATCATTAGTGGTGAAGCTTTGCTGGATTGCCTTCCGATTATACCTCAGATCCATTCAACGCTTTAGGGCTTCCTCTCTAATTCGAACTCTTTCTCGGACTTCTGGGAGTAGGTCGAGCTCTTCCCTTTGAGCTTGGGAGTTGGTATCTTCATTGTAGAGGATCACTCTGGGAGATCCTTCTTCTATTTCCATGGGAATCATTGCCTCCATTCTGTAAGCAAGTCGGAATGGTGATTCTCCAGTGGTTGAGTGTGGTGTTGTCCGGTATGCCCATAGGATTTGCGCGAGCTCTTCAGCCTAAGCTCCTTTGGTGTTTTGTAGTATCCGTTTTAACCAGGCTATTATGACTTTGTTGGCATCTTTCGCCTGTCCATTGGCTTGAGGGTGCTTGGTGGACGAAATTGTGATCATCAATAATGGCTCCAAAGACTTTGTAGCACTCTCAAACGTGAATCACACTTAGTCACAACTCCGCACAACTAACCAGCAAGTGCACTGGGTCGTCCAAATAATACCTTACGTGAGTAAGGGTCGATCCCACGGAGATTGTTGGTATGAAGCAAGCTATGGTCATCTTGTAAATCTCAGTTATGTGGATAATAAATGTTATGGAGTTTTCAAATAGTAAATAAATAAAACAGAAAATAAAGATAGAGTTACTCATGCAATTCAATGGTGGAAATTTCAAATAAGTGTATGGAGATGCTTGTCCCTATTGGATCTCTGCTTTCCTACTGCCTTCCTTCAATCCTTCTTATTCCTTTCCATGGCAAGCTGTATGTAGGGCATCACCGTTGTTAATTGCTACATCCCATCCTCTCAGTGAAAAAGGTCCAAATGCTCTGTGGTGCACGAAATTGCAATCACACTTTTGCAATCCCGCACAACTAACCAGCAAGTGCACTGGGTCGTCCAAGTAATACCTTGCGTGAGCAAGGGTCGATCCCACGGAGATTGTCGGCTTGAAGCAAGCTATGGTTATCTTGTAAATCTTAGTCAGGATATCAGAAATTATCAGGATTGATTGTGAAAAGCAAAAGAACATGAAATAATTACTTGTTTTGCAGTAATGGAGAATAGGTTGAGGTTTGGAGATGCTCCATCTTCTGAATCTCTGCTTTCCTACTGTCTTCTTCTTCAAACACGCAAGTCTCCTTCCATGGCAAGCTGTATGTAGGGTTTCACCGTTGTCAATGGCTACCTCCCATCCTCTCAGTGAAAACGATTGCATATGCTCTGTCACAGCACGCGAAATTCATTTGTCGGTTCTCGGTTAGGCCGGAATAGAATCCAGTGATTCTTTTGCGTCTGTCACTAACGCCCCGCCTGCTAGGAGTTTGAAGCACGTCACAGTCATTCAATCATTGAATCCTACTCAGAATACCACAGACAAGGTTTAGACCTTCCGGATTCTCTTGAATGCCGCCATCAATTCTAGCTTATACCACGAAGATTCCGATTAAAGAATCCAAGAGATAATTACTTAATCTAAGGTAGAACGGAGGTGGTTGTCAGGCACACGTTCATAGTTGAGAATGATGATGATTGTCACGGATCATCACATTCATCCGGATTAAGAACAAGTATTATCTTAGAATGGAAGCAAGCATGATTGAATGAGAAACAGTAGTAATTGCATTAATCCATCAAGACACAGCAGAGCTCCTCACCCCCAACCATGGGGTTTAGAGACTCATGCCGTGGAAAGTACACAAAGAAAGGTGTAAAGTGTCATGAGGTCATAAGGTACTGATACAATGTCAAAAGATCCTATTAATAGTAAACTAGTAGCCTAGGGTGTACAGAAATGAGTAAATGACGTAAAAATCCACTTCTGGGTCCACTTGGTGTGTGCTTGGGCTGAGCAATGAAGCATTTTCGTGTAGAGACCTTTTCTGGAGTTAAACGCCAGCTTTCATGCCAGTTTGGGCGTTTAACTCCAAGTTTTATGCCAGTTCCGGCGTTTAACGCTGGAATTTCTGAGGCTGATTTGCCACGCCGGTTTGGGCCATCAAATCTTGGGCAAAGTATGGACTATCATATATTGCTGGAAAGCCCAGGATGTCTACTTTCCAAAGCCGTTGAGAGCGCGCCAATTGGGCTTCTGTAGCTCCAGAAAATCCGCTTCGAATGCAGGGAGGTCAGAATCCAACAGCATCTGCAGTCCTTTTTGGTCTCGGAATCAGATTTTTGCTCAGGACCCTTAATTTCAGCCAGAAAATACCTGAAATCACAGAAAAACACACAAACTCATAGTAAAGTCCAGAAAAGTGAATTTTAGCTAATAACTAATAAAAATATACTAAAAACTAACTAGATTATACTAAAAACATACTGAAAACAATGCCAAAAAGCATACAAATTATCCGCTCATCACAACACCAAACTTAAATTGTTGCCTGTCCCCAAGCAACTGAAAATCAAAATAGGATAAAAAGAAGAGAATATACTATAGACTCCAAAATATCAAGGAAACATAGTTCCAATTAGATGAGCGGGACTAGTAGCTTTTTGCCTCCGAACAGTTTTGGCATCTCACTCTATCCTTTGAGGTTCAGAATGATTGGCATCTATAAGAACTCAGAACTCAGATAGTGTTATTGATTCTCTTAGTTGAGCATAATGATTCTTGAACATAGCTAGTGTATGAGTCTTGGCTGTGGCCCAAAGCACTCTATCTTCCAGTATTACCACCGGATACATACATGCCACAGACACATAATTGGGTGAACCTTTTCAGATTGTGACTCAGCTTTGCTAAAGTCCCCAATTAGAGGTGTCCAAGGTTCTTAAGCACACTCTTGTTGCCTTGGATCACAACTTTATTTCTTTCTTTTTCTCCCTTCTTTTTTTTTTCGAAATTTTTTTTTTCGTTCACTGCTTTTTCTTGCTTCAAGAATCAATCTAATGATTTTTAGATCCTCAATAACAGTTCTCTTTTTCTTCCTTCTTTCAAGAGCCAACAATTTTTTTAACATTCTCAAAACAACAAATTCAAGAGACATATGCACTGTTCAAGCATTCATTCAGAAAGTAAAAAGTATTGTCACCACATCAAACTAATTCAACTAGTTTCAATGATAAATTTCGAAATCCTGTACTTCTTGTTCTTTTGTGATTAAAGCATTTTTCATTTAAGAGAGGTGATGGATTCATAGGACATTCATATCTTTAAGGCATAAAATTTCAATTTTATTAATTATGAATTAAAACAAGACTAAAAAATAGATATAAAATGAGACTAGAAAAACGAAAAATAAAAACAAAACAAAGGAAAAAAAACGCAAACATAGGCTCCTAATGATAGAGGTTTTCACAGAGCAAGGAGATCAAGCTTGGGTAAGCCAATTTGGCTTCAGTGGAATTCTTATTTGCAGTTGTGTAGATCTCACAAGCAATCACATGATGGACCTCCACTTCTTTTCCAAGCATAATGCAATGAATCATCACTGCTCTCTTGATGGTGACCTCAGAACGGTTGCTAGTGGGCAATATGGAACGCCCAATAAAGTCTAGCCAACCTCTTGCAATTGGCTTGAGGTCTCCCCTCTTGAGTTGGTTTGGGACACCCTTTGAATTGGTTATCCACTTAGTCCCAGGGAGGCGTATGTCCTCTAGAACTTGATCCAACCCTTTATCTACTCTCACCATCCTCCTATTGAAGGAATCAGGATCATCTTGCAGTTGAGGTAGTTTGAAGATTTCTCTTATTTTGTCCAGATGAAAGTACATAACTTGCCCTCTGACCATGGTTCTGTAGGTATGGTAAGCAGTTCCAGTCATTCTCTGCTTATCTGTTAGCCACAGATTTGAGTAGAATTCCTGAACCATGTTCCTGCCAACCTTTATTTCAGGATTGGTCAGAACTTCCCAACCTCTGTTTCGAATTTGCTCTTGGATCTCCGGATATTCATCTTCTTTCAGATCAAATTTAACTTCCGGGATCACTGACCTCAGACCCATTATTTTGTGATAATGGTCTTCATGTTCTTTGGTTAAGAACTTCTCTTGATTCCAAAGATTCTTTGGATTAGTCTCTTTCTTTCCTCTTAAATTGGTTTGTTTTCCCTTAGGAGCCATGATCTTGATGAATCTTGGCTTAGTGATCACGGAAAAGCACACCAAACTTAGAGGTTTGCTTGTCCTCAAGCAAAAAGAAAAGAAAGAAGAGAAGAGAGAGATAGAGGAAGAGGAAATTCGAATGGTGTGGTGGGAGGAGAGAGCCAAACGTATATTTATAAGGTGGGGAGGGGAGTTTTTTTCGAAAAACAAGGAGAGATTTGAAGGAGATTTGAGAAGATGCGAAAAGAAATTGAGAAAAGGGTGATTTTTTTGAACAAAATTTGGGAATGATTTGAGAGATTTGAAGAGTGATTTTAGATATTTGAAAATTTGAAAGTGAATAATGAGAGATTGAAATGTATTTTTGTAGAAAAATATGGGTGAGAAAAGGAAAGTTTGAAAAAATCTGATTTGAAAACAAAATTGTGGTCCCCCTACCTTTCTGGCGTTAAACGCCCAGAATGGCACTCATTCTGGCGTTTAACGCCCAATTGGCACCCCTTTTGGGCGTTTAACGCCCAGCCAGGTGCCCTGGCTGGCGTTAAACGCCAGAAAACCTTTATCACTGGGTGTTTTTCTGAACGCCCAGGATGCTGCCCACCTGGCGTTAAACGCCCAGAATGGTGCCCATTCTGGCGTTTAACGCCCAAAATGGCACCATTCCTGGCGTTAAACGCCCAGAATGGGTACCATTCTGGGGTTTAACGCCCAAAATGCCCCTTACTGGCGTTTTTTCGCCAGTAAGCTCATTTTCTCTGCTTTTTGAGCTGAATCCTTCTATAACTCTATGAATTCCTTCATTTTTGATACTTGCCTCTGTAAGAACAATTCATACAACCTCCTAATGACTGGGTTGCCTCCCAGCAAGCGCTTCTTTACTGTCTTTAGCTGGACCTTCACTGAGAATCACTCAAGTCTCAGTTTTGAGCATTCCTGCTCAAAATTTCCTTCAAGATAATGCTTGATTCTCTGTCCATTGACAATGAACCTTTTGTCAGAATCAGTATCCTAAAGCTCAACATATCCATATGGTGACACTTTTGTAATCACATACGGACCCCTCCAACGGGATTTGAGTTTTCCTGGAAACAGTCTGAGCCTAGAGTTGAAGAGCAGAACTTTTTGTCCTGGCTCAAAGACTCTGGTTGACAACTTCTTGTCATGCCATTTCTTTGCCTTTTCCTTATAAATTTTTGCATTTTCAAAGACATTGAGTCTGAACTCCTCTAGCTCATTTAACTGGAGCAATCTTTTTTCACCAGCTAACTGTGCATCCATGTTTAGGAATCTGGTTGCCCAGTAGGCTTTATGTTCCAGTTCCACAGGCAAATGACAGGCCTTCCCATACACCAGTTGGTATGGGGAGGTTCCTATAGGAGTCTTGAATGCTGTTCTGTATGCCCACAGAGCATCATCCAAGCTCTTTGCCCAATCCTTTCTTCGGGCTATCACAGTCCGTTCTAGGATTCTTTTTAGTTCTCTGTTAGAGACTTCAGCTTGCCCATTTGTCTGTGGATGATACGGGGTTGCCACTTTGTGGCTAATTCCATATCTAACCATAGCAAGGTGTAGCTGTTTATTGCAGAAATGAGTGCCCCCGTCACTGATTAGCACTCTGGGAACGCCAAACCTGCTGAAAATGTTTTTCTGGAGGAATTTCAGTACGGTCTTTGTATCATTAGTGGGTGTAGCAATTGCTTCTACCCACTTAGATACATAGTCCACTGCCACCAGAATGTAAGTGTTTGAGTATGATGGTGGGAATGGCCCCATGAAGTCAATTCCCCATACATCAAACAATTCTATCTCTAATATCCCTTGTTGAGGCATGGCATATCCATGAGGCAGGTTACCAGCTCTTTGGCAACTGTCACAGTTACGCACAAACTCTCGGGAATCCTTATAGAGAGTAGGCCAGTAGAAGCCACATTGGGGGACTTTAGTGGCTGTTCGCTCACTTCCAAAATGTCCTCCATACTGTGATCCATGGCAGTGCCATAGGATCCTTTGTGCTTCTTCTCTGGGTATACATCTGCGGATCACTCCGTCAGCACATCTCTTAAAGAGATATGGTTCATCCCAGAGGTAGTACTTGGCATCTGAAATTAATTTCTTTCTCTGCACGTAGCTGTACTCTTTGGGAATGAACCTCACAGCTTTAAAATTTGCAATATCTGCAAACCATGGAGCTTCCTGAATGGCAAATAGTTGCTCATCTGGGAAAGTCTCAGAAATCTCAGTAGAAGGGAGGGATGCCCCAGCTACTGGTTCTATTCGGGACAGATGATCAGCTACTTGGTTCTCTGTCCCTTTTCTGTCTCTTATTTCTATATCAAACTCTTGTAGAAGCAACACCCATCTGATGAGCCTGGGTTTTGAATCCTGCTTTGTGAGTAGATATTTAAGAGCAGCATGGTCAGTGTACACAACCACCTTGGATCCCACTAGATAGGATCTAAACTTGTCAATGGCATAGACCACTGCAAGTAACTCTTTTTCTGTGGTTGTGTAGTTCTTCTGTGCGTCATTTAGAACACGGCTGGCATAGTAAATGACGTGCAGAAGCTTGTTATGCCTCTGTCCCAACACTGCACCAATGGCATGGTCACTGGCATCACACATTAGTTCAAATGGCAATGTCCAATCTGGTGCAGAGATGACTGGTGCTATGACCAGCTTAGCTTTCAAGGTCTCAAATGCCTGCAGACACTGTGTGTCAAACACAAATGGTGTGTCAGCAGCTAACAGGTTACTCAGAGGTTTTGCAATTTTCGAAAAATCCTTTATAAACCTTCTGTAGAATCCTGCATGCCCCAGAAAGCTTCTGATTGCCTTAACATTGGCAGGTGGTGGTAATTTTTCAATTACCTCTACCTTTGCCTTATCCACCTCTATTCCCTTGCTTGAAATTTTGTGTCCAAGGACAATTCCTTCAGTCACCATAAAGTGACATTTCTCCCAGTTTAAAACCAGGTTAGTCTCTTGGCACCTTTTCAGAACAAGTGCTAGGTGATTAAGACAGGAGCTAAATGAGTCTCCATATACTGAAAAGTCATCCATGAAGACTTCCAGAAATTTCTCTACCATATCTGAAAAGATAGAGAGCATGCACCTCTGAAAGGTTGCAGGTGCATTGCACAGACCAAAAGGCATCCTCCTGTAGGCAAACACGCCAGAAGGGCAAGTGAATGCTGTTTTCTCTTGGTCCTGAGGATCTACTGCAATTTGGTTGTAGCCTGAATAGCCATCCAAAAAGCAGTAATAATCATGGCCAGCTAGTCTTTCTAGCATTTGGTCTATGAATGGTAAAGGAAAATGATCCTTTCTGGTGGCTGTATTGAGCCTTCTGTAGTCAATACACATGCGCCACCCTGTGACTGTCCTTGTAGGAACCAGTTCATTTTTTTCATTATGAACCACTGTCATGCCTCCCTTTTTGGGAACAACTTGGACAGAGCTCACCCAGGGGCTATCAGAAATAGGATAAATAATCCCAGCCTCTAGTAATTTAGTGACCTCTTTCTGCACCACCTCCTTCATGGCAGGATTTAGCCTCCTCTGTGGTTGGACCACTGGTTTGGCATTATCCTCCAACAGGATCTTGTGCATGCATCTAGCTGGGCTAATGCCCTTAAGATCACTTATGGACCACCCAAGAGCTGTCTTGTGTGTCCTTAGCACTTGAATCAGTGCTTCCTCTTCCTGTGAATTTAAAGCCGAGCTTATAATCCCTGGAAAAGTGTCACCCTCTCCCAGAAATGCATATTTCAGGGATGGTGGTAGTGGTTTGAGTTCAGGCTTGGGAGGCTTATCCTCCTCCTAAGGAATTTTCGAAAATTCCTTTGCCTCCTCTAGTTCTTCTTGATCAGGTTGAGCATCTTTGAAGATGTCCTCAAGCTCTGATTCTAGGCTTTCAGCCATATTGATCTCTTCTACCAAGGAGTCAATAATGTCAGCGCCCATGCAGTCATTTGGTGTATCTGGATGCTGCATAGCTTTTACAGCATTCAACTTGAACTCGTCCTCATTGACTCTCAAGGTGACTTCCCCTTTTTGTACATCAATGAGAGTTCGTCCAGTTGCTAGGAAGGGTCTTCCTAGAATGAGGGTTGCACTCTTGTGCTCCTCCATTTCCAGCACCACAAAGTCGGTTGGAAAGGCGAATGGCCCAACCTTGACAATCATGTCCTCAATTATGCCTGATGGGTATTTAATGGAGCCATCAGCAAGTTGGAGGCATATCCGGGTTGGTTTGACTTCTCCAGTCAACCCAAGCTTTCTGATAGTGGATGTAGGTATTAGATTGATGCTTGCTCCAAGATCACATAGGGCTGTCTTGGTGCAAGCACCTTCTAATGTGCATGGTATCATAAAGCTTCCTGGATCTTGAAGCTTTTCTGGTAAGCTTTTTAATATGACTGCACTGCATTCTTCAGTGAGAAACACTTTTTCAGTTTCTCTCCAATCCTTCTTATGGCTTAAGATTTCTTTCATGAACTTAGCATAAGAAGGTATTTGCTCAAGTGCCTCTGCAAACGGAATCTTTATTTCAAGAGTCCTTAGATAGTCTGCAAAGCGGGCAAATTGCTTATCCTGTTCCGCTTGGCGGAGTTTTTGAGGATAAGGCATCTTGGCTTTATATTCTTCAACCTTAGATGCTGCAGGTTTATTCCTTACAGAAGTGGTTGAAGAAGCCTTGTTAGAGGGATTACTGTCAGCACTCTCAGGTGTCTGATTCTCCCTAGGCGTCTGAACGCCAGGATTGGGAGGAAATTGGGCGTTTAACGCCAACTTTTCCCCCTTTTCTGGCGTTTGAACGCCAGAACTGGGCAAGGAATGGGCGTTTAACGCCAGCTTTCCTTCCCTTTCTGGTGTTTGAACGCCAACAACATTCCTCTCTGGGCTCTTACTGTCCTCAGAGGGATTTTGAACAGTAGTTTGGTTGTCCTCTGTCAATTGTTCCTTGTTTGGCTTTTTACTTTTTTGAGCAGTGTTATTCAGGGTCTTCCCACTCCTCAATTGAACTGCTTGACATTCCTCTGTTATCTGTTTAGATATTTGCTGTTTTGCTTGATTTAACTGCAGTTCTATGCTCTTGTTAGCAACTTTAGTTTCATGGAGCATTTCTTTAAAGTCTACTAACTGTTCTGTCATCAGGAGCAATTGTTGATTAAGCTTAGTTATCTGTTCTTGAGGACTAGGGTCAGTGACTACTGCCATGACTTCCTCTTTTGGAGAGAACTCATTGCTAGAGTACAAATATTGGTTTCTAGCAACAGTGTCTATAAGCTCTTGAGCTTCTTCAATTGTCTTCCTCATGTGTATAGATCCACCAGCTGAGTGGTCTAAAGACATCTGAGCTTTTTCTGTAAGCCCATAGTAGAAAATGTCTAATTGTACCCACTCTGAAAACATTTCAGAGGGACATTTCCTTAGCATACCTCTATACCTCTCCCAGGCATTATAAAGGGATTCATTATCCTCTTGTTTAAAGCCTTGAATGTCCAGCCTTAGCTGTGTCATCCTCTTAGGAGGGTAAAAATGATTCAGGAATTTGTCTGATAACTGTTTCCATGTCTTTATGCTTGCTGTAGGTTGGTTATTCAACCACCTTTTAGCTTGATCTTTTACAGCAAATGGAAATAATAATAGTCTGTAGACATCCTGATCTACCTCTTTATCATGTACTGTGTCAGCAATTTGTAAAAACTGTGCCAGAAACTCAGTAGGTTCTTCCTGTGGAAGACCGGAATACTGGCAATTTTGCTGCACTATGATAATGAGTTGAGGATTTAGTTCAAAGCTGCTTGCTTTGATGGGAGGTGTACAGATGCTACTCCCATATGCAGCTGTAATGGGGTTAGCATATGACCCCAGAGTCCTTTTGGACTGATTGATCCCACTTAAGTCCATAATGGACAAAAGGGAAATGACAGTGATTGCAAAGAGATAAATTTTGTTTGTTTGTTTTTTTTTTTGAATTAACGAAAATAGAATAAAACAATAAAATTAAAATAAAAATTCGAAAATGAAAAAGAAAACAAGATCAAAGCAAATTGAAAACTGAATCAATGAGTTAATTAAAAAGATTTTGAAAATAGCAATTAGAAAGATATGATTGAAAAATTTTATGAAAAAGATTTGATTTTGAAAAGAGGAAAGAGAAAAACACAAAAAGACACCAAACTTAAAATTTTAGAAAATCAAACTCAAATTTTTCGAAAATTTTTAAGGGAAAAACACAAAGAGGACACCAAACTTAGAATTTTTATAAATCAAAAAGGGACTAAGAACATGCAAAAATCGAAAATTAAAAGAAAAACAAAAGCATGCAATTGACACCAAACTTAGAATATGAAACTAGACTCAACTAAAAGACTCTAAACCAACAAAAATAAAGCAGTCCTAATCTAAGCAACAAGATAAGCCGTCAGTTGTCCAAACTCAACAATCCCCGGCAACGGCGCCAAAAACTTGGTGCACGAAATTGCAATCACACTTTTGCAATCCCGCACAACTAACCAGCAAGTGCACTGGGTCGTCCAAGTAATACCTTGCGTGAGCAAGGGTCGATCCCACGGAGATTGTCGGCTTGAAGCAAGCTATGGTTATCTTGTAAATCTTAGTCAGGATATCAGAAATTATCAGGATTGATTGTGAAAAGCAAAAGAACATGAAATAATTACTTGTTTTGCAGTAATGGAGAATAGGTTGAGGTTTGGAGATGCTCCATCTTCTGAATCTCTGCTTTCCTACTGTCTTCTTCTTCAAACACGCAAGTCTCCTTCCATGGCAAGCTGTATGTAGGGTTTCACCGTTGTCAATGGCTACCTCCCATCCTCTCAGTGAAAACGATTGCATATGCTCTGTCACAGCACGCGGAATTCATCTGTCGGTTCTCGGTCAGGCCGGAATAGAATCCAGTGATTCTTTTGCGTCTGTCACTAACGCCCCGCCTGCTAGGAGTTTGAAGCACGTCACAGTCATTCAATCATTGAATCCTACTCAGAATACCACAGACAAGGTTTAGACCTTCCGGATTCTCTTGAATGCCGCCATCAATTCTAGCTTATACCACGAAGATTCCGATTAAAGAATCCAAGAGATAATTACTTAATCTAAGGTAGAACGGAGGTGGTTGTCAGGCACACGTTCATAGTTGAGAATGATGATGATTGTCACGGATCATCACATTCATTCGGATTAAGAACAAGTATTATCTTAGAATGGAAGCAAGCATGATTGAATGAGAAACAGTAGTAATTGCATTAATCCATCAAGACACAGCAGAGCTCCTCACCCCCAACCATGGGGTTTAGAGACTCATGCCGTGGAAAGTACACAAAGAAAGGTGTAAAGTGTCATGAGGTCATAAGGTACTGATACAATGTCAAAAGATCCTATTAATAGTAAACTAGTAGCCTAGGGTGTACAGAAATGAGTAAATGACGTAAAAATCCACTTCTGGGTCCACTTGGTGTGTGCTTGGGCTGAGCAATGAAGCATTTTCGTGTAGAGGCCTTTTCTGGAGTTAAACGCCAGCTTTCATGCCAGTTTGGGCGTTTAACTCCAAGTTTTATGCCAGTTCCGGCGTTTAACGCTGGAATTTCTGAGGCTGATTTGCCACGCCGGTTTGGGCCATCAAATCTTGGGCAAAGTATGGACTATCATATATTGCTGGAAAGCCCAGGATGTCTAATTTCCAAAGCCGTTGAGAGCGCGCCAATTGGGCTTCTGTAGCTCCAGAAAATCCGCTTCGAATGCAGGGAGGTCAGAATCCAACAGCATCTGCAGTCCTTTTTGGTCTCGGAATCAGATTTTTGCTCAGGACCCTTAATTTCAGCCAGAAAATACCTAAAATCACAGAAAAACACACAAACTCATAGTAAAGTCCAGAAAAGTAAATTTTAGCTAAAAACTAATAAAAATATACTAAAAACTAACTAGATTATACTAAAAACATACTGAAAACAATGCCAAAAAGCATACAAATTATCCGCTCATCACTCTGTCACAGCACGGCTAATCATCTGTCAGTTCTCGATCATGTTGGAATAGAATCCCTTGATTCTTTTGCGTTTGTCATCACGCCCAAAAATCACGAGTTTGAAGCTCGTCACAATCATTCAATCCCGGAATCCTACTCGGAATACCACAGACAAGGTTAAACTTTCCGGATTCCCATGAATGCCGCCATCAATTCAAGCTTATACCACGAAGATTCTGATTAAGGAATCCAAGAGATATGCGCCCGGTCTAAGGTAGAACGGAAGTGGTTGTCAGTCAAATGTTCATAGGTGAGAATGATGATGAGTGTCACGGATCATCACATTCATCAAGTTGAAGTGCAACGAATATCTTGGAACAAGAATAAGTTGAATTGAATAAAAAATAGAAGTACTTGCATTAAAACTCGAGGTACAGCAGAGCTCCATACCCTTAATCTATGGTGTGTAGAAACTCCACCATTAAAATTACATAAGTGATGAAGGTCCAGGCATGGCCAAATGGCCAGCCCCCAAAACGTGATCAATAGTCTCCTAAGATGAATAACAAAATAAAATGGAGACCAAAGATGTCTAATACACTAGTAAAAAGTTCTTTTGTACTAAACTAGCTACTAGGGTTTACAAAAGTAAGTAATTGATGCATAAATCCACTTCCGGGGCCTACTTGGTGTGTGTTTGGGCTGAGCTTGATATTTACACGAGCTGAGGCTTCTTTTGGAGTTGATTGCCAAGTTGTAACATGTTTCTGGCGTTCAACTCTGGTTCGTGACGTGTTTCTGGCGTTTGACTCCAGAATGCAGCATGGAACTAGCGTTGAGCACCAGTTTACGTCATCAAATCTCGAACAAAGTATGGACTATTATATATTTATGGAAAGCTCTGGATGTCTACTTTCCAACGCCGTTAAGAGCGCGCCATTTGGAGTTCTGTAGCTCCAGAAAATCCATTTCGAGTGCAGGGAGGTCAGATTCCAACAGCATCAGCAGTCTTTTGTCAGCCTTTTTTTCAGAGTTTTGCTCAGGTCCCTCAATTTCAGCCAGAAAATACCTGAAATCACAGAAAAATACACAAAATCATAGTAAAGTCCAGAAATGTGAATTTTACATAAAAACTAATGAAAACATCCCTAAAAGTAACTAGATCATACTAAAAACTACCTAAAAACAATGCCAAAAAGCGTATAAATTATTCGCTCATCACAACACCAAACTTAAATTGTTGCTTGTCCCCAAGCAACTGAAAATCAATTAGGATAAAAAGAAGAGAATATACTATAAATTCCAGAATATCAATGAATATTAGTCCTAATTAGATGAGCGGGACTTGTAGCTTTTTGCCTCTGAACAGTTTTGGCATCTCACTTTTTCCTTTGAAGTTTAGAATGATTGGCATCTATAGGAACTTAGAATTTCAGATAGTGTTATTGATTCTCCTAGTTAAGTATGTTGATTCTTGAACACAGCTACTTTTATGAGTCTTGGTCGTGGCCCTAAGCACTTTGTTTTCCAGTATTACCACCGGATACATAAATGCCACAGACACATAACTGGGTGAACCTTTTTAGATTGTGACTCAGCTTTGCTAAAGTCCCCAGTTAGAGGTGTCCAGAGCTCTTAAGCACACTCTTTTTGCTTTGGATCACGACTTTAACCACTCAGTCTCAAGCTTTTCACTTGGACCTGCATGCCACAAGCACATGGTTAGGGACAGCTTGATTTAGCCGCTTAGGCCTGGATTTTATTTCCTTGGGCCCTCCTATCCATTGATGCTCAAAGCTTTGGATCCTTTTTACCTTTGCCTTTTGGTTTTAAGGGCTATTGACTTTTTCTGCTTGCTTTTTCTTTTTCTTTCTATTTTTTTCACAAATATTTTTTTTCGCAAGCTTTTGCTTTTTTACTGCTTTTTCTTGCTTCAAGAATCAATTTCATGATTTTTCAAATTGTCAATAACATTCTCTTTGTTCATCATTCTTTCAAGAGCCAACAATTTTAACATTCATAAATAACAAGATAAAAAATATGCACTATTCAATCATTCATTCAGAAAATAAAAAGTATTGTCACCACATCAATATAATTAAACTAAATTCAAGGATAATTTCGAAATTCATGTACTTCTTGTTCTTTTGAATTAGAAACATTTTTTTCCTTTAAGAAAGGTGAAGGATTCATGGAATTATTCATAGCCGTAAGACATAGTTACTAAATACTAATGATCATGTAATAAAGACACAAAACATAAACACACATATAGCATAAAAACCAAAAAACAGAGAAAAATAAGAACAAGGAATGAGTCCACCTTAGTGATGGTGGTGCCTTCTTGAAGGACCAATGGTGCTTTGAGCTCCTCTATGTCTCTTCCTTGCCTTTGTTGCATGATCCCTAGTGATTTTGGTGCTCCTATCCTTAGTTGCTCCCAATAATTGTGTGGAGGAAAATGTATCTCCTGAGGTATCTCAGTGATTTCTTGATGAGGGAATTTCTCATGCTCTCTTGATGTGTAGTCAAATGCTCTTCTACTGAGCTATGGACCCTTGAGATGAATCTCTCCATCTCCCATGACTCGGAGGTGGAAAAAATTTTTTTGTCTTCCCTTTTCTCTTTTTTTTTTTTTTGAGGTTTCTCTGGCCTTAGGTGCCATCAATGGTTATGGAAAAACAAAAAAGCTATGCTTTTACCACACCAAAATTAGAATGTTGCTCGCCCTCGAGCAAAGAAGAAAGAATGGAAGGAAAAGAAGAGATAGAAGAGAAGGAGAGATGTGTATGTTTCAGCCATATGGGTGGGATTGGGTGGGAAAGAGATGGATAGATGTGAGTGGTGAAGAGGTGATGGGGAAGAGGGATTAACATGATTGGTGAAGAAGAGAGAAGGTGAGTTGAGGTAGGTGGGGATCCTGTGGGGTCTACAGATCCTGAGATGATCTTGTAGGGTCCACAGATCCTGAGATGATCCTGTGGGGTCCACAGATCCTGAGGTGTCAAGAATTTACATCCCTGCACCAATTAGGCATGTAAAATGCCTTTGCGTGCAATTTTGGTGTTTAAATGCCGAAGCGATGCATGTTCTGGGCGTTTAACGCCCATGTGCAGCATGTTTCTGGCGTTGAACGCCAGTTCCATGCTTGTTTCTGGCATTCAGCGCCAGCTCTCCTCAGGGTGCATTCCTGGCGTTTAAACGCCAGGATGGTTCTTGTGTCTGGCGTTCAATGCCAGATCCATGCTCTGTTCTGGCGTTGAACGCCAGCCAGATGCTCCTTACTGGCGTTTAAACGCTAGTAAGTCCTTCCTCCAGGGTGTGATTTTTCTTCTGCTGTTTTTGATTCTATTTTTAATTTTTGTATTTGTTTTGTGACTCCACATGATCATGAACCTAATAAAACATAAAAGAATAATAAAAAGAAAAATAAAATTAGATAAATAAAAATTGGGTTGCCTCCCAATAAGCGCTTCTTTAATGTCAATAGCTTGATAGTGAGCTCTCATGGAGCTTCACAGATGTTCAGAGCATTGTTGGGACCTCCCAACACCAAACTTAGAGTTTGAATGTGGGGGTTCAACACTAAACTTAGAGTTTGGTTGTGGCCTCCCAACACCAAACTTAGAGTTTGACTGTGGGGGCTCTGTTTGACTCTGCATTGAGAGAAGCTATTCATGCTTCCTCTCATTACCAAATAACTTGGCATTTAGCTTCATGATGGCTCCTAGATATTAAGCAACTTGCTCTCCAGTTACATCTTCATCATCTTCAGAGGAAGAATAGTCTTCAGAGCTCATGAATGGTAGAAGGAGGTTTAATGGAATCTCTATGGTCTCTATATGAGCCTCAGATTCCTTTGGGTCCTCAATGGGGAACTCCTTCTTGGTTGGGAGACGTCCCATGAGGTCTTCCTCTTTGGGATTCATGTCCTCCCCTTCCTCCTTGCATTCGGCCATATTGATTATATCAATGGCCTTGCATTCTCTCTTTGGATTCTCTTCTGTATTACTTGAGAGAGTACTAGGAAGAGTTTCAGTGACTTTCTTACTCAGCTAGCCCACTTGTGCCTCCAAATTTCTAATGGAGGACCTTGTTTCACTCATGAAACTTAAAGTGGCTTTAGCCAAATCAGAGACTATATTTGATAAGTTAGAGGTTCTCTGTTCATAATTCTCTATCTGTTGCTGAGAAGATGATGGATAAGGCTTGATATTGCTGAGCCTATTTCTTCCACCATTATTAAAGCCTTGTTGAAGCTTTTGTTGATCCTTCCATGAGAAATTTGGATGATTTCTCCATGATGAATTATAGGTGTTTCCATAAGGTTCACCCATATAATTTACTTCTGCTATTGCAGGGTTCTCAGGATCATAAGCTTCTTCGTTAGTACTGTTGGATGCATTTTACTATCCATTCAGACTTTGAGAAATCATGTTAACTTGCTAAGCCAACATTTTGTTCTGAGCCAAAAAGGCATTCAGAGCATCAATTTCAAGAACTCCCTTCCTTTGAGGCGTCCCGTTATTCACGGAATTCCTCCTAGAAGTGTACATGAACTGGTTATTTGCAACCATGTCAATAAGTTCTTGAGCTTCTGCAGGCGTTTTCTTTAGGTGAATGGATCCATGATGAGCGGATAATTTGTACGCTTTTTGGCATTGTTTTTAGTATGTTTCTAGTAGGATCTAGTTAGTTTTTAGTATATTTTTATTAGTTTTTAGTTAAAATTCACTTTTCTGGACTTTACTATGAGTTTGTGTGTTTTTCTGTGATTTCAGGTATTTTCTGGCTGAAATTGAGGGACCTGAGCAAAAATCTGATTCAGAGACTAAAAAGGACTGCAGATGCTGTTGGATTCTGACCTCCCTGCACTCGAAGTGGATTTTCTGGAGCTACAGAAGCCCAATTGGCGCGCTCTCAACGGCGTTGGAAAGTAGACATCCTGGGCTTTCCAGCAATATATGATAGTTCATACTTTGCCCAAGATTTGATGGCCCAAACCGGCGTTCAAAGTCACCCTCAGAATTCCAGCGTTAAACGCCGGAACTGGCACCAAAATGGGAGTTAAACGCCCAAACTGGCATAAAAGCTGGCGTTTAACTCCAAGAAGAGTCTCTACACGAAAATGCTTCAATGCTCAGCCCAAGCACACACCAAGTGGGCCCGGAAGTGGATTTTTATGTCATTTACTCATCTCTGTAAACCCTAGGCTACTAGTTCTCTATAAGTAGGACCTTTTACTATTGTATTTTCATCTTTGGACATTTAGTTCTTAGATCACTTTGGGAGGCTGGCCATTCGGCCATGCCTAGACCTTGTTCTTATGTATTTTCAACGGTGGAGTTTCTACACACCATAGATTAAGGTGTGGAGCTCTGCTGTACCTCGAGTATTAATGCAATTACTTTTGTTCTTCTATTCAATTCCACTTGTTCTTGTTCCAAGATACCACTTGTTCTTCAACTTGATGAATGTGATGATCCGTGACACTCATCATCATTCTCACCTATGAACGTGTGCCTGACAACCACCTCCGTTCTACCTTAGATTGGGTGGATATCTCTTGGATTCCTGATACACGATGCATGGTTGATCGCCTGACAACCGAGCGCTCGCCTGACAAATGAGCCAGCCATTCCGTGAGATCAGAGTCTTCGTGGTATAGGCTAGAACTGATGGCGGAATTCAAGAGAATCCGGAAGGTCTAAACATTGTCTGTGGTATTCTGAGTAGGATTCAATGATTGAATGACTGTGACGAGCTTCAAACTCTTGAGGGCGGGGCGTTAGTGACAGACGCAAAAGAATCACTGGATTCTATTCCGGCCTGATTGAGAACCGACAGATGGATAGCCGTGCCGTGACAGGGTGCGTTGAACATTTCCACTGAGAGGATGGGAGGTAGCCACTGACAACAGTGAAACCCTTGCATAAGCTTGCCATGGAAAGGAGTAAGAAGGATTGGATGAAGACAGTAAGAAAGCAGAGAGACGGAAGGAACACAGCATCTTCATACGGTTATCTGAAATTCCTACCAATGAATTACATAAGTATCTCTATCTTTATCTTTATGTTTTATTCATCATTCATAACCATTTGAGTTTGCCTGACTAAGATTTACAAGGTGACCATAGCTTGCTTCATACCAACAATCTCTGTGGGATCGACCCTTACTCGCGTAAGGTTCATTACTTGGACGACCCAGTACACTTGTTGGTTAGTTGTGTGAAGTTGTAGTGATCACAATTTCGCGCCACCAATCCACCTGTAGAATGGTCCAATGACATCTTAGAGAACTCAGATAGACCATAATAGAATATATCTATCATGGTCCATTCTGAAAACATGTCAGAAGGACATCTTTTGGTCATCTGTTTGTATCTTTCCCAAGCTTTATAGAGGGATTCACCATCTTTTTGTTTGAAGGCCTGAACATCCACTCTAAGCTTGTCAGCTTTTGAGGAGGAAAGAGTTTAGCCAAGGAGGCTGTGACCAGCTTATCCCAAGAGTCTAGGCTATCCTTAGGTTGTGAGTCCAACCATGTTCTAGCTCTGTCTCTTACAGCAAAAGGGAAAAGCATGAGCCTGTAGACTTCAAGATCTACTCCATTAGTCTTAACAGTCTCACAGATCTGCAAGAACTCAGTTAAGAACTGGTAGGGATCTTCTGATGAAAGTCCATGAAACTTGCAGTTCTGTTGCATTAGAGCAACTAGTTGAGGTTTCAGCTCAAAATTATTTGCTCCAATGGCAGGAATTGAGATGCTTCTTCCATCAAACTTGGAAGTAGGTGTAGTATAATCACCAAGCATCCTCCTTGCATTATTGTTGTTGGGTTCGGCTGCCATCTCCTTTTCTTGTTCGAAAATTTCAGCAAGGTTGTCTCTGGATTATTGTAATTTAGCTTCTCTTAGTTTCCTCTTCAGAGTCCTTTCAGGTTCTGGATCAGCTTCCACAAGAATGCCTTTTTCCTTGTTCCTGCTTATATGAAAGAGAAGAGAACAAGAAAAGAAGAGAAGAGGAATCCTCTATGTCACAGTAAAGAGGTTCCTTATTGTTAGTAGAAGAAGAAAGGGAATAAAGAAAGGAGAATCCAAACAGAAGGGTGAGGATAGGGGTAGTGATTTCAGATGAAGAGAGGTGAAGAGAATTGTTAGTAAATAATTAAATAAATAGAAGAAGATGAGAGAGGGAGAAATTTTCGAAATTAAATTTTGAAAAGGAGTTAAATGATTTTTGAAAATAAAGATAAGAAATAAAGTTAAAATTTAAATTTAAAACAACTAATTAATTAAAAAGAATTTTGAAAAAGGGGTGAGATATTTTCGAAAATTAGAGAGAGAAAAGTAGTTAGGTGGTTTTGAAAAAGATAAGAAACAAACAAAAAGTCAAATAGTTAGTTGAAAAAGATTTGAAAATCAAATTTGAAAAGAAAAGAAGATAAGAAGTTAGAAAAGATATTTTAAAATCAAATTTTTGAAAAAGATAAAATTTTGAAAAAGATATGATATAAAAGATAAGATAAAAAGATATGATTAAAAAGATATGGTTAGAAAAGATTTAATTTTTAAAATTAAAATTAATTACTTGACTAACAAGAAACTAAAAGATATGATTCTAGAATTTAAAGATTGAACCTTTCTTAACAAGAAAGTAACAAACTTCAAATTTTTGAACCAATCACATTACTTGTTAGCATAATTTTCAAAAATTTTGAAATAAAATTAAGAAAATATTTTGAAAATCAATTTAAAAGAAATTTTCAAAAATATATAAAAAAATGAAAAAGATTTGAGTTTTGAAAAAGTTTTGAAAAGATAAGATTTTTAAAATTGAAATTTTGACTTGACTAACAAGAAAACAACTTATTTTAAAAATTTTTGACCAAGTCAACCCAAAATTTCGAATTTTTGAGAGAAATAAGGAAAATATATTTTTATTTTTGAATTTTTAATGATGAGAGAGAAAAACACAAAAATGTGCAAGAACACTATGAATGTCAAGATGAACACGAAGAACACTTTGAAGATCATGATGAACATCAAGAACATATTTTTGAAAAATTTTTGATGCAAAGAAAACATGCAAGACACCAAACTTAGAAATATTTAATGCATGGACACTATGAATGCAAAAATGCATATGAAAAACAATAAAAGACACAAAACAAGAAAACATCAAGATCAAACAAGAAGACTTACCAAGAACAAGTTGAAGATCATGAAGAACACCATGAATGCATGAATTTTCGAAAAATAATGCATAAATTTTTACAAGCATGCAATTGACACCAAACTTAAAAATTGACTCAAGACTCAAACAAGAACACAAAATATTTTTTGTTTTTATGATTTTATGATTTTTTTGGATTTTCTTTTATATTTTTTGAAAAACATATAGGAAAAAGAAAGTAATGAATCCAAAGTCCTCAATCAAAATCCTGTGAATTAGCCATGGCTTAATAGCCAGGCAAGCTAAAACATGTTATATGAAACTCTAGGATTCATTCTTGAAAACTCTGAAAATTATTGAAAATAGGTGAGAAATTTTGAAAAATATTTTTAAAAACTTTTTGAAAAGAAAATAAAAAGAATATTACCTAATCTGAGCAACAAGACGAATCGTTAGTTGTCCATACTCGAACAATCCCCGGCAACGGTGCCAAAAACTTGGTGGACGAAATTGTGATCATCAACAATGGCTCCAAAGACTTGGTAGCATTCTCAAACGTGAATCACACTTAGTCACAACTCCGCACAACTAACCAGCAAGTGCACTGGGTGGTCCAAGTAATACCTTACGTGAGTAAGGGTCGATCCCACGGAGATTGTTGGTATGAAGCAAGCTATGGTCATCTTGTAAATCTCAATTAGGCGGATAATAAATGTTATGGAGTTTTCGAATAGTAAATAAATAAAATAGAAAATAAAGATAGAGTTACTCATGTAATTCAATTGTGGGAATTTCAGATAAGTGTATAAAGATACTTGTCCCTGTTGGATCTCTGCTATCCTACTGCCTTCCTTCAATCCTTCTTATTCCTTTCCATGGCATGCTAAGTCGAATTGAATAAAAAATAGAAGTACTTGCATTAAAACTCGATGTACAGCAGAGCTCCACACCCTTAATCTATGGTGTGTAGAAACTCCACTGTTAAAATTACATGAGTGATGAAGGTCCAGGCATGGCCGAATGGCCAGTCCCCAAAACGTGATCAATAGTCTCCTAAGATGAATAATAAAATAAAACTGAGACCAAAGATGTCTAATACACTAGTAAAATGTTCTATTTATACTAAACTAGCTACTAGGGTTTACAGAAGTAAGTAATTGATGCATAAATCCACTTCTGGGGCCCACTTGGTGTGTGTTTGGGTTGAGCTTGATCTTTACACGAGCTGAGGCTTCTTTTGGAGTTGAACTCCAAGTTGTAACATGTTTCTGGCGTTCAACTCTGGTTCGTGACGTGTTTCTGGCGTTTGACTCCAGAATGCAGCATGGAACTGGAGTTGAGCGCCAGTTTACGTCGTCAAATCTCGAACAAAATATGGACTATTATATACTGCTGGAAAGCTCTGGATGTCTACTTTCCAACGCCATTGAGAGCATATCATTTGGAGTTCTTTAGCTCCAGAAAATTCATCTCAAGTGTAGGGAGGTCATATTCCAACAGCATCAGCAGTCCTTTGTCAGCCTTTTTTTCAGAGTTTTGCTCAGGTCCCTCAATTTCAGCCAGAAAATACCTGAAATCACAGAAAAACACACAAAATCATAGTAAAGTCCAGAAATGTAAATTTTACATAAAAACTAATGAAAACATCCCTAAAAGTAACTAGATCATACTAAAAACTACCTAAAAACAATGCCAAAAAGCGTATAAATTATCCGCTCATCAGTGCTCTATAGAGGTGAACTGGTGCTTGATTTTCAAATCAGCTACCAAATTTCTGAAGCACGTGTCGGTGAATTGAGTGCCATTGTCTGTGGTAATGAAGTATGGTACCCCAAACCTTGTGACAATGTTCCAGTATAAGAACTTCCGACTTATTTGGGTGGTGGCAGTGGCCAAAGGTTCTGCCTCAATCTATTTTGTAAAATAATCTATTCCTACAATAAGGAACTTAACTTGCCCTGATCCCTGAGGAAAAGGTCCGAGGAGGTCAACCCCCTATTTTGCGAATAGCCAGGGTGAAGTGACACAAATGAGTTCTTCGGGTGGTGCGATGTGGAAGTTTGCGTGCTTCTAACATGGGGGGCATGTTTTGACAAACTCTGTTGCTTCCTTTTGCAAGGTCGGCCAGTAGAATCCAGCTCGAGTACCTTTCTCAAACGAGCTCGTGCCCCGAGGTGGTTGCCGCACATACCACTGTGGACTTCTTCGAAGACTTCCCTTGTAGTGAAGGTCGGGACGCATTTTAGGAGGGGTGTAGAGATTCCTCTCCTATATAGGACGTCGTGTACTATGGTGTAGTACTGCGCTTCTCGTACTAGCCTTTTTGCCTCCTTTTTGTCTGCGGGAAGTATTTCCAACTTGAGATAGCTGACTATAGGAGTCATCCACCCTTGGTCCTGGTCTGATATGTTTAGGACCTTTTTCTTTTCCGTGGTTGATGGATTTTGTAGTGTTTTTTAGATGCAGCTTCTATTATTACCCCCTGCTTTGGTGCTGACTAATTTTGAAAGTGCATCAGCTCGGGCATTTTGTTCCCTGGGTATATGTTGGATCCCATATCCCATGAATTGTCTGAGTTGTTCTCTGGTCTTGTCTAAGTACTTTCTCATGGTGGGATCCTTGGCCTGGTAGCTGGTGCACGAATTTGCAATCCGTACAACTAACCAGCAAGTGCACTAGGTCGTCCAAGTAATACCTTACGTGAGTAAGGGTCGATCCCACGAAGATTATTGGTTTGAAGCAAACTATGTTTATTTTATTAGTCTTAGTCATGATGCCAATAAGATTAATTGGATTTAATTGTAAGAAGTAAAAGTATTTGGAATAAGGAATTGTTACTTTATTAATGAAGACTATGTTGGAGTTTTGGAGATGCTTTGTCCTCTGAATTTCCGCAATGTAATATTCAACTCAATTGTTTGTAAAGTTCCATCCATGGCAAGCTGTATGTAGGGTGTCACCATTGTCAGTGGCTACTTCCCATCCTCTCAGTGAAAACGATCCAGATGCTCTGTCACAGCACGGCTAATCAGCTGTTGGTTCTCGATCATGTTGGAATAGGATCCATTGATCCTTTTGCATTTGTCATCACGCCCAGCAATCGCGAGTTTGAAGCTCGTCATAGCCATTCAATCATTGAATCCTACTCGGAATACAACAGACAAGGTTTAGACTTTCCGGATCCTCAAGAGTGGCCGCCATTAGTTCTAGCTTATACCACGAAGATTCTGATTAAGGAAGCTAAGAGATGCTCATTCAATCTGATGTAGAACGGAGGTGTTTGTCAAGCACACGTTCATGGATTGAGGAAGGTGATGAGTGTCACGGGTCATCACCTCCTTCACAATTAAGCGCAAATGAACATCTTAGATAGGAACACACACACGTTTGAATGAAATAGAAACAATTGCATTAATCCATTGAGACGATGCAGAGCTCCTCACCCCCAACAATGGAGTTTAGAGACTCATGCTGCCAAAGAATATAAAATCCAGTTCTATAGACGTCATGAGGTGCAAAGTAAATCTCTAAAAGTTGTTTAAATAGTAAACTAGTAACCTAGGTTTACAGAAAATGAGTAAACTATGATAGATAGTGCAGAAATCCACTTCTGGGGCCCACTTGGTGTGTGCTGGGGATGAGACTTAAGCTTCTCACGTGCCTCGGGCTGTTTTGGGCGTTCAACACCAGGTTGTAACCTGTTTCTGGCGTTGAACTCCAGCTTGTAACCTGTTTCTAGCGCTGGACGCCAGACAGCAGCATGATACTGGCGTTGAACGCCAGTTTATGTCGTCTATCTTCGCGCAAAGTATGAACTATTATATATTGCTGGAAAGCCCTGGATGTCTACTTTCCAACGCCGTTGAGAGCGCGCCAATTGGACTCCTATAGCTCCAGCAGGGAGGTCAGAATCCAGCAGCATCAGTAGTCCTTTTTCAGCCTAACTCAGATTTTTGCTCAGCTCCCTCAATTTCTGCCAGAAAATACCTGAAATCACAGAAAAACACACAAACTCATAGTAAAGTCCAGAAATATGATTTTTGCCTAAAAACTAATAATATTCTACTAAAAACTAATTAAAACATGCTAAAATCTACATGAAATTACCCCCAAAAAGCGTATAAAATATCTGCTCATCAGTAGCTCCCTTCTATTTGTGAGGAAACTACCTATGAATCATTGAAAATGGTAAGCCTCTGAGCTCCTACCTCCTTGGCCAGCTTCAAACCAGCCAGCAGGGCTTCGTACTCAGCTTAATTATTTGAAGCGAGAAACTTAAACTTTAATGAGAGCTCAATTTGGGTTCCCTAATCACTCACTAAAATGACACTTGCAGCGCTCCCGGTTTTGTTCAAGGAACCATCTACATAAAGGCTCCACTCTGTGGGGGTGCCCAGGGTGTCAGTGTACTCTGCGATGAAGTCGGCCAGGTACTAAGATTTGATAGCTGTCTGAGCTTCATATTTGAGGTCGAATTCTGATAACTTAACTGCCCATTGTAGGATTCTTCCAGCTAAATCTATTTTCTATAAAATACCTTTTATGGGTTGGTTAGTCCATACTCTGATGGTGTGATAGCAAAGAATTAATGTCGGTTAGGAATTTCTCTTATAGAAAGAAGAATTTTGTTGTAAGCATAGCTTCAAACCAACAAACAACTCTCACATCAAATTAAATTTGGTTGTCACAAGTACAAACCCCAAATAAAAATTAACCGAAGTATTTAAACTCTGGGTCATCTCACAAGGAATTGCAATGAAATGATCAATTATTGGCTATGAAGGGACAAATGATTTGATTTATAAAAGGGACAAGAAATTAAATAGGCAAGAATTTAAATGACAAGAAAAGTAAATCAAGTAAGCAATTTAAGAAAATAATTAATAAAGAGAGACATTCATGGCAAAGATTGAGAATATAGGCTTTCTATCCTAGTTATACAATGCTTAATTCATCCTATTTAGTCAACTTCGGCAAATGGAAGAAGGTATCATGTTATCCTCACATAGGGAGAACGTCAAACAAGACTAATTAATCATATCACAATAGCAAACGAGAATTTATCTTATTACGTCATCTCAGACGATAGAAGAAGTATCATATTATCCTCACTTACTAATTAAATTAGCAAGGGATTAGAGTCAATGGAAATCATATTAACTAACAACTCTAGATCACCAACATAAGTTGGGTTTTCATGACTCAAGATTGCCTAATTACTCTTTCCAAGCCAAGAATGCTCAAAATCTACTCTAAAGCCCAACAAAGCATTTCGTCAAACACTTGGTGGATGTGAAATGAAAGTGTGGTAAAAGTGCAAGAAATATTAAATATACCAACTACCAATTGCAAGGAAACCATAATAACAACTCAAATAAACAATTAAAAGAACATCAAACATCAAATTTCATTAAAAAAGATCCAAATCCAACATGAGCATTCATAAATATAAAAGAGGCATGAAAGTAAAATTAACAAGAGAATCAATAGAATTAGAGTAGTAGAACAAGAAATTGTAGAAGAAACAAGATGAGAACAAGAAATCAAATCTAGATCTAAGAGAAATTAACCTAATCCTAACCTAATTCTAGAGAGAAGAGGGAGCTTCTCTCTCTAGAAATTAAACTACATTATGCAAAAACTCCAAAGAATTGCTCCCCCTTTGCCCAAGCTTGAATTCTGCATGAAATAGCTTCAGGAGTAAGTTGGATTGGGCCTAGGCAGCTCAGAAATTGACCCCAGCATTTTGCCTTTAAGTGGGTCACGTGCAAGCATTGACGCATACGCGTCACGTGCGCGTCTGCGCTGTTTGGCAATTTTCCTATCCACGCATACGTGCCATGTACGCGTACGCGTCACCACACGACGTTGCTTCTATGTGTGCGTGCCTTGTATGCGTGCGAATCCTTTCGATGTATTTCCAATCCTTGTTTCCTCATGCATTCTCCACTTTGTATGCTTTTCTCCTTCCTTCTTCTATCTAATACCTGCCTTATAAACCTGAAATCACTAACAAACACATCAAGGTGTCAAATGGAAGGTGAGTTAAAATCACCAATTTAAGGTCCTAAAAAATATGTTTTCACATTTAAGCACAAATCAAGGGAAAATTACAAAACTATGCTATTTCATTGAATAAATGTGGAAAAAGGTGATAAAATCCCCCGAAATAAGCACAAGATAAACCATAAAATTAGGGTTTATCAATAATAACTACATATATATATATATATATATATATATATATATATATATATATATATATATATATACATACATACAACATCCCAGGCCCTGACCTGTTCAAGAACTCCCTAAGCTGGTACGCAGACTAGCCTAGACACTATACTCACCTAATCTCTCTAAACTACAAAGCGAGAAAAAGTATGTTCTAGGTCTTCAAAACTCAAGACAGGTCGAATCTCACCAAAAGGTGGAAGATCTTCTATTACTCCTCTGCATGATCATACGTTGTCTTAGAGCATTTCACTGGTACTTTATTAAGTGGCCACATAACAACAACATCCTATGGAGGACCTAGGCTAAAGTTCGGCTGGTCTCATGGTATATACACATAAACAGAAAATGAAGTTCATCCTAGACTCAGAAGACTACCTAAAGCAAAATCCTCTTTGCAGAATGATCATCAATGAACTATGGAAGGGCACTCTTGCTTCCATCTGAAGGGGGAGAGAAGGGATAAGAACTAAGAAGTTCTTAGTAGAGTCGGGCTAATTAGTCATGTTAATCGGCTCCATCGTGCTTGTTAGATATCTATGTAGTTTATAGAAGATAAAGGAAAGCAAAGATAGTAGATAAACAAAAAAGCAGAGAAAACAAAAGCAGAGTACAAATAGAAAAATACAAGAATAAAGCACAACACAAAGAATATACAACAAAGAAAAATGCACACAAAAGAATTATGCATGTCTAGTCCTAGTGCAGGCCATGAGCTTATGCGTCGGTTGTCTACCCACATCCCGACAATATCCAGTCACGAATCCACGTTATTCCGGATATGATTTTCCAACCCGTGCATAAATAAATAGCTACGCTTCTGTGGCAACCTCTGTTCTATTATGGTAGGAAAATAGATGGGTGAAAAATAGACTGCTCTACTGTGGTAGTATCTACTCTACTGTGGCAGACATAGAACTTTCAGCTCTATTGTGACAGAAATCAAACAAATCATCACTTGATACTTTTAATCATAGACATATCTTTAATTTGTAAAATCCGATTAATTAATAACTAATTAATCCATAAATTAAAATATATTCTAGAAAATAAGAAATGATATTTTTATGGTTTAATATGATAGAAAAAATTAAAACGAGAATTCTGACACCAATTTTAAAGAAATCGGTCCAAGATTGGGCCTAAGGCCCAGCCAAACTCCCTCTTAATTAAGATCTCAGCACTCTCTCTCCTTAAACAACACACACACACGTTGAAATTAGAAGGGAGAAGGGGGAAAACATGAAACCCTTGCTCCAAATCAACTCAATCCTCCATTGATCATAACTTTTGATGCGTTGCTCCAATCGATGCACTGTTTGCAACCATGCGACCGCAGCGTTGAGCTTTACAAAGCCCATAAGATTGTACAAGAGGTAATTCCCATTTTCATCTCTGTTCTTCCAGCCATGATTTTTGAACTTCTTGGGCAAAAATGTTGAAATTTTGAGCTCTTTTATGTTATAGAATCCAATTAATTTGAAGGAAAAGCTTGTTCATGCCTCTTTGGTCCTTGCGTAAGGTAAAGGATCTCAAACCCTAGTGAAATTCTGAATTTAAGATATTGGGTATTGAGTTATTGTGTTTGGGTATGATAATTGTGGTTTAGGAAGTGTGTATGTGCATATTGAAGCTTGATTGATATCTTGGAAAGGAGCTTTTGTGCTTGGAAATTAGATTTTAGAAGCCTTGAGACCTTTAAAGTTGATTTTGAGGTGTTCCAGGTTGATTTTGAATGAATTTGGGAAGTGTATGTTTTGGAAAATTGGAGGTTTATGAAATTGGTAAAAAATGAAATTTTGATGAACTTCAATCTCAAGCTATTATTTTTCGAATTTGATTCTTTTTATACCAAATGAAAGATAATTTGATAAGCTTTAAAATGGTTTAAGTTTGGTAGAAATCTGAGTTTTGTGGAAGGAGATATGATTGTTGGAAGTTTGGGCCTGAAATCTGAATTCTGCAAATTCTGCAGAATTTGTTATTTCTGGTTGGTGTACGCACGCACAGCCCTGTGCACACGCATACCCCGTGGATTTTCGAACCTGTACGTGCACACAGTTCTGTGCGTACGCAAACACGGGGACAGGGCTACTGATGGGAGCGCTAGCACGCCTTGTGCACACACCCAACCAATGAAAGGTTGCAAATTGTGCGTATGCACACGATGGGAATGACGCTCTGTTGATGGCGCTAGCACGCCCTATGCGTTCACTCAACAATGAAAATTTTGCCTTCTGAGCGTACGCACAACCCTGTGTGCATGCACACTTTCTGAAAATACTTTTGGCGTGCGTATGCACACCCCTGTGTGTACGCACACGACCTTGTTCTTTTCTAAAGCTTTTGTTTTGAAGTCTTTCACATTTTCAACAAGCTTGTAACCTTCTGAGATGTTATTTCCTACTTATAAACCCCCAATTTCATTCTTTAAATCTTAAATCAATGTAAAATTCCTAGTGATTGTGAGGAAGCTAGGGACGGGGGGTAACTTGTGGATGAAGAAAGGGGATATTATGATGAATTGTGATTAATAATTATGATATGAGTTGTGGAAGAGGGTGGTGGAGTGCGGTGTATGATATGAGCCGAATGGCTAAGTATGATATGAGCCGAATGGCTGAGTATGATATGAGCCGAATGGCTGTATGTGATGAGGGTTTGTGGCTGATAATGAATTATGATTTTAAGCCAGATGGCGGTGATAACTGTGAACATGTGGCTAAGAATGAATGCATATATGCTGAATTGAATTATTGATATTATGATTGTTGCACTCCACCTATCTGAGATACGAGTTTTCCTCGGTGAAAGCAGTGGCTAGCCACCACGTGCTGCAGGTGGAGACTCGATACTCTGCTGACCCTATGTCGTAATTGTGGCCGGACACTGTGAAAGTTCCAGATGAGCTCGCCCCCGTGAATATATACACCATTTAGGGTGATGGATGCAAATTATGAATTAAATTGTGAGATAATTCGAGTTGGGGATACACGACAGAGGGACAATCCAATTGTTAGGTACCAGGACTTGTCGGGTTGGCTCTATAACCGACAGATGAGACTCATCAGCCACTAGGACAGGCATGCATCATGTGCATTATATGTGATTTGTTTGGAATGTTTAATTGATTGCATCATCACTTGTAACTTGCCTAACTGTCTTATCTGCTTCCTACATGTGCATTTTTTGTTTGATATACTTGTGTTTGCATCTCAATTACTGTTGGCGGTTGGGAGGTTCAAAGGATTTGGAAAGGGGATATTTAGTTAGTCTGAAGATCCGTAGTTAGTTGCATGTGTTCATTTCTCATGGTTTAGTTATATTTATATGCTTTAATTATGAATTGGGAGTTATATTTATATTTGGGCACTGTTACCATGTTGAGAAACTCTGGTTCTCACCCATGCGGATTTTGTGGTTTTCAGATGCAGGACGTTAGGCTTCTCGCTGAGGCATGTTGGAGACTTCTGTTTTGGCGAAGATCCTTAGCTCTCCGGATTTTATTTTGATCTTATATACTTGCTTAGATACTTATATATTTTGGAGAAATAGGTTTTGTACCTTGTGTTTTGGGCTTTATTTTGGGTAGTTCCTTTATATATGTATGTATACTTATATGCTCGGACCGGATATCTTTGCAAACTGAGTCCTAAGTCTTGATATCTGTATTTTGGCACTCTCTGGTATATCTCTTTGCGTTAGCTTACTCTTTATATGTTCGTTTATGTTATCGATCGAAGTGTTGCACTTTTCGATTTAACGGTTTTGATTTGCACCTTTTTCTTTAAAGGCTCCTAGTTATAAACCTTTCTCATACTACTATATGTACTAAATTTTATATTTAGAGGTCGTAATGCCTTGCCACCTCTGTTTTATGACTTAAGCACAAGACTCTGGTAGTAAGTTGTTACATTATGGTATCAGAGTAGTTCGGTCCTTGGTGCACAAAATTGTGATCATCAACAATGGCGCCAAAAAACTTGGTAGCACTCTCAAGCGTGAATCACACTTTGTCACAACTTCGCACAACTAACCAGCAAGTGCACTGGGTTGTCCAAGTAATAAACCTTACGTGAGTAAGGGTCGATCCCACGGAGATTGTTGGTATGAAGCAAGCTATGGTCATCTTGTAAATCTCAGTTAGGCATATTATAATGGTTATAAAGGTTTTCGAATATAAAGATAAATGAAGCAGAAAATAAAGATAGAGATACTTATGTAAATCATTGGTGGGAAATTTCAGATAAGTGTATGGAAAAGCTTTGTCCCTTCTGGATCTCTGCTTTCCTACTGCCTTCCTTCAATCCTTCTTACTCCTTTCCATGGCAAGCTGTATGTAGGGCATCACTATTGTCAATGGCTACTTCCCATCCTCTCAATGAAAATGGTCCAAATGCTCTGTCACAGCACGGCTAATCATCTGTCGGTTCTTGATCATGTCAGAATAGAATCCATTGATTCTTTTGCGTCTGTTACTACGACAAACAATCGCGAGTTTGAAGCTCGTCACAGTCATTCAATTTCTGAATTCTACTCGGAATACCACAGACAAGGTTTAGACTTTCAGGATTCTCAAGAATGGCTGCCAATAATTCTAGCTTATACCACAAAGATTCTGATTATGGAATCCAAGAGATAAACGCTCGGTCGAAAATAGAACGGAAGTGGTTGTCAATCACGCATTCATAAGGATGGATGATGATGAGTGTCACAGATAATCACATCCATCAGATTGAAGTGTAGTGAATATCTTAGAATAAGAATAAGCATGAATTGGATAGAAGATAGTGGTAATTGCATTAAAACTCGAGGTACAGCAGAGCTCCACGCCCTTAATCTACGGTGTGTAGAAACTCCACCGTTGAAAATACATAAGTGATGGTCCAGGCATGGCTGAATGGCCAGTGGTGCGCGAAATTGTGAACAATACTTTTTCACAACTCTCATAATCCCCGGTCATGAACCCCAAAAACTTGGTGTTCAATACCATGGCATTACACAACTTCGCACAACTAACCAGCAAGTGCACTGGGTCGTCCAAGTAATAAACCTTACGCGAGTAAGGGTCGATCCCACGGAGATTGTTAGTATTGAAGCAAGCTATGGTCATCTTGTAAATCTTAGTCAGGCAAACTCAAATAGTAATGGTGATGAACGAAAATAACACAAATGTAAAGATAGAGATACTTATGTAATTCATTGGTAGGAACTTCAGATAAGTGCATGAAGATGCCTTCCCTTCCGTCTCTCTGCTTTCCTACTGTCTTCATCCAATCCTTCTTACTCCCTTCCATGGCAAGCTTGTGTAGGGTTTCACCGTTGTCAATGGCTACCTCCCATCCTCTCAGTGAAAGCGATTGCATATGCTCTGTCACAGCATAGCGGAATTCAGCTGTCGGTTCTCGGTCAGGCCGGAATAGAATCCATCGATTCATTTGCGTCTGTCACTAACGCCCTGGTGCACGAAATTGCAATAACACTTTTGCAATCCCGCACAACTAACCAACAAGTGTACTGGGTCGTCCAAGTAATACCTTGCGTGAGCAAGGGTCGATCCCACAGAGATTGTCGGCTTGAAGCAAGCTATGGTTATCTTGTAAATCTTAGTCAGGATATCAGAAATTATCAGGATTGATTGTGAAAAGCAAAAAAACACGAAATAGTTACTTGTTTTGCAGTAATGGAGAATAGGTTGAGGTTTGGAGATGCTCCATCTTCTGAATCTCTGCTTTCCTACTGTCTTCTTCTTCAAACACGCAAGTCTCCTTCCATGGCAAGCTGTATGTAGGGTTTCACCGTTGTCAATGGCTACCTCCCATCCTCTCATTGGAACGATTCCTAATGCCCTGTCACGGCACGGCATTCCATCTATCGGTTCTCAATCAGGCCGGAATAGAATCCAGTGATTCTTTTGCGTCTGTCACTAACGCCCCGCCTTCAGGAGATTGAAGCACGTCACAGTCATTCAATCATTGAATCCTACTCAGAATACCACAGACAAGGTTTAGACCTTCCGGATTCTCTTGAATGCCGCCATCAGTCTAGCTTATACCACGAAGATTCCGGTTAAAGAACCCAAGAGATAACTACTTAATCTAAGGTAGAACGGAGGTGGTTGTCAGTCACACGTTCATAGTTGAGAATGATGATGATTGTCACGGATCATCACATTCATCCGGATTAAGAACAAGTATTATCTTAGAATGGAAGCAAGCATGATTGAATGAGAAACAGTAGTAATTGCATTAATCCATCAAGACACAGCAGAGCTCCTCACCCCCAACCATGGGGTTTAGAGACTCATGCTGTGGAAGAAAACATGTAAAAATGTCATAAGGTCTTCAAAAGGTTGCATAGCGTACTGATACAATGTCAAAAGATCCTATAAATAGTAAGCTAGTGTCCTAAGGTTTACAGAAATGAGTAAATGACAGAAAAATCCACTTCCGGGCCCACTTGGTGTGTGCTTGGGCTGAGCAATGAAGGAATTTCGTGTAGAGACCTTTTCTGGAGTTAAACGCCAGTTCTCATGCCAGTTTGGGCGTTTAACTCCAAATTTTATGCCAGTTCCGGCGTTTAACGCTGGAATTTCTGTAGGTGAATTTGAGCGCCAGTTTGAGCCATCAAATCTTGGGCAAAGTATGGACTATTATATATTGCTGGAAAGCCCAGGATGTCTACTTTCCAATGCCGTTGAGAGCGCGCCAATTGGGCTTCTGTAGCTCCAGAAAATCCGCTTCGAGTGCAGGGAGGTCAGAATCCAACAGCATCTGCAGTCCTTTTTGGTCTCGGAATCAGATTTTTGCTCAGGACCCTCAATTTCAGCCAGAAAATACCTGAAATCACTGAAAAACACACAAACTCATAGTAAAGTCCAGAAAAGTGAATTTTAACTAAAAACTAATAAAAATATACTAAAAACTAACTAAATCATACTAAAAACATACTAAAAACAATGCCAAAAAGCATACAAATTATCCGCTCATCACAACACCAAACTTAAATTGTTGCTTGTCCCCAAGCAACTGAAAATCAAAATAGGATAAAAAGAAGAGAATATACTATAGACTCCAAAATATCAAGGAAACATAGCTCCAATTAGATGAGCGGGACTAGTAGCTTTTTGCCTCCGAACAGTTTTGGCATCTCACTCTATCCCTTGAAGTTCAGAATGATTGGCATCTATAAGAACTCAGAACTCAGATAGTGTTATTGATTCTCTTAGTAAAGTATGATGATTCTTGAACATAGCTAGTGTATGAGTCTTGGCTGTGGCCCAAAGCACTCTGTCTTCCAGTATTACCACCGGATACATGCATGCCACAGACACATAATTGGGTGAACCTTTTTCAGATTGTGACTCAGCTTTGCTAAAGTCCCCAATTAGAGGTGTCCAGGGTTCTTAAGCACACTCTTGTTTCCTTGGATCACAACTTTATTTCTTTCTTTTTCTTTTTTTCTTTTTTTTCTTCTCTTTTCTTTTTTTTTCGAAAATTTTTTTTTGTATCCACTGCTTTTTCTTGCTTCAAGAATCAATCTAATTATTTTTAGATCCTCAATAACAGTTCTCTTTTTCCTCCTTCTTTCAAGAGCCAACAATTTTAACATTCTCAAAACAACAAATTCAAGAGACATATGCACTGTTCAAGCATTCATTCAGAAAACAAAAAGTATTGTCACCACATCAAGCTAATTCAACTAGTTTCAATGATAAATTTTGAAATCCTGTATTTCTTGTTCTTTTGTGATTAAAGCATTTTTCTTTTAAGAGAGGTGATGGATTAATAGGACATTCATATCCTTAAGGCATAAAATTTTAATTTTATTAATTATGAATTAAAATAAGACTCAAAAATAGATATAAAATGAAACTTAAAAAAAACGAAAAATAAAAACAAAACAAAGGAAAAAAAAACGCAAACATAGGCTCCTAATGATAGAGGTTTTCACAGAGTTAGGACTCAACAACCTTGATTTTGAGAAGTAGATGCTCCCTCGGCTTGAGAGGAGAACTTTTGGCGTTTCAATTCTTGGATTTCACGCCCCTGCTTCTCTTGCTCCTTCAGCAATTTGCAGAGCATGCAGTTCTGATTCTGCTGTTCTTCCTTCAGTTGCTCCATAGTCTCTTGCAGCTTGTTAATGGATGCTTCTAGGCTGGACCAGTAGTCAATTCTTGGGAATTCAGGGAGGAATTCCTGCGCCCTCCTCTTGATGGAGTTGTCTTGCACTTGTCCTTCCATTGACTTCTTGGTGATTGGGTGTTCAATGGGTATGAACTCATCTACTCCTATCTTCACCCCAGCCTCTTTACAGAGCAAGGAAATCAAGCTTGGGTAGGCCAATTTGGCTTCAGTGGAATTCTTATTTGCAATTGTGTAGATCTCACAAGCAATCACATGATGAACCTCCACTTCTTTTCCAAGCATGATGCAATGAATCATCACTGCTCTCTTGATGGTGACCTCAGAACGGTTGCTAGTGGGCAATATGGAACGCCCAATAAAGTCTAGCCAACCTCTTGCAATTGGTTTGAGGTCTCCCCTCTTGAGTTGGTTTGGGACACCCTTTGAATTGGTAATCCACTTAGTCCCAGGGAGGCATATGTCCTCTAGAACTTGATCCAACCCTTTATCTACTCTCACCATCCTCCTATTGAAGGAGTCAGGATCGTCTTGTAGTTGAGGTAGTTTGAAGATTTCTCTTATTTTGTCCAGATGAAAGTACATAACTTTCCCTCTGACCATGGTTCTGTAGGTATGGTAAGCAGTTCCAGTCATTCTCTGCTTATCTGTCAGCCACAGATTAGAGTAGAATTCCTGAACCATGTTCCTTCCAACCTTTATTTCAGGATTGGTCAGAACTTCCCATCCTCTGTTTCGAATTTGCTCTTGGATCTCCGGATATTCATCTTCTTTCAGATCAAATTTAACTTCCGGGATCACTGACCTCAGACCCATTATTTTGTGATAATGGTCTTCATGTTCTTTAGTTAAGAACTTCTCTTGATTCCAAAGATTCTTTGGATTAGTCTCTTTCTTTCCTCTTGAGTTGGTTTGTTTTCCCTTGGGAGCCATGATCTTGATGAATCTTGGCTTAGTGATCACGGAAAAGCACACCAAACTTAGAGGTTTTGCTTGTCCTCAAGCAAAAAGAAAAGGAAGAAGAGAATAGAGAGAGAGAGGAAGAGGAAATTCGAATGGTGTGAGGAAGGAGGGGTGAGGAACGTTCATTTATAGAGTGGGGGGAGGAGAATTTCGAAAACAAAAGAGAGATTTGAAAGGAAATTTGAAAAGATATGAAAAGAAAATTGAGAAAAGGGTGAGTTTTTGAAGAAGATTTGAGATTATTTTGAAATAGATTTGAAGAATGGTTTTGATTTGTGAAGATTTGAAAGTGAATGATGAAAGGTTGAAGTGCATTTATGTAGAAGAGTATGGGTAAAAAGAGGAAAGTTTGAAAAAAATTGAGTTGAAAACAAAAGTGTGGTCCCCCCACCTTTCTGGCATTAAACGCCCAGAATGGCACCCATTCTGGCGTTTAACGCCCACTTGGCACCCCTTTTGGGCGTTTAACGCCCAGCCAGGTACCCTGGCTGGCGTTAAACGCCAGAAAGCCTTCCTCACTGGGCGTTTTTCTGAACGCCCAGTGATGCTGCACACCTGGCGTTAAACGCCCAGAATGGTGCCCATTCTGGCGTTTAACGCCCAAAATGGCACCATTCCTGGCGTTAAACGCCCAGAATGGTACCCATTCTGGCGTTTAACGCCCAAAATGCTCCTTACTGGCGTTTTTTCGCCAGTAAGCTCATTTTCTCTGCTTTTTGAGCTGAATCCTTCTGTAACTCTGTGAATTCCTTCATTTTTGATTTTTGCCTCTGTAAGAACAAATCATACAACCTACTAATGACTGGGTTGCCTCCCAGCAAGCGCTTCTTTACTATCTTTAGCTGGACCTTCACTGAGAATCACTCAAGTCTCAGTTCTGAGCATTCCTGCTCAAGATTTCCTTCAAGATAATGCTTGATTCTCTGTCCATTAACAATGAACTTCTTATCAGAATCAATATCCTGAAGCTCAACATATCCATATGGTGACACTCCTGTAATCACATACGGACCCCTCCAACGGGATTTGAGTTTTCCTGGAAACAGTTTGAGCCTAGAGTTGAAGAGCAGAACTTTTTGTCCTGGCTCAAAGACTCTGGTTGACAATTTCTTGTCATGCCATTTCTTTGCCTTTTCCTTATAAATTTTTGCATTTTCAAAGGCATTGAGTCTGAACTCCTCTAGCTCATTTAGCTGGAGCAGTCTTTTTTCACCAGCTAACTGTGCATCCATGTTTAGGAATCTGGTTGCCCAGTAGGCTTTATGTTCCAGTTCCACAGGCAAATGACAGGCCTTCCCATACACCAGTTGGTATGGGGAGGTTCCTATAGGAGTCTTGAATGCTGTTCTGTATGCCCACAGAGCATCATCCAAGCTCTTTGCCCAATCCTTTCTTCGGGCCATCACAGTCCGTTCCAGGATTCTCTTTAGCTCTCTGTTAGAGACCTCAGCTTGTCCATTTGTCTGTGGATGATACGGAGTTGCCACTTTGTGGCTAATTCCATACCTAACCATAGCAAGGTGTAGCTGTTTATTGCAGAAATAAGTGCCCCCATCACTGATTAGCACTCTGGGAACGCCAAATCTGCTGAAAATGTTTTTCTGGAGGAATTTCAGTACGGTCTTAGTATCATTGGTGGGTGTAGCAATCGCTTCTACCCACTTAGATACATAGTCCACTGCCACCAGAATGTAAGTGTTTGAGTATGATGGTGGGAATGGCCCCATGAAGTCAATTCCCCATACGTCAAACAACTCTATCTCTAATATCCCTTGTTGAGGCATGGCATATCCATGAGGCAGGTTACCAGCTCTTTGGCAACTGTCACAGTTACGCACAAACTCTCGGGAATCTTTATAGAGAGTAGGCCAGTAGAAGCCACATTGGAGGACTTTAGTGGCTGTTCGCTCACTTCCAAAATGTCCTCCATACTGTGATCCGTGGCAGTGCCATAGGATCCTCTGTGCTTCTTCTCTGGGTACACACCTGCGGATCACTCCGTCAGCACATCTCTTAAAGAGATATGGTTCATCCCAGAGGTAGTACTTGGCATCTGAAATTAATTTCTTTCTCTGCATGTAACTGTACTCTTTGGGTATGAACCTCACAGCTTTATAATTTGCAATATCTGCAAACCATGGAGCTTCCTAAATGGCAAATAGTTGCTCATCGGGGAAAGTCTCTGAGATCTCAGTAGAAGGGAGGGACGCCCCAGCTACTGGTTCTATTCGGGACAGATGATCTGCTACTTGGTTCTCTGTCCCTTTTCTGTCTCTTATTTCTATATCAAACTCTTGCAGAAGCAACACCCATCTAATGAGCCTGGGTTTTGAATCCTGCTTTGTGAGTAGATATTTAAGAGCAGCATGGTCAGTGTACACAACCACTTTGGATCCCACTAGATAGGATCTAAACTTGTCAATGGCATAGACCACTGCAAGCAATTCTTTTTCTGTTGTTGTGTAGTTCTTCTGTGCGTCATTTAGAACACGGCTGGCATAGTAAATGACGTGCAGAAGCTTGTTATGCCTCTGTCCCAACACTGCACCAATGGCATGGTCACTGGCATCACACATTAGTTCAAATGGCAATGTCCAGTCTGGTGCAGAGATGACTGGTGCTGTGACCAGCTTAGCCTTCAGGGTATCAAATGCCTGCAGACACTGTGTGTCAAACACAAATGGTGTGTCAGCAGCTAGCAGGTTACTCAGAGGTTTTGCAATTTTCGAAAAGTCCTTTATAAACCTTCTGTAGAATCCTGCATGCCCAAGAAAGCTTCTGATTGCCTTAACATTGGCAGGTGGTGGTAATTTTTCAATTACCTCCACCTTTGCCTTATCCACCTCTATTCCCTTGCTTGAAATTTTGTGCCCAAGGACAATTCCTTCAGTCACCATAAAGTGACATTTCTCCCAGTTTAAAACCAGGTTAGTCTCTTGGCACCTTTTCAAGACAAGTGCTAGGTGATTAAGACAGGAGCTAAATGAGTCTCCATATACTGAAAAGTCATCCATGAAGACTTCCAGAAATTTCTCTACCATATCTGAGAAGATAGAGAGCATGCACCTCTGAAAGGTTGCAGGTGCATTGCACAGACCAAAAGGCATTCTCCTATAGGCAAACACGCCTGAAGGGCAGGTGAATGCTGTTTTCTCTTGGTCCTGGGGGTCTACTGCAATTTGGTTGTAGCCTGAATAGCCATCCAAAAAGCAGTAATAATCATGGCCAGCTAGTCTTTCTAGCATTTGGTCTATGAATGGTAAAGGAAAATGATCCTTTCTGGTGGCTGTATTGAGCCTTCTGTAGTCAATACACATGCGCCACCCTGTGACTGTCCTTGTGGGAACCAGTTCATTTTTTTCATTATGAACCACTGTCATGCCTCCCTTTTTGGGAACAACTTGGACAGGGCTCACCCAGGGGCTATCAGAAATAGGATAAATAATCCCAGCCTCTAGTAATTTAGTGACCTCTTTCTGCACCACCTCCTTCATGGCAGGATTTAGCCTCCTCTGTGGTTGGACCACTGGTTTGGCATTATCCTCCAACAGGATCTTGTGCATGCATCTAGCTGGGCTAATGCCCTTAAGATCACTTATGGACCACCCAAGAGCTGTCTTGTGTGTCGTTAGCACTTGAATCAGTGCTTCCTCTTCCTGTGAATTTAAAGCAGAGCTTATAATCACTGGAAAAGTGTCACCCTCTCCCAGAAATGCATATTTCAGGGATGATGGTAGTGGTTTGAGTTCAGGCTTGGGAGGCTTATCCTCCTCCTGAGGAATTTTCGAAAATTCCTTTGCCTCCTCTAGTTCTTCTTGATCAGGTTGAGCATCTCTGAAGATGTCCTCAAGCTCTGATTCTAGGCTCTTAGCCATATTGATCTCTTCTACCAGAGAGTCAATGATGTCAGCGCCCATGCAGTCATTTGGTGTGTCTGGATGCTGCATAGCTTTTACAGCATTCAACTTGAACTCATCCTCATTGACCCTCAAGGTTACTTCCCCTTTTTGTACATCAATGAGAGTTCGTCCAGTTGCTAGGAAGGGTCTTCCTAGAATGAGAGTTGCACTCTTGTGCTCCTCCATTTCCAGCACCACAAAGTCAGTTGGAAAGGCAAATGGCCCAACCTTGACAATCATGTCCTCAATTATGCCTGACGGTTATTTAATAGAGCCATCAGCAAGTTGGAGGCATATCCGGGTTGGTTTGACTTCTCCAGTCAACCCAAGCTTTCTGATAGTGGATGCAGGTATTAGATTGATGCTTGCTCCAAGATCACATAGGGCTGTCTTAGTGCAAGCACCTTCTAATGTGCATGGTATCATAAAGCTTCCTGGATCTTGAAGCTTTTCTGGTAAGCTCTTTAATATGACTGCACTGCATTCTTCAGTGAGAAACACTTTTTCAGTTTCTCTCCAATCCTTCTTATGACTTAAGATTTCTTTCATGAACTTAGCATAAGAAGGTATTTGCTCAAGTGCCTCTGCAAACGGAATCTTTATTTCAAGAGTCCTTAGATAGTCTGCAAAGCGGGCAAATTGTTTATCCTGCTCCGCTTGGCGGAGTTTTTGAGGATAAGGCATCTTGGCTTTATATTCTTCAACCTTAGATGCTGCAGGTTTATTCCTTACAGAAGTGGTTGAAGAAGCCTTGTTAGAGGGATTACTGTCAGCACTCTCAGGTGTCTGATCTTCCCTTGGCGTTTGAACGCCAGGAATGGGTGAAATTTGGGCGTTAAACGCCAACTTCTCTCCCTTTTCTGGCGTTTGAACGCCAGAACTGGGCAAGGAATGGGCGTTTAACACCAGCTTTCCTTCCCTTTCTGGCGTTTGAACGCCAATAGCATTCCTCTCTGGGCTCTTACTGTCCTCAGAGGGATTTTGAACAGTGGTGTGGTTGTCCTCTGTCAATTGTTCCTTGTTTGGCTTTTTACTCTTTTGAGCAGTGTTACTCAGGGTCTTCCCACTCCTCAATTGAACTGCTTGACATTCCTCTGTTATCTGTTTAGATAATTGCTGTTTTGCTTGATTCAACTGCAGTTCTATGCTCTTGTTAGCAACTTTAGTTTCATGGAGCATCTCTTTAAAGTTTGCTAACTGTTCTGTCATCAGGAGCAATTGTTGATTAAGCTCATTTATCTGTTCTTGAGGACTAGGGTCAGTGACCACTGCCATGACTTCCTCTTTTGGAGAGAACTCATTGCTAGAGTACAAATATTGGTTTCTAGCAACAGTGTCTATAAGCTCTTGAGCTTCTTCAATTGTCTTCCTCATGTGTATAGATCCACCAGCTGAGTGGTCTAAAGACATCTGAGCTTTTTCTATAAGCCCATAGTAGAAAATGTCTAACTGTACCCACTCTGAAAACATTTCAGAGGGACATTTCCTTAGCATACCTCTATACCTCTCCCAGGCATTGTAAAGGGATTCATTATCCTCTTGTTTAAAGCCTTGGATGTCCAGCCTTAGCTGTGTCATCCTCTTTGGAGGGTAAAAATGATTCAGGAATTTGTCTGACAACTGTTTCCATGTCTTTATGCTTGCTGTAGGTTGGTTATTCAACCACCTCTTAGCTTGATCTTTCACAGCAAATGGAAACAGTAATAGTCTGTAGACATCCTGATCCACCTCTTTATCATGTACTGTGTCAGCAATTTGTAAAAATTGTGCCAGAAACTCAGTAGGTTCTTCCTGTGGAAGACCGGAATACTGGCAATTTTGCTGCACTATGATAATGAGTTGAGGATTTAGTTCAAAGCTGCTTGCTTTGATGGGAGGTGTACAGATGCTACTCCCATATGCAGCTGTAATGGGGTTAGCATATGACCCCAGAGTCCTTTTGGACTGATTGATCCCACTTAAGTCCATGATGGACAAAAGGGAAATGATAATGATTGCAAAGAGATAAATTTTGTTTTTTTTCTTTTTTTTTTTTGAATAAACGAAAAAATAAAATAAAACAAAGGAAAATTAAAGTAAAAATTCGAAAATCAAAAAGAAAATAAAATCAAAGCAAATTGAAAACTGAATCAATTAGTTAATTAAAAAGATTTTGAAAACAGCAATTAGAAAGATATGATTGAAAAATTTTTATGAAAAAGATTTGATTTTGAAAAAGAGGAAAGAGAAAAACACAAAAGACACCAAACTTAAAACTTTTAGAAAATCAAACACAAAATTTTCGAAAATTTTTAAGGAGAAACACAAAGAGGACACCAAACTTAGAATTTTTATGAATCAAAAAGGGACTAAGAACATGCAAAGAAAAGTCGAAAATTAAAAGAAAAACAAAGGCATGCAAATGACACCAAACTTAGAATATGAAACTAGACTCAACTAAAAAAAGACTCTAAACCAACAAAACAAAAAGTCCTAATCTAAACAACAAGATAAGCCGTCAGTTGTCCAAACTCAACAATCCCCGGCAACGGCGCCAAAAACTTGGTGCACGAAATTGCAATAACACTTTTGCAATCCCGCACAACTAACCAGCAAGTGTACTGGGTCATCCAAGTAATACCTTGCGTGAGCAAGGGTCGATCCCACAGAGATTGTCGGCTTGAAGCAAGCTATGATTATCTTGTAAATCTTAGTCAGGATATCAGAAATTATCAGGATTGATTGTGAAAAGCAAAAAAACACGAAATAGTTACTTGTTTTGCAGTAATGGAGAATAGGTTGAGGTTTGGAGATGCTCCATCTTCTGAATCTCTGCTTTCCTACTGTCTTCTTCTTCAAACACGCAAGTCTCCTTCCATGGCAAGCTGTATGTAGGGTTTCACCGTTGTCAATGGCTACCTCCCATCCTCTCATTGGAACGATTCCTAATGCCCTGTCACGGCACGGCATTCCATCTGTCAGTTCTCAATCAGGCCGGAATAGAATCCAGTGATTCTTTTGCGTCTGTCACTAACGCCCCGCCTTCAGGAGATTGAAGCACGTCACAGTCATTCAATCATTGAATCCTACTCAGAATACCACAGACAAGGTTTAGACCTTCTGGATTCTCTTGAATGCCGCCATCAGTCTAGCTTATACCACGAAGATTCCGGTTAAAGAACCCAAGAGATAACTACTTAATCTAAGGTAGAACGGAGGTGGTTGTCAGTCACACGTTCATAGTTGAGAATGATGATGATTGTCACGGATCATCACATTCATCCGGATTAAGAACAAGTATTATCTTAGAATGGAAGCAAGCATGATTGAATGAGAAACAGTAGTAATTGCATTAATCCATCAAGACACAGCAGAGCTCCTCACCCCCAACCATGGGGTTTAGAGACTCATGCTGTGGAAGAAAACATGTAAAAATGTCATAAGGTCTTCAAAAGGTTGCATAGCATACTGATACAATGTCAAAAGATCCTATAAATAGTAAGCTAGTGTCCTAAGGTTTACAGAAATGAGTAAATGACAGAAAAATCCACTTCCGGGCCCACTTGGTGTGTGCTTGGGCTGAGCAATGAAGGAATTTCGTGTAGAGACCTTTTCTGGAGTTAAACGCCAGTTCTCATGCCAGTTTGGGCGTTTAACTCCAAATTTTATGCCAGTTCCGGCGTTTAACGCTGGAATTTCTGTAGGTGACTTTGAGCGCCGCTTTGGGCCATCAAATCTTGGGCAAAGTATGGACTATTATATATTGCTGGAAAGCCCAGGATGTCTACTTTCCAATGCCGTTGAGAGCGCGCCAATTGGGTTTCTGTAGCTCCAGAAAATCCGCTTCGAGTGCAGGGAGGTCAGAATCCAACAGCATCTGCAGTCCTTTTTGGTCTCGGAATCAGATTTTTGCTCAGGACCCTCAATTTCAGCCAGAAAATACCTGAAATCACAGAAAAACACACAAACTCATAGTAAAGTCCAGAAAAGTGAATTTTAACTAAAAACTAATAAAAATATACTAAAAACTAACTAAATCATACTAAAAACATACTAAAAACAATGCCAAAAAGCATACAAATTATCCGCTCATCACGCCCCGCCCGCTAGGAGTTTGAAGCACGTCACAGTCATTCAATCATTGAATCCTACTCAGAATACCACAGACAAGGTCAGACCTTCCGGATTCTCTTGAATGCTGCCATCAGTTCTTGCCTATACCACGAAGACTCTGATCTCACGGAATGGTTGGCTCGTTTGTCAGACGAGCACTCGGTTGTCAGGCGATCAACCATGCATCGTGCAATCAAGAATCCAAGAGATATTCACTAGAGCCTTGGTTGCTTGTAGAACAAAAGTGGTTGTCAGTCACCTTGTTCATAGGTGAGAATGATGATGAGTGTCACGGATCATCACATTCATCAGGTTGAAGAACAAGTGATATCTTGGATAAAGAACAAGCGGAATTGAATGGAAGAACAATAGTAATTGCATTAATACTCGAGGTACAGCAGAGCTCCACACCTTAATCTATGGTGTGTAGAAACTCCACCGTTGAAAATACATAAGAACAAGGTCTAGGCATGGCCGTGAGGCCAGCCTCCCAAAGTGATCAAAAGATCTAAAGAAAAAGGTTCCAAAGATCAAAAGATTAAAATACAATAGTAAAAGGTCCTACTTATAGAAAACTAGTAGCCTAGGGTGTACAGAGATGAGTAAATGACATAAAAATCCACTTCCGGGCCCACTTGGTGTGTGCTTGAGCTGAGCAATGAAGCATTTTCGTGTAGAGACTTCTCTTGGAGTTAAACGCCAGCTTTTATGCCAGTTTGGGCGTTTAACTCCCATTTGGGTGCCAGTTCCGGCGTTTAACGCTGGAATTCCTGAGGGTGACTTTGAACGCCGGTTTGGGCCATCAAATCTTGGGCAAAGTATAGACTATTATATATTTCTGGAAAGCCCAGGATGTCTACTTTCCAACGCCGTTGAGAGCGCGCCAATTGGGCTTCTGTAGCTCCAGAAAATCCACTTTGAGTGCAGGGAGGTCAGAATCCAACAGTATCTTCAGTCCTTTTTAGTCTCTGAATCAGATTTTTGCTCAGGTCCCTCAATTTCAGCCAGAAAATACCTGAAATCACAGAAAAACACACAAACGCATAGTAAAGTCCAGAAAAGTGAATTTTAACTAAAAACTAATAAAAATATACTAAAAACTAACTATATCATACCAAAAACATACTAAAAACAATGCCAAAAAGTGGGGTATCCTTGGGCCTTAAACACCAAGGATTCTTCATTCACTTGAATGATCAACTCTCCTCTATCAACATCAATCACAGCCTTTGCTGTGGCTAGGAAGGGTCTGCCAAGGATGATGGATTCATCCATGCACTTCCCAGTCTCTAGGACTATGAAATCAGTAGGGATGTAATGGTCTTCAACTTTAACCAGAACATCCTCTACAAGTCCATGGGCTTGTTTTCTTGAGTTGTCTGCCATCTCTAGTGAGATTTTTACAGCTTGTACATCAGAGATCCCTAACTTCTCCATTACAGAGAGAGGCATGAGGTTTACACTTGACCCTAAGTCACACAAGGCCTTCTTGAAGGTCATGGTGCCTATGGTACAAGGTATTGAAAACTTCCAGGGTCCTGTCTCTTTTGAGGCAGTTTCTGCCTAGATAAGTCATTCAGTTCTTTGATGAGAAAAGGGGATTCATCCTCCCAAGTCTCATTTCCAAATAACTTGTCATTTAACTTCATGATTGCTCCAAGGTATTTAGCAACTTGCTCTTCAGTGACATACTCATCCTCTTCAGAGGAAGAATACTCATCAGAGCTCATGAATGGCAGAAGTAGGTCCAATGGGATCTCTATGGTCTCATTTTGAGCCTCAGATTCCCATGGTTCCTCATTGGGGAACTCATTGGAGGCTAGTGGACGTCCAGTGAGGCCTTCCTCAGTGGCGTTCACTGCCTCTTCTTCCTCCCAGAATTCGGCCATGTTGATGGCCTTGGACTCTCCTTTTGGATTTTCTTCAGTATTGCTTGGGAGGGTACTTGGAGGGAGTTCAGTAATTTTCTTGCTCAGCTGACCCACTTGTCCTTCCAAATTTCTGATGGAGGACCTTGTTTCAGTCATGAAACTTTGAGTGGTTTTGATTAGATCAGAGACCATAGTTGCTAAGTCAGAGTTATTCTGCTTAGAACTCTCTGTCTGTTGCTGAGAAGATGATGGAAAAGGCTTGCTATTGCTAAACCTGTTTCTTCCATCATTATTATTGTTGAGAACTTGTTGAGGCCTCTATTGATCTTTCCATGAAAGATTTGGATGATTCCTCCATGAAGGATTATAGGTGTTTCCATAGGGTTCTCCCATGTAATTCACCTCTTCCATTGAAGGGTTCTCAGGATCATAAGCTTCTTCCTCAGATGAAGCTTCCTTAGTACTGCTTGGTGCATTTTGCATTCCAGACAGACGTTGAGAAATCATATTGACTTGTTGAGTCAATATCTTGTTCTGAGCCAATATGGCATTCAGAGTGTCAATCTCAAGAATTCCTTTCTTCTGACTAGTCCCATTGTTCACAGGATTTCTTTCAGAAGTGTACATGAATTGGTTATTTGCAACCATTTCAATCAGTTCTTGAGCTTCAGTAGGCGTCTTCTTCAGATGAAGAGAGCCTCCAGCAGAGCTATCCAAAGACATCTTGGATAGTTCAGAGAGACCATCATAGAAAATACCTATGATGCTCCATTCAGAAAGCATATCAGAAGGACACTTTCTGATCAATTGTTTGTATCTTTCCCAAGCTTCATAGAGGGATTCTCCTTCCTTCTGTCTGAAGGTTTGGACTTCCACTCTAAGCTTACTCAATTTTTGAGGTGGAAAGAACTTTGCCAAGAAGGCATTGACTAGCTTTTCCCAAGAGTCCAGGCTTTCTTTAGGTTGAGAGTCCAACCATGTTCTAGCTCTGTCTCTTACAGCAAAAGGGAATAGCATTAGTCTATAGACCTCAGGGTCTACCCCATTAGTCTTAACAGTGTCACAGATTTGCAAGAATTCAGCTAAAAACTGATGAGGATCTTCTAATGGAAGTCCATGGAACTTGCAATTCTGTTGCATTAGAGAAACTAATTGAGGCTTAAGCTCAAAGTTGTTTGCTCCAATGGCAGGGATAGAGATGCTTCTCCCATAGAAGTCGGGAGTAGGTGCAGTAAAGTCACCCAGCACCTTCCTTGCATTGTTGGCATTGTTGTTGTTTTCGGCTGCCATGAGTTCTTCTTCCTTGAAGAATTCGTTCAGGTTTTCTAAAGAGAGTTGTGCTTTGGCTTCTCTTAGCTTTCTCTTCAAGGTCCTTTCAGGTTCAGGGTCAGCCTCAACAAGAATGCCTTTGTCTTTGCTCCTGCTCATAAGAAAGAGAAGAGAACAAGAAAATGTGGAATCCTCTATGTCACAGTATAGAGATTCCTTGAAGTGTCAGAGGAAAAGAAGAGTAGAAGACAGAAGTAGAAAATTCGAACTTATCAAAGGAGATGGAGTTCGAATTTTGCATTAAGGGATAGTGTTAGTCCATAAATAGAAGGATGTGAGAAGGAGGGAAGTAATTTTCGAAAATTAAGTGAAACATTTTGAAAACATTTTTGAAAAACATTACTTAATTTTCGAAAATGAAAATGGAAAAGAAATCAAGTGATTTTTGAAAAAGATTTTAAAATTAGAAATCAAAAAGATTTGATTGAAAACTATTTTGAAAAAGATGTGGTTAAGAAGATATGATTGATAAAAAAAATGTGATTGAGAAGATATGATTTGAAAAACATTTTGAAAAGATTTGATTTGAAAATTAGAAACTTGACTAACAAGAAAAGATATGATTCAAACATTAAACCTTTCTCAACAGAAAAGGTAACATACTTTGAAATGTTGAATCAAATCATTAATTGATGGTAAGTATCTTTGAAAATGGAAAGAAATTGATTTTGAAAGAGATTTGATTGAAAAATTGATTTGAAAAAGATTTGATTTTGAAAAGATTTTGAAAACTTGAAAAAAAAATTGATTTGAAAACAAAATCTTCCCCTCTAGCCATCCTGGCGTTAAACGCCCAGAATGGTATCCATTCTGGTGTTTAACGCCCAAAATGCTACCCTTTTGGGCGTTAAACGCCCAACCAGGTACCCTGGCTGGCGTTTAAACGCCAGTCTGTCCTTCTTCACTGGACGTTTTGAACGCCCAGCTTTTTCTGTGCAATTCCTCTGCTGTATGTTCTGAATCTTCAATTCTCTGTATTATTGACTTGAGAAGACACAAATTAAAAATATTTTTGGATTTTTAATAATAAGGAAAAATTAAAATGCAACAAGAATCAAATAACAATGCATGCAAGACACCAAACTTAGCAGTTTGTATACTACTGACACTAACAAAATGAAAATGCAAATGAGACACACAAAACACTCAAGTCAATTGAATTCAAAGATCAGAGCAAGTAAATCATCAAGAACATCTTGAAGATCACTAAGACATATGAATGCATGCAATTGACACCAAACTTATGATGAGACACTAGACTCAAACAAGAAATATTTTTGGATTTTATGATTTTGTAAATTTTTTTGTGTTTTTCGAAAATTAAGTGGAAAAAGGTATCAAAATTCTTAATGAGAATTCCAGGAATCAGTGCAATGCTAGTCTAAGACTCCGGTCCAGGAATTAGACGTGGCTTCACAGCCAGCCAAGCTTTCAAAGAAAGCTTCGGTCCAAAATACTAGACATGGCCAGAGGCCAGCCAAGTCTTAGCAGATCACTGCTCCAAGAGCAAGTTTGATAAAAATCAACCAACTCTTGTGGTGATAAGTTGAAACCTCGGTCCAATGAAATTAGACATGGCTTCTCAGTCAGCCAGATTTCAGCCAGAAAATACCTGAAATCACAGAAAAACACACAAACTCATAGTAAAGTCCAGAAAAGTGAATTTTAACTAAAAACTAATAAAAATATACTAAAAACTAACTAAATCATACTAAAAACATACTAAAAACAATGCCAAAAAGCATACAAATTATCCGCTCATCACGCCCCGCCCGCTAGGAGTTTGAAGCACGTCACAGTCATTCAATCATTGAATCCTACTCAGAATACCACAGACAAGGTTAGACCTTCCGGATTCTCTTGAATGATGCCATCAGTTCTTGTCTATACCACGAAGACTCTGATCTCACGGAATGGTTGGCTCGTTTGTCAGACGAGCACTCGGTTGTCAGGCGATCAACCATGCATCGTGCAATCAAGAATCCAAGAGATATTCACTAGAGCTTTGGTTGCTTGTAGAACAGAAGTGGTTGTCAGTCACCTTGTTCATAGGTGAGAATGATGATGAGTGTCACGGATCATCACATTCATCAGGTTGAAGAACAAGTGATATCTTGGATAAAGAACAAGCGGAATTGAATGGAAGAACAATAGTAATTGCATTAATACTCGAGGTACAGCAGAGCTCCACACCTTAATCTATGGTGTGTAGAAACTCCACCGTTGAAAATACATAAGAACAAGGTCTAGGCATGGCCGTGAGGCCAGCCTCCCAAAGTGATCAAAAGATCTAAAGAAAAAGGTTCCAAAGATCAAAAGATTAAAATACAATAGTAAAAGGTCCTACTTATAGAAAACTAGTAGCCTAGGGTGTACAGAGATGAGTAAATGACATAAAAATCCACTTCCGGGCCCACTTGGTGTGTGCTTGGGCTGAGCAATGAAGCATTTTCGTGTAGAGACTTCTCTTGGAGTTAAACGCCAGCTTTTATGCCAGTTTGGGCGTTTAACTCCCATTTGGGTGCCAGTTCCGGCGTTTAACGCTGGAATTCCTGAGGGTGACTTTGAACGCCGGTTTGGGCCATCAAATCTTGGGCAAAGTATAGACTATTATATATTTCTGGAAAGCCCAGGATGTCTACTTTCCAACGCCGTTGAGAGCGCGCCAATTGGGCTTCTGTAGCTCCAGAAAATCCACTTTGAGTGCAGGGAGGTCAGAATCCAACAGTATCTTCAGTCCTTTTTAGTCTCTGAATCAGATTTTTGCTCAGGTCCCTCAATTTCAGCCAGAAAATACCTGAAATCACAGAAAAACACACAAACTCATAGTAAAGTCCAGAAAAGTGAATTTTAACTAAAAACTAATAAAAATATACTAAAAACTAACTATATCATACCAAAAACATACTAAAAACAATGCCAAAAAGTGGGGTATCCTTGGGCCTTAAACACCAAGGATTCTTCATTCACTTGAATGATCAACTCTCCTCTATCAACATCAATCACAGCCTTTGCTGTGGCTAGGAAGGGTCTGCCAAGGATGATGGATTCATCCATGCACTTCCCAGTCTCTAGGACTATGAAATCAGTAGGGATGTAATGGTCTTCAACTTTAACCAGAACATCCTCTACAAGTCCATGGGCTTGTTTTCTTGAGTTGTCTGCCATCTCTAGTGAGATTTTTACAGCTTGTACATCAGAGATCCCTAACTTCTCCATTACAGAGAGAGGCATGAGGTTTACACTTGACCCTAAGTCACACAAGGCCTTCTTGAAGGTCATGGTGCCTATGGTACAAGGTATTGAAAACTTCCCAGGGTCCTGTCTCTTTTGAGGCAGTTTCTGCCTAGATAAGTCATTCAGTTCTTTGATGAGAAAAGGGGATTCATCCTCCCAAGTCTCATTTCCAAATAACTTGTCATTTAACTTCATGATTGCTCCAAGGTATTTAGCAACTTGCTCTTCAGTGACATACTCATCCTCTTCAGAGGAAGAATACTCATCAGAGCTCATGAATGGCAGAAGTAGGTCCAATGGGATCTCTATGGTCTCATTTTGAGCCTCAGATTCCCATGGTTCCTCATTGGGGAACTCATTGGAGGCTAGTGGACGTCCAGTGAGGCCTTCCTCAGTGGCGTTCACTGCCTCTTCTTCCTCCCAGAATTCGGCCATGTTGATGGCCTTGGACTCTCCTTTTGGATTTTCTTCAGTATTGCTTGGGAGGGTACTTGGAGGGAGTTCAGTAATTTTCTTGCTCAGCTGACCCACTTGTCCTTCCAAATTTCTGATGGAGGACCTTGTTTCAGTCATGAAACTTTGAGTGGTTTTGATTAGATCAGAGACCATAGTTGTTAAGTCAGAGTTATTCTGCTTAGAACTCTCTGTCTGTTGCTGAGAAGATGATGGAAAAGGCTTGCTATTGCTAAACCTGTTTCTTCCATCATTATTATTGTTGAGACCTTGTTGAGGTCTCTGTTGATCTTTCCATGAAAGATTTGGATGATTCCTCCATGAAGGATTATAGGTGTTTCCATAGGGTTCTCCCATGTAATTCACCTCTTCCATTGAAGGGTTCTCAGGATCATAAGCTTCTTCCTCAGTTGAAGCTTCCTTAGTACTGCTTGGTGCATTTTGCATTCCAGACAGACTTTGAGAAATCATATTGACTTGTTGAGTCAATATCTTGTTCTGAGCCAATATGGCATTCAGAGTGTCAATCTCAAGAATTCCTTTCTTCTGACTAGTCCCATTGTTCACAGGATTTCTTTCAGAAGTGTACATGAATTGGTTATTTGCAACCATTTCAATCAGTTCTTGAGCTTCAGTAGGCGTCTTCTTCAGATGAAGAGAGCCTCCAGCAGAGCTATCCAAAGACATCTTGGATAGTTCAGAGAGACCATCATAGAAAATACCTATGATGCTCCATTCAGAAAGCATATCAGAAGAACACTTTCTGATCAATTGTTTGTATCTTTCCCAAGCTTCATAGAGGGATTCTCCTTCCTTCTGTCTGAAGGTTTGGACTTCCACTCTAAGCTTACTCAATTTTTGAGGTGGAAAGAACTTTGCCAAGAAGGCATTGACTAGCTTTTCCCAAGAGTCCAGGCTTTCTTTAGGTTGAGAGTCCAACCATGTTCTAGCTCTGTCTCTTACAGCAAAAGGGAATAGCATTAGTCTATAGACCTCAGGGTCTACCCCATTAGTCTTAACAGTGTCACAGATTTGCAAGAATTCAGCTAAAAACTGATGAGGATCTTCTAATGGAAGTCCATGGAACTTGCAATTCTGTTGCATTAGAGAAACTAATTGAGGCTTAAGCTCAAAGTTGTTTGCTCCAATGGCAGGGATAGAGATGCTTCTCCCATAGAAGTCGGGAGTAGGTGCAGTAAAGTCACCCAGCACCTTCCTTGCATTGTTGGCATTGTTGTTGTTTTCGGCTGCCATGAGTTCTTCTTCCTTGAAGAATTCGTTCAGGTTTTCTAAAGAGAGTTGTGCTTTGGCTTCTCTTAGCTTTCTCTTCAAGGTCCTTTCAGGTTCAGGGTCAGCCTCAACAAGAATGCCTTTGTCTTTGCTCCTGCTCATAAGAAAGAGAAGAGAACAAGAAAATGTGGAATCCTCTATGTCACAGTATAGAGATTCCTTGAAGTGTCAGAGGAAAAGAAGAGTAGAAGACAGAAGTAGAAAATTCGAACTTATCAAAGGAGATGGAGTTCGAATTTTGCATTAAGGGATAGTGTTAGTCCATAAATAGAAGGATGTGAGAAGGAGGGAAGTAATTTTCGAAAATTAAGTGAAAAATTTTGAAAACATTTTTGAAAAACATTACTTAATTTTCGAAAATGAAAATGGAAAAGAAATCAAGTGATTTTGAAAAAGATTTTAAAATTAGAAATCAAAAAGATTTGATTGAAAACTATTTTGAAAAAGATGTGGTTAAGAAGATATGATTGATAAAAAAAATGTGATTGAGAAGATATGATTTGAAAAACATTTTGAAAAGATTTGATTTGAAAATTAGAAACTTGACTAACAAGAAAAGATATGATTCAAACATTAAACCTTTCTCAACAGAAAAGGTAACATACTTTGAAATGTTGAATCAAATCATTAATTGATGGTAAGTATCTTTGAAAATGGAAAGAAATTGATTTTGAAAGAGATTTGGTTGAAAAATTGATTTGAAAAAGATTTGATTTTGAAAAGATTTTGAAAACTTGAAAAAAAAATTGATTTGAAAACAAAATCTTCCCCTCTAGCCATCCTGGCGTTAAACGCCCAGAATGGTATCCATTCTGGTGTTTAACGCCCAAAATGCTACCCTTTTGGGCGTTAAACGCCCAACCAGGTACCCTGGCTGGCGTTTAAACGCCAGTCTGTCCTTCTTCACTGGACGTTTTGAACGCCCAGCTTTTTCTGTGCAATTCCTCTGCTGTATGTTCTGAATCTTCAATTCTCTGTATTATTGACTTGAGAAGACACAAATTAAAAATATTTTTGGATTTTTAATAATAAGGAAAAATTAAAATGCAACAAGAATCAAATAACAATGCATGCAAGACACCAAACTTAGCAGTTTGTATACTACTGACACTAACAAAATGAAAATGCAAATGAGACACACAAAACACTCAAGTCAATTGAATTCAAAGATCAGAGCAAGTAAATCATCAAGAACATCTTGAAGATCACTAAGACATATGAATGCATGCAATTGACACCAAACTTATGATGAGACACTAGACTCAAACAAGAAATATTTTTGGATTTTATGATTTTGTAAATTTTTTTGTGTTTTTCGAAAATTAAGTGGAAAAAGGTATCAAAATTCTTAATGAGAATTCCAGGAATCAGTGCAATGCTAGTCTAAGACTCCGGTCCAGGAATTAGACGTGGCTTCACAGCCAGCCAAGCTTTCAAAGAAAGCTTCGGTCCAAAATACTAGACATGGCCAGAGGCCAGCCAAGTCTTAGCAGATCACTGCTCCAAGAGCAAGTTTGATAAAAATCAACCAACTCTTGTGGTGATAAGTTGAAACCTCGGTCCAATGAAATTAGACATGGCTTCTCAGTCAGCCAGATTTCAGCCAGAAAATACCTGAAATCACAGAAAAACACACAAACTCATAGTAAAGTCCAGAAAAGTGAATTTTAACTAAAAACTAATAAAAATATACTAAAAACTAACTAAATCATACTAAAAACATACTAAAAACAATGCCAAAAAGCATACAAATTATCCGCTCATCACGCCCCGCCCGCTAGGAGTTTGAAGCACGTCACAGTCATTCAATCATTGAATCCTACTCAGAATACCACAGACAAGGTTAGACCTTCCGGATTCTCTTGAATGCTGCCATCAGTTCTTGCCTATACCACGAAGACTCTGATCTCACGGAATGGTTGGCTCGTTTGTCAGACGAGCACTCGGTTGTCAGGCGATCAACCATGCATCGTGCAATCAAGAATCCAAGAGATATTCACTAGAGCCTTGGTTGCTTGTAGAACAGAAGTGGTTGTCAGTCACCTTGTTCATAGGTGAGAATGATGATGAGTGTCACGGATCATCACATTCATCAGGTTGAAGAACAAGTGATATCTTGGATAAAGAACAAGCGGAATTGAATGGAAGAACAATAGTAATTGCATTAATACTCGAGGTACAGCAGAGCTCCACACCTTAATCTATGGTGTGTAGAAACTCCACCGTTGAAAATACATAAGAACAAGGTCTAGGCATGGCCGTGAGGCCAGCCTCCCAAAGTGATCAAAAGATCTAAAGAAAAAGGTTCCAAAGATCAAAAGATTAAAATACAATAGTAAAAGGTCCTACTTATAGAAAACTAGTAGCCTAGGGTGTACAGAGATGAGTAAATGACATAAAAATCCACTTCCGGGCCCACTTGGTGTGTGCTTGGGCTGAGCAATGAAGCATTTTCGTGTAGAGACTTCTCTTGGAGTTAAACACCAGCTTTTATGCCAGTTTGGGCGTTTAACTCCCATTTGGGTGCCAGTTCCGGCGTTTAACGCTGGAATTCCTGAGGGTGACTTTGAACGCCGGTTTGGGCCATCAAATCTTGGGCAAAGTATGGACTATCATATATTGCTGGAAAGCCCAGGATGTCTACTTTCCAACGCCGTTGAGAACGCGCCAATTGGGCTTCTGTAGCTCCAGAAAATCTACTTCGAGTGCAGGGAGGTCAGAATCCAACAGCATCTTCAGTCCTTTTTAGTCTCTGAATCAGATTTTTGCTCAGGTCCCTCAATTTCAGCCAAAAAATACCTGAAATCACAGAAAAACACACAAACTCATAGTAAAGTCCAGAAAAGTGAATTTTAACTAAAAACTAATAAAAATATACTAAAAACTAACTATATCATACCAAAAACATACTAAAAACAATGCCAAAAAGTGTATAAATTATCCGCTCATCAGCCAGCCCCAAAACGTGATCAATAGTCTCCTAAGATGAATAATAGATTAAAAATGAGACCAAAGATGATCTCTCATACAATAGTAAAAAGTCCTATTTCTACTAGACTAGCTACTAGGGTTTACAGAATTGAGTAATTGATGTAGAAATCCACTTTCGGAGCCCACTTGGTGTGTGCTTGGGCTGAGCTTGAGCTTTACACGTGCAGAGACTTCTCTTGGAGTTAAACGCCAAGTTGTAATGTGTTTTTGGTGCTTAACTCTGGTTCGTGACGTATTTCTGGCGTTTTACTCTAGAATGCAGCATGAGACTGGCGTTGAACGCCATTTTACGTCATCTAAACTCGAATAAAGTATGAACTATCATATATTGCTGGAAAGCTCTGGATGTCTAATTTCCAACACCGTTGAGAGCACGCCATTTAAAGTTCTATAGCTCCAAAAAATCCATTTTGAGTGCAGGGAGGTCAGAATCCAACAGCATCAGCAGTCCTTTGTCAGCGTCCTATCAGATTTTTGCTCAGGCCCCTCAATTTTAGCGAGAAAATACCTAAAATCACAGAAAAACACACAAACTCATAGTAAAGTCCAAAAATGTGAATTTAGCATAAAAACTAATGAAAACATACTACCTAAAAGTAGCTAGATCCTACTAAAAACTACCTAAAAACAATGCCAAAAAGCGTATAAATTATCCGCTCATCAGTCTTGTAAAGCTTGAGGGATGGACTGACTATGCTTTTGTGCATTCTCTGTGTCTGTGTTTATCTGATTGATATAACTGACATAAACGTTCATGAGCATGAATTTGGGTCTTTGAAGCACTAGACTTCCGATATTGAGACTGATCAACTTGATATTGATTGTTTGGTGTGTATAGGAACCAGATGTCACTTCGTGGACGCGGTCGAGGCCGTGGGAAAGGACTTGCCGGTACTCATAGGATGGAAACCAACCTGAACGATCCAGTAAACTTTATGGCGGCATTGCAAAATATGGCTGTTGCTTTGCAGGCCACTGCTAAGGCACTCGGGCAGCAGATGGACAATAATAATAATGGGGGAAATGGAAAAAACGGGACTCAAGGTCCGATGACGTTGGCGACCTTCTTAAAGGTTAATCCACCAAGGTTCTAGGGAACCACCAATCCGACTGAAGCCAATACCTGGTTTCAGACCATGGAGCGAGCACTTCAAGCACAGCTGGCGCTGAAAGAGCAGTGTGTCGAGTTTGCTACCTATCTGCTCACTCGGGAAGCATTGCATTGGTGGCAGGGGACCCGACGTCTCCTGCAACAGGGTGATGACCCTATCACCTGGGATGCCATCCAAGAGGAATTCTATAGGAAGTACTTTCTAAATTTCTCCAGGACGGCCAAGGAACTGGAGCTATTGCTGCTGAAGCAGGGTGCTATGTCTGTATCTGAGTATACAGACAAGCTTGAGGAGCTCTTTAGGTTTTCTCGCATGTGTCAAGGAGCTCCGGGAGACTTCGAGGAGTGGAAGTGTATAAAATATGAAGGACGGCTTCGAAGCGACATATATAGTTCAGTGGGGCCTATGGAGATCAGGACTTTCTCCAGGTTGGTAAACAAGAGCAGAGTTGTCGAAGGGTTTGTAAAGAAGGCAGTTGCAGAGAGAGGAAGCCATAGGGGACCATTCCCACAGAACCGAGGGAAGAGCTTTACTCCTAGAGGTCCGCCTTTCAAGTGGGGAGGTTTTGTAACACAGCAAACTCAGGGTCAGAATAACTTCAGAAGGCCTAACAATAACAATATCCTGGGAAGAAGATTTGGGAAGCAGCCTCTGAATGAGCAGGCTTGTGCTAGATGTAGGAGTTACCATCCTGGTGTTCCGTGCAAGGCTGGATGGATCTTGTGCTACTCATGTGGTAAGTCGGGGAATAAAGCCTCCAACTGTCCGGAGAAGCAGAGACAGGGTGCTGGGACAGCACAGCAGCCTGGTCGAGTGTTTACTACTTCAGCTGTGGGTGTCGAGGGATCCGAGACACTTATCCGAGGTAAATGTTAAATGGCTAGTCAGATTTTAAATGCCTTGTTTGATTTTGGAGCATCACATTCATTCATTGCATTTGAGAAGGCTAGTGAGTTAGGATTGAAGATTTTGGTTTTAGGTTATGACCTGAAGGTGTATAATGCCACCCATGAAGCCATGGTAACTAGGCTAAGATCTCCGCAAGTTTCATTTAGGGTCAAGCAACGTAATTTTGTCCATGATTTAATCTGTTTGCCGATGATCGGTCTTGATCTTATCTTAGGGTTGGACTAGTTATCTAAGAACCATGTTCTGCTCGACTGTTCTACAAAATCAATGTACTTTATGCCGGAAGATACAGAAGGGCCGGTTGTGGTGAATAGCTATTACTTGAATTCTATGATGGTAAATTATTCTAGGGTCGAATGTCAGGGTATTTTGTTGTTAACCGCGGGTGTCTCGGGTGATGATCAAAGCTTGGAGCAAATTCCAGTTGTGTGTGAGTTTCCGGAGGTATTTTCCAACGATATTGATGAATTTCCACCTAAGTTGAATTTTCTATTGAGTTGGTGCCTGGGGCCGGACCAATCTCGAGTGCTCCTTATAGGATATCACCGCTAGAAATGGCCGAGCTAAAGTCTCAGTTAGAGGATCTGTTGGGTAAGAACTTTATCTGACCAAGTGTTTCTCCGTGGGGCGTGCTAGTGTTACTGGTAAAGAAAGACAGGAGTATGTGGCTCTGTAAGATTACAGGCAACAGAACAAGGTCACAATAAAAAATAAGTACCCACTACCGAGGATTGACAATCTCATGGATCAGTTACAAGGAGCCAGGGTTTTCTCCAAGATCGATTTGTGATCTGGTTATCAACAGATAACGGTGAGGGATGAGGACAACCCTAAGACCACTTTTAGGACTCGTGTCATTACAAGTACACTGTAATGTCTTTTGAGTTGACAAACGCTCCTGTAGTGTTTATGGATTATATGAATAGGATTTTCCGTTCATTCCTGGATAAATTCGTTGTTGTCTTCGTTGATGACATACTAATTTACTCTAAGACTAAAGAAGAGCATGCAGAACACTTAAGGATTGTGTTGCAGATACTAAAGGAAAAGAAACTCTATGCAAAACTGTCTAAATGTGAATTCTGGAATAATGAGGTGAAGTTTCTGGGTCACGTGGTGAGTAAACAGGGGATAGCAGAAGATCCTTCTAAGGTGGAAGCAGTGATGGAGTAGGGGCGACCAACCTTAGTTACTGAGATAAGGAGTTTTTTGGGCTTAGCTGGCTACTATCGGAGATTCATCAAAGACTTCTCGTAGATACCGTTGCCATTGACAAAGTTAACCCGCAAGGACGTGCTATTTGTTTGGACTTCTGAGTGTGAGAAAAGCTTTCAAGCGTTGAAGCAAAACTTGACTACCGCACCTGCGTTGGTATTACCTGCGCCGAATGAACCATTTGAGGTGTATTGTGATGCCTCACTAAAGGGTCTGGGGTGCATGCTGATGCAGCACCAGAATATGGTGGCATATGCCTCATGACAGTTGAGACCTCACGAAGTCAATTACCTGACGCACGATCTGGAACTCGCTACGGTTGTGTTTGCGCTAAAGGTGTAGAGGCATTACCTCTATGGAGTTAAGTTTCGAGTTTTCTCTGATCACAAGAGCCTGAAATACCTCTTTGATCAAAAAGAGCTGAATATGCGGCAGAGATAGTGGATGGAGTTACTGAAGGACTACGACTTTATGATGAATTACCATCTGGGGAAAGCGAATGTCGTGGCAGATGCACTAAGTCAGAAGTTGTTGTATGTTGCTTGGATGATGCTTTGCAAAGAGGAGTTGCACAAAGCATTCGAAAGTCTGAAGATCGGCGTTCAAGAAGTGTCTGGAACTCTATGTTTGAGTTGATTACAGATCTCAAGGGATTTTAAATCCGAACGCCTGAAGGCTCATCAAAACAATGACGTGTTACCGAAGGTGTTGCCAGCTATTGAACAAGGGAAGCAGTGGAGAGTGTCACTGATAAACCACTATTTTATGGTTTATCTTGTGCTTATTGAGTGGTTTTTATCAACTTGTTACCCACTTATTCATACTATTCGCATGTTTTACTTTTTCCTTCCTGATTTTGTGCTATGATTGAAAACATGCTTCTTTGGCTTTTATTTTCTTTTATTTAAATCCTCTCTTATTATCATTCGATGCCTTGATATGTGTGTTAAGTTATTTCAGAGATTACAGGGCAGGAATAGCTCAGAGGATGGAAATGAAGCATGTAAAAGTGGAAGGAATACAAGAACTTGAAGAAATTGCCAAAGCTGTCAGCCTGATCTCTTTGCACTCAAACGGTCATAACTTGAGCTACAGAGGTCCAAATGAGACGGTTTCAGTTGCGTTGGAAAGCTAACATCCGGGGCTTCGATTTGATATATAAATTATTATAGTTTCCGTACAGGTAGGTGACACGAACGCATGTTCCACGCGGACGCGTCGCAGTGACAAAAAACCAGCGTGGCAGATTTTATAACTAACGAATTCTGGGCTGTTTTTGACCCAATTCTCGGCCCAGAAAACACAGATCAGAGGCTATAAAGTGGGGAAATGCATCCATTCATAGATATCACATTCATAAATCACACTTTTCATAATTTAGATGTAGTTTTTGGAGAGGGAGGCTCTCTCCTCTCTCTTAGGATTTAGGATTAGGATTTCTTTTAGGATTAGGATTTCTACTTCTTCATCACAGGTTCAATGTTCCTTTTATTTATTTTCTCAATTTAGTTTATGAACTTTTCATGTTAGGATTTTCTTAATTAATATAATTTGAGGTATTTTAGACTTATGATTGTTTTCTTTTATTTATTATATAAATAATTTAGATTTTTCCCTTTTGGCTTTGGTTGAGTAATTGGTAACACTTGAGTTATCAAACTCATCAGTTGATTAATATTTGAGGTTTGCTAGTTGATTTGGATCCCTCTAAAGTTAGTCTTTCCTTAAGAGTTGACTAGGACTTAAGGAATCAAATTAATTGGTCTACTTGACTTTTCCTTATTTAGTAAGGGCTAACTAAGTGGGAGCAACGGATAATACTCGTCACACCAGATAAGGATAACTAGGATGGGATTTCCAATTCTCATACCTTGCCAAGAGATTTTCTAATTATTAATTTATTTTTCTTATCAATTAAATTATTTGTTCAAATCTTTTCAAAACCCCAAATTATACCTTTGCATAACCAATAATAAATCATACTTCCCTGCGATTCCTTGAGAAGACGACCCGAAGTTTAAATACTTCGGTTATCAATTCCAAAGGGGTTTGTTACTTGTGACAACCAAACGTTTGTACGAAAGGATTTTCTGTTGGTTTAGAAGCTATACTTACAACGCGATTACATTTGTGAATTTCTTTACCGACAGGAAATCCGTTCGTCAAAATGGCACCGTTGCGGGGGATTTGTAAACGTGTGCCTTATTATTGGTTATTGTAAATATTTACTTTTAATTTGATTTTTTCGGAAAAAAAATTTAGATTTTTTATTTTAAATTTTTTATCTTATCTTATCTTAGTTTTAAATTTCAAAATTCAAATTTTTAAAAAAAATAATATCTTTTTTTTCAAACTCTTATCTTATCTTATTTCAACTTCAAATTTCAAATTTCAACTAAATTCCAAAATTTAAAATTCAAAAATTTAAAAATTCAAATTTCAAATTTCGAATTTCAAATTTCAAAATTTAAAATTCAAAATTTAATTTTCAAATTTAAAAATTTAAATTTCAAAACCTCTTAATTTAAAAACTTATCTCCTCTTACCTAACTTATCTTATCTTTTCTAATCTTAAAAAAAATCAAATCTTTTTCAAACCTTTTCTCTTATTTATTTTATTTTCCTTTACTTGTTTATTTGTTTCTATTTTCCCTTCTTATTTCTAATAGCTACTATGAGTTTTCACCCCTCTCGCTTTGAGTTTGGTTCTAAATCTGTTGAAAGGAATAAAAGCTATAATAGGAATATGCATTAAGGTCAAAGCAACCAAAGATGGATGGAGCCAAGAGGATCTGATGAACCCTTTAGGCAATAACACCTTCCAAGATATCATGGACAAAGACCATTCTACAATGCATACCATGATGATAGATATGGTAGACCCCCTTGTAGTTACCAACAAGACCCACTATATGCCTATGAACCCCCTCCTCCTCAATATAATTTTGAACCACCATACTCATAAGCTCCTTTCCACCAAACACCTCCATATGACCCTAATCCTTATCCACCATACGAACCACCTTATGAGCCATACTTAGAACCACCACCTCAATATATACCATCTCCATATCCTTATCAAGAGGAACCACCTCCGTGTTATGAGCCTTTTCTCCCAATAAATGAAACCTCCTACCCACCCCAAACCTCTATGGAGAGCACACTTGCCTCTATCACTAGTCTCACATCTACTCTTCAAGCACTTATATCCCGCATGTGGACCAACCCTCTACCCCCAATATTCAACCCTCAAGCTCCAATGCACTTCCATCTCAACCACATAATGATCCACCCATCCCATCACCACCATCCATGGAAGAGCACCCACATCCATCAACCCAAGAGCAACATGATTCCAATGATACTATTGACATGGAACAAGAGAGAGAGGATCATCTTCGCGAATCCATACTTCATAAGGAGCTAAAGGAGGCACTAAAGGTGAAGGTAGAAGAGACCTTTGCAGATGAAGGAGTAGTTGAAGGGAGTTATCATAGAAAAGAAGCCATCAAGGAGGAATATGATTTCATACTTAAACACCTGGATCAAGCGATAAATCGATTGCCTTTCCGATGTTCAGACATTCAAGGAACCCCCATGGCTTCATGTGGAGAATCTACTGAAGAACGTGGCAGAAAGGAGAAGTTAGACACTCTGGTGGACAGTGAGTAGCACGATTTGGTATTGGAACAATTGGAAGAAGCTACGCCTTCCATTGAAGAGGAAGAAGTGGTTGAAGACTTAGGAGATGCTGAACCTCCATAGAAAGTCAAGTTATAGAGCCTCCTTCAAAGATGTTTGAAACTGATGTTAAAGAGGGTGTACAACCTCCAAGGCATCTCATGATTGAAGACTTTAAATGGGGTGATCAAGATATGGATTTGATCATTGATGAATTCTTATCTACATTTGAATCCTCTCCCATTGGACTTGACATGGAGATGAAAGAAGAAGAAGTACAGCCTCCCATGCCCTTGGTAAGCAATGAATAAGAGATTGAATTGGAAGAAATCTACCATGAGGAAGAGGTTGATATTGAAGAAGATTACAAAGAGGTGGAAGTTGTCAAAGAAGAGCACAAGGGAGAGGATCTTGCAAGATCCTTAGAAATACCTCTCCCAAAGCCGTTACCGTCCAATACAACATTCAAGTGGGTAAAATTCTCTTCCTTAACCTTTACTTTCCCACTTGAATATGGGCTTCTAGAGACGGATGGTCAACTTAGAGCTCTTTGTGGCATTAAGAGCAAGAAGAAGATGGTTAGTGGTTGGAGTTATCCAGCAAGGTTCAACATGGTTGTATGCTCCAAGTTGAAATGCAAGGTTGGGTGTGAAGCTCAATTGAATAGGTCTTGGAAGTTGTTTGGAATCTGTAGTGAGAATTTCAATTGCGTGCCACCTGGATGGAATCATTATGATCTACACAAAGACGGGTGCAAAAGCAAGGTTTAGGACCCCGGAATTCATTCCAACAATCAACACTCGTGGGGCCTTGTCACTTGCTTTAACTTGCTTGAAGGCTTTCTGCGCCGAGTTTGGGATCCCGGAGGCTATTGGAAGTACAAAAATTGGTGGGAATTTCTGGATCAGTACAAGCATAAGCCACCATAACAGGGAGCTCACCAAATGTCCAACTTAAGGACTTTAACTAAAAGTGCTAGGTGGGAGACAACCCACCATGGTATGATCGTTCCTTTTTCAGTTTTAATTTTAGTCTGTTTTGTTTGTTTTTGAGTTTTGATTAAACATGGAATCATGCATATCATTCATATTAGCACTGCATTCTGCATTTTGCATATTTAAAAAAATGCACGCGATGCGACAGTGTCGCTGACGCGTCCGCGTCAAATGTGCGTTGGGAAAAAAATAAGATTGAACAGAGAGTCACGCGAAAGTGTGGCTGGAGGCGTGCCTTTGGCACAATTTGACCCACACGACCGCGTCGCTTACGCGTCCACGTCATGTGTGAAAATGCCTCCCACGCGTCTGCGTCACCCACGCGAATGCGTGGCCCTGTAAAATCGACGTAAACGGGTGTATGGCAGCAAGTTGTGATGGAGTGAGGCTGGAATGGTGCTGGAAACACAAGCCCTACTCCGCGAACGCATGCCCTACGCGTCCGCATCATTTTTCAAAGTATGGCCATTCACGCGATCGCGTCAACCACACGACCGCGTCACCCTAAAAATTTGGCAATAAGAGTTTAAAACAGAGAGTTGCGCGAACGCACGGCTGCACTCGCGCCAATCGCACAAATCAGGCCACACGATCGCATGACCCACGCATCCGCGTCACCTGATAATCATCACACACCACGCGATCGCGTGTACCACGCATCCGCGTCCCATATGGCGCACAGCTTATCCAAATCAACCAAATATCTTATCTTTTTCTTCCCCAAATCTAAATCTTTTCTTTCCCTTCTTATTTCCTTCTTCTTCCTTTTCTTACTTTCTTCTTCTTCATCTCTTTAACTTCTCACCCCTTTTCACTTCCATTATATTTCATTTAATTTATTTGCATACTTTTCATTCATTGCATTATTTTCATTGGTGTTAGAGATTTATTTGGGTTATTATTCTCTATATTTTGCTTGTGGATTATTAGAAATTGTTTGACAATTATATATTACTTTTTAAAGGGTTTCTTGCATGTTCAATTTAATACTTTCAACAACTTATTTCCCATGCATGCTATGTGTTTGTGAAAACGTTCGTATGGCATTGTGCACTATTTTTAGATTTCTTTTAATCTACTACTCTGAATGCTTGCTTTTCACAAAGTCATTTTTATATTTTATTAATTAAATATAATTATTAATACAAGCATATTGTTAGTTTGAAAGACTTGGTAATCTAACTTGGACATTAAATGCTTGATCTATGCTACTCATGCCTTTGCCGGCATGCCAATAAATACCTTGCATTTAACTGTCATCACATGCACTTGATATATTTCCATTGATGACTTTTCACATGTAGTCATGGCCATGTGTTAACGTCATTCCTCTTTACTGTGCATTGATTACCACCTTTCCCGTTCTCCTCCTTGCTCTAACCCTTGAAGTTTTAACATCCTTACTCTTTCTCTTTCAGGATGGCCACCAAGAAAGGTAAAGAGAAAGCTACTCCCAGACCACCGGCAAGGAAAGGAACAAAAAGAGCGCTAGCTGCGGAGCCACCCATCCACTTGTACATCTTAGCATGCACCGAGGATGGTGCAATTTTTAAGTGTGGGGAGGTCGATACCGATCTCCGTGGGTTAGTTACTTCTTTTTTTCAACACCAATGTTAATTTGTTAGTTGTTGCATTTGCATGTTTCATTGCATGTTTGTTTGATTTTATGCATTTAGTTACTACTTGGTTGAAAAATAATAAGTTTCCTTCTAGGACCCTATTTTTGAAAAAAAATCACTAATTTAAATTAAAAATTAAAATTTTCTATGTGTTAAATTTGTTTGAAGTTGTATTTGGAACATGGTTTTTGAGCCAAAGAACACACAACCTGTGAGATTTTGAGCTTATTTACATGGTTACATTATTTAACCATAAATTTTATTCTTGTGTGTTTTCTTCTCTATAATTGCAATCTGTGCTTTTTTCCATTCTATATATCCATTATTTAGTGTATTTACATGCTTGCATATGATTGAGGCCATTATTTGTATTTTTGCTCTCTTATCCCAAATAAACCCATCTTTTATGCCATCCTTGTTAGCCCCCTTGAGCCTTTTAACCCCCTTCTATTTCATAACCACATTACTAGCCTTAAGCAGAAAAACAAAATAAAAAATCTCAAGTTGAATCCTTGGTTAGCTTAAGATAGATATTGTGTATAATTTAAGTGTGGGAAATTTTATGGGAACATGGGATGATAAAAAAATGTAAAGAATTAAATTGAATAAGTTATTTGAAAATTTGGGAAGCATGCTCATAATAATTAAATTACCACGTGAATTAAAAAAAATTAAGTAATTAAATAAGGGGATACAAAAAAATATTACCCCAAATGCAAAATAAAAAGAATCAATGCACATGGGACAAAATTCAAAAATAAGTTTGATACACGAGCATGTACTACATAAAAAAAAGTTGGGTAGCTAGGTAAAGCATTTTAAATTATATAAAGTATGTATATGTTAGGTGAGATCTTAGACTAATCAAGAATTCACTTTGTTAGCTCACTTAGCCTTATATATATATATATATATATATATATATATATATCCTTACCTTTACCTCAGCCCCATTACAACCCTGAAAAGACCTCATGATGTTTGCATTGGTATGCTAAATATTTGTTGATTGGTTAGATGAAGAACAAGGTTTAGAAAGCATGACTAGGGAAGAGTAGAGTGATTGACCCTAGACACTTGAGAGACTAGAGTGATACACACTACCAGTGAGAGTTCAATGCTTGATTCTATGTTCCCTGCTTTTATGAGCTATCTTCTTACAAGTTTACTTGTCTTTTATTGTGTAATTTGAATTATTGTAATTTGATTCATATTTATCTTGGAGAACTTATTTACTTTTAACCAAGTAGTAGAAACATCTTGCATGTAATTGCATTCATATAGATAGGTTGCATTGCATACTCTCTATCATTCTTCTTCACTCCTTTATAGCTTCTCTTGAGCTTAGCATGAGGACATGCTAATGTTTAAGTGCGGGGAGGTTGATAAACCACTATTTTATGGTTTATCTTGTGCTTAATTGAGTGGTTTTTATCAACTCTTTACCCATTTATTCATACTATTCGCATGTTTTACTTTTTCCTTCCTGATTTTGTACTATGATTGAAAACATACTTCTTTGGCTTTTATTTTCTTTTACTTAAATCCTCTCTTATTATCATTCGATGCCTTGATATGTGTGTTAAGTGATTTCAGAGATTACAGGGCAAGAATGGCTCAGAGGATGGAAAGGAAGCATGCAAAAGTGGAAGGAATACAAGAAGTTGAAGAAATTGCCAAAGCTGTCAGCCTAACCTCTTCACACTCAAATGGTCATAACTTGAGCTACAAAGATCCAAATGAGGCGGTTCTAGTTGTGTTGGAAAGCTAACGTCCGGGGCTTAGATTTGATATATAATTTACTCTAGTGGCCGTACAGATAGGCGACGCGAACACATGCTTCACGCGGACACATCGCAGTGACGAAAAACCAGCGTGGCAGATTTTATAACCAACGAATTTTGGGCTGTTTTTGACCCAGTTCTCGGCCCAGAAAACACAGATCAGAGGCTATAAAGTGGGGGAATGCATCCATTCATAGATATCACATTCATAAGTCACACTTTTCATAGTTTAGATGTAGTTTTTGGAGAGGGAGGCTCTCTCCTCTCTCTTAGGATTTAGGATTAGGATTTCTTTTAGGATTAGGATTTCTACTTCTTCATCACAGGTTCAATGTTCCTTTTATTTATTTTCTCAATTTAGTTTATGAACTTTTCATGTTAGGATTTTCTTAATTAATATAATTTAAGGTATTTCAAACTTATGATTGTTTTCTTTTATTTATTATATAAATAATTTAGATTTTTCCCTTTTGGCTTTGGTTGAGTAATTGGTAACACTTGAGTTATCAAACTCAGCAGTTGATTAATATTTGAAGTTTGCTGGTTGATTTGGATCCCTCTAAAGCTAGTCTTTCCTTAAGAGTTGACTAGGACTTGAGGAATCAAATTAATTGGTCCACTTCACTTTTCCTTATTTAGTAAGGGCTAACTAAGTGGGAGCAACGGATAATACTCATCACACCCGATAAGGATAACTAGGATGAGATTTCCAATTCTCATACCTTGCCAAGAAATTTTCTAATTATTAATTTATTTTTCTTATCAATTAAATTATTTGTTCAAATCTTTTCAAAACCCCAAATTTTACCTTTGCATAACCAATAATAAATCATACTTCCCTGCAATTTATTGAGAAGATGACCCGAGATTTAAATACTTTGGTTATCAATTCCAAAGGGGTTTGTTACTTGTGACAACCAAACGTTTGTACGAAAAGATTTTTTGTTGGTTTAGAAGCTATACTTACAACGCGATTATATTTGTGAATTTTTTTACCAACAGGAAATTCGTTCGTCAGTCACAGGATCAAGATGGGCTATGGAGATTCAAGAGTAAGATCATTGTGCCGGATGTTAGGACCTTGTGATAAGATATCTTGAAGGAAGCACACAAGAATGGATTTTCTATTCACCCTAGGAGTACTAAGATGTACAATGATCAAAAGGCTATATTCTGGTGGCCTAGTGATGAGCGGATAATTTATACGCTTTTTGGCATTGCTTTTAGTATGTTTTTAGTATATTTTAGTTAGTTTTTATTACATTTTTTATTAGTTTTTAGTTAAAATTCCCTTTTCTGGGATTTACTATGAGTTTGTGTGTTTTTCTGTGATTTTAGGTATTTTCTGGCTGAAATTGAGGGACCTGAGCAAAAATCTGATTTAGAGGCTGAAAAGGACCGCAGACGCTGTTGGATTCTGACCTCCCTGCACTCGAAGTGGATTTTCTGGAGCTACAGAAGCCCAATTGGCGAGCTCTCAATTGCGTTAGAAAGTAGACATCCTGGGCTTTCCAGCAATGTATAATAGTCCATACTTTTCCCGAGATTTGATGGCCCAAACCGGTGTTGCAAATCAGCTTCAGAATTCCCGGCGTTTAACGCCGGAACTGGAACAAAAATTGGAGTTAAACGCCCAAACTGGCATAAAAGCTGGCGTTTAACTCCAGAAAAAATCTCTACACATGAAAAATTCAATGCTCAGCCCAAGCACACACCAAGTGGACCCCGGAAGTGGATTTTTACGTCATTTACTCATTTCTGTATACCCTAGGTTACTAGTTCACTATTAATAGGACCTTTTGATATTGTATCTGGACCTCATGACACTTTACACGTTTCTCATTGTATCTTCTACGGCATGAGTCTCTAAACCCCATTGTTGGGGGTGAGGAGCTCTGCTGTGTCTTGATGGATTAATGCAATTACTACTGTTTTTCATTCAATCATGCTTGCTTCCATTCTAAGATATCACTTGTTCCTAAACCTGATGACTGTGATGATCCGTGACACTCATCATCATTCTCAACTATGAACGTGTGCTTGACAACCACCTCCGTTCTACCTTAGATTGAGTAGATATCTCTTGGATTCCTTAATCAGAATATTCGTGGTATAAGCTAGAATTGATGGCGGCATTCAAGAGAATCCGGAAGGTCTAAACCTTGTCTGTGGTATTCTGAGTAGGATTCAAGGATTGAATGACTGTGACGAGCTTCAAACTCCTGAGGGCTGGGCGTTAGTGACAAACGCAAAAAAATCACTGGATTCTATTCCGACCCAATTGAGAACCGACAGATGAATAGCCGTGCTGTGACAGAGCGCGTTGAACATTTTCACTGAGAGAATGGGAGGTAGCCATTGACAACGGTGAAACCCTACATACAGCTTGCCATGGAAGGAGCCTTGCGTGCTTGAAGAAGAAGACAGTAGGAAAGCAGAGGTTCAGAAGATAGAGCATCTCCAAAACCTCAACCTGTTCCCCATTACTGCAAAACAAGTACTTATTTCATGTTCTTTTGCTTTTTACAATCACCCCTGATAATTATTGATATCCTGACTAAGAGTTACAAGATAACCATAGCTTGCTTCAAGCCGACAATCTCCGTGGGATCGACCCTTACTCACGTAAGGTATTACTTAGACGACCCAGTGCACTTGCTGGTTACTTGTTCGGGTTTGCAAACGTGTGATTGCAATTTCGTGCACCAAGTTTTTGGCACCGTTGCCGGGGATTGTTCGAGTTTGGACAACTGACGGTGTATCTTGTTGCTTAGATTAGGATTGTTTTATTTTTGTTGGTTTAGAGTCTTTTATTTGAGTGTAGTTTCATATTTTAAGTTTGGTGTCAATTGCATGCTTTTGTTTTTCTTTTAATTTTTCGAATTTGCATAGTCTTTGTTGTTTCTTTACCTTTAAAAATTCTAAGTTTGGTGTCTTCTTTGTGTTCTCCTTTAAAATTTTCGAAAACTTGTGCTTGATTTTCTAAAAATTTTAAGTTTGGTGTCATTTTGTTGTTTTTCTCTTTCCTAATTTCAAAAAAAAATCAAATCTTTTTTAAAATAATTTTCAATCATATCTTTTTAATTGCTAATTGCAAAATCTTTTTAATCTAGTTTCCAATTTGCTTTGATTTTATTTTAGTTTTCAAAATTTTACTCTATTTTCTTCTTTTATTTTATTCTATTATTTTCGTTCATTCCTAAAAAAAATAAATAAAAATATCTTATACTTTACTTGTGAATCCATTTCATTTCCCTTTCTCCATCATGGAACTAAGTGGAATTGAGCAGTCCAGAAGGACTCTGGGGTCATATGCTAACCCCAGTACAGCTGCATATGGGAGTAGCATCTGTATACCTCCCATTAAAGCAAGCAGCTTTGAGCTAAATCCTCAACTCATTATCATGGTGCAGCAAAATTGCCAGTATTCCGGTCTTCCACAGGAAGAACCTACTGAGTTTCTGGCACAGTTCTTACAAATTGCTGACACAGTACGTGATAAAGAGGTAGATCAGGATGTCTACAGATTATTACTGTTTCCATTTGCTGTAAAAGATCAAGCTAAGAGGTGGTTGAATAACCATCCCACAGCAAGCATAAAGACATGGAGACAGTTATCAGACAAATTCCTGAATCAATTTTACCCTCCAAAAAGGATGGCACAGCTAAGGCTGGACATCCAAGGCTTTAAACAAGAGGATAATGAATCCCTTTATAATGCCTGGGAGAGGTATAGAGGTATGCTAAGAAAATTCCCCTCTAAAATATTTTCAGAGTGGGTACAGTTAGACATCTTCTACTATGGACTTACAGAAAAAGCTCAGATGTCTCTAGACCACTCAGCTGGTGGATCTATACATATGAGGAAGATGATTGAAGAGGCTCAAGAGCTTATAGATACTGTTGCTAGAAATCAACATTTGTACTCTAGCAATGAGTCCTCTACAAAAGAAGAAGTTATGGCAGTAGCCACTGATCCTAATCCTCAAGAACAGATGGTTGAGCTTAATCAGCAATTACACCTGATGACAAAACAGTTAGCAGAATTTAAAGAGATGCTCCAAGAAACTAAAATTGCTAACAAGAACATAGAATCACAGTTGAATCAGGCAAAACAGCAGTTATCTAAACAGATAACAGAAGAATGCCAAGCAGTTCAACTGAGGAGTGGGAAGACATTAAATAACACTGCTCAAAGTAGCAAAAAGCCAATAAAGGAACAATTGACAGAGGATAACCAAACCACTGTCCAAAATCCCTCTGAGGACAGTAAGAGCCCAGAGAGAAATACTCTTGGCGCCAAACGCCAAGAAGGGGGGAAAAGCTGGCGTTAAACGCCCATTCCCTGCCCAGTTCTGGCGTTCAAACGCCAGAAAAGGGGGAAAAGTTGGCGTTAAACTCCCATTCTTCACCCAATCCTGGCGTTCAAACGCCAATGGGGAATCAGACACCTGAGAGTGCTGGTAGTAACCCCTCTAAAAAGGCTTCTCCAACCACCTCTGTAAGGAATAAACCTGCAGCAACTAAGGTTGAAGAATATAAAACCAATATGCCTTATCCTCAGAAACTCCGCCAAGCGGAACAGGATAAGCAATTTGCCCGCTTTGCAGACTATCTAAGGACTCTTGAAATAAAGATTCCGTTTGCAGAGGCACTTGAGCAAATACCTTCTTATGCTAAGTTCATGAAAGAGATCTTAAGTCATAAGAAGGATTGGAGAGAAACTGAAAAAGTGTTTCTCACTGAAGAATGCAGTGCAGTCATTCTGAAAAGCTTACCAGAAAAGCTTCAAGATCCAGGAAGCTTTATGATACCATGCACATTAGAAGGTGCTTGCACCAAGACAGCCCTGTGTGACCTTGGAGCAAGTATCAATCTAATACCTGCATCCACTATCAGAAAGCTTGGGTTGACTGAAGAAGTCAAACCAACCCGGATATGTCTCCAACTTGCTGATGGCTCCATTAAATATCCATCAAGCATAATTGAGGACATGATTGTCAAGGTTGAGCCATTCGCCTTTCCAATTGACTTTGTAGTGCTGGAAATGGAGGAGCACAAGAGTGCAACTCTCATTCTAGGAAGACCTTTCCTAGCAACTGGACGAACTCTCATTGATGTCCAAAAAGGGGAAGTAACCCTGAGAGTCAATGAGGATGAGTTCAAGTTAAATGTTGTCAAAGCTATGCAGCATCCAGACACATCAAATGATTGCATGAGCGCTGACATTATTGACTCTTTGGTGGAGGAGATCAATATGACTGAAAATCTTGAATTAGAGCTAGAGGACATCTTTAAAGATGTTCAGCCTGATCTGGAGGAACTAAAGGAAATAAAAGAAATTCTAAAAATTCCTCAGGAAGAAGATAAGTCTCCTAAACTCGAGCTCAAGCCACTACCACCATCCCTGAAATATGCATTTCTGGGAGAAGGTGACCCTTTTCCAGTGATCATAAGCTCTACTTTAAATCCACAGGAAGAGGAAGCACTAATTCAAGTGCTAAGGACACACAAGACAGCTCTTGGGTGGTCCATAAGTGATCTTAAGGGCATTAGCCCAGCAAGATGCATGCACAAGATCCTATTGGAGGATGATGCTAAGCCAGTGGTTGAACCACAAAGGCAGTTAAATCCAGCCATGAAGGAGGTGGTGCAGTAAGAGGTCACTAAGTTACTAGAGGCTGGGATTATTTATCCTATTTCTGATAGCCCCTGGGTGAGTCCTATCCACGTTGTCCCCAAGAAGGGAGGCATGACAGTGGTTCATAATGAAAAGAATGAACTGGTTCCTACAAGAACAGTTACAGGGTGGCGTATGTGTATTGACTACAGAAGGCTCAATACAGCCACCAGGAAGGATCATTTTCCTTTACCATTCATAGACCAGATGCTAGAGAGACTGGCAGGTCATGAATATTACTGCTTTTTGGATGGCTATTCAGGTTACAACCAAATTACAGTAGATCCTCAGGACCAAGAGAAAACAGCATTTACATGTCCTTCTGGAGTATTTGCCTACAGAAGGATGCCTTTTGGTCTGTGCAATGCACCTGCAACCTTTCAGAGGTGCATGCTCTCTATCTTCTCAGATATGGTAGAGAAATTTCTGGAAGTCTTCATGGATGACTTTTCAGTATTTGGAGACTCATTCAGCTCCTGCCTTAACCATCTAGCACTTGTTCTGAAAAGATGCCAAGAGACCAACCTAGTTTTAAACTGGAAAAAATGTCACTTTATGGTGACTGAAGGGATTGTCCTTGGGCATTAAATTTCAAACAAGAGAATAGAGGTGGATCAAGCTAAAGTTGAAGTAATTGAAAAATTACCACCACCTACAAATGTTAAGGCAATCAGAAGCTTTCTGGGGCATGCAGGATTCTACAGAAGGTTTATAAAGGATTTTTCAAAAATTGCCAAACCTCTGAGTAATCTGCTAGCTGCTGACACGCCATTTATCTTTGATAAGGAGTGTCTGTAGGGGTTTGAGACTCTGAAAGGTAAGCTGGTCACAGCACCAGTCATCTCTGCACCAGACTGGACATTACCATTTGAACTAATGTGTGATGCCAGTGACCATGTCATTGGTGCAGTATTGGGACAAAGGCATGGTAAGCTTCTGCACGTCATTTATTATGGCAGCCGTATTCTAAATGATGCACAGAAGAACTACACAACCACAGAAAAGGAGTTACTTGCAGTGGTTTATGCCATTGACAAGTTCAGATCTTATTTAGTAGGATCAAAAGTGATTGTGTACACTGATCATGCTGCTCTTAAATATCTACTCACAAAGCAGGATTCAAAACCCAGGCTCATAAGATGGGTGTTGCTTCTACAAGAGTTTGATATAGAAATAAGAGACAGAAAAGGGACAGAGAATCAAGTAGCTGATCACCTGTCCCGGATAGAACCAGTAGCAGGAGCATTCCTCCCTCCTACTGAGATCTCTGAAACCTTTCCGGATGAGCAATTATTTGCTATTCAGGAAGCTCCATGGCTTGCAGATAGTGCAAATTATAAGACTCAAGGTTCTCCTTCTGTAACCATGGAAAGGAAGCATGAAGAGCTTCTCTCAAAACAGAGTCAAATAGAGCCCCCACAGTCAAACTCTAAGTTTGGTATTGAACCCCCACATTCAAACTCTAAGTTTGGTGTTGGGAGGTTCCAACATGGCTCTGAGTATCTGTGAGGCTCCATGAGAGCCCACTGTCAAGCTACTGACATTGAAGAAGTGCTTGTTGGGAGGCAACCCAATGTTATATTTATTATTTTCCTTTGTTATTTTATGTTTTCTATAGGTTGATGATCATGGAAAGTCACAAAATCAATTGAAAAAAGTAGAAACAGAATGAAAAACAGAAAGAAAAATAGCACACCTTGGAGGAAAACTTGTTGGCGTTTAAACGCCAGTAAGGGCAGCAAATGGGCGTTTAACGCCAGAAAAGGGCACCAGACTGGCGTTAAACGCCAGGAATGGGCACCAAGCTGGCGTTAAACGCCAGAAATGGGCACCAGTCCGGCGTTTAACGCCAGGATTGGCAGAAGGAGCATTTTTGCTCACCACTTGGTGCAGGGATGAATTATCCTTGACATCTCAGGATCTGTGGACCCCACAGGATCCCCACCTACCCCACCACTCTCTCTCTTCTTTCTTCTTTTGCTCGAGGACGAGCAAACCTTCTAAGTTTGGTGTGGTAAAAGCATTGCTTTTTGTTTCTCCATAACCATTTATGGCACCTAAGGCCGGAGAAACCTCTAGAAAGAGGAAATGGAAGGCAAAAGCTTCCACCTCCGAGCCATGGGAGATGGAGAGATTCATCTCAAGGGATGCACTTTCCTCCACAAAACTATTGGGAGCAAATCAACACCTCCCTAGGAGAATTGAGTTCCAAAATGGGACAACTAAGGGTGGAGCACCAAGAACATTCCATCCTCCTCCATGAAATTAAAGAAGATCATAGAATCATGAGAGAGGAGCAACAAAGGCAAGGAAGAGACATTGACGAGCTCAAGCACTCCATAAGATCTTCAAGAGGAAGAACAAGCCGCCATCACTAAGGTGGACCCGTTCTTTAATCTCCTTGTTCTTTACTTTCTATTTTTCAAATTTTTATGCTTATGTTTATCTATGTTTGTGTCTTATTACATGATCATTAGTATCTTAGTGTCTATGCCTTAAAGCTATGAATGTCCTATGAATCCATCACCTTTCTTAAAATGAAAAATGTTTTTATTACAAAAGAACAAGAAGTACAGGATTTCGAATTTATCTCTGAAACTAGTTGAATTAGTTTGATGTGGTGACAATACTTTTTGTTTTCTGAATGAATGCTTGAACAATGCATATGTCTTTTGAATTTGTTGTTTAAAGAATGTTAAATTTGTTGGCTCTTGAAAGAGTGATGGAAAAGGAGAAATGTTATTGAGGATCTAAAAAAATCATCAAATTGATTCTTGAAGCAAGAAAAAGCAAAAAAAAAAATAAAAAATAAAAAAATAAAAAAATAAAAAAAAAAGAAGAAGAAAAAGCAAGCAGAAAAAGCCAATAGCCCTTTAAACCAAAAGGCAAGGGTAGAAATAAAAAGTGATCCAAGGCAAAAAGAGTGTGCTTAAGAACCCTGGACACCTCTAATTGGGGACTCTAGCAAAGCTGAGTCACAATCTAAAACGGTTCACCCAGTTATGTGTCTGTGGCATGCATATACCCGGTGGTAATACTGGAAGACAGAGTGCTTTGGGCCACAGCCAAGACTCATAAAGTATCTATGTCCAAGAATCATCATACTTAACTAGGAGAATCAATAACACTATCTAAGTTCTGAGTTCCTATAGATGCCAATCATTCTAAACTTCAAAGGATAAAGTGAGATGCCAAAACTGTTCAGAAGCAAAAAGCTACTAGTCCCGCTCATCTAATTGGAGCTAAGTTTCTTTGATATTTTGGAGTCTATAGTATATTCTCTTCTTTTTATTCTATTTTGATTTTCAGTTGCTTGGGGACAAGCAACAATTTAAGTTTCGTGTTGTGATGAGCGAATAATTTACGCTTTTTGGCATTGTTTTTAGTATGTTTTTAGTATATTTTAGTTAGTTTTTATTATATTTTTTATTAGTTTTTAGTTAAAATTCAGTTTTCTGGGCTTTACTATGAGTTTGTGTGTTTTTCTGTGATTTCAGATATTTTCTGGCTGAAATTGAGGGACCTGAGCAAAAATCTGATTTAGAGGCTGAAAAGGACCGCAGATGCTGTTGGATTCTGACCTCCCTACACTCGAAGTAAATTTTCTGGAGCTACAGAAGCCCAATTGGCGCGCTCTCAATTGTGTTGGAAAGTAGACATCCTGGGCTTTCCAGCAATGTATAATAGTCCATACTTTGCCCGAGATTTGATGGCCCAAACCGGTGTTGCAAATCAGCTTCAGAATTCCCGGCGTTTAACGCCGGAACTGGAACAAAAATTGGAGTTAAACGCCCAAACTGGCATAAAAGCTGGCGTTTAACTCCAGAAAAAATCTCTACACATGAAAACTTCAATGCTCAGCCCAAGCACACACCAAGTGGACCCCGGAAGTGGATTTTTACGTCATTTACTCATTTCTGTATACCCTAGGTTACTAGTTCACTATTAATAGGACCTTTTGATATTGTATCTGGACCTCATGACACTTTACACGTTTCTCATTGTATCTTCTACGGCATGAGTCTCTAAATGCCATTGTTGAGGGTGAGGAGCTCTGCTGTGTCTTGATGGATTAATGCAATTACTACTGTTTTTCATTCAATCATGCTTGCTTCCATTCTAAGATATCACTTGTTCCTAAACCTGATGACTGTGATGATCCGTGACACTCATCATCATTCTCAACTATGAACGTGTGCCTGAAAACCACCTCCGTTCTACCTTAGATTGAGTAGATATCTCTTGGATTCCTTAATCAGAATCTTCTTGGTATAAGCTAGAATTGATGGCAGCATTCAAGAGAATCTGGAAGGTCTAAACCTTGTCTGTGGTATTCTGAGTAGGATTCAAGGATTGAATGACTGTGACGAGCTTCAAACTCCTGAGGGCTGGGCATTAGTGACAGACGCAAAAGAATTACTGGATTCTATTCCGACCCGATTGAGAACCGACAGATGAATAGCCGTGCTGTGACAGAGCGCGTTGAACATTTCCACTGAGAGGATGGGAGGTAGCCATTGACAACGGTGAAACCCTACATACAGCTTGCCATGGAAGGAGCCTTGCGTGCTTGAAGAAGAAGACGGTAGGAAAGCAGAGGTTCAGAAGATAGAGCATCTCCAAAACCTCAACCTGTTTCCCATTACTGCAAAACAAGTACTTATTTCATGTTCTTTTGCTTTTCACAATTACCCCTGATAATTATTGATATCCTGATTAAGAGTTACAAAATAACCATAACTTGCTTCAAGCCGACAATCTCCGTGGGATCGACCCTTACTCACGTAAGGTATTACTTGGACGACCCAGTGCACTTGCTGGTTAGTTGTGCGGGATTGCAAAAGTGTGATTGCAATTTCGTGCACCACCTAGTATGAAGAATAATGTGGTGGAATATGTCTTAAAGTTCTTAACTTGTCAAAAGGTAAAGACTGAACATCAGAAATCCTCCGGGAGGTTACAGCCCTTAGAGATTCCGCAATGGAAGTGCGAGAGCATTGTGATAGATTTTGTATCGGGATTGCCAAGGACTAGGACCAGATTTGATGCTGTCTAGATAATTGTGGACCGGCTGACGAAGTCGGCTCACTTTCTACCCATTCGGATGAACTATACTCTTGAGGAGTTAGCACGCCTGTATATAAAAGAGATTGTAAGACTTCATGGTGTGCCCATTAATATAATTTATGATAGAGATTCTCATTTCACTTCGAGGTTCTGGGGTGCAGTTCATAAAGCTTTTGGAACCCGTTTGAGCTTAAGTACAGCTTACCATCCTCAAATAGATGGTCAATCTGAGAGGACAATCTAAACCCTAGAAGATATGTTGAGGGCTTGTGTTTTGGATCAACCGGCGAGTTGGGATCAGTATATGCCGCTAGTGGAGTTTGCGTACAATAATAGCTACTATGTGAGCATCGGAATGGCTCTGTATAAGGCTCTGTATGAGAGAAAATGCAATCTCTGCTATGCTGGTATGAAGCTGGAGAGAAAAGTCTATTGGGGCCTGAGATGATAGCTGAAACTACTGAACAAGTTAAGAAAATTAGAGATAGGATGCTCACTGCTCAAAGCCATTAGAAGAGTTACGCTGATTAGAGGCAGAAGCCTTAGAATTTAAGGAAGGACACCATGCTTTTCTTAAGGTTACTCCGACAATAGGAGTAGGTAGAGCAATTAAGGCGAAGAAGCTGAATCTTCGATACATCGGTCCGTTTCAAATTCTTGAGAGGGTTGGACTGGTAGCATATCGGATGGCTTTACCGCCTCACCTTTCGAACTTGTACGACATATTTCATGTGTCGTAGCTTCGGAAGTATACTCCTAATGCTAGCCATGTTTTAGAACCGTAATCAGTCCAGTTAAAGGAAGATTTGACTATGCTGGTGACTCCGGTCAGGATTGATGACACGAGTATTAAGAAGTTGCGCAGAAAAGGGGTTTCATTAGTAAATGTGGCATGGAGTCGAGCCGGTGCTGAGGAGCACACTTGGGAACTTAAGTCGAAAATGCGAACAGACTACCCACACCTCTTATCAGGTAACTGAAATTGAATTTTATGGGTAAAATTCCCAATTAAATGGGTAGAATGTAAAACCCGGTTAATTAATAACTAATTAACCCATAAATTAAAATATATTCTAGAAAATAAGAAATGAGATTTTTATGGTTTAATATGATAGAGAAAATTAAACGAGCATTTTGACACCAATTTTAAAGAAATCGGACTAATCTTGGGCTGATTTCTTTAAAATTGGTGTCAAAATTCTCGTTTTAACGAATGGGCCAAACCGGGCCAACCGGACCCATGTTGGACCCAAGGCCCAGCCAAGCTCCCTCTTAATTGAGAGCTCAGCACTCTCTCTCCTTGAACAACACACACACACACGCTGAAATTAGAAGGGAGAATGGGGAAAACACAAAACCCTTGCTCCAAATCAACTCAATCTTCTATTGATCATAACTTTTGATCTAGAGTTCCGATCGATGCACCGTTTACGACCATGCAACCGTGGCATCAATCTTTACAAAGCCCATAAGGTTGTACAAGAGGTAATTGGTGGGCGAAATTGTGATTATCAATGGCTCCATCAACATGGTACGCTCAATTGCAATCTCAACTCTTTATCACAACTTCGCACAACTAACCAGCAAGTGTACTGGGTCGTCCAAGTAATAAACCTTACGCGAGTAAGGGTCGTCCCACAGAGATTGTTGGTATGAAGCAAGCTATGGTCACCTTGTAAATCTTAGTCAGGCAGACTCAATGGTTATGGATGATGTATGAATAAAACATAAAGATAAAGATAGAGATACTTATGTATTTCATTGGTAAGAACTTCAGATAAGCGTATGGATATGCTTTGTCCCTTCTGTCTCTCTGCTTTCCTACTGTCTTCATCCAATCCTTCTTACTCCTTTCCATGGCAAGCTGTATGTAGGGTTTCACCGTTGTCAGTGGCTACCTCCCATCCTCTCAGTGAAAATGTTCAACGCACCCTGTCACGGCACGGCTATTCAGCTGTCGGTTCTCGATCATGTCGGAATAGAATCCAGTTATTCTTTTGCGTCTGTCACTAGCGCCCCACAATCGCGAGTTTGAAGCTCGTCACAGTCATTCAATCATTGAATCCTACTCAGAATACCACAGACAAGGTTTAGACCTTCCGGATTCTCTTGAATGCCGCCATCAATTCTAGCTTATACCACGAAGATTCTGATTAAGGGATCCAAGAGATATCCACTCAATCTAAGGTAGAACAGAGGTGGTTGTCAGGCACACGTTCATAGGTGAGAATGATGATGAGTGTCATGGATCATCACATTCATCAAGTTGAAGAACAAGTGATATCTTAGAACAAGAATAAGCTGAATTGAATAGAAGAACAATAGTAATTGCATTAATACTCGAGGTACAACAGAGCTCCACACCTTAATCTATAGTGTGTAGAAACTCCACCGTTGAAAATACATAAGAACAAGGTCTAGGCATGGCCGTGAGGCCAGCCTCCCAATTATCTAAGATAGCATAAGAATGAAGATAGCTACCAAGATGAAAATACAATAGCAAAAGGTCTTATTTATAAAGAACTAGTAGCCTAGGGTTTACAGAGATGAATAAATGACATAAAAATCCACTTTCGGCCCACTTGGTGTGTGCTTGGGCTGAGCATTGAAGCATTTTTCGTGTAGAGACTTCTCTTGGAGTTAAACGCCAGCTTTTGTGCCAGTTTGGGCGTTTAACTCCCATTCTTGTGCCAGTTCCGGCGTTTAACGCCGGGCAGTCTTGAGCTGATTTGGAGCGCCAGTTTGGGCCATCAAATCTCGGGTAAAGTATAGACTATTATATATTGCTGGAAATCCCAGGATGTGTACTTTCCAACGCCGTTGAGAGCGCGCCAATTGGGCTTCTGTAGCTCCAGAAAATCCACTTCGAGTGCAGGGAGGTCAGAATCCAACAGCATCTGCAGTCCTTTTTAGTCTCTGAATCATATTTTTGCTCAAGTCCCTCAATTTCAGCCAGAAAATACCTGAAATCCCAGAAAAACACACAAACTCATAGTAAAGTCCAGAAAAGTGAATTTTAACTAAAAACTAATAAAAATATACTAAAAACTAACTAGAACATACTAAAAACATACTAAAAACAATGCCAAAAAGCGTATAAATTATCCGCTCATCACAACACCAAACTTAAATTGTTGCTTGTCCTCAAGCAACTGAAAATCAAATAAGATAAAAAGAAGAGAATATGCAATGAATTCCAAAAACATCTATGAAGATCAGTATTAATTAGATGAGCGGGACTTTTAGCTTTTTGCCTCTGAACAGTTTTGGCATCTCACTCTATCCTTTGAAATTCAGAATGATTGGCTTATTTAGGAACTCAGAATCTAGATAGTGTCGTTAATTCTCCTAGTTAAGTATGATGATTCTTGAACACTGCTACTTATTGAGTCTTGGCTGTGTCCCAAAGCACTCTGTCTTCCAGTATTACCACCGGATACATACATGCCACAGACACATAATTGGGTGAACCTTTTCAGATTGTGACTCAGCTTTGCTAGAGTCCCCAATTAGAGGTGTCCAGGGTTCTTAAGCACACTCTTTTTGCCTTGGATCACAACTTTATTTCTTTCTTTTTCTCTCTCTTTTTTTTCGTTTTCTTTTCTCCCTTTTTTCGTTTTTCTCCTTCTCTTCTTTCTCTTTTTTTTTTTGTATTCACTGCTTTTTCTTGCTTCAAGAATCATTTTTATGATTTTTCAAATCCTCAGTAACATGTCTCCTTTTTCATCATTCTTTCAAGAGCCAACATTCATGAACCACAAATTCAAAAGACATATGCACTGTTTAAGCATACATTCAGAAAACAAAAATATTGCCACCACATCAAAATAATTAATCTGTTATAAAATTCAAAATTCACACTATTCTTCTCTTTTTCAATTAAGAACATTTTTCATTCAAGAAAGGTGATGGATTCATAGGACATTCATAACTTTAAGGCATAGACACTAAGACACTAATGATCACAAGACACAAACATAGATAAACATAAGCATAATTTTCGAAAAACAGGAAATTAAGGAACAAGGAGATTAAAAAACGGGTCCACCTCAGTGATGGCGGCTTGTTCTTCCTCTTGAAGATCTCATGGAGTGCTTGAGCTCCTCAATGTCTCTTCCTTGCCTTTGTTGCTCCTCTCTCATGATTCTTTGATCTTCTCTAATTTCATGGAGGAGGATGGAATGTTCTTGGTGCTCCACCCTTAGTTGTCCCATGTTGGAACTCAATTCTCCTAGGGAGGTGTTCAGTTGCTCCCAATAGTTTTGTGGAGGAAAGTGCATCCCTTGAGGCATCTCAGGGATTTGATGATGAGAGGGGTCTCTTGTTTGCTCCATCCTCTTCTTAGTGATGGGTTTGTCCTCATCAATGGGGATGTCTCCCTCTATGTCAACTCCAACTGAATAACAGAGGTGACAAATGAGATGAGGAAAGGCTAACCTTGCCAAGGTAGAGGACTTGTCCGCCACCTTATAAAGTTCTTGGGCTATAACCTCATGAACTTCTATTTCTTCTCCAATCATGACACTATGAATCATGATAGCCCGGTCTAAAGTAACTTCGGACCAGTTGCTAGTGGGAATGATTGAGCGTTGGATAAACTCCAACCATCCCCTAGCCACGGGTTTGAGGTCATGCCTTCTCAGTTGAACCGGCTTCCCTCTTGAATCTCTCTTCCATTGGGCGCCCTCTTCACAAATGACTGTGAGGACTTGGTCCAACCTTCTAGTGTAAGGATGTTCATCTCCTTGCATCATGGGCAAGTTGAATGCCAACCTTACATTTTCCGGACTAAAATCCAAGTATTTCCCCCGAACCATAGTAAGCCAGTTCTTTGGGTCCGGGTTCACACTTTGATCATGGTTCTTGGTGATCCATGCATTGGCATAAAACTCTTGAACCATTAAGATTCTGACTTGTTGAATGGGGTTGGTAAGAACTTCCCAACCTCTTCTTTGGATCTCATGTCGGATCTCCGGATATTCACTCTTTTTGAGTTTGAAAGGGACCTCGGGGATCACCTTCTTCAAGGCCACAACTTCATAGAAGTGGTCTTGATGCACCCTTGAGATGAACCTCTCCATCTCCCATGACTCGGAGGTGGAAGCTTTTGCCTTCCCTTTCCTCTTTCTAGAGGTTTCTCCGGCTTTGGATGCCATAAATGGTTATGGAAAAACAAAAAGCAATGCTTTTACCACACCAAACTTAAAAGGTTTGCTCGTCCTCGAGCAAAAGAGAAAAGAAGAGAATAGAAGAAGAAGAAATGAAGGAGATGGAAATGGCTTTGTGGTTCGGCCAAAGGGGAAGAAATAGTGTTTAGGGTGTGTAAAAATGAAGGAGTGAAGATGGGTTTATATAGGGGTGGGGAGAGGGTTAGGGTTCGGCTATGGGAGGGTGGGTTTGGGAGGGAAAGTGGTTTGAATTTGAATGGTGAGGTAGGTGGGGTTTTATGAAGGATGGATGTGAGTGGTGAAGAGAAAGATGGGATTTGATAGGTGAAGGGTTTTTGGGGAAGAGGTGTTGAGGTGATTGGTGAATGGGTGAAGAAGAAGAGAGAGGGTGGTGGGGTAGGTGGGGATCCTGTGGGGTCCACAGATCCTGAGGTGTCAAGGAAAAGTCATCCCTGCACCAAGTGGCGAGCAAAATTGCTCTTCATGCCAATTCTGGCATTAAACGCCGGGCTGGTGCCCATTTCTGGCATTTAACGCCAAGTTCTTGCCCTTCTCTGGCGTTTAACGCCAGTCTGGTGCCCCTTTCTGGCGTTAAACACCCAAAATGGTGCCAGACTGGATGTTAAACGCCCAATTGCTAGCTTCACTGGCGTTTAAACGCCAGCAAGTTCTCCTCCAGGGTGTGCTGTTTTTCTTTCTGTTTTTCTTTCTGTTTTTGCTTTTTCAATTGATTTTGTGACTTCTCATGATCATCAACCTACAGAAAACATAAAATAACAAAAGAAAATAGATAAGATATAATATTGGGTTGCCTCCCAACAAGCGCTTCTTTAATGTCAGTAGCTTGACAGAGGGCTCTCATGGAGCCTCACAGATACTCAGAGCAATGTTGGAACCTCCCAACACCAAACTTAGAGTTTGAATGTGGGGGTTCAACACCAAACTTGGAAGTTGGTTGTGGCCTCCCAACACCAAACTTAAAGTTTGACTGTGGGGGCTCTGTTTGACTCTGTTTTGAGAGAAGCTCTTCATGCTTTCTCTCCATGGTGACAGAGGGATATCCTTGAGCCTTAAACACAAAAGATTCTTCATTCACTTGAATGATCAATTCTCCTCTGTCCACATCAATCACAGTCTTTGCTGTGACTAGGAAGGGTCTGCCAAGGATGATGGATTCATCCATGCACTTCCCAGTCTCTAGGACTATGAAATCAGCAGGGATGTAATGGTTTTCAATTTTCACCAAAACATCCTCTACAAGTCCATAAGCTTGTTTTCTTGAGTTGTCTGCCATCTCTAGTGAAATTTTTGCAGCTTGTACCTCAAAGATCCCTAGCTTCTCCATTACAAAGAGAGGCATGAGGTTTACACTTGACCCTAAGTCACACAGAGCCTTCTTAAAGGTCATGGTGCCTATGGTACAAGGTATTGAAAACTTTCCAGGATCCTGTCTCTTTTGAGGTAGTTTCTGCCTAGACAAGTCATCTAATTCTTTGGTGAGCAAAGGGGGTTCATCCTCCCAAGTCTCATTACCAAATAACTTGTCATTGAGCTTCATGATTGCTCCAAGGTATTTAGCAACTTGCTCTTCAGTGACATACTCATCCTCTTCAGAGGAAGAATACTCATCAGAGCTCATGAATGACAGAAGTAAATCCAATGGAATCTCTATGGTCTCAGTGGGAGCCTCAGATTCCCATGGTTCCTCATTAGGGAACTCATTGGAGGCTAGTGGGTGTCCATTGAGATCTTCCTCAGTGGCGTTCACTGCCTCTCCCTCCTCTCCAAATTCGGCCATGTTGATGGCCTTGCACTCTCCTTTTGGATTTTCTTCTGTATTGCTTGGAAGAGTACTAGGAGAGAGTTCAGTAATTTTCTTGCTCAGCTGACCCACCTGTGCCTCCAAGTTTCTAATGGAGGACCTTGTTTCAGTTATGAAACTTTGAGTGGTTTTGATTAGATCAGAGACCATGGTTGCTAAGTTAGAGGTGTTCTGCTTAGAACTCTCTGTCTGTTGCTGAGAAGATGATGGAAAAGACTTGCCATTGCTAAACCTGTTTCTTCCACCATTATTGTTGTTGAAACCTTGTTGAGGTCTCTGTTGATCCTTCCATGAGAGATTTGGATGATTTCTCCATGAAGGATTATAGGTGTTTCCATAGGGTTCTCCCATGTAATTCACCTCTTCCATTGAAGGGTTCTCAGGGTCATAAGCTTTTTCTTCAGATGAAGCTTCCTTAGTACTGCTTGGTTCATTTTGCATTCCAGACAGACTTTGAGAAATCAAATTGACTTGCTGAGTCAATATCTTGTTCTGAGCCAATATGGCATTCAGAGTATCAATCTTAAGAACTCCTTTCTTCTGATTAGTCCCATTGTTCACCGGATTCCTTTCAGAAGTGTACATGAATTGGTTATTTACAACTATTTCAATTAGTTCTTGAGCTTCTGTAGGCGTCTTCTTCAGATGAAGAGATCCTCCAGCAGAGCTATCCAATGACATCTTGGACAGTTCAGACAGACCATCATAGAAAATACCTATGATGCTCCATTCATAAAGCATGTCAGAGGAACACTTTCTGATTAATTGTTTGTATCTTTCCCAAGCTTCATAGAGGGATTCTCCTTCCTTCTGTCTGAAGGTTTGGACTTCCACTCTAAGCTTACTCAATTTTTGAGGTGGAAAGAACTTTGCCAAGAAGGCATTGACTAGCTTTTCCCAAGAGTTCAGGCTTTCTTTAGGTTGTGAGTCCAACCATATTCTAGCTCTGTCTCTTACAGCAAAAGGGAATAGCATAAGTCTGTAGACCTCAGGGTCAACCCCATTGGTCTTGACAGTGTCACAGATTTGCAAGAATTCAGCTAAAAACTGATGAGGATCTTCCAATGGAAGTCCATGAAACTTGCAATTATGTTACATTAGAGAAACTAATTGAGGCTTAAGCTCAAAGTTGTTTGCTCCAATGGCAGGGATAGAGATGCTTCTCCCATAGAAGTCGGGAGAAGGTGCAGTAAAGTCACCCAGCACCTTCCTTGCATTGTTGGCATTGTTGTTGTTTTCGGCTGCCATGGGTTCTTCTTCTTTGAAGATTTCTGTTAGGTCCTCTACAGAGAATTGTGCCTTAGCTTCTCTTAGCTTTCGCTTCAAGGTCCTTTCAGGTTCAGGATCAGCCTCAACAAGAATGCTTTTGTCTTTGCTCCTGCTCATATGAAAGAGAAGAGAACAAGAAAATATGGAATCCTCTATGTCACAGTATAGAGATTCCTTGAGGTGTCAGAGGAAAAGAAAAATGGAAGGAAGAGGTAGAAAATTCGAACTTATCAAGAAAGATGGAGTTCGAATTGTGCATTAAGGAATAGTGTTAGTCCATAAATAGAAGGATGTGAGAAGAGGGGAAGAAATTTTCGAAAATAATTTAAAAAGATTTTAAAAACATTTTGAAAAACTTTAATTGATTTTCAAAAACCAAGATTGAGAAAGAAGTAAAGTGATTTTTGAAAAAGATTTTTGAAATTAGAAATCAAAAAGATTTGATTGAAAACTATTTTGAAAAAGATGTGGTTAAAAAGATATGATTGAAAAGTTATGGTTTTAAAAAGATGTGATTGAGAAGATATGATTTGAAAAACAATTTAAAAAGATTTGATTTTAAAAATTAATAACTTGGCTAACAAGAAAAGATATGATTCAAACATTAAACCTTTCTCAACAGAAAAGGCACATACTTGAAATGTTGAATCAAATCATTAATTGATAGCAAGTATTTTTGAAAATGGAAAGAAATTGATTTTGAAAAAGATTTGATTGAAAAGATTTGATTTGAAAAAGATTTGATTTTGAAAAGATTTTGAAAACTAAAAAAAATTGATTTGAAAACTAAATCTTCCCTCTTGTGCCATCCTGGCGTTAAACGCCCAGAATGGTGCACATTCTGGCGTTTAACGCCCAAACCACTACCCTTTTGGGCATTAAATGCCCAGCCAGGCACCCTAGCTGGCGTTTAAACGCCAGTTTGTCTTCCTTACTGGGCATTTTGAGCGCCCAGCTTTTTCTATGTAATTCCTCTGCTGTATATTCTGAATCTTAAATTCTCTGTATTATTGACTTGAAAAGACACAAATTAAAAATATTTTTGGATTTTTTAATGATGAGGAAAAATCAAAATGCAACTAAAATCAAATAACAATGCATGGAAGACACCAAACTTAGCAGTTTGTATACTACTGACACAAACAAAATGAGAATGCATATGAGACACATAAAACACTTAAGTCAAGAGAATTTAAAAATCAGAGCAATGAAACCATCAAGAACAACTTGAAGATTAATGAAGACACATGCATGAATGCAAAAAGAACAGAAACATGCAATTGACACCAAACTTAACATGAGACTCTAGACTCAAACAAGAAATATATTTTTGGATTTTTTTTCGAAAATTAAGTGGAAAAAGAAAATAAAGGTATCAAAATTCTTAATGAGAATTCCAGGAATCATGCAATGTTAGTCTAAAGCTTCAGTCTAAAGAAATTAGACATGGCTGAACAAGCTTCAGCAGGACATTGCATTCAAGAGCTAAATTGATGAAAATCAATCAGCTTTGGTGATGATAAGAACATCACCTTGAAACACTAGAATTCATTCTTAAGAACTCTGAAGAAAAATACCTAATCTAAGCAACAAGATGAACCGTCAGTTGTCCATACTCGAACAATCCCCAGCAACGGCGCCAAAAACTTGGTGGGTGAAATTGTGATTATCAATGGCGCCATCAACATGGTACGCTCAATTGCAATCTCAACTCTTTATCACAACTTCGCACAACTAACCAGCAAGTGTACTGGGTCGTCCAAGTAATAAACCTTACGCGAGTAAGGGTCGATCCCACAGAGATTGTTGGTATGAAGCAAGCTATGGTCACCTTGTAAATCTTAGTCAGGCAGACTCAATGGTTATGGATGATGTATGAATAAAACATAAAGATAAAGATAGAGATACTTATGTATTTCATTGGTAAGAACTTCAGATAAGCGTAGGAGATGCTTTGTCCCTTCCTTCTCTGTGCTTTCCTACTGTCTTCATCCAATCCTTCTTACTCCTTTCCATGGCAAGCTGTATGTAGGGTTTCACTGTTGTCAGTGGCTACCTCCCATCCTCTCAGTGAAAATTTTCAGTGCACCCTGTCACGGCACGGCTATTCAGCTGTCGGTTCTCGATCATGTCGGAATAGAATCCAGTGATTCTTTTGCGTCTGTCACTAGCGCCCCACAATCACGAGTTTGAAGCTCGTCACAGTCATTCAATCATTGAATCCTACTCAGAATACCACAGACAAGGTTTAGACCTTCCGGATTCTCTTGAATGCCGCCATCAATTCTAGCTTATACCACGAAGATTCCGATTAAGGGATCCAAGAGATATCCACTCAATCTAAGGTAGAACAGAGGTGGTTGTCAGGCACACGTTCATAGGTGAGAATGATGATGAGTGTCACGGATCATCACATTCATCAAGTTGAAGAACAAGTGATATCTTAGAACAAGAATAAGCCGAATTGAATAGAAGAACAATAGTAATTGCATTAATACTCGAGGTACAGCAGAGCTTCACACCTTAATCTATGGTGTGTAGAAACTCCACCGTTGAAAATACATAAGAACAAGGTCTAGGCATGGCCGTGAGGCCAGCCTCCCAATGATCTAAGATAGCATAAGAATGAAGATAGCTACCAAGATGAAAATACAATAGCAAAAGGTCTTATTTATAAAGAACTAGTAGCCTAGGATTTACAGAGATGAATAAATGACATAAAAATCCACTTTCGGGCCCACTTGGTGTGTGCTTGGGCTGAGCATTGAAGCATTTTTTGTGTAGAGACTTCTCTTGGAGTTAAACGCCAGCTTTTGTGCCAGTTTGGGCGTTTAACTCCCATTCTTGTGCCAGTTCCGGCGTTTAACGCCGGGCAGTCTTGAGCTGATTTGGAACGCCGGTTTGGGCCATCAAATCTCGGGCAACGTATGGACTATTATATATTGCTGGAAATCCCAGGATGTCTACTTTCCAACGCCGTTGAGAGCGCGCCAATTGGGCTTCTTTAGCTCCAGAAAATCCACTTCGAGTGCAGGGAGGTCAGAATCCAACAGCATCTGCAGTCCTTTTTAGTCTCTGAATCAGATTTTTGCTCATGTCCCTCAATTTCAGCCAGAAAATATCTGAAATCACAGAAAAACACACAAACTCATAGTAAAGTCCAGAAAAGTGAATTTTAACTAAAAATAATAAAATTATACTAAAAACTAACTAGAACATACTAAAAACATACTAAAAACAATGCCAAAAAGCGTATAAATTATCCGCTCATCAGTAATCTACGTTTTCGCCTCTGTTCTTCCAACCTTGATTTTCAAATTTCTTGGGCAAAAATGTTGAAATTGTGAGATCTTTTATGTTGAAGGATCTAATTAATTTTAAGGGAAAGCTTGTTCTTGCCTCTTTGGTCCTTGGGTAAGGTAAGATATCTTAATCCCTAGTGAAATTCTAAATTTAAGGTATTGTGTATTGAGTTATTGTGTTTGGGTTTGATAAATGTGGTTTAGGAAGTGTGTATGTGCATATTGAAGCTTGGTTGATATCTTGGAAAGCTTGGAAAGGAGCTTTTGTGCTTGGAAATCTGATTTTGGAAGCCTTGAGACCTTGAAAGTTGATTTGAGGGTGTTCTGGGTGGAATGGGAATCAGCCAAGGTATGGTTTTAGTTTTCTGTATCTAAAATGTAATGTGGTTGTGAAAACTTAGGCTAGAGACCCTAAGATAGGATTTGAACTATTGATGTCGTTGATTGGTTGAGATGAATTGTGTTGTTATATATGTATTTAGTGGATTGTGAAATGTTGATGTGGTTGTTGGATATGTTGGAGTGGGTTGAATATATGAATAATGGTGATAATGGTTAGTAAAGCATGTAATGTTGTATGTGATATGTATTAATATGTTTAATTGATGATAATGTGGAGGCTCTTGTTGATGAATATGGTTAGAGTGTGATATTGATATGTGTAAATATATGGTGAATGATGAATTTGAATGTTGATTGGAAATTGAGGTATGGAATATAGACTATTGAAGTGAGATTTGGTTGAATGTGGAAGAATTAGTGGGTGATGTTTGAAAGAGGGTTTGAAAATGATTGATGTTGGAATGGTTGAGTTTGGGTTGATTTTGAATGAATTTGGGAAGTGTATGTTTTAGAAAATTGGAGGTTTATGAAATTGGTAAAAAATGAAATTTTGATTAACTTCAACGGATCATATCCTAAATGAAAGATAATTTGATAACCTTTAAAATGATTTAAGTTTGGTAGAAATCTGAGTTTTGTGGAAGGAGATATGATTATTGGAAGTTTGGGCCTGAAATCTGAATTCTGTAAATTCTGCAGAATTTGTGATTTATGGTTGGTGTGCGCAAACACAGCCTTGTGCGCACGCACACCCCGTGGATTTTTAAACCTGCACGCACGCACAACCCTGTGCGCACGCACACACGGGGACAAGGCTACTGATGGGAATGCTAGCACACCCTGTGCGCACACCCAACCAATGAAGGTTTGCAAGCTGTGCGTATGCATAGCCTTGTGCACACGCACACAATCGGAATGACATTCTGTTAATGGTGCTAGCACGCCCTGTGCGCGCACTCAACAATGGAAATTTTACCTTCTGCGCGTACGCTGTGCACACACACACTTTCTGAAAATACTTTTGGGCGTGCGCACGCACACCCATGTGCGTACGCACACGATCCTGTTCTTTTCTAAAGCTTTTGTTTTCAAGTCGTTCACATTCCCAACAAGCTTGTAACCTTCCTAAATGTTGTTTCATGCTTATAAACCCCCAATTTCATTCTTTAAATTTTAAATCAATGTAAAATGTCTAGTGATTGAGAGGAAGCTAGGGAAGGTGGGTAACTTGTAGATGAAGAAAGGGGATATTATGATAAGTTATGATCAATAATGATGATATGAGTTGTGGAGGAGGGTCGTGGAGTGCGGTGTATGATATGAGCCGAATGGCTGAGTATGATATGAGCCGAATGGCTGTGTATGATGATGGTTTGTGGCTGATAATGAATTATGATTTTAAGCCGGATGGCAGTGATAACTGTGAATGTATGGCTGAGAATGAATGCATATATGCTGAATTGAATTACTGATATTGTGATTGTTGCACTCCACCTATCTGAGATACGAGTTTTCCTAGGTGAAAGCAGTGGCTAGCCACCACATGCTACAGATGGAGACTCGATACTCTGCTGACCCTATATCGTAAGTGTGGTCGGACACTGTCAAAGTTTCGGATGAGCTCACCCCCGTGAATATATACACCATTTAGGGTGTCGGATGCGAATTATGAATTAATTTGGAGATAACTCAAGTTGGGGATTAACGACAGAAGGACAGTCCAATGGTTAGCTACCAGGACTTGTCGGGTTGGCTTTATAACCGACAGATGAGACTCATCAGCCACTAGGACAGGCATGCATCATATGCATTATATGTGATTTGTTTGGAATGTCTAATTGATTTCATCATCACTTGCTACTTGCCTAACTATCTTATCTGCTTCCTACTTATGCATTTCTTTATTTTATATACTTGTGTTTGCATCTTAATTACTGTTGGTGGTTGGGAGGTTCAAAAGATGTGGAAAGGGGATATTTAGTTAGTCCGAAGATCCGTAGTTAGTTGCATGTGTTCATTTCTCATGGTTTAGTTATATTTATATGCTTTGATTATGAATTGGGAGTTCTAGGATTGCCTTTGACTTTTCCAGGACATTACATGTTAGATATTTAGACACTGTTACCATGCTAAGAACCTCCGATTCTCACTCATGCGGATTTTGTGGTTTTTAGATGTAGGACGTGAGGCTTCTCGCTGAGGCATGCGGGAGACTTCTGTTTTGGCGAAGATCCTTAGCTCTCAGAATTTTATTTTGATCTTATATACTTGCTTAGATACTTATATTCTCCACTGTATATATATATTTTGTATTAACTCCTCTTAGAGGTTATTTTGGAGAAACATGTTTTGTACCTTGTGTTTTGGGCTTTATTTTGGGTAGTTCCTTTATATATGTATGTATACTTATATGCTCGGACCAGGTATCTTCGCAAACCAAATTCTGAGTCTTGATATCTGTATTTTGGCACCCTCTGGTATATCTCTTCACGTTAGCTTACTCTTTATATGTTCGTTTACGTTATCGATCGGAGTGTTGCACTTTTCGATTTAACGGTTTTGATTTGCCCCTTTTTCTTTAAAGGCTCCTAGTTATAAACCTTTCTCATAATACTATATGTAATAAATTTTATTTTTAGAGGTCGTAATGCCTTGCCACCTCTGTTTTATGACTTAAGCATAAGACTCTCTGTGGTAGGGTGTTACATAATTAATACTTTATCTTTGTTGTTATTACTACTTAAGTATCACCCCTTCATTCTTTTCTTAATTACCTCTTTTCTCTTTGTCTCTTGATTCCGCACTTATTATCTTCTTAACATTTGTATACATAGCTTATGTCAATTTCGGTATGAATAGTCAGCCTGTCCCAAGCATAGGTTCATTAAGTCTACGTTGAACCAGTATGACCTTTCATATAATACCTAACCCTAATCGCAATTCAAGTACTGACTATGTTACTCCTAGATCTTTTTACTAATAGCCATTTATCTTTGCCTTTAAAGCTTTACCGACTTTTTCTACAATTTGTATCTTTTCTTCAACTTTTTATCTTTCTTTTATCTTTACCTCATTAATATGTTATTACCACTCCCTAAGTGTTTTATGAAGGTAATTAAGAGATTCTGAGCTTAAAGTTGTCTTCCTAAGACTTTTACAGAAAATTGCCTTTTCACATTATTTTATTATTTTTAATAAAATATTATTATTCATTAAATAATATTATTTAATATTTTATTATTAATTTTTGAAATTTACCCTTTCTTACCTTAAAAGTTATATAAATTTACTTTTTACCTCCCGTAACTTTTAATATTTTTACTTTAATCCCCTAAACTTTTAATATTTATAATTTTATCCCACAAACACCAATATAATTACAACCTTGCCATTTTTAAGATTTAAAAGGTGTTCTTCGTTGTTCTTCATCACACTCCAGGTGTTCTTCATGTTCTTCGTAAATTCTTCAGATTCTTTCTTTGTTCTTACCCGTTTTTCAATCTTTTCGGTAACTAATTTTTACTAAACTTCATAATAAATTTGCAGCCACTAAAACCCCTTAATTTTCCCTTGATTACAACACAATTTCAACCCCAATTATTGGGTTATGGTTCAAAATTCCAGCAGCCCACAAGAATTAAATTCATAGCTTGAATATCATCAAATTTCATCAAATTTTCACAAAAATTTCAACAACAATCACTCATATAAACAATCAATTTCAAGCAATACTAAACCATATCGTAATCACACAACTCAAACACAATTAATCAAGATTAATTTCATCAAACCATACCTTGATTTGCTGCTCCTAATTCGGTTGCTTCCTAAGGTGTTTTTTAAGCACTTTTTCCTCTTGAAACACATTAAGAATAACTTTGAATCCATAAAACCTCAACTGACTGAACCTTGGTAAACATGTTAGGAAGGAATTCCTCACCTTAATCTTGCTAAAATTTGAATTTTCTTAGCCCTCAAGTCAAGTTAAGCATGATACCTGTGGAAGAACATCAAGAAAACACATGCTTATGCACGTGTTCTTGAAATCGAACTCAAAGGGGAAGAAAACAGCTATCTCACCTAATTTCCATCCATGAAAAGTCACATGGTTATGTTGAGAAAGAAGGGAGGATCATTTTGGTCGGATTAGAATTTTGATTTGAGTTTTAGTTCAGAAGAAATCAAGCTTTGAAGATTTATGAACCAAGAAGTTTCTCTCTTTTCTCTCTTGAAGATTTTCGACCACAATAAAGAAATGAGGGAGCTTTAGAAGTCTTGGGGGGTGTAGCAAGAGCTGTGATTGGCTGTCTTGGAAGGTAGATTAAAATAATATTAAAATATCTCAAGTGTATAATTATTAAAATTAAATGTATTAGAACACAAGTAAAAACACATCTAGAGATTCTTTTTGAGCTACTAGCATAAAGGACACTAGTAACATGTTTAATATGAGAATTATAAGTAGAAACTAGTATTTATTATAGGAGTCTAATTCACTGTTAAACGTAGTTATTTTGCGGAATAATTATTTTTTAAAATGTGTTCAGTTTGATAAGTAGAAACATTCATAGATAAAGGTAATAACAGATAAAGCAGTACCAAAACTTACACATATTTACATCACATGTTGATAAACATTAATATTTATGGAATTTCTAGGAGTAGCTAGCTATTAACTCTTTACACATATATACACATACGACATCCCCTAACCCTTCTAGATTAGAAAAGCGAGGGAATAACACTCTAAGTCTTCAAAATCTTGAGTCAAGCTGGCACCATCAAAATATAAGATATCATCCATCACTTTTCTACACAATCATACATCATTACTAATTCATCGGTGCTCCATCTGAAGGGAAAAAAATGGATAATAACTTGGGAGTTCTTAGTAAGGTTTGGGTTGTTGTTTAAGTTTATTATTTTTATATTATTACTAAATAACAGTACTTGAACATTAAATAGTAGAAAATAGAGAATACAGAAAAATAATAAACAAACAAAGAATACAAAAAATAAAATATAATGAAGAAAACACACACATACATAATGTATATCAGAAAAATATGTGGCAAACAAGTATGATTCATGTTTGATCCTAGTGTAGGACATGAGCTCATGTGTTGATTGCCTACCCACTGCCAACATTACCTGGCACCAATCCTGGATACGGCTTTCTAGAACTGTGCATGTTATAACATCTCATTTTTTCTCATTGGCATCTTTACTCTTTTGAGCAGGTAAAGGTCTAGAAAGGAGTTCTTAGTTGGTGGGCATCCCCACTATATAGTGATTTAAGTCGGTCCAGCCCAAAGGATCTCTCTCAAATCCAGCTCGAATGTTCTTTTAACAATTATCTCACAGTGGCCCAAGTTAGCCTAACCCAAAGGCTCCATCAATAACAATCTTACGCTCGAAACCCTTGCAATCAATATGTCAGCCCAAACGCTTTTGCGATTATTATCTCAGCCCGTAAGCTCCTGCGGTCAATATCTCAGCCCGAAGACTTTTTCATTATTTATTTACAACATACTGTTTCTTAACATTTTATTCAGTATAATTCTCTCCTCATATGCCTCTCTAAGTATTTTATGAAGAAATTTTTGGATTCTAGGTTTTGAATAATCTTTTTACGTCTTTTACCTTAATTACCATCATATTTTTAAAAGTTACATTATTTATCTCAATCTTTACTTAAATTCTTTTTACATATTTTAACCTCTAAATATTACACCTACATATTATGTTTAATCTCAAAAATTTAGTTACTTATATTTTAAGGGGAATGCTAGGGGGACAATGATTTTATTGAACAATATGAACAACCACCAATCAAATAACAACACACTACACCTCCAAATTAACCTTCTAAATTTTAATATTAAAATAAACATCCGTACACTAGTAAAATGAACATCCGATATATCTATTGTTTACATTGTTTAATATTTTCATTGTTCACCTATACTTTTCCATATTTTAATCCATAAGCGTTGATTAATCATATTTTACTTTACCAACATTTTAGTTAACTACCTTAGCTCCGCAATATTTAATTTAATTAGATTTTTACCTTTGTACTTTAAAAATTTATATTTCTCCTATTATTATTCTCATAACCTCATTTCACCTTTTATTATTCATAAAGTATGGTGCTTAGCGCCCACAACCAGAACCCAATGCCTTCATGAAAAGTTCATTACGCGTCGGCGCGTCGCAAGCGTCTAACACCAACTTTTGGCATCCAGCACCTTCGAGGGTTCAATTAATGGGCGCCCAGTGCCCAAAATGCATGCATGGCTAGCACCCAACACCCAAAATCTCCAACAATGAGGCACCCAACACCCAAATCAATTTTCAGGGATAGAAGCCCCAACGCCTAAATCATTTTATGCTTCAAGGGAACACAAAAATGTCACATAAATATAATTTCAAATATCAAACATTCAATAATCAATCAATCATAGAAAACACAACTCATTCATACTAATTTACCGAAATTTACCTCTCGATATTAGCTCACAAAAATTGATTTCCTCTTCCACGTTGTCTAACTCACTTTCCTTCCTAATTTTCGATAAAAAATGACTTTTAAATCATAATATATATATATATATATATATATATATATATATATATATATATATAATAACCAAAACTTCATTCACGAGCTCAGGAAAAAGTTTCTCACCTTACAAAATCGGATACGATTGTGAAGAGAAAGAAGAGACGAACACTTTAATCAGTTTAAAATATTCGTTGGAGTTTTAGAATAAAAGAACCGAACCTCGAAAGTTTAAAGGCAATGGAGTTTCAACTTTTCTCTCTCATTTTTCTTTTTCAAGTTACGTATGAAAACTTTATGGAAAGCAAGAGGTGGCTCTCGAATCACATATGAAGAGAGGAAAAACAAGCAGGAGGTGGCTGAATGTGGTAAGACCGTGGGAGTTATAAGGTGACTTATCAAATATTTATTAATAAAACATTATTAAGGAGATAATTATTAAAGTTAGATGTACTAGATCATTAGTAATTATACTTCAAAAGTGAATATATGAGCTATTAGTATAAATAATACTGATAACAATAGTGCCAGCATTAATTGGTGCCGATAAACTTTTAGGTCTTGTTACTACATTATTATCCTAAAATATCATAATTAAAATATCAATATAATAAAATATTAATATAATAAAATATTATTATCTAAAAATATTTTTATATTTAAAATTTTTATTTTGCATATTTGAAATCGGTTTGTCAAACAAAATTTATTTGTGTAATCTCAAAATTTACGATTTTTCTAACGTTTAAAACTTGAGAAGTCCGTTACTAAAAATTTAGGTTATTACAGGGAAAGTTATCTCAAAAGAATTGAATTGGAATAAAAAAGAATTGGTTCATGATGCTCGCTACTTCCTATGGGATGATCCGTTTTTTTCCAAGAGATGTTCAAATAACATAATCAAGAGGTGTATTTATATTTGTTTCCTTTACTGTTATTATTCACGTATCTTCTTGCATACTTTTCTTTTACCTTTTGTATTTGTTTTGGTATCCCCATGTTTGCGTATTGTTTATGTGATTGAATGGCTTGGCTAAACAAACTCCAAATTCTCCAAGCTCAACTTGCTGCAACTAGGTGTTATGTCCCTACTGCTATGGTTCTACTTCCTTATTAGTAGCTCGCAGTAGCGACACTTTATTTGGAAAGTAGTCATCCAATCTTCCTCTGACTCACACTACTACTCTTCCCCAAATTAAGCCTGTTGAGGCTGTTTGGAACCTATTGGTCAACTACCTTATATTTTAATGGTGTCCTTGTTTCTAGGTGACTCTTTGATTTTAAGTGCTATAATATGAACATCTAGTATGTTTGTAAGAAGAAATTATGAAGATTCAGAGTCAGGATGAATTTTTTAGGGATGCATCATTGACACCTACTCAACAAAACACATGGCATAAAAATTTTGATGCAAAGCACAAATATTTTTAAATGATCACAATTGACTCTCCTAACTAATAAAATATATTCGTAGCAAAAATTTATATGTTATGTACAAAAATTTCAGTGCAATAAATAAAAAATTTTATACTATGTATAAAAATTTCTATGTTATATTAATAAATTTGTGCTATGTATAAAAAATTGTGTTATGTTAATAAAATTTTATACTCTGTAACAAAAAGTTCTGTGCTAAAAAAATATGGAACTGGAAAGAAGTCGTGATGCATGTGCATACTATTTTTTGTTGGACTTATATATATATATATATATAAGCCAAGTCTCTGGTGGCTATGTTTATGGTAACTAGTGGTGAATAAGGTTACACTCTTTCACAAAGAAAAGCGTCATCTAATGGAAAAAAGTAAATTAGAAGATTTAAGAGAAGAAATAATTAAGTTATCAAAATTAATAGATCAAAAATTAATGATTTTAACTAATGTCAACTGTAATGACACCAAATTCTTAAAATCAATACAAAATGATTTTTCTCAAAATCTTTATTTTACTATAAGTTTTATTGAAGGATTTCAAAAACCTGAAAAAACTTATTTTTCACACGGAATTTCTAAAAAATGTTATCATGGAAATGATTCCCCACATCTATATCATACTTTTAACCCACAATTAAATTCTATAGTAGATATGCTTGAAGAAATATTAACATCCATAAAATTTCAAAGAAATAAGGAAAAAGAGAATCCCAAGGAAGAAAAATTTCAAAACATAATTAACATAACAGATTTAAAAGTAAAACCACCACTAAAATTATGAATATTGAAGAAAAATTAGAAGAAATTACAATGCTTTTTAAACAATTAAAAATGGCTCAAGAAAATAATATTATGGAACATGGTTTTCAAATAGAGGAAGAATTAGTAAATTCTGAAAATATAGAAAATGAAGAACACATTCTAGATTATTCAAGTGACGAAGAACCAGCTATTCCAATACAAGTAAAGAATGAAGCTGGAACACCTAAGGATAATCAATCTCAATTTAAATGGGAAACATGTTTTGATAATTATGCTTTTAAAAAAGGGTTTATAAATAAAGATTCAAAATATGCAAAAATACCATCAAAATATGTTCCTAAAATCCAAGAAATGGAAGGAGAAAGAACGCTCGATTTAGACTGCAAAAAGAACGAAAAAGAAATTTTCGAAAACTGGTTGAATTCCTTCTTATTAGAAGCCTTTACTAATCCAAAACTTGGTGAATTGTCTGGAAGGGACATTTGGAATTACATAGGGTTTCATACTAAAGGAACTATAAGAGATTATATGACATCAATAGAAAATCAAATAATAGAAGAATTAGAAACAAAAACAACAGCTTATGATAAGATATTATATATAATGATGATTCTATATAAAGAATTTTTTGGAAAAAATATTATAGATCATAGACAAGAAGTCTATAATAAAGAATATCAAGAAGCAAAAAACCATTTAGCTAATATTCAGATATATGATTTATGTAATGTGGAGTCCTATATATGTGAATATAGAATACATTATTACAAATTAAAAGAAGAAGATAAAAATCATTATCTTAGTATGTACATAACAAAACTTCCATATCCTTCTAATGAATTTATAATGGGAAGATTTATAAGAGAAATAAATAGAGGAACAATTGAAAATAATTTTGGTGGAGCAACCTCTGCTATAAGAGAGGAAATAAAAGAACGTTGTATGCAAGAAGCAACTCAAAAAAGATTTGCAAATATAATCAGAATTTGCTGTCAGGATAATGAGGAGATACCTCAAAAATATGGTCTTAATAAAAATCTTCAAAGAAAAAGAAAATATCAATTTAGAAGAAGAAAATACTTTCCAAACTGGAGAAAAAAGAGATATTTTAGAAAAGAAAATAACAATAAAAACAAAAGACAAAGAAATAACTATTTCCCGAATAAAAAAGAAAATTGTAAATGTTGGTATTGCCAAGAAGAAGGACACTACGCAAATGAATGCCCGAAAAAGAAGGATAAAAAGGATCTTACTAAACAAATAGAAATTGCTAAGTCTTGTTTCATGGAATCATTAGAAGAATCTGATGATAACTTAGACTATATTTTTGAATATGTCTCGGAAACAGACTCAGAGACTGAGTAATAATGCTACATTTATTACTATAAAAATAACAGAAAAGTTTATAAATGCTTTCATAGATTCTGGGGCAACACAATGCTTTGCTAGTTCAAGTATAAAACTTGATTGGAAAAAATTAAAGAAACCATTAAAAGTTAGAATAGCTGACAAATCAATACATAAAATTGACCAAAAAGTAGAGATGGTTGAAATTTTTATTCAAAATTATAGGTTCATTGTTCCATCTATATATATGTTAGACTCTGGAATGGATTTTATCATAGGAAATAACTTTTTAAAGCTATATCATCCGTTCATTCAAGAATTAACATATATAGTTTTAAAAGCTCCACACGATTCTTTAATAAATCAAAAATCAAAATGTATAAAAATACCAACTACTACTATAGATAAGATCTTAAAGTTTAAAATATTTTCTATATTAGAAACATGTTATTTAAATCTATACTTTCAGATAAATATTCCAAAAAATAATCTTGAAATAAAGGTAGAAGAACTCTTGGATGAAATTTGTGCTGAAAATCCTTTAGATATTAAAAATACAAATAACGAATTAGTAAGCATTAAATTAAAAGATCCCACAAAAGAGATAAATGTTCCAAATAAAATTCCTTATTCCGCGAGAGATAGAGAAGAGTTCTCATTAGAGTGTAAAGACCTTTTGGAAAAAGGAATTATAAGATTAAGTAAAAGTCCTCATGCGGCTCCAGCTTTTTACGTTGAAAACAATAATGAAATTAAAAGGGGAAAACGAAGAATGGTAATAAACTATAAGAAAATGAATGAAGCAACTATTGGTGATGCTCATAAACTTCCAAGAAAAGATTCTATTTTAGAAAAAATAAAGGAGCAACTTGGTTTTCATCTCTTGATGCAAAATCAGGATATTGGCAACTTCGTTTAGATGAAGAAACAAAGAAATTAACTGCTTTTACTTGCCCAACAAAGGAATCAACAAGTGTGTTGCTTTATGAATGGAATGTATTACCATTCGGATTAAAGCAAGCCCCAGGTATTTATCAAAGATTTATGGAAGAAAATCTAAAAGAGTTAAATGAATTTGTTTTAGTATACATTGATGATATACTAATTTTTACAAAACAGGATAAAGAAGATCATCTTCAAAAATTATTAATAGTTTTAGAAAGATGCAAGGAAAAGGATTAGTTCTTAGTAAAAAGAAAGCAAGAATAGCAAAACAAGAAATAGAGTTCCTTGGATTAATTCTATCTACTCAAGGAAAGCTAAAACTTCAACCAAATGTTCTAGAAAAGGTAAATTTATTTCCTAATAAAATAGAAGATAGAAAACAATTACAAAGATTTTTAGGGTGTATAAATTATATTTCTGATCAAGGATTTTTAAAGAATATAACAGAATACACTAAAAGCTTATTTCCAAAAATAAGTACTAAAAAAGTATGGAAATGGGATGAAAAAGATAGCATACAAATTCAAAGAATTAAAGAATTATGTGAAAAACTTCCAGAACTTTATATTCCAGAAGAAAATGACTACTTAATAGTAGAAACAGATGCTTCAGACATAACCTGGTCAGGATGTCTAAAAGCCAAGAAAGCTATAAAAAGTTTGGAACAAGAAAAAGAATCACTAGATTCTAAATATCCCCCAAAGGAATTACTTTGCAGGTATATTTCAGGGACTTTTACTCCAACAGAACAGAGATATACTACTCATGAAAGGGAAACTCTAGCAGCAATTAAATCTCTTAAGAAATGGAAAATTGATTTACTACCCAAAGAATTTACATTAAGGACAGATTCAAGTTATTTAACAGGTTTCATACGATATAATTTGAAAGTTGATTATAATCATGGACGATTGGTAAGATGGCAATTATTTTTGAATATATTAAGGGTGACAAAAATGTTATTGCAGATACATTAACAAGAGAATGGAGTTCGTCTACAACGCATTAAATCAAGAAATTCAAAAATACGAACAAGAACTCGAAAAATGCAAGTATTGTCAGCAAATAAGGACACAGATCCAATCCCTCAAGAAGGCCATCGAAGCAATGAAATCAACACAACAACCAAAACCATCAGAGTTCAGCCAACTAAGCGTGGTGGACAAATCAGGTGAGGAAAAAATTCCAGAAAATAAAACAATTGCTGAAATTATCAAAAAATCCACCCAAGATAAAAAATATTATGTAATTTATAATGGCCCCATGAAAGGAGTATATGATGCCTGGGAAAAAGCAGCACCATTTACACAGCAATCAAGAATAATTCATAAAGGAGGGTTTTTAACACTGGAAGAGGCAAAGGAATCTTTTAGAGAATATGAAGCTCTTCATCCAGAGCAAACCCTAAAAAGAGCAGATAAAGCTCCAATTCAAACCCAGAGAACAGGGATAATAAGAAACATTCCTACAAGGGCTGAAATCAAGGAAAAGAAAAGGGTATGTAGATCAAATCTCAGAGAAACCCTTAATATAGTCTTGAATTGGACTGCAGAAAAGAGGGCGATCTTAGGATATTATCCTATTGCCAAAGAACAGCTAACAAAGCTGGTTATATTTCCAGAGGCTTCCCCATCTGACACCTATCAGTTTTTCCAGTATGGATTAATTGATACAATCTTAATTTTTAATGATTTAAAAATTATTAGTGAGTTTCCTACAGGATTTATTGATGCAGTAAAAAGATTTAAAAATATGATTGACAATGTAAAACCAAGGGATATATCCCTAAAATTTACGAATAGTCAACCTATTTTTAATGAAGAAGAAGAATGCTTGGTTCCAGCACATCAAGTGATCTTCATGTCCGTCTTCCCAGGAAATTTTCAACCAATTGATCAAGTTCAAGATTTAACAATCTACAGTCATGAAGGAAGACTAGCCAGCACACTAGCAAGGGTTTTCGAAAGAACTCAAAAGATAACAAGGGAATCTCACACAAGAATCAATTATAAAAGCAGAAATACTTTGCTTGTGTCCAGTAAAAGGAATGAAATTGAAGAAAGAGAGATGAGACTCTTAGTGGAATTTGAATCAGCATTCTACAACTTATCTGGACTCTTAGAAAAGCTCCCCGAAGGAATAAAGAGGAATCTCTGCTATTTGATAAAAGACAGAGAAGACCACAAGTGCCAGCTATGTGTCTCAGAGTTATCTGAAGAAAGCAATAATAAAACGGAATCAACCCACATGATAAAGGAAGAAGACAACGCATCTGAAGGTCACATGATGAAAGAGGAGGACAGCACATCTGAAGCATCTCTCAACATTATTGCATAGTGACGTAAGCGCTTAGGTCATAGAGCACCAACAATGTAGCTGGTGCAAGATAATAAACAATGACGTAAGCAATGACGTCATAAGAAGGGTAAGGATGGGAATTGTCCATCAAACCCAACCATTATAAATAGGTTGCTTAGGCAATTGTAGAAGGCATCAAACAATAGAAAGCAGAAGGCTAAGAGTACTCATATGCTAGGAGAGCAAGGAGGAAGCGGCCGAGGCGATTCTATAGTTTGAAGAAGAATTCCCTTAGGAAAAACCAATTTTAAACTCCCCTCTGGAGTTAGTATCTACAATCTCCCCTCTGGAGATAAAAACATCTTATGTAAAATATTCTAAATAAAGGAAGTTTTTCTCCAGAAAGGTACGCCTTTATCTTAATCTCATAGTTATGAATTATTTAGAAAGTTTAGAATTAACGGAAGAATCTGATTATTATAGACTATCTGCCTTATTAGATAATGAAAAACAGGCTGTTCTAAAAACAGAATTAAATCTCAAATCAAATGAAAATTTTAATAAATAAAATCTTTTAAAAGAAGTTTTTAATAGAAAAAATTCAACTTGAAGCCCCTATAAAGATAAAATCTGCTAATGGAGAACTTGAAATAGCTCTGATAAATGATGAAGAATTGAGTAAACAGATTGAGAAAATTAAGGATCAACAAAAAAGATCTAAAATTGGATGGATTCATATTAGTACTATACAAGTCTTAATCAAATCTACATATATGAAAGGAATTAATTCACCAATAAGCTTAGCAATCTGTGACAAAAGAATTACTGATGACCCAATAGATCAAATAATTGGAATTGTTTATGGAAACTTGGCAAACGTAAATGTTAAATTCAATGCCCATCTTGGATATGCTATACCTTTATCAACTGAAAATCTTGGAAGATCTATAAGTTTGGCTTATAAATTTCACAGAAAGAATCTAATGGAACAAGACGATGAACCATTTTCAATTACATATGCAATAAATTATGCTTTAACAAATAGCCATCATAGTATAATATTTAAAAACAGAGAAAGAATTTATGTCGATGAATTATTTCAGAAAATTGTAAAAACAGAAATACCAAAATATAAAGCTATTGAAAACCCAGTTCTTTTACTAAAAGAACCATCAGGAAAATTAGTTTCATCGAATTTTCAAATAAGAGAATCCAAAATTAATAGCCCTTTAAGTTTATCTAAGTTAAAGATTAAAGAAGAAAATTCTGAAATAAAAGAATTAACAAAAAAGGTCAAAAAATTAAATGAAACCCTAAACACTAAGTTATGACAATAAATAAAGAGAAAATATATGTAACCTATCAAGACAAGAAACAAGAGCTCTTTGAAAGAAAAAATCGGTTGAATTATTTACAGTTTTCTGAAATAAATCAAAGAGCATTTGAAACTCTAAAAATAATCTATGACAAATTGAAAGGAGAAGTTGAAGAGTTAGAAAAATTAATAGAATCTCTAGAAAATAATGATGAATCGATGATAGAATTTGCAGAAATTCTAAGATAACTAATGAAGTATACAAAGATTGAAAGACCAGAAAATAAAATAAAAAGAAAAAGGACGAAAAAATTAAAAAGTAAAATAAAAGAATATAAAAGAGAATTAAATAAACTTCAATTCGAAATTAATGACCTTATAATAAAAAGGATAGAAATAAGAACAAATATAAACAAGTTGGAGCTAAACTTAAAAAATTTATAAATGCCTGGAACACCATATTATGATTTAAAAGAATTAAAGCTGTTAAAAGAAAAAATGGAGAATGAAATTGAAAAATTAAACAGATATTTAGAAACAGGAGAAAGTGAAGAAATAAAAGAAGTTATTGAGGATTTGAGAAATTATATTAAAGAAAAAGACAAACAGATAAAAGATTTTATATACAATAATCCATGCAAAAAAGAATATTATAAACTAAAACAAGATTGAAAAATTATGGTCAATACATTTTATAAAGTGCCTATACAAATAGAAATTTCGAAAAAGAAATTAAAAAAAAATCCAAATTAAAAATTTGGTATCAGAGCCAAGTTAACGATTAAGAATAACATTTTTTCTTTAAGCAACACTTTTAGTGATACGCTTTCAGTTACCAAATGTCCACAACTAATTGGTAAACTTCTTTGTAGTCACCATAGGTACAATAAGATAAAAGGTACCATAGAAGGCACCATATATATATATATATATATATATATATATATATATATATATATATATATATATAGTTAAACATAATTTTAGACTTTTAAATAACAAATATTTCTTATATGCAGGTTTAGTCCAATAAGTATGACATAAGAGTGATATGCAGATTTCTGGTCAAGAACCTTTGGCACAACTGTGACCATGTGATGTGAGTATTGATTGGTGGAGCACAAATACACGCTGTTATACCCATTTGCTCCTTCCACTTCATGCAGGGCCTAATGGAATCTAATTTCGTTTCTTTTTTTAACTAGAGCCACTAGGAGTCAAAACTCATAAGCACACAATTGAAGTTTGAACACTCAAAAAAAAAATAAAAAGGAACATATTCTAAAAAAAAAAGTGAGAAGAGTTCGATTCTTCTATATTCTCATCATGAGGACTTTTAAAAGAAAAAATAAATGGTAGATAAAAAAAATTAAGAACCAACAATTTTAATTTTATGTTAATATTTTTTGTCAATAGTATGATAGCTTTAGTTTAGCAGTCTATCACTATATCTTTAGCCAATATTTTTAAATATTATTTACTAATTACAAAGTAAAAACAATAAATTTTAATGATTCTTTAGCCAACGTTGCTATTTGTAAATATTTCATTCGTGAACTAGAAATAAAATGCTTAATTTTATTGAACTTATCATCAATGTCGAACTCATGTGAGCACTCAACTAAACCACCAAGAATATAATCCAAATTAGCTAAGGAATTTCCATTAAGCAAGGGAACAACCTTCATGCTCCAAACCTTTTTGCCAAAAGAGGCAAATTGGAAGCGACCAAAAACTATTGACTCTATCATGAATAGCACAAGTACGTACGGTCACAAAAGAATGTAACATCTTTAGCTAGACAAATGCACAATACAAAATTTGAAGCTTGCACACGTGTCTGCTTAAGAGCTAGAAGGTGCGAGGAAACCTATGTAATATAGGGAATTCATATTTAACGATATTGATGCAAAGCAACCGTAGCTAGCTTTGGTTAGATAGGCTTTAATTTGTTTTCCACATGCATGTTCCTTGATTGGCTGGCTTGTGACTTGTCTTCTTTACCAATCAAAGTTTCAAATCAATGCTGCTTGAAGATAGGAGCATGACATGATGGAAGCCTCTTTAGTGTGTATGATTTTGATTTTTTTTTTCCTTTTATTTTAATTTGAGTTTACAAATGTGTAAAACTAAATTTGCTGTAGGTGATTCCTTCATCGAATTAAATTATGAAAATATCAGTTATCAAATCGATTATTATATATTTTTGTATAAATATATATATTATTTAATTTATTTTTAATATATATTATATAGTTTAATATATATTTTATACCGATAATTGATTTAATGACTGATTTTTGTATATACGAAACATAGTTGTTAAATTATTTACTATCACTTTCAGATGGGTAAGCTTTTGTTATTTTTAATTTTTTTCGCAAAATCATTTATATTTAGTTATCGGAGATAATTTTATTTAAGGTCACCATTATTGAATATTTTGTAATAAGGGTATGATTCTTCTAATATCGATTATTATATTCTCAATATTCAAATCTGAACATTGATTGACTAAGGATTTAAGGAGGAAGAATATCTATATTACTCCAATTGACCATGTGTAGGATTGTTTTTTCTAGTTTGAATTGAATGATAATCAAAGATTTATTTTCACACATTGTATTTTATTTATGTTTTAACCTATAAGAAAAACGATCATTTTCTCGGTCACAGAAAAAAATATTTTTTAATTGAGAATTTCTTATAGCCACCAATTATATTTTAGAAATTTAAAGTTATATTTTATATTATCATCTATCTATACAATCAATTTACATTAATTGAGAAATATAATAAGTATTCTTTAGATATCATAAATGAAAATCCTTCAAACAAATAATGATGTTTGAATTATATCTTCAATTGATAAAGCTTTTAAATATTAAAATTAATATAATTTTTAAAAATAAGTATGCTCGACAAGTGTATTATATTGAAAACTTATTATATTCTTATGTTTCATCAGTTTTGTACCAAATGTGAAACATATTCTATATGTTGGCATCTTTAAGATTGAGCAGCCTGGATTTAAGTTTGCTGGTAAGATTATGTGGATCGATGTGGAACAAAATTTGACATATACATGAATAGACAATTGAGCTTAAAGGTGAAGTTAACATAATATAAAAGCAAATTATACGTTTATTTGGTTTAACCAATTCTGAATAGTAATACTATAGAAATATGTGGGACTTTATGCGAATGAGACTTTGGCCATTTGAAAATGAACTGAGAAATACATTCCACACCAATGAATAATTCATGAATGGCTCAGACATTAAGGTATTTATAAGAAAATGCGGGGTTTATTGGTTTGCCTAGATATTAAGTCACTACTACTCTAGAATTCCACTATCTGGAGGTTATGATCCTAGGTGGTTAGCTTGGCGAAACTAAATCACTATTGCAACATCATGATGTCCACTGAGAGTTTCATCTTTTAGAGAAATTTTAATCCTCTAAAATTTGAATTTTACTTTAGAAAATAAAGTGTGATTTTCTACCCTTAAATAGTTTTTCTTTCATATTTATTGTTAGTCCCACCTATAAAATCAATTATGAAAGATTACACTTTATTTTTTAAAGTGAAATTTAAACTTTAGAAGATCCAAATCCCTTTTAGAGAGAGTCCCGTACATTATTACAAGAATATTAAACATTATCGACCACTACGTATATGCCATCAATAACCAAATTTTCTGACAACTAGAAAGAAAATTCGACTATTTTTGTTGACTGCTCATAAGATGGGATTGAATCGAATTTAATATTTTTATTTTTTAAAGTTTGAATTTAATCTTATTTATAAAGTTGCGAATTATATCGTATGTTTAATATATCCATAAAATATAAAAGTATTTTAAAAATTTCATTTTTATTAAAAAATATCAATAAAATATTTTTTTATTTTTTAAATATATTTACTTTTAAATTATTATTAATATATTTTTAAATAATAAAAATATAATAATATAAAATATATGATAATTATTGATTAAAATAAAATATAAAAATATTTATTTATTCATTTATTTGATTTTTGCGGATCTACATATATATGAATTGGATATGTGAATAACTATTTAAAATTCACAAGTTGATCTTATTAATGGCAAATCGGATCAGATTGAATCCGTTAGCTTTGCAGATTAATTAGATCAATATTCGTATTTTTTAAATCGAATTCGGATAAACACTGTGGATATACAAATCGAATTCGATCCATAAATATCCCTAAAATCAGTTATTATGTAAATACATGTATTATTAAACTTATTTATCATATATATTTCATATTTTAATATATATGTATTATATTTAAATGAATAATTTCGTGTACACTTTTTTATGTACACGTAAAAATATTGTATAGAAAACACAAATTATATTATCATTTCTATTAATTTAAGAAAAAGTATAGATAAATAATTTTTAACCAGCCAATTTTAAACAACTATAATTAATTATTATTAAATTTATATTTTTAAAAAATAAAATTTAAATAATTATTAATTAATAACAATTAATTAGTATAGAATGTAATTTAAAAATATTTGTTAACTTATTGTTGATTAGACTTTTATTAATTACTTAACTGGATTGTTAATTTAAATGCTCATTATTATTATTATTTATCAGTAATCTCAAAAGCTCAGAGACAATAAATAAAAATATATATACACTCAATAACACTCACTTATAAAAAAATGTGAATCATATTCTCATAATTTAATTAATACAATTAATTTTCTTTTATAACTATGTTATTTTATTAAATTATGCCAAAAGCCAATCCAAATTTATGTGAATCGAATTTTAAATATCTCCTTTATTATTACATTGAATAATTATACAATCTTTTTTTTAAATGAAAATCTTAAATTCTTATATCATTCAGGCTAAAATATATTTTTAAATTACCACAGCATATTTTATATTATAAAAATATTTAAGGCTAATAATTTATAATTTTTAAAGGATTAATTTAATTGATAAAATTTTTTAAAGATGACTTTAAAAAATGACTTATCTTTTAAAGACTAATTTGACTATTAATCCGATCAAATTCAAATACGATAAAATAGGGAAGAAATAATGAAATGGTAATTCTTAACAAGGATTGTAATAAAGAGAAAAAGAGTAAAAAATAAAAAATAAAAAATATAAAATATAAAATAAAAATAATGCTTATAAAAAAATATTATATCGTGAATAGGGATTTAACATTTACAAAATTGTGCTTTTTGGGATAGTGTTAAAAAATTATTTTGGAGAAAACATGAAAAGTGAACAAATTATACATTTTTTTAAGTAAAAAAAAAAAACTTAAAATAATAAGGTGGAGTAAAAGAAGAGAAACAAAAATTCATAACGTTAAAAATAATAATTTGGGTTAAGTATGATTTTGGTTTCTAACGTAGAGGTCGAAAATTGATTTCGTCCCCAACTTTTTTTTCTACAAAATAATCCCCAAAATTTCAGTTTGTTTTAAAATCGTCCTTTTTACTAATTTTATTTTTTTTACTAAATTACCCCTCATTAAAAAAATTATAAAATAAAACAAATATAAAATAAAAAAAAAAGTAAAAAAAAGGGATACAGAAAGGGGGTGGGAGAAGATAAAAAAGGGGGGGCGCTGGGAGAAGATAGGGGGCGCGAGAAAAGGGGAGAGGAAGGGGGAGAAGGGGGACCGCCATATCGCCGCCCTGCCATCCTGCCGCCCTGTCGCACCGCACCGCACCACTGCACCATCACCAGCTTCTTCTTCTTCGTCCTGCCGTCCTGCCGTCCTATCGTACTGCACCGCACCACCACCAGCTTCTTCTTCTTCTTCTGTGAATTAGATTTTTTGTGAAATTTTTAAATTTTTTATAATATTTGTTGTGGAATATTGTTGTTGCTGAAATTTGAATTTGGAATAATATTGTTGCTGCTGAATTTGTTGATTATTGTTCAAAGTGCATGTTGTTTGAATTTTCTGATGATGATGATGATGATGTCCTTGATGATAATGGTGGTGGTCAGCTTGGACTTCTGGTTGATTTTGGGGAAAGTTCTGATGAAGATGATGATGACCATGATGATACTGGTGGTGGTGGTGGTGGTGGTGGTGGTTCTGGTTGGGCATAGGCTTCTGTTCTTGTGGTGGTGGTGGTGGTTGATTTTGGGGTGAAGGGAGAAGGGTATTTTTGTCCGAAAGACAATTTTAAAACAAACTGAAACTTTGGGGACCATTTTGTAGCAAAAAAAAAGTTAGGGAAGAAATCGATTTTTGACCTCTACGTTGGGACCAAAATCATACTTAACCCTAACAATTTTTAGCCATCTCCGGCATATACATAATAAACATGGAATATATTTTTATTACTGTTACTGCAAATTATATACCCACTTGAAAATCAAGAGGGAGTGTAGCCAACAATAAGCAAACAAATATTTTTAAATTATATTCAATACTAATTAATGACATTAATTATCATTAATTAATGGTTATTTAAATTTATTTTTTTAAAAGATACAAAATTGATGATTATTAGTTGTCTCTTCTTACTCTAATTCACCTTTTACCATTTATTACGTAAACACTAATAATTTCTCTTTTCAAAAAAATTTTAAATTCTAAAAAACAAAAAGCACCAAAACATAACATAAAAAATCATCCAAATTTTAAGAAAAAAAAAACATACAAAACATAGGAAAAAGAATCATTCAAAACTAATAAAAAGAATCATCCAAATTCTAAGAAAAAAAATGTACAAAACATAGAAAAAAGAATAATTTAAAACTAATAAAAGCAAACATCCGAAATGTAAGAAAAAATAAAAAACTAGTTAATAAAATCATTCAAAACTAAAAAGGAGGAGGAGAAGAAGAGGCCCAGTGTGGCCAGCGACGACGTCTTGGACGGCGTTGTGTGGATAGTGGGGGGACTCATAGTGGCGTGTTGCGACGAGTGGAGGAGTCGCTATAGATCAGAGTAGTTGATCGCGCGTCGCGACGGATGGAGAGTCGTGGGTTGCGAGTGGCGAGCGATGGGGAGTTGCGATGAGACGCGAGGAAGGTGAAGTAAAAGCGCGATCGTGGCTGTCTTTCCTGCGCGAACGACAGATGAAATTGCGGAGAAAGATGCAAGAACAACCGGCGATGGCGCGCGAGGATGGTGCTGCGGCGACGCTAGTGGCGCGAGGACGCTACCACGACACCGTGGGGCATTGGTAAGAAGAATTATGATTTGTGGTTTTGTGTGGTGAATGGTGAGTGGAAGTGAAAATAAATTAGGGTAAGTTTTGATTCAAAAATGTCATTAATATCAATTAATCAAATTTTAAATTTAAAAAAATAATTTAAAATTAATCATTATTAATTGAGTTGTTCAATTCTTTGCTGCAGGTGAACACTTAACTCCCTATACTTTTTCATACGAAAATAAACGAATGATGGTTTTAAAAGGAAAATAAAATATTATTAATACGAATTAAATAATATTGATCCATTAATCTTCAAGGTAATTGTGGTGCTAATATTCATCCAATTCATGAAAATTAATCTTATGTATGCGCGCGAGGTATATGTATAATAATGTAAAGGAAAAGTATATGGAACCAACTAATAATCAGCCAAGAATGGAACAACATAATTAATTATAATTAGGTTTATTAATTTATAATTTAATTTGTTTGTTAAATTATTGTTGACCACATTCAAAACATGAGGAAAGATACGATAGTGTTAGGAGAGAATCATAGAACAGATGCTTTGATCATTCATTAGTTGGTTTCATATAATTAATTGTTTTATTAATGTGTAACACATAAAACATAGAAATCATATCTAAAACCATCCAATTTACAAGAAAAAAAACATCCGTGTGCCTATCAGTAGCAACATTCGGTTAAAATCACCAGTGCCTCTAGTTTATCAGTTGGCTGATTCTTCTTGGCTTATATAGAATTAGTTCCTAGTATTGTTGTAACGTAAATGATATAAATAAAGTCAAAACTAAAAACTCTTGACAGTTTTAGGGTGAAATTTCTTGTCTCTCAAACATTTCTGACTGATTATATAAATATGTGTTGAAAAATTGAAGTGATGAGCATGGCATCCACTTCACAAGGCTCATGGCCCAACGCAAGTGTCGCGTTGACGCCCGCGAGAGTCAGGCTTGACGCCTTTTACCCACAACCCCATTTCCCTATATATGCACATTAACTAATTTTTCAAGTCTTTGACACCCTCATACTCCCCATCTTCTTAGCTAACTACTCTCTCCCCATCATATTCCCTCTCTCTTCTCTCTCTTTGTGCATACAACTTTCTTTGTCTCTTTTGTCTTAAAATTTTGTACATATATTATGGAGTGTTGTTGTTGTGCCTTGTTTTTAGTCACGCACATCTGTGGGACAACACAGAATTATATGTAATATTTTTCACACTCCCACAAGTGTATATGTATTAGATTTTACATACATATATACATATAATCATAGTTTTCAATTTTTAATTTTCTGTTTACGTACGTGCCTTGTTCATTGCCTCCTCCTCCTTTAATTTCTTTCCAAGAGGGATCATCATCATGTTGCAAGATGTTATTCACCCGCCACCACCGCCACTGTCGTCGTTGCCATCGCCAGCCCAACCTCCAACTGAGCAAATCTCCATTGTAATAATCTCATCAAAACAGTATTTTTGTTATTATATATATAGTAGCAAATACGTTGGTGCATGTTTGGAGCTTCATTAACCTTAGATAATGGGTTTTTGCATGTGAGTGATATTAGTGCATGAACTTGATAATAAGGTTTTCTTTTCCCTCTTTTTTTTAAAATTTTTTCTTTAATACTATTATTCAGGTCAGTTTTTTCTCATGTTTTAGAAAGCAATTAAATTTGTATTAATTCTTATGGTGCAATTCATTGCCTGACTTTAATTCATTTCTCCCGGAAAAGCTCTAGTCCACTTCAATTTTCTCATATGCATGAACCATGAATGATGAATATGGTTTATTTTTGTGTTTGTGTTTGTTACATGTCTTCATCTTAATTTGCCTTTGAGAAGTCTGAAAAATATTTCCCCTTAAAGGTGATAGCCAGAAGGAAATAAAAAAAAAAAAATAAAGAGGGGGGGGGGGGGGGGGGGGCGGAGGAGAGAAAAATTAAGCTGAAGAAATTGAACACTCAAATTCTTTTTCCAATAAGGCCATTCCCACAAAATTGTTAATTATAGGACAACAAGCGTTTTATTTCTTTTCCCTCTATTTATATACATGGTTGGTGTGAGCATATATAATGTTAATTGACTAGGCACTAAGAACGAATCAAAGACTCCGTGAGAATTAGGCTTTGCTCTTTATTTGATATTATCCAATCTAGCACAACACACAAAGTCATTTTTCTTAAGGGGCAACATCGTAAAAGTGATGCATGTACATATATGTAAGAGTTTCCGTGCATAACCACTACATAGATTTCAAGTTCTTATGGAATATTTATACCTTTTTGTGCATATGCTTGTTGTGTAAGATATTTGCTAATTCTTGATGTTCTTAGTTAGATAGGTTAAGAAGGAGAGAACAGAAAAAGGGGGGAGGGGGCTTGATTAATTAAATGACAAAAATTCATCAAATGGATACATATATAGCATTAAAGGGCCCCCTTTATGAATTTAATAATCTCCAATTTACTATATATAAAAAAAAGAAAGAAAAAAGTTACTCTTTTATCTTTTATTTTGAAATTTTGATACAAAAGATATTTTAGAAGAGTGAGTAATAACATAGCGTGAGACTGTGAGAGGACTTTGTTTTCAAGTTCATGAGAACTGTTATTTTGATGATAAGTATAGCTTGGATAATATTTAAAAAGTGTTATTAAAATTAAAATTAAAATTTTCATATTTTTATAATACTTTTTATTTTTATTTTTAAAATTAAAACATTATTTCAAATATTAAAATTATTATTTTAATTTTAACAATATTTTTAAATATTGATAAAGTTGTATAACTATCGTAGCAGCACCATAATAGTAGCCATTCCATACACCTTCTTCTTCTTCTTCTTCTTCTTCTTATTATTATTATTATTATTATTATTATTATTATTATTATTATTATTATTATTATTATTATAGTTCCGTACTTACATGTCTCCATCTCTTTTAACAATATAAAGTATAAACTCAAAAAAGCAAAACTAATTTGGAGAATTTTCTTATCTGTCTCTATTACTAAATATGGCCAAAAATTGACTAGACTATGCAACCAACTTAGAATTATATGTAGAATTTCCCCCCATTGGTATTTTGTACATTGAATTCGTTTCGTTTTTCTCATAGACAAAGATGGCAGATACTGTTCTATTAATTGGGCATAAGTCCATAACGTTTTTCATTTTAGAACTCCAACCACTTGATGAAGACATATACATAGAGAATAATATTATTATTATTAACTTCAAAAGTTTCAAACTGTGAATTTTCTTTTTTCTTTTCTTTCTCTCTCTGTTCTGTTCTGAAGTGATCAGATCAGACTCATGTCTATCAACAAAAAGAGGAATAGGATTCAGATTTCAAAGTTCAAATCCCCCCGTAGTGAATGAAAACTACAGAGAATCACGTTTCTTGTTTTCATCTTATAAAGAAGAACTGGTTCTTCACATTAATTATTCTGAGTACTATTTGCATAGCATTTTATTTCTTCTAGCGATGTTGTTCACATTGCTTCTATGTAACACACTGCAGGAGGAGATTTCAAGCCCAATCAACGCCCGAATCTTCGAACTCTGCGATGACGAGTTGTTCCCGGAGGCGGGTCTTCAGAGCTCTGAGGTTACCTCAACCTCAAACTGTTGCTTTGAAGAGGCACAATACAAGACCAATACAGTCACCACACCAACTAGTACAACACAAGATATAACTGCCTCGGCAGCGGCCGTTGCGGCCAATAACAATAACAACAAACCACCGGACAGCTGTAACAACCTTTCGGTTATCTTTGACTCCCAAGAAGACCTTGACAATGACATCTCTGCTTCCATAGACTTCTCTTCTTCTCCAGCCGCAGCTTTTCCAGTTCCATCTCTTCTCCCAAATATCACAACTCAGCCGGAACAATTTGACTTCTCCTCGCCTTCGGTTCTCAAGGGTCTCCCTCATCAGTATCCAACTGACACTGCTACTACTGTTGTTGTTCCACCACTTATGGGGAATCCATTAGTATCTTCTGTTTTCGAAGATGAATGCATGTCTTCAATGGCTTCTTATGTTCCTATTAACTCTTCTTCCGCACCTTCTTGCTCTTATCTCAGCCCTGCTGGCTTAGGAGTGTTCATGCCTCCTCTTACTACCGCCTTATCTGCTGATTCTGCCTTGTTTGGTGGCAACATTCTACTCGGTTCGGAACTTCAAGCTCAAGAAATCGATTACCAGGGAGAAAATGGTGGAATATTTTGTACAGATTCAATTCAGAGGGTGTTTAATCCACCAGATCTTCAGGTATGTGAGAAGAATTTTTCATACTACATTAGTTCAGTTATCCTTAATTTCTTTATTCAAGAAAAACTAAACTTGGTATTTTTTGCATGGAAAATCTTGTCACTTCTCACTTGACATGTTTAACCAGGCTTGAAGTTTTTAAACCATGCAAGTGATAAATGACGAATTCAATCAATTTTTATTTACCAAACAAATTCGTCTCTGTATTGAACGTAGTGTAAATATTAGTTCAAAAATGTGGTTCGTATACTAAAGCAAGTCACTAAAATCATCTACTAATGTATTTATGTATAAATATATATAGTCTAATTTATTTTTAATGTATTTTTATATTTCAATATGTATTTTTTATTGATGACCGACTTAATTACTGATTTTATACACATAACATAGTAGATATTAGTCCCTTATGTATATGCACAAAATTCACTTTAAATCTTTAAAAAATAGATAAAATATCTTTTTTATTTTAAAATTTATCAAAAATTTTAAAAAAATTGTATACATAGCAAGTAGGTTGTCTTAGATGATAAGATATATATTTGATGCAAATAAAAATTTTTGGGACAAAATTAAAATAATTTAAAATTTAAAAATATTTTTAAAATTTTGAACAAATTTTATGGATAAAAAATATATTTTATTGTTAAACAATTACGTTGTCTCATGATTTGTGTGATAAGAAATTAAGCATCCTAAAAAATTGTGACCGACAAGATTGTTAAAAAAAAAAAAAAACGAAACAAAAGAAAAACCGGAAGTGATGTGGCCAAAGAAATTTGTGGATGTCATAATAAAGCTTACTTAGTTGCGAGAGTGGAAGGAGTAGTTAAGATATCAATCGCTTCAGAAACTCGCTTGTATTCTAAGGGAATCACCACTTTCTGCTCAAAAGTGAAAAAAGCATAAAAAAAAAAAAAAAAACAAACAGAATCATCATTAATGAGACCCTCTTTTCATGGGTTGGATAACAGTTAATAACAATTTTGTAATGTATGCGCCAGCATATTTTCTCTATGTATTTAGATCATAGTTGCTTTTCGTTGCGAAACCAGTACGCAGTACACGACATGTAAAATATGTTATATGGAAATATACTTATAAATATTCTGGTATATAGATGAATTTTGAACTAGTTTGGGGTATGTCATGCAATCAGTGAATTCATGTAACTATGATATTTTGGATAATGGATTAATCTTCGGTTTGTAATTTTCTGTCCCAGACACTTAGTAGTGAGAGTCAGCAACTTGTACCTGGTTCTGGAGGCTCTGCCACTTTGGCACCAGAAATCTCAAACTTGGAGGACTCTACCTTAAAAGTTGGTAAACTTTCTGTTGAGCAAAGGAAGGAAAAGATTCATAGATACATGAAGAAGAGAAATGAAAGAAATTTCAGCAAGAAAATCAAGGTACTATATCAAGCCACAAATCAGAAATATTAACAAATAAAAGTTCTGATAAATCTCGTTTTTTTTTTTTTTTCAAACAAAGCCTTTGATTTCAATATATTTTTCATTTTTCGCATTAAAAAAATTAAGCATGGATTCCAATATATTTTATTTGTTATCGTTTTATGTGTTCCCATTTATTTTCTAAAGTTCGATTGATACCAAATTAGTGATCATTCTGGAAAATATGCAGTATGCATGCCGCAAAACTCTGGCTGATAGCCGACCCCGAGTTCGAGGAAGGTTTGCAAAGAATGATGACTTCGGAGAGAACCATAGACCAGCTTGTAGCAATCATGAAGAAGATGATGAAGAAGAAGTAAGACTCCTAATAAAGCCGTCTTCAATTATTTAACGGGTTCAAAGTTAAAATAATCACCAAAAAACATGCATCTTCAATTTGGTCTTAAAAGGAATTTATACGATTCAAATTACTCCATAAAATTTCAATGATGAATCAAATATGATGATGTGTCATAAAATAATTTATGGTAGTCATTATTTAACCGATAGAATAAATAGTTTGATTCACTGTTGAATTTTTCAAGGATTAAGTTGAGGTATATCAGTATATGATGATGATCTTTAGAGTTTAGACAACTAAATTGACACACACCGAGGTCCTCTTAATTTGCTATCTAGTCTCTGAAGTTTCCAAGTTATATTTAGAGATCTAAGGAATTAGTATTGACAATATTGTAATACCTGTGGATGGTAAAAGAATAAAAGTTCCATGTACAGAGTCTTAAGAGAGAAGATAAAACAAAAAAAGGAAAAGAAAAATTCCCTATCACTTTTACCTTTTCAATTATTTGATGGCATAATTATATTCCCTAATCCTAATATATACTCTTTCCGTGTTTGTACTTGCAGATAGTTGTGAAGGAAGATGATGGTTTGGTCGATTCCTCAGATATCTTTGCACATATAAGTGGTGTGAACTCCTTCAAGTGCAACTATTCTTCCATCCAATCCTGGATTTAATTTGAAAAATCATGTTTAGTAATTTCATTTTTAGTATAACGATATTAATATATTTATTATACGTAGCTTCTATAGATTTTTGCAGGGCCCTTTATCCATCCTTTGTTTGATGGCTACAGGAATCTGAAATAATTGGGGTCAAAATAATATATACCAATAAGTGAGTGAGTCAGGAATATAAGAGTGTACACATTTTTGCATATACTATATATCTTTTTTCGTTTCTTTTTTATTACCTTGTAACTTCTAGAATATATAATATATTGTACATTAACCCGTTAAAAGAAACTTCCAGTTTTCCCTCAAAACTGGTGCATCTTATTCATGTAAGTTTCTTAGATTATAAATCATATTACAGGTTCTAAATTTGTTTACATTGAATTCCATACCTGGCCTCTGAAGCAAAGGAACGAAGCGCAATATTTACCTGGTTTACATTGAAAGAGAATGGAGTGGATATAGAAACTAGGGTAGGATAATTAGGAATTTAATTTAGGAGAATTTTACCAACAAAAAAAATCGAGAGAAAAAAGATGAAAGAAAACAGAGAATAAATCTATCTATACTTACTGTTCCAAGAGTTATTTGAAATTGAGTTGTTTTTGGGCTTGGACATGAGGTCTAGACTCCCTTTTGGACAGCATTTGACTTCTATTAGTATAGAGGTGCTATCGTCCGAGTTCCTCATGAGGAGGTGGTGGGTAGTACCTGCAAAGGACTCCGGTACTTAAGTTAGTAGGAATTTAAATAGGTTTTTAATAGATTGGGTTCGAATTATATCTAAAGGTGACACGATATTTATAACTGTAGACGTAGAGCCAATTAACCACCTTTTGAAGTAGTTCCACCTTTGATAGTGGAATCATTATTCCCTTTTGTTAGGGAGTTTGTTGAGACCTCTTTTCTACGGTAAGAGTTAGTTGTTGATTCAAGCGAGTAGGACTATGATAACCTCATTGTGTCCAACCTCTATGAGATCGGGTAGGTATCGATCAAGCTCTCATATGCTAATTGGGCTTTACTTGTCTTGGGTTTTGCTATGTTTTAGGTTAGAGTATGAACATTGCCCTTACTTGAGGCCGAATTTTTGTCAGGTCGGGTTCAAGCAATTATAAGTGGAGCTAATCATTTGATAACGTCGGTTTTATCACATTGGGCAAACTGCCTTTTGAGAAGTTAGGTCAGATACTCGACGTGATTTTCTGAATTTGAAATGCTGCATCTTTTTGTAATTAATGGCACGTTTCTTTACAGTTACTTTGGTAACCGTGCAAGTCATAAATGAGGGGATGAATTTACCATTCTGCCCCTAGAATCTTATAAATACTCCAAGCCCCCTTTCTCTTTCTTCTTTTTGCTTCTTTTGAAATGTTTGCATATCATTTTCTCTTTCAAAGTCTTTTATCTTCTTCATTGCAACCCTTTCAAGATTTCTTTATCTTGAAGTTCTGAATTTCGTTCGCACTTTACTTGGGAAGTTTGGAATGTTCGTGATTTTGCTGTTTCACACGTTCGCTCGTTTCGTATTTCTTCAAGGTTAGTCTTTTGTTTTTTTGTACTTTGGTTTTCTGTATTTCTATGTTTTTCCTGAATGGTATGCTTTTGGTGTTGAAAAATGATGATTCTGGTTAGTATTCCTTCGCTATTGTTTGGTGCGTCTTCATTGTTTTTCCTTTTCTTAAAAATTTTGTTCCTTTGCTGTGTATTTGAATATGAGATTTTCTGCCGAAATGATGCCATTTTTTCTTTTGGAAATGGTGCCATTTCAAACTTTAGTGGTGTTTATTTTGATTGTTTATTTCGCAAGAGGTTTTGCAAACTTTAAAGTTCTCTTTCTGATTGTTGAAAATGGTCTAACCTCTTATGGCTTTGTTAGAATGTTTTTCGTTGTTTTACTTGGCCTACCGACTTGTAGTGATGATTTTTCTTTTGTTTTATTGTAGGTATAGCTTCCAATCAGTAGTTCTCAGTATGTCGTCTAAGGTTCCAACCGACTTAGATTGGATAGATATTACCGTTCTTTCTTCTGTTCCTTGTAGTCGATAATGAGAATGTCGAAACGACAACATAGGATATGTAGAGATTGGGAAGATGAAAATAAGTATGAGATTGTACTTGCTAATCCCGAGGAGAGAATCTATTTTTCCCGACTTGATAAGTCAGAATGCATTTCATTTACATGTATGCGTGTTTTTTCACTAGGCTAGGGCTGAGCTTTCCTTTTACTAATTTTGAATATAAAATTCTTGATCTTTGTAAAGTTGTCCCTTTTTAACTCCACCCCAATACTGAGGTTTTCTAAAAGTTTATCAACTAATATGTCGGGAACTCGACCCGCCCTTGTCTTTCAAGGTCTTTTTCTACCTCTTTCAACTCACCAAACCATTTAGTTTCAAAAAACAGGGTTAGATCTCCTTCTAAGCTATTCAGGGAAGGAATATATTCTCTATTTTTTATGATTCTTTTCACGATTTCAAAAACTCTTTCTTCAACTGATCTGTTAAGGGCGTTCGACTTTTCTTTCCGAGTGAAAGAGATGAAGCCATTTTTAGTTTGTACTGGAAATAACACCCCACTATTATAAAATATAATCTTGAGGACTTAGATGAGGTAGAAAAGTGTACGGTGACCCTGTTCCAAGAGTATTGGAGCTGAGCTCCTAATCTTGATACCAAGAAGTTTCTGATAGGAAAGCCGAGCTATGTCCGTATCGAGCTAGGTAAAGTTTCTTTTCATTTTGTAGATCCATTTTTTTTGCTATCTATTACGCTTGTTTAACCTAATTTTGATGCTTGGTTTTGCAGCAAGGATGACCAGTAGATTGAATGCGTTGAAAGTCCTTCGCTAATCTAAGAAGAATGCTGCTGCTGTCCGAGTTATACAGTTAAAAGAGGTCGAGAAGTTGGGTAAACTCTCCTCCTCCAAATCGGACTCGGGCCCCTCTTCCTCGGTTAAGGGTCTTCCTGATCCTACTCCTCCTGCTGGATCCACTATTCAGACTATCCCCCCCATTCCTCCTTTTTCTAAGCCAAATCTAGAAAAGTGCAAGACCTTTGAAATTTGTAGTGTGCATGAACAAGGCTTTGATGTCGTAAGTTTTTGTGAGAAACACGTCCTTCCCAACAGTTTTATCAGTATGGATGATGTTTCTGTAAAAAATCATCTTTAGGTGTTGGACCGAGGTGAAATTCAGACGGTCGGAGTGTGGACAGCTTTACTAAGGGAGCTAGAGAAGAACCCCCCTTGGCGCCTCCCAGCGAACCTTGTCTGATCTACAAGCTGAGGTGGCATCTTTGTGAAAGTCTAAACAGGAGCGGGAGAAGGAGAAGGAGAAGGAGGTTCTAGTGTCTGATCTTTCCAAAGCTCGAGAAAGGGTAAAACAATCCGAGGCCACCTGTGCCATGGCTAAAGGCTTGAAGAAGAAAGTTAAGGAGAGTTATACTCGAGTCTTTGGGGGGAAGTTGGACTTGATAGATAAATTGGCTAGGGCGAGGGAGAAGTATCGGATCTTGAAGAGTCGGTCTCCCATGGGATGGACAAAACAAAGTGCTTAGGGCCACGGCCAAGACTCATAAGTACCTGTGTTCAAGAATCAACATGCTTAACTAGGAAAGTCAATAACACTATCCAAAATTCTAAGTTCCTAGAGAAGCCAATCACTCTAAATTTCAAAGGAAAAAGTGAGATGCCAAAACTGTTCAGAAGCAAAAAGCTACAAGTCCCGCTCATCTAATTAAATTAATATTCATTGATATTCTGAAATTTATAGTATATTCTCTTCTTTTATCCTATTTGATTTTTAGTTGCTTGGGGACAAGCAACAATTTAAGTTTGGTGTTGTGATGAGCGGATAATTTATACGCTTTTTGGCATTGTTTTTATATAGTTTTTAGTAAGTTCAAGCTACTTTTAGGGATGTTTTCATTAGTTTTTATGTTAAATTCACATTTCTGGACTTTACTATGAGTTTGTGTATTTTTCTGTGATTTCAGGTAAATTCTGACTGAAATTGAGGGATTTGAGCAAAACTCTGAAGAAGGCTGACAAAAGGACTGCTGATGCTGTTGGAATCTGACCTCCCTGCACTCGAAATGGATTTTCTGGAGCTACAGAACTCCAATTGGCGTGCTCTCAACGGCGTTGGAAAGTAGACATCCAGAGCTTTCCAGAAATATATAATAGTCCATGCTTTATTCGAAGAAAGACGACGTAACTTGGCGTTGAACGCCAAGTACAAGCTGCTGTCTGGAGTTAAACGCCAGAAAAATGTCATGATCCGGAGTTGAACGCCCAAAACACGTCATAACTCGGAGTTCAACTCCAAGAGATGCCTCAGCTCGTGGATTGATCAAGCTCAGCCCAAGCATACACCAAGTGGGCCCCGGAAGTGGATTTATGCATCAATTACTTACTCATGTAAACCCTAGTAGCTAGTCTAGTATAAATAGGATAATTTACTATTGTATTAGACATCTTTGGTCTCAGTTTTATCTTATTCTTCATCCTAAGAGATCATTGATCACGTTAGGGGGGGGGGGGGGGGCTGGCCATTCGGCCATGCCTGAACCTTTTGCTTATGTATTTTCAACGGTGGAGTTTCTGCACACCATAGATTAAGGGTGTGGAGCTCTGCTGTACCTCAAGTATTAATGCAGTTCTATTTTCTTTTATTCAAATCTCTCTTATTCTTATTCTAAGATATTCATTCGTACCCAAGAACATGATGAATGTGATGATAAGTAACCCTCATTATCATTCTCACTTATGAACGCACGTGATTGACAACCACTTCCGTTCTACATGCAACAGAGCTTGAATGTGTATCTCTTAGATTCCCCAACAGAATCTTCGTGGTATAAGCTAGATAGATGGCGGCATTTATGAGGATCCGGAAAGTCTCACCTTGTCTGTGGTATTCCGAGTAGGATCCTGGGAATCCGGAAAGTCTAACCTTGTCTGTGGTATTCCGAGTAGGATTCCGGTAATGAATGACTGTGACGTGCTTCAAACTTGCAAGTGCTGGGCGTTAGTGACAGACGCAAAAGAATCAAGGGATTCTATTCCAGCAGGCGCAGGAACCAACCAGTGATTAGCCGTACTGTGACAGAGTGCGTGAGCATTAGTTTTCACTGCGAGGATGGGATGTAGCCATCAACCATGGGTGATGCCTCCAGACGATTAGCCGTGCGAGTGACAGCCGCATAGGATCATTTTCCCGAGAGGATTGAAAGTAGCCACCGCTGATGGTGAACCCCTATACAAAGCTTGCCATGGAAAGGAGTAAGAAGGATTGAGTAGAAGCAGTAGGAGAGCAGGCGTCCTTGAGCCATACAGCATCTCCATTCGCTTATCTGAAATTCTCACCAATGAATCTGCATAAGTCTTCTATCTCGTTTATTATTTCTATTTTCTTATCTTTATTTTCGAAAACCCATAAACCATTTTAATCTGCCTAACCGAGATTTACAAGGTGACCATAGCTTGCTTCATACCAACAATCTCTGTGGGATCGACCCTTACTCACGTAAGGTTTATTACTTGGACGACCCAGTACACTTGCTGGTTAGTTGAACGGAGTTGTGATAACAACTGGTGCCACAATAATGATTTCATACAAATACAAAAGAATAGTGATCACAATTTCGTCCACCAAGTTTTTGGCGCCGTTGCCGGGGATTGTTCGAGTATGGACAACTGACGGTTCATCTTGTTGCTCAGATTAGGTAATTTTCTTTTCAAAAATCTTTTTCAAAAATTTTTCTTTTTATTTTTCGTTTTTCCAAACTATATTTTCGAAAAAATTAATAAAAATCCAAAAAATTTAGAAAATCATAAAAACCAAAAATATTTTGTGTTTCTTGTTTGAGTCTTGTGGTAATTTTGAGTTTGGTGTCAATTGCATGCTTTTAAAATTTTTCTTGCATTTTTCGAAAATCTCATGCATTCATAGTGTTCTTCATGATCTTCAAGTTGTTCTTGACAAGTGTTCTTGCTTGATCTTGATAGTCTCTTGTTTTGTGTCTTTTGTTGTTTTTCATGTGCATTTTTGCATCCATATTTTTCATGCATTAAAGATTTCTAAGTTTGGTGTCTTGCATGTTTTCTTTGCATCAACAAAATTTTCAAAATTATGTTCTTGGTGTTCATCATGATCTTCATAGTGTTCTTGGTGTTCATCTTGACATTCATAGTATTCTTGCATGCATCTTATGTTTTGATCCAAAATTTTCATGTTTTGGGTCATTTTTGTGTTTTTCCTTAAAAATTCAAAAATCAAAAAAATATCTTTTCCTTATTTTCCTCCAAATTTTTGAAATTTTGGGTTGACTTGGTCAAAAAATTTTTAAAATTAGTTGTTTCTTACAAGTCAAGTCAAAATTTCAATTTTAGAAATCTTATCTTTTCAAAATCTTTTTCATTTTTTTATTTTCGAAAATTTCAAAAAATCTTTTTCAAAATATTTTCAAAATATTTTTCTTATCTTTATATCAAATTTTCGAAAATTAGCTAACAATTAATGTGATTGGTTCAAAAATTTGAAGTTTGTTACTTTCTTATTAAGAAAGGTTCAATCTTTAAGTTCTAGAATCTTATCTTGTAGTTTCTTGTTAGTTGAGTCTTTTTAAAAATTAAATCTTTTTCAAAATATCTTTTTATTAAAATTTTTATCTTATCTTTTTATCTTTTATCTTATCTTTTTCAAAAAAAAAAAAATTTTATCTTTTTCAAAATTTGATTTCAAAATATCTTATCTAACTTCTTATCTTCTTATCTTTTTAAAATTTTGATTTCAAATTTTTTTCAATCAACTAACTAACTTTTTGTTTATTTCTTATCTTTTTCAAAACCACCTAACTACTTTTCCCTCTCTAATTTTCGAAAACTCTCTCTCTCTTTTTCAAAAATTCTTTTTGTTTTAAATTTCAATTTTAATTATATTTTATCTTTAATTTTCGAAAATTACTAACCCCTTTTTCAAAAAAAAAATATTTTCGAAATCTTCTTTCTCTTTTCTTCTTCTATTTAATTAATTAATTACTAACACTTCTCTTCACCTGTCTTCATCTAAGAATCCGAACTTCTTATATCCCTTGTATTTGGATTTTTCTACCCCCTTCTTCTTCTACTAACATAAGGGAATCTCTATACTGTGACATAGGGGATTCCTCTTTCTTTTCTTGTTTTCTTCTCTTTCATATGAGCAGGAACAGGGAAAAGGGCACTCTTGTTGAAGTTGATCCAGAACCTGAAAGGACTCTGAAGAGAAAATTAAGAGAAGCTAAATTACAACAATCCAGAAATAACCTTTCAGAAATTTTCGAACAAGAGAAGGAGATGGCAGCCGAAAATAATAATAATAATAATAATGCAAGGAGAATGCTTGGTGACTTCACAAAGCCAACGTCCAAGTTTGATGGAAGAAGCATCTCCATTCCTGCCATTGGAGCCAATAACTTTGAGCTTAAGCCTCAACTAGTTGCATTAATGCAACAAAACTGCAAGTTTTATGGACTTCCATCTAAAGATCCTTATCAGTTTTTAACTGAGTTCTTGCAGATCTGTGAGACTGTAAAGACAAATGGAATTAATCCTGAAGTCTACAGACTCATGCTTTTCCCTTTTGCTGTAAGAGACAGAGCTAGAGTATGGTTGGATTCACAACCTAAGGATAGCCTGGACTCCTGGGATAAGCTGGTCACTGCCTTCTTGGATAGATTCTTTCCTCCTCAAAAGCTGAGCAAGCTGAGAGTGGACGTTCAAACCTTCAAACAAAAAGATGGTGAATCCCTCTATGAAGCTTGGGAAAGATACAAGCAGTTGACCAAAAGATGTCCATCTGACATGTTTTCAGAATGGACCCTATTAGATATATTCTATTATGGTCTCTCTGAATTTTCGAAAATGTCACTGGACCATTCTGCAGGTGGATCTATTCACCTGAAGAAAACGCCTGAAGAGGCTCAAGAACTCATTGACATGGTTGCAAACAACCAATTCATGTATACCTCTGAGAGGAATTCCGTGAATAATGGGATACCTCAGAAGAAAGGAGTTCTTGAAATTGATGCTCTGAATGCCATATTGGCTCAGAACAAAATGTTGACTCAACAGGTCAACATAATCTCTCAAAATCTGAATGGATTGCAACATGCATCCAACAGTACTAGAGAGGCAGCTTCTGAAGAAGCTTATGATCCTGAGAACCCTGCCATGGCAGAGGTTAATTACATGGGTGAACCTTATGGAAACACCTATAACCCATCATGGAGAAATCATCCAAATTTCTCCTGGAAGGATCAACAAAAGCCTCAACAAGGCTTTAACAATGGTGGACGCAATAGGCTGAGTAATAGTAAGCCATATCCATCATCTTCTCAGCAACAGACAGAGAATTCTGAACAAAATACTTCCAATTTAGCCAATATAGTCTCTGATCTGTCAAAGGCCACTTTCAATTTCATGAATGAAACAAGATCCTCCATTAGAAATTTGGAGGCACAAGTGGGCCAGCTGAGTAAGAAAGTTATTGAAACTCCTCCCAGTATTCTCCCAAGCAATACAGAAGAGAATCCAAAAGGAGAGTGCAAGGCCATTGATTTAATCGAAGTGACCGAATGCACCAGGGAGGAGGAGGACGAAAATCCTAGTGAGGAAGACCTCCTGGGACGTCCTTCAAGCAAGAAGGAGTTTCCTATTAAGGATCCAGAGGAATCTGAGGCTCATCTAGAGACCATAGAGATTCCATTAAATCTCCTTCTGCCATTCATGAGCTCTGAAGACTATTCTTCCTCTGAAGAGGATGAAAATGTGACTGGAGAGCAAGTTGCTCAATATTTAGGAGCTATCATGAAGCTGAATGCCAAGCTGTTTGGTAATGATACTTGGGAAAGTGAACCTCCCTTGCTCATTAGTGAACTAGATACTTGGATTCAGAAAACTCTACCTCAAAAGAAACAAGATCCTGGCAAGTTCCTAATACCTTGTACCATAGGCACCATGAGCTTTGAAAAAGCTCTATGTGATCTTGGGTCAGGGATAAATCTTATGCCACTCTCTGTAATGGAGAAGCTGGGGATCATTGAGGTACAACCTACCTTGTTCTCATTACAATTGGCAGATAGGTCAACAAGACAAGCTTATGGAATAGTAGAGGACGTGCTAGTAAAGGTTGAAGGCCTTTACATCCCTGCTGATTTCATAATCCTAGACACTAGGAAGGAAGATGATGAATGCATCATCCTAGGAAGACCTTTCCTAGCCACAGCAGAAGCTGTGATAGATGTCAACAGAGGTGAGTTAGTCCTTCAATTGAATGGGGACTACCTTGTGTTTAAGGCACATGGCCATCCCTCTGTGACAAAAGAGAGTAAGCATGAAGAGCTTCTCTCAGTTCAAGGTCAAGAAGAGCCCACACAGTCAAACTCTAAGTTTGGTGTTGTGAGGCCACAACCAAACTCTAAGTTTGGTGTTAAGACCCCATATCCAAACTCTAAGTTTGGTGTTGGGACTACACACTAACATTGACCTGATCACCTTGTGGCTCCATGAAAGCCACTGTCAAGCTATTGACATTAAAGAAGCGCTTGTTGGGAGGCAACCCAATTTTATTTATCTAATTTTTATTTTATTGTTATTTTGTGTTTAATTAGGTACATGATCATGAGGAGTCACGAAAAAAATCAAAAAAAAAATTAAAAAAAGAGTCAAAAACAGAAGAAAAAAATTGTTTACCCTGGAGGCAGCGCAGACTGGCGTTCAACGCCAGTAAGATGCATCTGGCTGGCGTTCAACGCCAGAACAGAGCACCATTCTGGCGCTGAACGCCAGAAACAAGCAACAACATGGCGTTGAACGCCAGGAATGTGCACAGAGAGGACAAACTGGCGCTGAACGCCAGTAACAAGCATGAAACTGGCGTTCAACGCCAGAAACATGCATTACATGGGCGTTGAACGCCCAGAACGTGCACCAATGGGCGTTTGAATGCCAGAATGATCCACGAAGGCATTTTACATGCCTATATGGTGAAGGAATGGTATTTCTTTTCACCTCAGGATCTGTGGACCCCACAGGATCCCCACCTCAGGATCTGTGGACCCCACAGGATCCCCACCTACCATACTCCCACCTTTTTCTTTTAATCCTAATCACACTCTCCTAATCCAAATCTCATTTCACTCTTCTTCATTTTCACACATCACAAACCCACATCCTCCAACATAGCCGAACCAACTCTTCTCCCTCTCTTCCCTATTCTCTTCTTCTTCTTCTACTTTTCTTTTCTCTCTTGCTCGAGGGCGAGCAAAATTTTAAGTTTGGTGTGGTAAAAGCCTAAGCTTTTTTGTTTTTCCATCACCATCAATGGCACCTAAGGCCGGAGTATCCTCAAGAAAAGGGAAAGGGAAGACAAAAGCTTCCACCTCCGAGTCATGGGAGAAGGAGAGATTCATCTCCAAAAGCCATCAAGACCACTTCTATGATGTTGTGGCAAAGAAGAAGGTGATCCCCGAGGTCCCTTTCAAGCTCAAAAAGAATGAGTATCCGGAAATCCGACATGAAATCCAAAGAAGAGGTTGGGAAGTCCTAGCCAACCCCATGCAACAAGTCGGAATATTGATGGTTCAAGAGTTCTATGCCAATGCATGGATCACTAGGAACCATGATCAAAGTATGAACCCGAATCCAAAGAACTATCTCACAATGGTTCGGGGGAAATACTTAGATTTTAGTCCGGAAAATGTGAGGTTGGCGTTTTATTTACCTATGATGCAAGGAGATGAACGCCCCTACACTAGAAGGGTCAACTTTAATCAAAGGTTGGACCAAGTCCTAATGGACATATGTGTGGAAGGCGCCCAATGGAGAATAGACTCCAAAGGCAAGCCAGTCCAACTAAGAAGACTGGACCTCAAGCCTGTAGCTAGAGGATGGTTGGAGTTCATCCAAAGATCCATCATCCCTACAAGCAACCGATCTGAAGTTACTGTGGATCGGGCCATCATGATCCATAGCATCATGATTAGAGAGGAAGTGGAAGTTCATGAGGTCATCTCTAATGAACTCTACAAAATAGCCGACAAGTCCTCACCTATGGCACGGCTAGCTTTCCCTCACCTTATATGCCATCTATGTTACTCAGCTGGAGTTATCATAGATGGAGATGTCTCCATTGAAGAAGACAAGCCCATCACCAAGAAAAGGATGGAGCAAACAAGAGAAGTTCCTCACGGCCCTCAAGAAGAACATGAGGAAGTTCATCATCAACAAATGCCTCAAGGAATGCACTTTCCTCCCAACAACTATTGGGAGAAACTCAGTACCTCTTTAGAAGATTTGAGCCATAATGTTGAACAATTAAGGGTGGAACATCATGAGCACTCCATCATTCTCCAAGAAATAAGAGAAGATCAAAGAGCAATGAGGGAGGAGCAACAAAGGCAAGGAAGGGACATAGAAGAGCTTAAGGACATTGTTGGACCTTCAAGAAGAAGACGCCACTAAGAGGTGGATTCATTCCTTGTTCTTTATTTCTTTCTGTTTTCGGTTTTTAGTATTATGTTTATCTATGTTTTGTGTCTTTATTTCATGATCATTAGTATGTAACCATGCCTTAAAGCTATGAATAAAATCCATTAGTCTTTCACCTCTCTTAAATGAAAAATGTTTTAATTCAAAAGAACAAGAAGTACATGAATTTCGAATTCATCCTTGAATTTAATTTAATTATATTGATGTGGTGGCAATACTTTTTGTTTTCTGAATGAATGCTTGAACAGTGCATATTTTTGATCTTGTTGTTTATGAGTGTTAAAATTGTTGGCTCTTGAAAGAATGATGAACAAAGAGAAATGTTATTGATGATCTGAAAAAAATCATGAAATTGATTCTTGAAGCAAGAAAAAGCAGTGAAAAAGGAAGCTTGCGAAAAAAAAAAATTGGCGAAAAAAAATAGAAAGAAAAAGAAGGAGCAGTAGAAAAAGCCAATAGCCCTTAAAACCAAAAGGCAAGGGTAAAAAAGATCCAAGGCTTTGAGCATCAATGGATAGGAGGGCCCAAGGAAATTAAATCCAGTCCTAAGCGGCTAAATCAAGCTGTCCCTAACCATGTGCTTGTGTCATGAAGGTCCAAGTGAAAAGCTTGAGACTGAGTGGTTAAAGTCGTGATCCAAAACAAAAGAGTGTGCTTAAGAGCTCTGGACACCACTAACTGGGGACTCTAGCAAAGCTGAGTCACAATCTGAAAAGGTTCACCCAGTTATGTGTCTGTGGCATTTGTGTATCCGGTGGTAATACTGGAAAACAAAGTGCTTAGGGCCACGGCCAAGACTCATAAGTACCTGTGTTCAAGAATCAACATGCTTAACTAGGAAAGTCAATAACACTATCCAAAATTCTAAGTTCCTAGAGAAGCCAATCACTCTAAATTTCAAAGGAAAAAGTGAGATGCCAAAACTGTTCAGAAGCAAAAAGCTACAAGTCCCGCTCATCTAATTAAATTAATATTCATTGATATTCTGAAATTTATAGTATATTCTCTTCTTTTATCCTATTTGATTTTCAGTTGCTTGGGGACAAGCAACAATTTAAGTTTGGTGTTGTGATGAGCGGATAATTTATACGCTTTTTGGCATTGTTTTTATATAGTTTTTAGTAAGTTCAAGCTACTTTTAGGGATGTTTTCATTAGTTTTTATGTTAAATTCACATTTCTGGACTTTACTATGAGTTTGTGTATTTTTCTGTGATTTCAGGTAAATTCTGACTGAAATTGAGGGATTTGAGCAAAACTCTGAAGAAGGCTGACAAAAGGACTGCTGATGCTGTTGGAATCTGACCTCCCTGCACTCGAAATGGATTTTCTGGAGCTACAGAACTCCAATTGGCGCGCTCTCAACGGCGTTGGAAAGTAGACATCCAGAGCTTTCCAGAAATATATAATAGTCCATGCTTTATTCGAAGAAAGACGACGTAACTTGGCGTTGAACGCCAAGTACAAGCTGCTGTCTGGAGTTAAACGCCAGAAAAACGTCATGATCCGGAGTTGAACGCCCAAAACACGTCATAACTCGGAGTTCAACTCCAAGAGATGCCTCAGCTCGTGGATTGATCAAGCTCAGCCCAAGCATACACCAAGTGGGCCCCGGAAGTGGATTTATGCATCAATTACTTACTCATGTAAACCCTAGTAGCTAGTCTAGTATAAATAGGATAATTTACTATTGTATTAGACATCTTTGGTCTCAGTTTTATCTTATTCTTCATCCTAAGAGATCATTGATCACGTTAGGGGGGGGGGGGCTGGCCATTCGGCCATGCCTGAACCTTTTGCTTATGTATTTTCAACGGTGGAGTTTCTGCACACCATAGATTAAGGGTGTGGAGCTCTGCTGTACCTCAAGTATTAATGCAGTTCTATTTTCTTTTATTCAAATCTCTCTTATTCTTATTCTAAGATATTCATTCGTACCCAAGAACATGATGAATGTGATGATAAGTAACCCTCATTATCATTCTCACTTATGAACGCACGTGAATTGACAACCACTTCCGTTCTACATGCAACAGAGCTTGAATGTGTATCTCTTAGATTCCCCAACAGAATCTTCGTGGTATAAGCTAGATAGATGGCGGCATTTATGAGGATCCGGAAAGTCTCACCTTGTCTGTGGTATTCCGAGTAGGATCCTGGGAATCCGGAAAGTCTAACCTTGTCTGTGGTATTCCGAGTAGGATTCCGGTAATGAATGACTGTGACGTGCTTCAAACTTGCAAGTGCTGGGCGTTAGTGACAGACGCAAAAGAATCAAGGGATTCTATTCCAGCAGGCGCAGGAACCAACCAGTGATTAGCCGTACTGTGACAGAGTGCGTGAGCATTAGTTTTCACTGTGAGGATGGGATGTAGCCATCAACCATGGGTGATGCCTCCAGACGATTAGCCGTGCGAGTGACAGCCGCATAGGATCATTTTCCCGAGAGGATTGAAAGTAGCCACCGCTGATGGTGAACCCCTATACAAAGCTTGCCATGGAAAGGAGTAAGAAGGATTTAGTAGAAGCAGTAGGAGAGCAGGCGTCCTTGAGCCATACAGCATCTCCATTCGCTTATCTGAAATTCTCACCAATGAATCTGCATAAGTCTTCTATCTCGTTTATTATTTCTATTTTCTTATCTTTATTTTCGAAAACCCATAAACCATTTTAATCTGCCTAACCGAGATTTACAAGGTGACCATAGCTTGCTTCATACCAACAATCTCTGTGGGATCGACCCTTACTCACGTAAGGTTTATTACTTGGACGACCCAGTACACTTGCTGGTTAGTTGAACGGAGTTGTGATAACAACTGGTGCCACAATAATGATTTCTTACAAATACAAAAGAATAGTGATCACAATTTCGTCCACCATCTACGTATATAACATCTTTGCACTAACTTGGACCTCGTTGGTTCATCTTGCCAATCATTTAGGTCGGGAAATATTTTTTGCATTTTTTTAAGCTTAAATTAGTGCATGTCGTAGAATAAATAATGGAATAAAGGATGAATTATCATTAGATGAGAATAATTTACAAGTACCTTAGCTACTAAAAGTCTTTTACTTTTGACTCTTAGACCTTGTTATGATGCCTGATGAATCCATATTTGACGATATATTTTGGTTTGATTTGAGTGGATTTGAAGAACGAAACTCTCGTGCGATCTAGAATTTTTCACAAATAAATTTCTGTTGTAAGTATAGCTTCTAGACCGACAAGAATTCCTTTCTTACAAAAGTTTTGTTTGTCACTTAAGCAAACCCAATAAAAATAATAACCGAAGTATTTAAACCTCGGGTCATCTTCTCAAGGAATTGCAGGGAAGTATGATTTATTATTGGTTATGGAAAACAATAATCTTGGGTTTTTGAAATAGGAAACAAGTAATGTAAAATAACAAGTCGTTAAAATAATAACTAATAAAGCTCTTGGCAAGGTATCAGAATTGAAATTCCTATCCTAGTTATCCTTATCAGGTGTGATGAAATTTGAGTTTTAATCCCACTCAGTTATTCCTTATGAAATAAAGGAAAGTCAAGTGGACTAATTAAATTGATCCTCAAGTCCTACTCAACTTTTAGAGCGATCCAAATCAATTAGCAATTGCCAATTTCAACTACTGCTAAGTTTGATAACTCAAGTGTTACCAATTAATTAACCAAAGCCAAAAGGGAAGAAAATCTACTCGAATGAAAATAATTTGGATAAAGCGAAAGCATCAATAACATAAATTAGAGAAAGCAATCATAAGTCTGAAATACCTCAAATTGTATTAAATAGAGAGTCAATCTAAACATAAAGAGTTCATAAACTAAATTGATAAAATAAATAAAGGAACATTGAACCTGTGATGAAGAAGAAATAATCCCAATAAGATAAATCCTAATCCTAATCCTAAGAGAGAGGAGAGTGCCTCATTCCCTAAAAACTACATCTAATCCTAAAATTGTGTAATATCTATTAATTGTTCGCTCTCCTTTGAATGAATGGATTCCCCTACTTTGTAGTCTCCAATCTGTGTTTTTTGGGCTTGGATTTGGGCCAAAAGGGCCCAGAAATCACTGAGGGTGACTTCTGTAAATTCTGCAAATCGCGCATGTGACGCGTCTGCGTAGGTCACGCGGTCGCATCATCTGGAGTTTTGCATTTCCACGCGGTCGGTCAGTCACACGTCCGCGTCAGTTGTGTTTTGCGCGAGTTATGCGTTCATGTCATGCATGCGTTTGCGCATATGCCAGTTTGCGCAAAGCACGCGTTTGCGTCGTCCACGCAGACGCGTCACTGCCAGTTTCTTCAAAAACTCCATTTTGTGCTTTCCTTCCATTTTTGTATGTTTTCTTTCCATCCTTTAAGTCATTCCTGCCCTATGAAACCTTAAAGTACTCAACACACAGATCACGGCATCAAATGGTAACAAAGGATAATTAATTTTAATATTTCTAAAGCATAGGAAACATGTTTTCACTTATGTCATATCACAAGGAAGGAATTGTAAAACCATGCCAATTCATATGAATAAGTGGGTGAAGAATTGATAAAATCACTCAATTGGGCACAAGATAAATCACAAAATAGTGGTTTATCAGAATTTTATCACATAAACCCACAGTTATTCATGTAAATAGCATGCTTTTGTGTTTTCTCTCTAAATTGCGCCTAATTATGAAAACATGCTATTTTGAGCTTAAATTAGTGATTTTAATCCCACTTTTAATCCATTAGATGCCATGACATATTTGTTGAGTGATTTTAGGTCCTAAAGGCAAGTTTGGCAAGGCAAAAGTGGAAGGAAGCATGTACAAAGGGAGAAAACATGAAGAAAAAAAGGAGAAGAACACATTGGAGTGTGCGTATGCACAACCTACTGTGCGTACGCACAAGAACTACAAAGCCATGTGTGCGTACGCACAACGTCCCGTGCGTACGCACAAGAGGAAAATCAGCATGTGTGCGTGTGCCCACACCTGTGCGTATGCACAGGTCTCAGCGCGTGACTCGTTTAATGGAAATCGCTTGGGGCGATTTCTGGGCCTCCAGAGCCCAGTTTTTGGACTTTCTAAAGCTGATTCTTCCTATATCTAAGAGGGCCTCACTCCATTTGAAGGGGGTGAAATTAGGGTTAGTTTAGCATTATGTAGGTTGTTTTCTAGAGAGAGAAGCTCCCCCTTCTCTCTAAAAATTAAGGTTTTTAGTTTATTTTCTTTGTAACTCTCCTTTTTAGTTCTTGTTTTAATCTAGTCTCTTCTACCTTTCCTTGTTCTCTTGTCTTAATTTCATTATTTTATCTTATCATTTTCTCCATTCTTGCCATTTTTATGTATTTGCACTCTTGTTACTTTAATTTACATTTAATGCAATTTTATATTTCATGCCTCTTTTATTGCTTTATTGAGTTGCTATCTTTATTTTCCTTGCTAGGTAGTTGTAGCATTTACTATTTCTTGTCATTTACTATGCTTTCTTTTCATACCCACCAAGTGTTTGATAAAATGTTTGGTTGGATTTTTACATAGTTTTTCTCACTCTTGGTTGGAAAATTGTGTGGTTTGGGTGAACTTGAGTGGTGGATGTCCATTCCACATTGTGTGAGGGTTGTTAATTAACTTGGTTTCCACTAACGCTAGTCTTTCACTAAGTTAATTAGTGAGTTGACTAGGTCTTGTAAATTGAGGTTAATTATGCCCTTTTGACTTATTCTTGATGTAGGGTTGACTAATTGGGATTAATCCACACACAATCACCATGTTTGTGGTCCACAACTAGGATAGCAAGCCTTAATTACCCAATCCTCACCAAGAGCTCTTTTAGTATTTAATTTTCAATTGAATTGCTTTTACTTGCATGTTCATTTTAATTACTTGCATATCAAGTTACTTTCTTGCATATTTACATTTCTTGCTATTTACATTTCCTTGCCATCATCCAATCCCCATTGTTCCCTCATAGCCAATGAATGACACTTAATTGCAACTCCTAGGGAGAACGACCCGGGAGTCTAAATACTCTCGGTTAATTTGATTTGAATTGTGACTATCCTTTTGATTATAATTTGATTGAGAGGATTCATTGCCGGTTCGGACTATACTTACAATGGAAATCTATTTAATCCCAAATTGGTATAATTCTCTCGTATTAATGCCTCATTAAAACCCTCTCCAAGAAAACCCTTTTCGAGAAAAAATTATGAAGTCGGGAAAAAAAGTACATCAAGGAACAAGGTTCGCTTTCTAACTGCAGTATCTCTTCTTATTACATGCATGTCACGACCTAGGGAGCTCGTTCCCTTATAGGTCGGACACTTTGTAGTAAACCTTTCCTAAGACTTCTATGATCTTGAAAGGTCCTTTCCAATTTGTAGCCATATTTTCTTCTCCTGACTTCTGCACCCCGACATCATTTCTTATTAAAACAAGGTTATTTGAGGCGAAGTTCCTTCTAATGATCTTCCTGTTGTATCTTGCAAAGATCTTTTGTTTTAATGCTGTCTCTCTTACCGAGCTTGTTCCTGGACTTTTGGGAGGAGGTTGAGCTCTTCTTTTTGAGTTTGGATATTTTTTACTTCCTTGTAGAACCTTACTCTTGGGCTTTCTTCATTTACTTCAACAAGAATAATAGCTTCTATGCCATAAGCAAGTCGGAACAGAGATTCTCCCGTTGTAGAATGGGAGTTGTCCGATATGCCCATAGGACTTGTGCAAGTTCTTCGGCCCATGCTCCTTTTGCCTCTTGCAGCATTTTTTGAGCCTTGTCAATATGACTTTATTCGCAGCTACTGTCTGTCCATTGGCATGAGGGTGCTCTACCGATGTGAATTGGTATTTAATCTTGAGGCTTGCCATCAAGCTTCTAAAGGTCAAGTCAGTGAATTGAGTACCACTGTCCATAGTGATGGAATACGGAACTCCAAATCGAGTGATGATAATTTTGTACAAGAATCTCTCACTTCTTTATGATGTGATGGTTGCCAGAGGTTCTGCTTTAATCCACTTAGTGAAATAATTAATCCCAATTATGAGATATTTTACTCGTTCGGGTGGCAAAGGAAACGGTCCGAGCAAGTCCAGACCCCATTTTCAAAAGGCCATGGTGAGGTGACACTGATGAGCTCTTCTGGTGGTGCCACATGGAAATAAGAATGCATTTGGTAGGGTGGGCACTTTTTGACAAAGTCGGTCGCCTCCCTTTGTAAAGTTGGCCAAAAGAAGCCAGCTTGTATCACCTTCTTAGCTAGCGACCGTGCTCCTAAGTGCTTTCCACAAATACCACTATGAACTTCTTCTAAGACTCTCAGTCTTGGAGGTCGGGATGCATTTTAGTAAAGTTGTAGATACTCCTCTTCTATAGAGGACGTTATGGAGCAGAGTATAATTTTGTGCTTCCTTTACGGGCCTCATTGCTTCCCTTTTTTATTTAGGGAAGTTATCGAATTTGAGGTATTCGATAATAGGAGTCAATTAACCTAAGTTTAGATTGGAGACTATTAATGCATCCGATTTGTCGACTTCCTTGGCTACTGATGGTGTTTGTAGCTTTTCTTATATTAGACTTTTTTTATTGCTCCTTGACTTAATGCTGGCCAATTCAGAAAGAGCATTGGTGATGAGCTATATTTTATCTGTATAGAAATTTACCAAATAGGTTTGTCGTGAGTATAGTCTAAACCAACAAGCTATAACGCATCAAACAAAGAAAGTGTGTATCCACAATCCAATTCAATAACCGAGAGTATTAGTCTCGAGTCGTTCTCCCTAGGAGTTGTCCTAAGGTGCACATTATTGGCTAGGAGTTTCTTGGTGTTTGAGGTTGAGTATGAAGAATGTAAACAAGCTTGCATAAAAATAATGAACAAAAAGCAATGAAACTAAGGGACACAAGAATTTGGAATCAAGCAAGAGTGAATAACAATTAATTAATATAAAAGCCTTGGCTAGGGTTGGAAATTAGAATTCCTATCATCATTATCTCTATCAAGTGTAATATCAATTAGTTATTGCTCCACTTAGTCAACCTTTAACTATGAAGGAAAGTCAAGTGGAAAAATCAACTTGAGTCCACAAGTCATAGTCAAATCCTAAGGAAAGACTAGAGTTAGTGTCATTCAAGTCAATTAGCAATTTCCAATTACCAATCAACAAAAGCTTTGTCAATTTAAGTGTCTCCAATTATCCAACCCCTAAGCCAAGAGTGAAATTCTACTCCATAGCTATAGTTGACATTTTCTCAAACAATTGGTGAGCAACAATGGAAGACATCATGAAATTGAGAAAGGCAATTGAATTAAAGCTATCTATTGCAAACAATTAACAACAATCAACAATTAACATGAAATTCCTCAATTCATTAATAGAAATCAAAGTAACAAAGTCTAGATCCAGGATCCACAATGCTAGAACAACAAGAACACTAAATTGAGAGTAGGAGAAGAAGATCTACAACTAGAATAATGTAGAATTGAATCAAATTCAGATCTCACCAAAGAATCCAAGTACAATTGAGATTGAGAAAGCCAAAAACCTAGAGAGAAGTTGGAGTTTCTCCCTCTAGAAGTGTAACTACCAAAAACTAACTTTCAAAATATCTAAATGTGTGAAAAGTGTGAATCTCTTTCAACCCTTGGTTCTTTTAATCTTGTTCCGCCAGAATTCCACTCAAAATTGTGCCATGAGCTTCTTTGAAATTGCCAGGCACGCTTTCATTAAAGAGGTCACGTGCGCGCGTCACGCGTACACGTAGGTCACGTGTACGTGTCGATGGGGTTTTGCAATCTATGCGTATGCATCAAGCGTGCGTACGTTTCAATGATAACTCTGCTCAGCTACGCAGAAGCGTCGACTTTTGCTTGCCAGTCTCAAATCTGAGCTCCTACGTGTGCGTGTGTGCATCGATGCCTGAACTCCAAAGCTTCACTTTTATGCTCCTTCCACTTATGCATGCTTCCTTTCCCTCTTCTAGACCATTCTTGCCCCTATAAGCTCTGAAATCACTTAACAAATGGATCATGAAATCGAATGGTAATAATGGGAGATTAAAATGTAGCTTATTTAGAGCCTAAAAAGCATGTTTTCAACCATTAAGCAAAACAAGGAAGGAAATACAAAACTATGCATTTTATGTGGATAAGTGTAAAGGAAGTTGATGAAATCCTCTAGATTACGCACAAAATATACCACGAAATAGTGGCGCATCAAATATGCCCACCCTTAAACTAAGCATGTCCTCATGCTAAAGATGAAAGATCAAAGAACATAGGAGAAGGAGTTTATTGATATGCAATGTACCTATATGCATGCAACTAATGCAAATGTATCTACCTACTCGGTTAAAGGTGAATGAACTCCCAAGAATATGCAAATAAGCACATAGGGCCCAAGTGACAAAAATTAATTCATGACTCTACCAGTTCAATCATCAAAGTGAAGTATATATATGATAAACCACTATTTTATGGTTTATATTATGTTTAATTGAGTGGTTTTCATCAAATTCTTGCCCACTTATTCATATGATTTGCATGATTTTACAATTCCTTCCCAAGCTTATTCCATGGTTGAAAACTTGCTTCCTAGAGATCTTTTAATTATGTATTTTAATTCTCCTTTATATCATTCGATGCCGTGATCCGTGTGTTAAGTGTTTCAGGCTTCATAGGGTAGGAATGGCTTAGAGAATGGAGAGGAAGCTTGCAAAAAGGAAAGGAGAACAAGAAATAAAGGAGACAACCAGTGGACAGCGATGCGCACGCATGGCTGACGCGTGCGCGCAATTTGGACAAAATCACAGCGACGCGTCGCATGCCTGACGCGCACGTGTGGAGAGGAAAATCGCTGAATAATGCGTACGCGTGACCGACACATACGCGTGACATTCGCGATCTGCAGAAATTACAGAATACGCTGAAAATGATTTTAGGCTGCGTTTTGACCCAGATTTCGGCCCAGAAACACAGATTAAAGACAGGGAACATGCAGAGCCTCAACAGATCGGATCATTCATTCATAATTCACTTTTCATAATTTAGATGTAGTTTTTAGAGAGAGAGGTTCTCTCCTCTCTCTTAGGATTTAGGATTAGGATTCCTCTAAAAGGATTTAGGATTTCTTCTTCTCAATTTTCAGGTTTAATGTTCCTTTTATTTATTTTCCCAATTTAACTTATGAACTTTTCCATGTTGGATTTGATTTCTTTTATTAATGCAAACTGAGGTATTTCAGATTTGTAATTGCTTTATTCTATTTATAATGCTTTGATTTAAAATTTTCCCTTTTGGCTTTGGTTAAGTAATTGGTGACGCTTGAGTTATCAAATAAAGCAGTGGTTGAAATTGGGAGTTGCAGATTAATTTGAGTTCCAATAACTCTAGCCTTTCCATAGGAAAGACTAGGACTTGAGGGATCAAATTAGTTCATTTACTTAACTTACCTTCATAGTTAGAGGTTAACTAAGTGGGAGCAATAAATAATTCTCATCACATCTGATAAGGATAACTAGGATAGGATTTCCAATTCTCATACCTTGCCAAGAGATTTTATTATTATTATTTTATTTTTCTTTTCATTCAAACTACTTGCTCCTTATTTCAAAAACCCAAAAATATATATTTTTACATAACCAATAATAAATCATACTTCCCTGTAATTCCTTGAGAAGACGACCCGAGGTTTGAATACTTCGGTTTATTTATTTTTATTGGCTTTGTTACTTATGACAACCAAAACTTTTGTACGAAAGGATTCTCTGTTGGTTTAGAAACTATACTTACAACGAGATTATATTTGTGAATTTCTTTACTGATAGAAAATCCGATCGTCAAAATGGCGTCGTTGCCGGGGAATTGCAAACGTGTGCCTTATTATTGGTTATTGTAAATATTTTTGAAATTTTTAATCTTATCTTATCCTTTTTCAAAAAATCATCTTTTTCAAAATCTTATCTTATCTTTTTTTTTTCAAAAATCATATCTTTTTCAAAATATTTTCTTTTTGTTAGTTTTTATTTTTATTTTCTCCTACTACTATGAACTCTCACCCCTTTGGCTATGAGTCTGGTTACAACTATGTTGTAGAAAGAGGAGATTACAATGAGAACATACATCAAGGATGGAACAATCAAAGATGGGAGGAGCCACAAGGATTTGATCAACCCTCATGGAAACAACCACCTCCAATGGACTATTAACAACCATTCTGTGATGCATACCACGATGACAGCTATGGTGAGCACTCTTTTGATTATCAACAACTACCACCATACGCTTATGAACCCCCTCCTCAGCATAGCTTTGAACCACCACACTCACAAGCCCCTTTTTACCATTCACCTTCATATAACCCTAACCCTTATCCACCACACCAAACACAATACGAACCATATGAACCATACATAGAACCACCACCTCAATACACACCATCTCCATATCTGATGAGCGGATAATTTATACGCTTTTTGGCATTGTTTTCATATAGTTTTTAGTAAGTTTAAGCTACTTTTAGGGATGTTTTCACTAGTTTTGATGTTAAATTCACATTTCTGGACTTTACTATGAGTTTGTGTGTTTTTCTGTGATTTCAGGTAAATTCTGACTGAAATTGAGGGATTTGAGCAAAACTCTGAAGAAGGCTAACAAAAGGACTGCTGATGCTGTTGGATTCTGACCTCCCTGCACTCGAAATGAATTTTCTGGAGCTACAGAACTCCAATTGGCGCGATCTCAACGGCGTTGGAAAGTAGACATCCAGAGCTTTCCAGCAATATATAATAGTCCATACTTTATTCGAAGAATGACGACGTAACTTGGCGTTGAACGCCAAGTACACGCTGCTGTCTGGAGTTAAACGCCAGAAAAACGTCATGATCCGGAGTTGAACGCCCAAAACACGTCATAACTCAGAGTTCAACGCCAAGATATGCCTTAGCACGTGAATTCATCAAGCTCAGCCCAAGAACACACCAAGTGGGCCCCGGAAGTGGATTTATGCATCAATTACTTACTCATGTAAACCCTAGTAGCTAGTCTAGTATATATAGGACATTTATCTATTGTATTAGACATCTTTGATCTCAGTTTTGTTTTATTCTTCATCTTAGGGGATCATTGATCACGTTAGAGAGGGCTGGCCATTCGGCCATGCCTGAACTCTTTGCTTATGTATTTTCAACGGTGGAGTTTCTGCACACCATAGATTAAGGGTGTGGAGCTCTGCTGTACCTCAAGTATCAATGAAATTCTATCTTCTTTTATTCAATTCTCTTTTATTCTTATTCCAAGATATTCATTCGTACCCAAGAACATGATGAATGTGATGAGTCAGATTACCCTCATCATCATTCTCACTTATGAATGCGCGTGATTGACAACCATGTCCGTTCTACATGCAACAGAGCTTGAATGTGTATCTCTTAGATTCCCCAACAGAATCTTCGTGGTATAAGTTAGATAGTTGGCGGCATTTATCTGGATCCGGAAAGTCCAACCTTGTCTGTGGTGTTCCGAGTAGGATCCTGGGAGTCCGGAAAGTCCAACCTTGTCTGTGGTGTTCCGAGTAGGATTCCGATCATGAATGACCGTGACGTGCTTCAAACTTTAACCTGCTGGGCGTTGGTGACAGACGCAAAAGAGGGATTCTATTCCAGTAGGAGCGGGAACCAACCGGTGATTAGCCGTACTGTGACAGAGTGCGTTGCATAGTTTTCACTGCGAGGATGGGATGTAGCCATCAGCCATGGGTGATGCCTCCAGACTGGTTAGCTGTGCGAGTGACAGCCGCACAGGTTATTTCCCCGTGAGGAATGAAAGTAGCCACAGTTGATGGTGAACCCCTATACAAAGCTTGCCATGGAAAGGAGTAAGAAGGATTGAGTAGAAGGAGTAGGAGAGCAGGCGTCCAAGAGCTCTACAACATCTCCATCCGCTTATCTGAAATCCCACCAATGAATCTGCATAAGTGTTCTATCCTCTTTATTATATTCTATTTTATTATTTCTATTTTCGAAAACCCATAAAACTATTTTAAATCTGCCTAACTGAGATTTGCAAGGTGACCATAGCTTGCTTCATACCAACAATCTCTGTGGATTCGACCCTTACTCACGTAAGGTTATTACTTGGACGACCCAGTACACTTGCTGGTTGGTTGAACGAGATTGTGAAGAAAATAAACAATGCCCTCAGAGTATACATCTTTTATAAATCCAATTACAAGAAAAAAGGGAATCACAATTTCGTCCACCAAGTTTTTGGCGCCGTTGCCGGGGATTGTTCGAGTATGGACAACTGACGGTTCATCTTGTTGCTCAGATTAGGTAATTTTCTTTTCAAAAATCTTTTTCAAAATTTTTCTTTTATTTTTCGTTTTTACAAACCTTATTTTCGAAAAAATTTTAATAAAAATACAAAAAAATTAGAAAATCATAAAAACCAAAAATATTTTGTGTTTCTTGTTTGAGTCTTGAGTCAATTTTTAAGTTTGGTGTCACTTGCATGCTTTTAAAATTTTTCTTGCATTGTTTTCGAAAATCCATGCATTCATAGTGTTCTTCATGATCTTCAAGTTGTTCTTGACAAGTCTTCTTGTTTGATCTTGATGATTTCTTGTTTTGTGTCTTTTGTTGTTTTTCATGTGCATTTTTGCATTCATATTTTCCATGCATTAGAAATTTCTAAGTTTGGTGTCTTGCATGTTTTCTTTGCATCACAAATTTTTCAAAATTATGTTCTTGATGTTCATCATGATCTTCATAGTGTTCTTGGTGTTCATCTTGACATTCATAGCATTCTTGCATGCATCTTGTGTCTTGATCCAAAATTTTCATGTTTTGGGTCATTTTTGTGTTTTTCATTCAATATTTAAAAAAAAATCAAAAATATCTTTTCCTTATTTTCCTCCAAAATTTCGAAATTTTGGGTTGACTTGGTCAAAAATTTTTAAAAATTAGTTGTTTCTTACAAGTCAAGTCAAAATTTCAATTTTAAAAAAATCTCATCTTTTCAAAATCTTTTTCAAAAATCATATCTTTTTCATTTTTGACATAATTTTCGAAAATTTCAAAATTATTTTTCAAAATATTTTTCAAAATCTTTTTCTTATCTTTTTATTCAATTTTCGAAAAATTAGCTAACAATTAATGTGATTGGTTCAAAAATTTGAAGTTTGTTACTTTCTTGTTAAGAAAGGTTCAATCTTTAAGTTCTAGAATCTTATCTTGTAGTTTCTTGTTAGTTAAGTCAATTTTAAAATTAAATCTTTTTCAAAATATCTTTTTCAAATATATCTTTTTATCTTTTATCTTATCTTTTTCAAAATTTGATTTCAAATCTTTTTTCAATCAACTAACTAACTTTTTGTTTGTTTCTTATCTTTTTCAAAACCACCTAACTACTCTTCCCTCTCTAATTTTCGAAAATTCTCCCTCTCTTTTTCAAAAATTCTTTTTGTTTTAAATTTTAATTTTAATCTCATTTTATTTTTAGTTTTCGAAATTACTAACTTCTTTTTCAAAAATTATTTTCGAAATCTTCTTTCTCTTTTCTTATTCTTTTTTTTTTATTTAATTACTAACACTTCTCTTCACCTCTCTTCATCCAAATCCGAATCCATCCTTCTTCTTTCTTCTACCTCTTTCTTCTTCTACTAACATAAGGGAATCTCTATACTGTGACATAGAGTATTCCTCTTTCTTTTCTTGTTTTCTTCTCTTTCTTATGAGCAGGAACAAGGATAAAGGCACTCTTGTTGAAGCTGATCCAGAACCTGAAAGGACTCCGAAGAGAAAATTAAGAGAAGCAAAATTACAACAATCCAGAAATAACCTTTCAGAAATTTTCGAACAAGAGAAGGAGATGGCAGCCGAAAATAATAATAATAATAATGCAAGGAGAATGCTTGGTGACTTCACAAAACCAACGTCCAAGTTTGATGGAAGAAGCATCTCCATTCCTGCCATTGGAGCCAATAACTTTGAGCTTAAGCCTCAACTAGTTGCATTAATGCAACAAAACTGCAAGTTTTATGGGCTTCCATCTGAAGATCCCTATCAGTTTTTAACTGAATTCTTGCAAGTCTGTGACACTGTAAAGACGAATGGAGTTAATCCTGAAGTCTACAGACTCATGCTTTTCCCTTTTGCTGTAAGAGACAGAGCTAGAATATGGTTGGATTCACAACCTAAGGATAGCCTGGACTCCTGGGATAAGCTGGTCACTGCTTTCTTAGATAAATTCTTTCCTCCTCAAAAGCTGAGCAAGCTGAGAGTGGATGTTCAAACCTTCAAACAAAAAGATGGTGAATCCCTCTATGAAGCTTGGGAAAGATACAAGCAGCTGACCAAGAGATGTCCATCTGACATGTTTTCAGAATGGACCTTATTAGATATATTCTATTATGGTCTATCTGAATTTTCGAAAATGTCATTGGACCACTCTGCAGGTGGATCTATTCACCTGAAGAAAACGCCTGAAGAGGCACAAGAACTCATTGACATGGTTGCTAACAACCAGTTCATGTACACCTCTGAGAGGAATTCCGTGAATAATGGAGTCCCTCAGAAGAAAGGTGTTCTTGAAATTGATGCTCTGAATGCCATACTGGCTCAGAACAAAGTGTTGACTCAACAGGTCAACATGATCTCTCAAAATCTGAATGGATTGCAACATGCATCCAACAGTACTAGAGAGGTAGCTTCTGAAGAAGCTTATGATCCTGAGAACCCTGCCATGGCAGAGGTTAATTATCTGGGTGAACCATATGGAAATACCTATAACCCATCATGGAGAAATCATCCAAATTTCTCCTGGAAGGATCAACAAAAACCTCAACAAGGTTTTAACAATGGTGGACGCAATAGGCTGAATAATAGTAAGCCATATCCATCATCTTCTCAGCAACAGACAGAGAATGCTGAACAAAATAATTCTAATTTAGCTAATATAGTCTCTGATCTGTCAAAGGCCACTTTCAGTTTCATGAATGAAACAAGATCCTCCATTAGGAATTTGGAGGCACAAGTAGGCCAGCTGAGTAAGAAAGTTATTGAAACTCCTCCCAGTATTCTCCCAAGTAATACAGAAGAGAATCCAAAAGGAGAGTGCAAAGCCATTGACTTAGTCAACATGGCCGAAAGCACAAAGGAGGAGGAGGACGAAAATCCTAGTGAGAAAGAACTCCTGGGACGTCCTCCAAGCAAGAAGGAGTTTCCTAATAAGGATCCTGAGGAATCTAAGGCTCACACAGAGACCATAGAGATTCCACTAAATCTCCTTCTGCCATTCATGAGCTCTGACTATTATTCATCCTCTGAAGAGGATGAAGAGGTGACTGGGGAGCAAGTTGCTCAATATCTAGGAGCTATCATGAAGCTGAATGCCAAGCTGTTTGGTAATGAGACTTGGGAAAGTGAACCTCCCTTGCTCATTCGTGATTTGGATACTTGGATTCAGGAAACTCTACCTCAAAAGAGACAAGATCCTGGCAAGTTCTTGATACCTTGCACCATTGGCACCATGAGCTTTGAAAAAGCTCTGTGTGATCTTGGGTCAGGGATAAACCTTATGCCACTCTCTGTAATGGAGAAGCTAGGGATCATTGAGGTGCAACCTGCTTTGTTCTCACTGCAATTGGCAGATAAGTCAGTAAGACAAGCTCATGGGATAGTAGAGGACGTGCTTATAAAAGTTGAAGACTTTTACATCCCTGCTGATTTCCTAATCCTAGATACTAGGAAGGAAGATGATGAATGCATCATCCTAGGAAGACCTTTCCTAGCCACAGCAGAAGCTGTGATAGATGTCAACAGAGGAGAGTTAGTCCTTCAATTAAATGGGGAATACCTTGTGTTTCAAGCACATGGCCATCCCTCTGTGACAAAGGAGAATAAGCATGAAGAGCTTCTCTCAGTTCAAGGTCAAGAAGAGCCCACACAGTCAGACTCTAAGTTTGGTGTTGTGAAGCCACAACCAAACTCTAAGTTTGGTGTTCAAACCCCATATCCAAACTCTAAGTTTGGTGTTGGGACTAGACAACATTGACTTGATTGCTCTGTGGCTCCATGAGAGCCACTGTCAGGCTATTGACATTAAAGAAGCGCTTGTTGGGAGGCAACCCAATTTTATTTATCTAATTTTATTTTATTTTGTTTCTTTGTTATTTTTATGTTTAATTAGGTACATGATCATGAGGAGTCACGAAAAAATCAAAAAAATTAAAAACAGAGTCAAAAACAGAAAAAAAAATTTTTCACCCTGGAGGACGCACGGGCCGGCGTTCAGCGCCCAGAAGATGCATCTGGCTGGCGTTCAACGCCAGAACAGAGCATCTTTCTGGCGCTGAACGCCCAAAACAAGCAACATCCTGGCGTTTAACGCCAGGATGCGCACGCAGAGGACAATCTGGCGCTGAACGCCAGAAACAAGCTTGAAACTGGCGTTCAACGCCAGAATCAAACATCACATGGGCGTTTAACGCCCAGAACATGCACCAATGGGCGTTTGAACGCCAGAATGGTGCATGAAGGCAATTTACACGCCTATAGGGTGAAGGAATGGTATTTCTTTTCACCTCAGGACCTGTGGACCCCACAGGATCCCCACCTTCCCAATACCCTTCACCAATCACCTCAATTCCTCTTCCCAATTACCCCATGCACCATTCACATCAACCTCCTCTTCCCCATAAACCCCACCTACCCCCACTACATTCAAATTCAATTTCCCACCCATTCCCACCCAAATTGGCCGAAACCTAACCCTCCCCCACCCTATAAATACCTCTCCTTTCTTCTTCATTTTCACACAACCCTACCCACTCTTCTCTCACATAGCCGAACCCACTTCTCTCCCTCTCTTCCAAATTCTCTTCTTCTTCTTCTTCTTCTACTCTTCTTTTCTTTTTGCTCGAGGACGAGCAAATTTTAAGTTTGGTGTGGTAAAAAGCCTAGCTTTTTATTTTTCATTCACCATCAATGGCACCCAAGACCGGAGTTTCCTCAAGAAAAGGAAAAAGGAAGGCAAAAGCTTCCACTTCCGAATCATGGGAAAAGGAGAGATTCATCTCCAAGAGCCACCAAGACCACTTCTATGATGTTGTGGCAAAGAAGAGGGTGATCCCTGAGGTCCCCTTCAAGCTCAAAAAGAATGAGTATCCGGAAATCCGACATGAGATCCAAAGAAGAGGGTGGGAAATCATAACCAACCCCATGCAACAAGTCGGATTACTGATGGTTCAAGAGTTCTATGCTAATGCATGGATCACAAGGAACCATGATCAAAGTATGAACCCGAATCCAAAGAACTATCTCACAATGGTTCGGGGGAAATACTTAGATTTCAGTCCGGAAAATGTGAGGTTGGCGTTTCATCTAACCATGATGCAAGGTGATGAACGCCCCTACACAAGGAGGGTCAACTTCAATCAAAGGTTGGACCAAGTCCTAATGGACATTTGTGTGGAAGGCGCCCAATGGAGAGTAGACTCCAAAGGCAAACCAGTCCAACTAAGAAGACTGGACCTCAAGCCTGTAGCTAGAGGATGGCTGGAGTTCATCCAAAGATCCATCATCCCTACAAGCAACCGATCTGAAGTTACTGTGGATCGGGCAATCATGATTCATAGCATCATGATTGGAGAGGAAGTAGAGGTTCATGAAGTCATAGCCAATGAACTCTACAAAATAGCTGACAAGCCTTCATACATGGCACGGCTAGCCTTCCCCCACCTCATATGCCATCTATGTTATTCAGCCGGAGTTATCATAGATGGAGATGTCTCCATTGAAGAAGACAAGCCCATCACCAAGAAAAGGATGGAGCAAACAAGGGAAGTTCCTCACGGCCCCCAAGGAGAACATGAGGAAGTTCATCAACAAATGCCTCATGGAATGCACTTTCCTCCCAACAACTATTGGGAGCAACTCAGTACCTCCTTAGAAGACTTGAGCCAAAACGTGGAACAACTAAGGGTGGAACACCATGAACACGCCCTCACTCTTCAAGAAATAAGAGAAGATCAAAGAGCTATGAGAGAGGAGCAACAAAGGCAAGGAAGGGACATAGAAGAGTTGAAGAACATCATTGGTCCTTCAAGAAGAAGACGCCACTAGAGGTGGATTCATTCCTTGTTCTTTATTTTCTTTCTGTTTTCGGTTTTTAAGTGTTATGTTTATCTATGTTTTTGTGTCTCTACTTCATGATCATTAGTGTGTAACCATGCCTTAAAGCTATGAATAAAATCCATTAGTCTTTCACCTCTCTTAAAAGAAAAATGTTTTAATTCAAAAGAACAAGAAGTACATAATTTTCGAAATTATTAGTGAATTTAATTTAATTATATTGATGTGGTGGCAATAATTTTTGTTTTCTGAATGAATGCTTGAACAGTGCATATTTTTGATCTTGTTGTTTATGAGTGTTAAAATTGTTGGCTCTTGAAAGAATGATGAACAAAGAGAAATGTTATTGATGAACTGAAAAATTCATGAATTGATTCTTGAAGCAAGAAAAAGCAGTGAAAAAAAAAAAGTGGCGAAAAAAAATATAGAAAGAAAAAGCAAGCAGAAAAAGCCAATAGCCCTTAAAATCAAAAGGCAAGGGTAGCAAGGATCCAAGGCTTTGAGCATCAATGGATAGGAGGGCCCAGGGAAATAAAATCCAGGCCTAAGCGGCTAAATCAAGCTGTCCCTAACCATGTGCTTGTGTCATGAAGGTCCAAGTGAAAAGCTTGAGACTGAGTGGTTAAAGTCGTGATCCAAAGCAAAAGAGTGTGCTTAAGAGCTCTGGACACCACTAACTGGGGACTTTAGCAAAGCTGAGTCACAATCCGAAAAGGTTCACCCAGTTATGTGTCTGTGGCATTTGTGTATCCGGTGGTAATACTGGAAGACAAAGTGCTTAGGGCCACAGCCAAGACTCATAAAGTAGCTGTGTTCAAGAATCAACATGCCTAACTAGGAAAGTCAATAACACTATCTGAAATTCTAAGTTCCTAGAGAAGCCAATCACTCTACACTTCAAAGGAAAAAGTGAGATGCCAAAACTGTTCAGAAGCAAAAAAAGCTACAAGTCCCGCTCATCTAATTAAATTAATATTCATTGATATTTTGGACTTTATAGTATATTCTCTTCTTTTATCCTATTTGATTTTCAGTTGCTTGGGGACAAGCAACAATTTAAGTTTGGTGTTGTGATGAGCGGATAATTTATACGCTTTTTGGCATTGTTTTCATATAGTTTTTAGTAAGTTTAAGCTACTTTTAGGGATGTTTTCACTAGTTTTGATGTTAAATTCACATTTCTGGACTTTACTATGAGTTTGTGTGTTTTTCTGTGATTTCAGGTAAATTCTGACTGAAATTGAGGGATTTGAGCAAAACTCTGAAGAAGGCTAACAAAAGGACTGCTGATGCTGTTGGATTCTGACCTCCCTGCACTCGAAATGGATTTTCTGGAGCTACAGAATTCCAATTGGCGCGCTCTCAACGGCTTTGGAAAGTAGACATCCAGAGCTTTCCAGAAATATATAATAGTCCATACTTTATTCGAAGAATGACTACGTAACTTGGCGTTGAACGCCAAGTACACGCTGTTGTCTGGAGTTAAACGCCAGAAAAACGTCATGATCCGGAGTTGAACGCCCAAAACACGTCATAACTCAGAGTTCAACGCCAAGATATGCCTTAGCACGTGAATTCATCAAGCTCAGCCCAGGCACACACCAAGTGGGCCCCGGAAGTGGATTTATGCATCAATTACTTACTCATGTAAACCCTAGTAGCTAGTCTAGTATATATAGGACATTTATCTATTGTATTAGACATCTTTGATCTCAGTTTTGTTTTATTCTTCATCTTAGGGGATCATTGATCACGTTAGAGAGGGCTGGCCATTCGGCCATGCCTGAACTCTTTGCTTATGTATTTTCAACGGTGGAGTTTCTGCACACCATAGATTAAGGGTGTGGAGCTCTGCTGTACCTCAAGTATCAATGAAATTCTATCTTCTTTTATTCAATTCTCTTTTATTCTTATTCCAAGATATTCATTCGTACCCAAGAACATGATGAATGTGATGAGTCAGATTACCCTCATCATCATTCTCACTTATGAATGCGCGTGATTGACAACCATGTCCGTTCTACATGCAACAGAGCTTGAATGTGTATCTCTTAGATTCCCCAACAGAATCTTCGTGGTATAAGTTAGATAGTTGGCGGCATTTATCTGGATCCGGAAAGTCCAACCTTGTCTGTGGTGTTCCGAGTAGGATCCTGGGAGTCCGGAAAGTCCAACCTTGTCTGTGGTGTTCCGAGTAGGATTCCAATCATGAATGACCGTGACGTGCTTCAAACTTTAACCTGCTGGGCGTTGGTGACAGACGCAAAAGAGGGATTCTATTCCAGTAGGAGCGGGAACCAACCGGTGATTAGCCGTACTGTGACAGAGTGCGTTGCATAGTTTTCACTGCGAGGATGGGATGTAGCCATCAGCCATGGGTGATGCCTCCAGACTGGTTAGCTGTGCGAGTGACAGCCGCACAGGTTATTTCCCCGTGAGGAATGAAAGTAGCCACAGTTGATGGTGAACCCCTATACAAAGCTTGCCATGGAAAGGAGTAAGAAGGATTGAGTAGAAGGAGTAGGAGAGCAGGCGTCCAAGAGCTCTACAGCATCTCCATCCGCTTATCTGAAATCCCACCAATGAATCTGCATAAGTGTTCTATCCTCTTTATTATATTCTATTTTATTATTTCTATTTTCGAAAACCCATAAAACTATTTTAAATCTGCCTAACTGAGATTTGCAAGGTGACCATAGCTTGCTTCATACCAACAATCTCTGTGGATTCGACCCTTACTCACGTAAGGTTATTACTTGGACGACCCAGTACACTTGCTGGTTAGTTGAACGAGATTGTGAAGAAAATAAACAATGCCCTCAGAGTATACATCTTTTATAAATCCAATTACAAGAAAAAAGGGAATCACAATTTCGTCCACCAATATCCTTACCAAGAAGAACCACCTTCCTACCATGCACCCTTTCTCCAAAATAATGAACCATCCTATCCACCCTAAACCTCCATGGAGAACACACTTACCTCTCTTATTGGTCTCACCTCTAAACTCCAAAATCTTATATCCCACATGGTCCAACCCTCTACCTCCAATATTCAACCCTCAAGCTCCAATACACTTCTATCTCAACCACATAATGATCTACCCATCCCATCACCACCCTCCATGGAAGAGCACCCGCATCCATCAATCCAAGAGCAACGTGATCCTAATGATCCTATTGACATGGAATAAGAGAGAAGGGATCATCTTCGCGAATCCATACTTCATAAGGAGCTAGAGGAGGCACTAAAGGTGAAGGTAGAAGAGACCTTTACAGATGAAGGAGTAGTTGAAGGAAGTTGTCATGGAAAAGAAATCATCAAGGAGGAGTACGATTTTATACTTAAACAACTGGACAAAGCAGCAATTATTGAAAAGGAGAAAGTGGTTGTAGACTTAGGAGATGCTGAACCTCCATGGGAAGGTCAAGTCATAGAGCCTCCTTCCAAGGTGTTTGATGTTGATGTTGAGGAAGGTGTACAACCTCCAAGGCATATCATAGTTGAAGACTTGGAAAAGGTTGATCAAGAGATGGAGATTCAAGAAGAAGAGGCACAACCTCCCATGCCCTTGGTAAGCAATGAAGAAGAGATTGAATTGGAAGAAAGCTACCAAGAGGAAGAGGTTGATATTAAAGAAGCTTGCAAAGAGAAGGAAGTTGTCAGAGAAGAGCACAAGGGAGTGGAGCTTGCAAGTTCATTAGAAACACCTCTCCTAAGGCCATTACCGTCCAACACAACGTTCAAGTGGGTAAAATTCTTATCCTTGACCTTTACTTCCCCACTTGAATATGGGCTACTGGAGAAGGATGGTCAACTTAGAGCTCTTTGTGGCATTAGGAGCAAGAGGAAGATGGTCAGTGGTAAGAATTATCCTGTAAGGTTCATTATGGTTGGAAGCTTTAAGTTTAAACGCAAAGGTTGGTGTAGAGCTCAATTGAATGGGTCTAGGAAGTTGTTTGGACGCTTCAGTGAGAATTCTAAGGCTGAACCACCTGGATAGAATCATGATAATCAACTTGAAGACGGGTGTAGAAACAAGATTTGGGATCCAGGAATATATCAGGATCAATTTTGGGAGCTCAAAGCTTGTGAAGAACTCCATCAAAACTTGAGGAATTTACTTGGTATTGATAGAGCTTATTGAAAGTCCAAGCATTGGTGGAAGTTTCAAGATGAGTTCAAGCACAAGCCACCATGACAAGGAGCTCGCCAAAGTCCAACTTAAGGACTTTAACTAAAAGTGCTGGGTGGGAGACAACCCACCATGGTATGATCGTTCCTTTTTCAGTTTTAATTCTAGTCTGATTTGTTTATTTTTGAGTTTTGATTGGTCCTGGAATCATGCATAACACTCACATTAGCATTGCATTCTGCATACTGCATTATTAAAAAAAGAAAAATATTTCGCACGCGACGCGACAACATCGATGACGCGTCCGCGTCATATGTGCCTCAAGGAAGAAAAGAGATTTTACAGAGAGTCACGCGACAGCGTGGCTGGAGGCGTGCCTCAGGTACAAACATGCCCACGCGAACGCGTCCCTGTTGCGTCTGCGTTGTTTGCAAATCCAGCCCTTCACACGTGCGCATTACCCGCGCACATGCGTGACCCTGCGAAATCGACGTAAATGGGTGTATGGCAGCAAGTTATGATGGAGTGGGGGCTGGAACCATGCTAGAAGCACAAGCCCTACCACGTAAACGCGTGCCCCATGCGTCTGCATCATTTTAAAAGTAAGGCTATCAACGCGTGCACGTCACCTACGCGCACGCGTCACCTTAAATTTTGGCAATATGCAAACGAAACAGAACGTTGCTTGAACACGAGGCTGCTCTCACGCCACTAGCACAAATCAAGTCACGCGAACGTGTGACCCACGCGTCCGCGTCACTTGAAAATATCGCCAATCACGCGAACGCGTCACCCATGCGTCCACGTCACAAGCGCCGCACAGCTTATCCAGATCAGCCAAATATCTTATCTTTTCTTCCCCAAATCTAAATCTTTTCTTTCCCTTCTTATTTCTTTCTTCCTCCTTTATTACTTTCTTTTTCTTTTCTTTTTTCATTGGTGTTAAATTTCTCTTCTTCAACTATTGCATCTTTTCTTGAATTATTTTGGTGCTTCATGACTTGTTTTATTCTAATTGGGTATTATTATTCATAAGTCAATGCTAATTTTTATAATACTGATATTCCTTTTGCATTGATATGCACTTACACTATCTCACATTACCCACACTCTCTTTCCCATTGTTGCAACTTTTGCACTATTGATATGCCCTTTGCTTCCACTATTTTCTCACTTGCATGTTGTAGCTACCATGTAATTGAGACCTTTATTATTTGGCATTAACACCCATATTTTCTTTATGTTCTTATCTTTATTTCTGGGTTACTTTCCTTCTTTTCCTCTTCTTTCATGATGGCCACCGAGGAAGAAAAAGGGAAAGCTTCTAACTGGGGAGACAAACAAGTCAATCTGCACAATCTATAGAGAAAGCCATCAGTTGGTGCAGCCCGTCCACTTGTACATCTTAGCATGCACCGAGGACGGTGCAATCTTTAAGTGTGGGAAGGTCGATACCGATCTCCACGGGTTAGTTATTCTCTTCTCAACACCAATGTCTTATTTTCTTTATTAGTTCATTGTTGCATTGCATAATAGATTGCATGTGTAGTTGATTGTTTGCATTTAAATACTACTTGGTTGAAAAATAATAAGTTTCTTTTTAAGACCTTATTTTTAAATAATTTCACTAATTTAAATTAAAAACTAAAATTTTTCATGTGTTAAATTTGTTTGAAGTTGTATTTGGAACATAGTTTTTTTGAGCCAAAGAACACACAACCTGTGAGATTTTGAGCTTATTTATATGGTTATATTATTTAACCATAAATTTTTATTCTTGTGTGTTTTCTTCTCTATAATTGCAATCTTTGCTTTGTTCCATTCTATATGTCCATTATTTAGTGTATTTACATGCTTGCATATGATTGAGGCCATTACTTGTTTTTGCTCACTTATCTCAAATAAGCCTACCCTTTTATGTCACCCTTGTTAGCCACTTTGAGCTTTTTAATCCCCTTCTATTCTATAACCACATCACTAGCCTTAAGCGAAAAAACAACTAATTATCCCAGATTGAATCTTTGGTTAGCTTAAGATAGAGATTGTGCATCAACTAAGTGTGGGGAAACTGTGGGAACATGGGTTAATAAAGGAATGTATCATGTTTCTAATTTATTTTAATATTGGGAATTTGGGAACCTACTCATGTAAAACAAAAAAAAATTAAAAATTCATGTGCATTGATAAGTTATGTTTCAAAAAATAAAAATAAAATAAAAATAAAAAATATAAAAATAAAAAAATAAGTAAGTAATTAGGGGATAAAATTACCCCAATATTAAGCTTTAATAAAGATCAATGCACATGTGATAAAAGTAAAGAAATATAAAAAATTTGGTACATGAGTATGGGAATTATACAAAAGTGGGAATTATGGGTGGCTAGGTGTGATTTTTTAAAATTACATAGAGAGTGTGTGTATTTTAGGTGAAAGCTTAGGTTAGTCAAAGATTCATATTATAGCTCACTTGGCCATACATATATCCTCACCCTTACCTTAGCCCCATTACAACTCTAAAAAGACCTCATGATGTTTGCATTAGTATGCTAAATATTTGTTGATTGGTTAGATGAAGAACAAGGTTGAGAAAGCATGACTAGGGAAGAGTAGAGTGATTGACCCTAGACACTTGAGAGTTAGAGTAATATACACTACCAGTAAGGGTTCAGTGCTTAATTCTATGTTCCCTGCTTTCATGAGCTATCTTCTTTCAAGTTTACTTGCTTTTTATTGTACGATTTGAATTAGTGGAATTTGGTTTGTATTTGTCTTGAAGAACTTGTTTGCTTTTGACCAAGTAACATCTTAGCATGTAGTTGCATTCACATTCATAGGTTGCATTGCATGAGTCTTACTTTTTCCTATTCATTTATTTTATCTCCTTAAGCTAAGCATGAGGACATGCTAATGTTTAAGTGTGGAGAGGTTGATAAACCACTATTTTATGGTTTATATTGTGTTTAATTAAGTGGTTTTTATCAAATTCTTGTCCACTTATTCATATAATTTGCATGATTTTACAATTCCTTCCCAAGCTTATTCCATGGTTGAAAACTTGTTTCCTAGAGATCTTTTAATTACGTATTTTAATTCTCTTTCATACCATTTGATGCCGTGATCCATGTGTTAAGTGTTTCAGGCTTCATAGGGCAGGAATGGCTTAGAGAATGGAAAGGAAGCTTGCAAAAAGGGAAGGAGCACAAGAAATAAAGGAGACAACCAGCGGACTGCGATGCGCACGCATGGTTGACGCGTGCGCACGATTTGGACAAAATCACAGTGACGCGTACGCGTGGATTGGAGTTCGCGTGAACAACGTGAGCGCGTGCCTGACGCGCACGCGTGGAGAGGAAAATCGCTGAATGACGCGTACGGGTGACCAATGCGTACGCGTGACATGCGCAATCTGCATAAATTACAGAATAAGCTGAAAATGATTTTGGGCTGCGTTTTGACCCAGATTTCATCCCAGAAACACAGATTAAAGACAGGGAACATGAAGAGACTCAACAGATCGGATCATTCATTCATAATTCACTTTTCATAATTTAGATGTAGTTTTTAGAGAGAGAGGTTCTCTCCTCTCTCTTAGGATTTAGGATTAGGGTTCCTCTTAAAGGATTTAGGATTTCTTCTTCTCAATTTTCAGGTTTAATGTTCCTTTTATTTATTTTCCCAATTTAACTTATGAGTTTTTCCATGTTGGGTTTGATTTCTTTTATTAATGCAAATTGAGGTATTTTATATTTATAATTGGTTTATTCTATTTATAATGCTTTGATTTAAAATTTTCCCTTTTGGCTTTGGTTAAGTAATTGGTGACGCTTGAGTTATCAAATAAAGCAGTGGTTGAAATTGGGAGTTGCTGATTAATTTGATTTCCAATAATTCTAGCCTTTCCAAAGGAAAGACTAGGACATGAGGGATCAAATTAGTTCATTCACTTAACTTACCTTCATAGTTAGAGGTTAACTAAGTGGGAGCAATAAACAATTCTCATCACATCTGATAAGGATAACTAGGATAGGATTTTCAGTTCTCATACCTTGTCAAGAGATTTTATTATTATTATTTTATTTTTCTTGTCATTCAAACTACTTGCTCCTTATTTCAAAAACCCAAAAATATATCTTTTTACATAACCAATAATAAATCATACTTCCCTGCAATTCCTTAAGAAGATGACCCGAGGTTTGAATACTTCGGTTTATTTATTTTTATTGGGTTTGTTACTTGTGACAACCATAACTTTTGTACGAAAGGATCCTCTGTTGGTTTAGAAACTATACTTACAACGTGATTATATTTGTGAATTTCTTTACCGATAGAAAATCCGATCGTCAATATATAACTTGCATGAAGAAAGCTTGTGAAAGCCGGGAATAAAGAGTTGAGCATCAAACCCTCACCGAAAGTGTTTACACTCTAGTCGCTCAAGTATTTAGGGTTGATTCACTCAATCCTCCTCTAATCATGCTTACTAAGATTTGTTTTTCATCTAACAATAAACACTTATTCAATGCATGCGTACACATATCATAAGCTCAAGGTTGACTAACAATGGTTGACGAAAGGTGGGCTATTTGGGTAAGTGAGCTAATGAAATGATGGCCTCAATCATATATATGCATTCATACAAGGAATAGTGGACATAAATTATCAAACAAGTCAAAGATTACACTCATAGAAAGAGAACAATGCACACAAGAATGGAAATAAGTGGTTATAAGATCTAACCACACAATTAGGCTCAAAACTCACAAGCTTGTGTTCTTAGCTCAAAACCATATTCCAAAATACATTCTTCAAGCAAGATTAACACAAAACTTTTCAAATTGGTAGGGTGCCCTATAGATGATTTCTTGGAAAAGAAGTTATCACCCTAACTAACCAAGTAGTCCTAACATGCAAAAAGTGTTCAAATACAAAAACTAACCATGCAATCTATTCTAACTAACGAAAGAAAAATAAAAATCATGGGAGTTGAAAAGAGAAGAGATGTTACCTATGGAAGTCGGTAACCAACCTACCCACACTTAAAAATTTGCACGGTCCTCTATGCCTTGGGTGATACGCAAAGTGGAATTGAGGTCGCCATCTCCATCATCCGCATCTTGAGTATTCGCTTTACTGTGGTCTGAAGTGGATGTGGAATTGTCTAGGTCTTCCGTAGGTGGGTTGACACAACCCCAAAGCTTCCTATAGTAAGCAAATCGGTGTTTGTTACGCCTCTCATATTGATCTATCTTCTCATGGAGCTCTACAAGCAATTGATGGCTTGACTTTAGTGTTGCGGATGTGGTGGTAGGGATGGTGGAAGGAAGGTCTATGTCAGGGCTCGGGGTGTCCACGGGAGGCTGAAGATATTTCCCGCTTGGGATGATAGCGCCCTCTGCTGGAATTGTGGCTCTCATGTCCGTAGCCTCACAAGGAACACCACAGCCGCAATCAAATCGGATGCCAACAGAGGAAATGGTATATTACCTTTAGCATGGACTCGACCCATCGCTTGTCAGATGAGGAGAGGGATGTTGACCGGCCTCTCCGTGAGTATGCACCAAACAAGGAGGGCGAGATCCATCGTGATGGATGACTTAAGGGTGCTAGGCTGCACGTAGTGGGATAAGATCTGGGCCCATGCTCTAGCTTCTACAATGAGATAACACGCATCAATGCTCTTGTGCCGGGATCTTCGACTTCCTCGGGTCCAAAGTGACTCTGATCCGACAATAAGTTGGCGGATAGCATCACAATAAAAATGAACTCAAAGTCATCAGGCTGGCGCAAGGCCTTTTGGTAATCATCCATTTCCTTCGGTACGGGTAAAACATTAAGTGCTTGCTGAATAGCCTCCTCCAACACCGAGACTTGCTTCCGGGGCACATACACTGACTGAAGAGAAGGAAGGTGGTAGTTGGTTTAAAACTCTACCACCCAACAGAGATTGGCCTCTTGTGGCCTTCGCACGAGAAACCCCCATCCTCGCTGCTCAATACGGGGCATCACATAATAAACAATATGGTCCGGTGGGGCGAGTAGGTGTTCGGGGTGATAGCTCCTCTCAACCATGGCAGGGAACATGAGCTCACAGAAGCGGTTGGGGAACCGTGTGGAGTCCCTTGCTGGATGGCTCTTCTCTTGTTCATTAATATGAATAATTGTCTTTGCCTTCTTTGAGAGGGGTTTAATTCCTAGTGTAGGGTGCACCTTAGAGGTTGATTTTCAGGGTGCCCTTTTAGTGGCCGGTGTCTTCGACGCCTTCTCTTTGCCTTTTTTGGTGGCCATACTAAAAAGGGAGGAAAAAGGGGAAACGTTAAACCTAAATAACCAACATTTGGAAAATGACATGCAAGTGATAAGTAGTGCCCAAAAAGGAGTAATGTGTCTTGAGGACATGACAACTGCAACATGTGATCAAGACAATAATAGCAACATAGGTCATAACACTTAGCATGGGATGCAAGAGTGAGTAAGGCATGCAATAAGGCATGAGAAGGGTGCACTCAAGCATCAATAAGAATGAAGCAAGTCATGGAAAATGAGTATAAGAATGGTAAACAAAAAGCAAATTATGCTTAATGCATTTAAGGAAGAGCAAATGTGTGAGGAAGAGGCACCAAGTTGAAAGTACAAACTCAAATTGGACAAAATTGGTATAGGTGCCTTTCATTAAACACTTGGTGTGCAATATTCAAAATATGATCAAGTAGGAGAAATTCAAACAATGAGAGCCTCAAATGGAATGGCGAACAACAATACAATACCACATAGTCATAAAGGGATTAAAAAACATCAAAATGCACCATAAAAGCAAGAGAAAGCTTTAAATTTCAACACCCATGGAAAATATGAAAGAAAGAAAGCAAACAAGCAAGAACTAATAAAGAGAAATGCAACTAAGAAGAGAAGATAGGAGAAACTAAATACAACTAGTAAGAGAAAAGAAAATTTAAAATAAAAGACAAGAGCAAGGAGTAGGAGTGAACCTTGAGAAGAAGAAGTAGTCAAGGTGGAGTGTAGGTGAGAAATATGAGAGGATGTAGAGGGGAAGGAGAGGAAAGAGAAAGTGTGGAGTCACTAGAGGCGGTGGTGGTCGCTGGAGACAAGGGCGAGGAGGTGATGGAAGAAGGAAGAAGGAAGAAGAAGTAATGGAAGAAGGAAGTGGGAGGGGAAAATGTTTAAAGGGAAGGTAAAATGGAACAGGGCACGCGTTGTGTATTAGCTGCGTCGGAGAATCGACGCCTGCGCGCACTCCACGTGTTCACGTGGATGGGTAGAGAAGGGAGATGACGCATAAGCGTCCTCCATGCGTACGCGGAGGTAGCAGGAAAGAGAGGGGATGCATACACGCCAAAGGACACGCACGCGTGGATAGGCTCGTGCCTTAGGCACAAAGTTGGCACAAAGTAGGCCTAACTCTCAGGTTGTTTGTACCAAGAATGGCATGCAGCACCATCGACCCGTATGCGCACAGCACGCATACGCGTGGATGATAGAAACGGCAATCGATGCATACGCGTCGCCCACGCTTACGCGTGGGTCACCTGGCATGAAGTGGGCATAAAGTAGGCATAACTCGGGTTTTGGTACCAGAGAGTTTGAAATTCGCAATCGATGCGTACGCGTTGACCACGCTTGTGCGTGGGTGTGCGAAATGGCAATGCGACACATAAGCATCAGCCACGCTTATGCGTGGGTCACAATTGTGCATTTGGCACAAAAGAGGCACAAAGTGGGCACAACTCTCGGGTTTTTGCACCAGAGAGTTACGAAACCATGCCGACGTGCACGCGCATAGCATGCTTGCGCGTGGATGCTTTTTTTTTCATACACATGAGGAGGGTCAATTCTAGCACAAATTGGTGGTAATGTATGCTAAAGGGGTCAAAAACATCAAAAATCTCATGTAGCACTCAACCTTAAGCATTTCTTCAACATCTCAATTCAAACAAACCATTATCAATGAACTTCTGGTGCACGAAATTGCAATCACACTTTTGCCGCCATCAGTTCTAGCTTATACCACGAAGATTCCGGTTAAAGAATCCAAGAGATATCTACTCAATCTAAGGTAGAACGGAGGTAGTTGTCAGGCACGCGTTCATAGTTGAGAATATGATGAGTGTCACGGGTCATCACATTCATCCGGTTTAAGAACAAGTAATATCTTAGAACGGAAGCAAGCATGATTGAATAAGAAACAGTAGTAATTGCATTAATCCATCAAGACACAGCAGAGCTCCTCACCCCCAACCATGGGGTTTAGGGACTCATGCCGTGGAAAGTACACAAAGAAACGTGTAAAGTGTCATGAGGTACAGATACAATGTCAAAAGATCCTATTAATAGTGAACTAGTAGCCTAGGGTATACAGAAATGAGTAAATGACGTAAAAATCCACTTCTGGGTCCACTTAGTGTGTGCTTGGGCTGAGCAATGAAGCATTTTCGTGTAGAGACCTTTTCTGGAGTTAAACGCCAGCTTTTATGCCAGTTTGGGCGTTTAACTCCAAGTTTTATGCCAGTTCCAGCGTTAAACGCTGGAAATTCTGAGGCTGATTTTCCACGCCGGTTTGGGCCATCAAATCTTGGGCAAAGTATGGACTATTAAACATTGCTGGAAAGCCCAGGATGTCTACTTTCCAACGCCATTGAGAGCGCGCCAATTGGGCTTCTGTAGCTCCAAAAAATCCACTTCGAGTGCAGGGAGGTCAGAATCCAACAGCATCTGCAGTCCTTTTCAGTCTCTGAATCAGATTTTTGCTCAGGACCCTCAATTTCAGCCAGAAAATACCTGAAATCACAGAAAAACACACAAACTCATAGTAAAGTCCAGAAAAGTGAATTTTAACTAAAAACTAATAAAAATATACTAAAAACTAACTAGATCATACCAAAAACATACTAAAAACAATGCCAAAAAGCGTATAAATTATCCGCTCATCACAACACCAAACTTAAATTGTTGCTTGTCCCCAAGCAACTGAAAATCAAAATAGGATAAAAAGAAGAGAATATACTATAGACTCCAAAATATCAAGGAAACTTAGCTCCAATTAGATGAACGGGACTAGTAGCTTTTTGTCTCCGAATAGTTTTGGCATCTCACTCTATCCTTTGAAGTTCAGAATGATTAGCATCTATAGGAACTCAGAACTCAGATAGTGTTATTGATTCTCCTAGTTAAGTATAATGATTCTTGAACATAGCTAGTGTATGAGTCTTGGCTGTGGCCCAAAGCACTCTGTTTTCCAGTATTACCACTGGATACATACATGCCACAGACACATAATTGGGTGAACCTTTTCAGATTGTGACCCAGCTTTGCTAGAGTCCCCAATTAGAGGTGTCCAGGGTTCTTAAGCACACTCTTTTTGCCTTGGATCACAACTTTATTTCTTTCTTTTTCTTTCTCTTTCTTTCTTCTCTCTTTTTTTTTCGAATTTTTTTTGTATCCACTGCTTTTTCTTGCTTCAAGAATCAATTAAATGATTTTTTTAGATCCTCAATAACAGTTCTCTTTTTCTTCATCCTTTCAAGAGCCAACAATTTTTAACATTCTCAAAACAACAAATTCAAGAGACATATGCACTGTTCAGGCATTCATTCAGAAAACAAAAAGTATTGTCACCACATCAAACTAATTCAACTAGTTTCAAGGATAAATTTCGAAATCCTGTACTTCTTGTTCTTTTGTGATTAAAGCATTTTTCATTTAAGAGAGGTGATGGATTCATAGGACATTCATAGCTTTAGGACATGAATTTTAAATTTTATTAATTATGAATTAAGAACAAGACTCAAAAATAGATATAAGATTAGACTAGAAAATAAAAATAGAAAACAAAAATTTTTTAAATAGGCTCCTAATGATGGAGGTTTTCACAGAGTTAGGACTCAACAACCTTGATTTTGAGAAGTGGATGCTCCCTCAACTTGAGATGAGAGCTTTTGGCGTTTCAACTCTTGGAGTTCACGCCCCTGCTTCTCTTGTTCCTTCAGCAATTTGCAGAGCATGCAGTTCTGATTCTGCTGTTCTTCCTTCAGTTGCTCCATAGTTTCTTGTAACTTGATGATAGATGCTTCTAGGCTGGTCCAGTAGTCAATTTTAGGAAATTCAGGGAGGAACTCCTGTGCCCTCCTTTTGATAGAGTTGTCTTGCATTTGTCCTTCCATTGACTTCTTGGTGATTGGATGTTCAATGGGTATGAATTCATCTACTCCCATCTTTACCCCAGCCTCTTTACAGAGCAAGGAGATCAAGCTTGGGTAAGCCAATTTGGCTTCAGTGGAATTTTTATTTGCAATTGTGTAGATCTCACAAGCAATCACATGATGAACCTCCACTTCATTTCCAAGCATAATGCAATGAATCATCACTGCTCTCTTGATAGTGACCTCAGAACGGTTGCTAGTGGGCAATATGGAACGCCCAATAAAGTCTAGCCAACCTCTTGTAATTGGTTTGAGGTCTCCCCTCTTGAGTTGGTTTGGGACACCCTTAGAATTGGTTATCCACTTAGTTCCAGGGAGGCATATGTCCTCTAGAACTTGATCCAACCCTTTATCTGCTCTCACCATTCTCCTATTAAAGGATTCAGGATCATCTTGCAGTTGAGGCAATTTGAAAATTTCTCTTATTTTGTCCAGATGGAAGTACATAACTTTCCCTCTGACCATGGTTCTGTAGGTATGGTAAGCAGTTCCAGTCATTCTCTGCTTATCTGTTAGCCACAGATTTGAGTAGAATTCCTGAACCATATTCCTTCCAACCTTTATCTCAGGATTGGTTAGAACTTCCCATCCTCTGTTTCGAATTTGCTCTTGGATCCCCGGATATTCATCTTCTTTCAGATCAAAATTAACTTCCGGGATCACTGACCTCAGACCCATTATTTTGTGATAATGGTCTTCATGTTCTTTGGTTAAGAACTTCTCTTGATTCCAAAGATTCTTTGGATTATTCTCTTTCTTTCCTCTTAAATTGGTTTGTTTTCCCTTAGGAGCCATGATCTTGATGAATCTTGGCTTAGTGATCACGGAAAAGCACACCAAACTTAGAGGTTTGCTTGTCCTCAAGCAAAAGAAAGGAAAGAAGAGAGAGAAGAGAAGAGCAAATTCGAATGGTGTGGGGGAATTAGGGGACCAAACGTGTATTTATAAAGTGGGGAGGAGAGATTTCGAAAAAAAGAAAAATTTGAAAGAGGATTTGAGAAGATATGGAAAGAATTTGAGAGAAGGGTGAGTTTTTGAACAAGATTTGGGATTGATTTGAGGGATTTGAAGAATGATTTTAGATTTTTGAAAATTTGAAAGTGAATGATGAAAGGTTGAGATGCATTTATGTAGAAAAGTATGGGTAAGAAAAGGAAAGTTTGAAAAAATTTGATTTGAAAACAAAATCTTGGTCCCCCCACCTTTCTGGCGTTAAACGCCCAGAATGGCACCCATTTTGGCGTTTAACGCCCATTTGTTACCCCTTGTGGGCGTTTAACGCCCAGCCAGGTGCCCTGGCTGGCGTTAAACGCCAGAATTCCTTTATCACTGGGCGTTTTTCTAAAACGCCCAGGATGCTGCACACCTGGCGTTAAACGCCCAGAATGGTGCCCATTCTGGCGTTTAACGCCCAAAATGGCACCTTTACTGGCGTTAAACGCCCAGAATGGTGCCCATTCTGGCGTTTAACGCCCAAAATGCCCCTTACTGGCATTTTTTCGCCAGTAAGCTCTTTTTCTCTGCTTTTTGAGCTGAATCCTTCTGTAACTCTGTGAATTTCTTCATTTTTGATACTTGCCTTTGTAAAAACAAAACATATAACCTGCTAATGACTGGGTTGCCTCCCAGCAAGCGCTTCTTTACTGTCTTTAGCCGCTAGGGTATTGTCTTCTTGGAGACTTGGACACTCATCCGTGCAATGAGATTAACAAGAGCAATTACCACACACACGTTGGGGAACCAATTGTTGACTTTGTTGTTGTTGAGGAGGTCGAGATTGTTGTTGATTAAGTTGGATTTGCTTTAGAATGCTAGTCATCTCTCCCAAGGCTTGAGTAAGGGCGGTAGTCTCACCACTAGAAGAAACTTGATTGATAGCTTTTGGATGATGGTTTCTTTGTCTAGCGTGTTGGGTAGACTCGGCCAAATCGGTGATCAATTGCCATGCCTCTTCTGCTGTTCTATACTTTGTCAAGGAGCCATTGCTTGAAGCATCCAAGAAGATCTTGTCTTGTGGTTTCATTCCTTGGCAAAAATAGCTAATCAACACTTGAGTGTCAATCATATGGTTGGGGCATGAGTCAAGAAGCCTCCGAAACCATTCCCAATACTCATATAGACTTTCCATTTCACCTTGGACAATGCATGAAATCTCTTTCCTCAATCTATCCGTCAAGTTCGAAGGAAAGAATTTGTCTAAGAATTCCCTTCTAAGTAAGTCCCAATCGCTAACAATCTCATTGGGCAAAGTGTAGAACCACTCTTTAACTCTCCCCTCAAGAGAGAAGGAAAAAACATACAACTATATAGCAACTTCATCGGAACCTTCCCGCCTAGTAGTAGAACATACACCTTGGAAGTCCCTAAGTGTCTAATAGGATCTTGGGCGGAGAGTCCATGAAACTTGGGTAAAAGATTAATCAAGGCGATCTTGAGTTCAAAATTATCATTTAACTCCAGATGACGCACTTGAAGCGGTTGAAGAACAAAGTCCAGAGCACCGGCTTCCTTAAGAGTGACTCTCCTTGGAGCGGCCATGGTTTCGCTACCTAGATCAATAGAAGAGGTATTAGTAGTATCGATGGAAGAGTATATCGTTCCTTCTTTGAATGACGATTCCGATTAAACCTCGGATAAGGTTGGTGAATTGGTAGAAACCCTTTCACCACCTCCAAAAGCTAACCTTATCCGAGCTTGCCTAATATAGAGTAAAATTTTCTCAATTTTGGGATCAAAAGTAGCTAAGCTCGAATCCAGTAGTGAACGCGTTATACAATGAAAGAGGCATAGAGCTCATGACGAGAAAATGCACTAAACAAAGATTAATCCTAACTAACAATTCAAACTACCAAACAATCAATGAAAATGCAAGTATTCACATATCCACATATTTACACTAACCAACAACATGGCACACATATGCAATTCTCCGGCAATGGCGCCATTTTGATGAGCTATATTTTGTCGGTATAGAAATTTAGCAAATAAGTTTGTCATGAGTATAGTCTAAACCAACAAGCTATAACGCATCAAACAAAGAAAATGTGTGTCCATAGTCCAATTCAATAACCGAGAGTATTAATCCCGAGTCGTTCTCCCTAGGAGTTGTCCTAAGGTGCACATCTTTGGCTAGGAGTCTCTTGGTGTTTGAGGTTGAGCATGAAGGATGTAAACAAGCTTGCATAAAAGTAATGAACAAAAAGCAATGAAACTAAGGGACAGAAGAATTTGGAATCAAGCAAGAGTGAATAACAATCAATCAATATAAAAGCCTTGGTTAGGGTTCGGAATTAGAATTCCTATCATCATTATCTCTATCAAGTGTGATATCAATTGGTTATTGCTCCACTTAGTCAACCTTTAACTATGAAGGAAAGTCAAGTGGAAATAATCAACTTGAGTCCACAAGTCCTAGTCAAATCCTAAGGAAAGACTAGAGTTAGTGTCATTCAAGTCAATTAGCAATTTCCAATTATCAATCAACAAAAGCTTTGACAATTCAAGTGTTTCCAATTATCCAACTCCTAAGCCAAGAGTGAAATTCTACTCCATAGCTATAGTTGACATTTTCTCAAACAATTGGTGAACAACAATGGAAGACATCATGAAATTGAGAAAGGCAATTGAATTAAAGCTATCTATTACAAACAATTAACAACAATCAACAATTAACAACAATTAACATGAAATTCCTCAATTCATTAATAGAAATCAAAGTAACAAAGTCTAGATCTAAGATCCACAATGCTAAAACAACAAGAACACTAAATTGAGAGTAGGAGAAGAAGATCTACAACTAGAACAATGTAGAATTGAATCAAATTCAGATCTCACCAAAGAATCCAAGTACAATTGAGATTGAGAAAGCCAAAAACCTAGAGAGAAGTTGGAGTTTCTCTCTCTAAAAGTGTAACTACCAAAAACTAACTCTCAAAATATCTAAATGTGTGAAAAGTGTGAATCTCCTTCAACCCTTGGCTCTTTTAATCTTTTCCCGCCTGAATTCCACTCAGAATTGGGCCATGAGCTTCTCTGAAATTTCCAGGCACATTTTCATTAAAGAGGTCACGTGCGCGCGTCACGCGTACGCGTCGATGAGGTTTTGCAATCCACGTGTATGCATCAAGCGTGCGTACGCATCGATGATAACTCTGCTAAGCTACATGGAACCGTTGACTTTTGCGGGCCAATCTCAAATCTGAGCTCCTACGCGTGCGCGTAGGTTGCACGTGCGCGTCGATGCCTGAACTCCAAAGCTCCACTTTTATGCTCCTTCCACTTATGCATACTTCCTTTCCCTCTTCTAGACTATTCTTGCCCCTATAAACTCTGAAATCACTTAACAAATGGATCATGGCAACGAATGGTAATAACGGGAGATTAAAATATAGCTTATTTATAGCTTAAAAAGCATCTTTTCAACCATTAAGCAAAACTAGGAAGGAAACACAAAACTATGCATTTTATGTGGATAAGTGTGAAGGAAGTTAATGAAATCATCTAGATTACGCACAAAATATACCCCAAAATAGTGGCACATCAATCGGCTCGGCAATTAAGTTCTGCATCTATGTGTCTAACTTCTATTTCTTAGAATTGTCCAAGTTGCCCCAGTGTTTTCTCTAAGTATCTCTACATGTTGGGATCTTTGGCGTGGTAAACCCCATTTATCTAAGAGGTTATTACTTCAGAGTCACTAAACACAATGACCTTTGATGCCCTACATTTTTGGCTAGTTTTAAGCCAACAGTCATGGCTTCATACTAGGCTTGGTTGTTGGAGGAAGGAAATTCAAATTTTAGCAAGAGCTCTACTTGTGTTCCTTCTTCATTCTCGAGAACGACTCCTGCCCTGCTTCTAGCTTTGTTGAACTACCCGTCCACATATAAGCTCCAACTTGTTGGGCTTCCTTGGTGCTCGCTTGTGTATTCGGCCAGGAAGTTGGCCAAATATTAAGACTTGTTTGTTGTCCAAGCATCATATTTAAGATTGAACTCGGATAGGTTCACAGCCCATTATAGCATCTGACCTGCAATGTCTGTTGATGACAAGTCATCATATACCCATTTTTCAAGCTAATTTCACTAGTTTTATTAGTCTTTATGCACTTTCTTGCATCCTAAGTAAGTGATTTGGAATGAAAATGCATAACTTCTTTAAATCAAGCAACTACCATTAAATTGATGCTAAATCATGAGGTTTGAGCAAGAATTAATTGATTTTTAATGAATTATAAACCTTGTGAATTTAGAGATACTTTGAGTGGTTGTTTTGGTTTCTTGTAGGTGAAGAAAGAAAGAAAAAAAAGGAAAAACGTGGCTTAAGAAAGCGTGGCCCAAGGAGAAAAGAGTGTGGCGCATAGAAGGAGGAAGCAAATGTTGCCCTCCACAAGGGCACACTGCCCTCCAGGAGAGCAACATAATGAACCAAGCCTTGAAAAACAACATTGCCCTGCCCACAACAAGGGCGGAGCACAATTTGATGCTAAGAAACAAAGAGAGCAAAAACTCTGCCCTGCCCTTCTCAAGAGCAATGTCGGGCTTCACCCAAGAAAAATTCAAAAGGAATTGCTTCATAATGCTTCCTATGGGTTTCGAACCCAAGGACAAAGAGGAAGGGAGTAGCGCTCAAGCACAATTCAAGTAAAAAGTGGCTTGCTTTCATTCTCCATGAATCGAACACGGCACCATGAGGAAACAAGGAACTAAGCATGACTTTGGTGCCAAGAAAACCAACGAAAAAGGAGCAACATGTGCCTCCACCGAGTATCGAACGTGGGATTTCACCTTTGGCACATTGCCCTGCCCTCTACAAGGGCAGGGCAGCATTTTGTGATGCACGGCCAGCGCACAAGATTGGGCGCACCAAGGGAGTCTCGGCAGCAGCAACATGCACGGGCAGCAGAATCTGGCGCACCAAAAAACTCTGCCCTGCCCTCCACAAGGGCAGGGCAGCATCCTGCAGCACCACACGCACCAACACGCACGCACAAGGGCCGCACGCACAATTTCCTGCCCTGCCCTCCACAAGGGCAGGGCAGCCTCCTGGAAGCCAATTTTTCATGGGCTGAAAATTGGATTAAAAATCCAATTTAATTCATTTCTTCACCAAATCAAAAGCCCATCCAAATTCCAAGATCCAAGAATAGAAAGTGTATAAATAGAAGATAGTTTGATGTAATTAGGACCTTTCTTTTGAGCTTTGAACTTTTACTTTACTTTGAACTTTGGAACCTTCTTTTGATTTTTGAATTCTGAGACTTCATTGAGAGCTAGGAACTGAGATTTCAGAGAATTGGGGAGGAGAATTGATCTCTCTTCTTCCTCGTTCTTGCTTGTGCATTTTTACTTTTCTTGTTTGAGTCATGGGTGTGAAGAATTGAGGAATTTCTGTCTCAATCTCCATTCAAGATCTCTTTAATTTCCTTGCTGCATAATTGTGTTCAATTACATTTTCTTTGCTGCTTCTTCTTTAATTTCTTGTTAATTGCTTTGTGAACTTGGATCTGGGAAGGCAATTGAGATCTAGACTTTGCTATCTAGTCTCTGGAGCCCTGAGATCTCATTTTCCTTTTGGTTCTTCTGTGAACCCCTGCTTGCAATTTAATTTTATTTCCTGTTTGAATTCTAGTTACTTCCAATTCATTTTCTGCTTTATTAATTGTTGCAATTAAATTTCCCTTGCTGAAATTCTGAATTCCCAATCCTCAACTCCCCTTTTCCATTCAAGCAATTTACATTTCTTGCATTTTAAGTTACTGCAATTTACATTTCTTGCACTTTAAGTTTCAGTCTTTTAATTTCTTGTTCTTTAAGATTCAGCACCTTTATTTTCCATTCTCTTTAATTTACTGCAATTCATCCCCATCCCTTTACATTTCCTGTTATTTACTTACTGTTGGATACAAAATCACTCAACCAACACTTGATTCGCTTGACTAAATCAACCACTAAACTAAAATTGCTCAATCCTTCAATCCCTGTGGGATCGACCTCACTCCCATGAGTTTTATTACTTGATGCGACCCGGTACACTTGCCGGTGAGTTTTGTGTTGGGTCGTTTTCCACACATCAAGTTTTTGGCGCCGTTGTCGGGGATTGAAATAGATTGACAATGATTAAGTGAAGTGGAGGTCTAGATCAAGCACTTTTTCTTTTCAGTTTCTTTAATTTTGACTAACACACTAACTGTTTGAATTTTTGCTTAAACTAACTAAAACTTCATTCTAGCAATAGATTGAAGTTTCACTGGTTTTTTGGATCTGTGTGTTTATTGTTGTGTGTATGTCAGGTACAGGAAGATCTTCCCCTATCCTCTCTGAAATTGACCAAAGAACTCTTCGAAGAATAAGAAGAGCTGAAAGAGGGAAGAACATCGTTGGAGAGGAAGAATCTGAGGAGGAATTTCAAGAGATGGAAGGAGATCCATCAAATCCCAATCAACCAGAAGGAGGAGTTAACAATAACCCACAACAAAGAAGAGTACTGGCTTCCTACACATTTGCAGATGCTAGACACTGTGGGAGTAGCATTCTCACCCCTAATGTCAATGCAAACAACTTTGAACTAAAGCCACAACTCATCACTTTGGTCCAAAACAACTGCTCTTTTGGAGGAGGGCCATTGGAGGACCAAAATTAACACCTATCTACCTTCTTGAGGGTTTGTGACACTGTCAAAACCAATGGTGTGCCTCCTGACAGCTACAAGTTACTACTTTTTCCATTCTCTCTCAGGGACAAAACCACTCAATGGCTAGAAACATTTCCAAAGGAGAGCATCAACACTTGGGATGACTTGGTGAGCAAATTTCTTGCCAAATTTTATCCCCCTCAAAGGATCATAAGATTAAAAACTGAGGTGCAGACATTCACTCAAATGGAGGCTGAAAATTTATATGAAGCATGGGAAAGATATAAGGCACTGCTGAGGAAATGTCCACTAGAGATGTTCACTGAGTGGGACAAGCTGCAGAACTTCTATGAGGGACTTACTCTGAAGGCTCAAGAAGCACTTGATCATTCAGATGGAGGCTCATTACAACTCATGAAAACTATAGAGGAAGCTCAGAACCTCATTGATATGGTGGCTAACAACCAATATTTCTTTGCTCACCAAAGGCAATGCCAACCATCACAAAGGAGAGGAGTAATGGAGTTGGAAGGAGTGGATTCAATCTTAGCTCAGAACAAAATGATGCAACAGCAAATTCAACAACAGTTTGAGCAAATGGTCAAAAGGATTGATAGTCTCTAAGTTGCAGCAGTCAACACAAGCCAGCCATCAACCACATGGGGGCAAAATGAAGAAATTCAAGAGGAGCAACAGCAAGAGCAAGTCCAATACATGCACAACCAAAATCCTGGAACAAATGAAGTCTATGGTGATACTTACAATCCTTCTTGGAAAAACCATCCCAACCTCAGATGGGGAGACAACCATAATCAAACTCAGCAGCCATGGCAAAGGAACTCAAATAAAAACAATTGGAAAAACACAAACCAAAACAACCAGCCAAACACTAACCAAAACACATACAGAAAACCACAAAACACTTATCCCAACTCTAACCATTATCCACCCAATAACCACCCAACTAACCAAAACACCTACCATCATCCAGCAACACCCCACAACCAACCAATCTCACAAGACTCTCAGAGAATTACTAATCTAGAGATGCTCATGGAGAAGATGATGAAGAACCAAGAATTGACCACAAAGAACCAAGAAACCTCCATGAAGAACCTAGAGAGGCAGATTGGGCAAATCTCTAAGCAGATTTTTGTTGAAAAACCATCAAGCTCACTACCAAGTGACACCATTCCTAATCCAAAAGAGGAGTGCAAGGCAATACAGTTAAGGAGTGGAAAAATTCTGCTGAAAGATGAAGAAGCCACCAAAGAGCCCAAGGAAAGTGACAAGAAACTAGTTGAAAAAGAGGCAGCCAATGATGAAGATGCAACAGCAAGCAATCACCCTCAGAATCAACCTCAAGAAAAAGAAGATAGACAACAAAATCTAAAGAAGGGAATGCAGATAATGAAAGAACCAAATCCAGGACAACACCAAGTGGGGAAAAACATGACACCTCCATTGCCTTATCCTCAAAGATTCCACAAAGAGACAAAGGATCAACATTTCCACAAATTCCTTGAGACTTTCAAGAAGCTGGAAATCAACATACCTTTGGCTGAGGCATTGGAGCAAATGCCTCTATATGCCAAGTTCTTAAAGGAGCTCATTAACAAGAAAAGAGACTGGAATGAAAAGGAGACGGTAATGCTCAGTGAGGAATGTAGCGCTGTGCTACAAAAAGGAATTCCACCAAAGCTTAAAGATCCAGGGAGTTTTGTAGTATCATGCACCATAGGCAAATTAACCTTGGACAAAGCTCTCTGTGATCTTGGAGCTAGTATCAACTTAATGCCCCTGTCCATGATGAGGAAGCTTGCTATAGAAGAACTCAAACCCACCAGGATGTCACTAGTCATGGCCGACAGATCAATCAAGACACCCAATGGAATTGTGGAAAATCTGTTAGTGAAGGTTGGGAAATTTATCTTCCCTGCAGATTTTGTAATCTTGGACACCGACGAGGAAGGAAACAATTCAATCATCTTGGGAAGACCATTTCTAGCAACTGCAAGAGCCATTATAGATGTGGAAAAAGGAGAAATGATCTTCAGAGTACACAATGAGCAAATGATCATAAATGTTTTCAAGTCAATGCAACACCTTCCTGAGCAAGAAGATTACCTGAGGGTGGATATAATAGAGAGTCTGGTGGAAGAAATATTAGACACTAATCAGCATGAGCAAGAAGAAGAGATGAATCAAGAGACAGTAGAGGAACACGCAGCTGAGATCTCTATTGACAAGGAGGTGAAACCGAGCAAGAAGGAAGAAGTGCATAAACAAGAACTGAAGCCATTACCTACTCATCTCAAATATGCATTCCTTGGCACATCAGAAAGTTTCCTAGTGATCATCAATTCATCCCTGACAAAAAAAAGAAGAAGGAGAGCTTCTTGATGTACTCAGAGCTCACAAGGATGCTTTAGGATGGACCATTGATGATCTGAAAGGCATTAGCCCTGCATTATGTATGCATAAAATTCTCCTGGAAGACAATTTCAAAGCAGTAGTTCAACCTCAGAGAAGATTAAATCCTGCAATGAAGGAAGTTGTTCAGAAGGAAGTAATGAAATTGTAGAATGCAGGGATAATATATCCTATATCTGATAGCTCATGGATAAGCCCAGTCCAAGTGGTACCAAAGAAGGGTGGAATGACAGTCATTGTTAATGAGAAGAATGAACTCATTCCTACAAGAACTGTGATAGGATGGAGGATGTGTATTGATTATAGGAGGCTGAATGATGCCACACGCAAGGATCATTTCCCACTTCCTTTCATTGATCAGATGCTTGAAAGATTGGCCGGCCATGCTTACTATTGCTTCCTGGATGGCTATTCTGGGTATAATCAGATAGTGGTAGATCCAAAGGACCAAGAAAAGACTTCATTCACATGTCCATTTGGAGTTTTCGCTTATAGAAGAATGCCATTTGGACTATGCAATGCCCCAGCCACTTTTCAAAGGTGTATGCTCTCCATTTTTTCAGATATGGTCGAAAAGTTTTTAGAGGTTTTCATGGACGATTTTTCTGTTTTTGGTGACAATTTCAATACTTGCCTGAACCATCTAACTCTTGTTTTGAAACGGTGCCAAGAAACTAATCTGGTTTTGAACTGGGAAAAGTGCCATTTCATGGTGCCTGAGAGGATTGTTCTTGGTCACAAAGTTTCAAGAAAAGGGATAGAGGTTGAAAAGGCAAAGGTGGAAATTATAGAGAAACTTCTCCCACCAACTAATGTGAAATCTGTTAGAAGTTTCTTGGGACATGCAGGATTTTATAGAAGGTTTATCAAGGATTTTTCTAAAATAGCTAAACCTTTGAGTAATATGTTAATGATTGATAATCCTTTTGTTTTTGATGAAAACTGCCAGCACGCCTTTGAAACTTTAAAACACAAACTCACAACAGCACCAATTATCACACCCTAGATTGGGAATTACCTTTTGAACTCATGTGTGATGCAAGTGATATTGCAATTGGTGCTGTACTTGGACAAAAAAGGGGAAACTTGCATCATGTCATATATTATGCAAGTAAGGTATTGAATGAGGCTAAATAAAATTACACCACAACAGAGAAGGAATTGTTAGCTGTAGTTTATGCGTTTGATAAGTTTAGATCATACTTGATAGGATCTAAATTGTGGTTTATACTGACCATGCTGCCCTCAAGTATTTGATGTCAAAGCAGGATGCTAAACCAAGACTTATCAGGTGGATACTACTTCTACAGGAGTTTGACATTGAGGTAAGGGACAGGAAAGGTACTGAAAACCGAGTTGCTGACCATTTGTCAAGGTTGCCACAAGAAACAATTCAAGAAGCCTCACAACCTGTGAATGAAAGCTTCCCAGATGAACACCTTCTGCTGGTTCAACAAATACCATAGTTCGCTGACATAGCAAACTACAAAGTGGGGAGGAAGATACCTCAAGAATTCACTAAGCAACAAGTGAAGAAGCTAATCAATGAAGCGAGGAAATTCTTGTGGGATGAACCTTATCTATTCAAAAGATGTTCTGATGGAATAATTAGGAGATGTGTCTCTGAGAGTGAAATAAGAGATATATTGTGGCATTGCCATGGCTCAGCTTATGGTGGACATTTTGGTCCAGAAAGAACAGCTGCAAAGATATTACAAAGTGGTTTCTATTGGCCAACTATCTTCAAAGATGCCAGAGAGTTTGTCCACCAATGTAATGAATGCCAGAGAGCAGAAGGATTGACAAGAAGGAATGAGATGCCGCAGAATTTCATTTTGGAATTAGAATTATTTGATCTATGGGGCATTGATTTCATGGGACCCTTTCCCCCTTCCTATTCTTTTAGATATATCTTGGTAGCAGTGGAGTATGTTTCAAAGTGGGTGGAAGCCATAGCCACAACTACTTGTGATGCACAAATTGTCCTTCAATTCCTCAAGAAGCACATTTTCACTAGATATGGAGTACCCAAGGGTCTTATCAGTGATGGTGGTGGTCATTTTTGTAACAAACAAATGGAGAAACTTCTTCATAAATATGGAGTTATTCATAAAGTAGCCACACCATATCACCCTCAGACTAATGGGCAGGCTGAATTAGCAAACAGAGAATTGAAGAAAATCCTAGAGAAAACAGTAGGTAGCATGAGAAAGGATTGGGCTAGGAAGTTGGAAGATGCACTCTGGGCGTACAGGACAGCTTTCAAAACTCCCATTGGGAAGTCCCCCTTCCAGCTATTATATGGCAAATCTTGTTACCTCCCTGTAGAGCTTGAACACAAAGCCTTTTGGGCTACTAAACTTCTAAACCTTGACTCTGAAGCAGCAGGGGAGAAAAGGTTGTTACAGTTAAATGAGCTGGATGAATTTAGGCTAGAAGCCTATGAAAATACCAAGATATACAAGGAAAAGGCCAAGAGGTGGCATGACAGGAAGATTTTGAAGAAAGAATTCACACCTGGACAACAGGTACTCTTGTACAACTCACGACTCAAGATATTCCCTGGCAAGCTTAAGTCTAAGTGGACTGGTCCATATTTGGTAACTAAGGTCTTTCCTTATGGGAGTATTGAATTGGTAGACGAAGCAACGAAGAGTCGATTCACAGCAAATGGTCACAGAGCAAAGTTATACCTAGGAGGACAATGGGACAAGGAAAAAGAGGTTCAGAACCTAAATCCTTCTTGAAGTAAAAATAGAAGATGTCAAGCTAGTGACAATAAAGAAGCGCTTGTTGGGAGGCAACCCAACCTGAGGTAGTTTTCTTTCATAGCTTTTTCAATAAAAATGTTGAATAATTGGTATGCATTACAAGGAGCTAAGTTTGGTGTTGCACACCAAAATAATTTAAGGGAGAATGAAAGATTCTAAGTTTGGTGTTTCACCAAAAATCTCCTTTATAAACACATTCTCACCTCTTACAAAGTGCTAGATCCAAGCAATCAAACGAATTATCCAACTATTTAATTGCTTTCTAGCTTTAATTTCATAACCTTTAGCAAGGACACAAGGTTTCACATATGGTTAACTTGTTGCATCAGAGGCAGTGGCAAACAACTAAGTTTGGTGTCCCCAACACCTAAATAAATCTGAGAGCCACACTCAATTTATGCATACTAACTGTAATTAAGGACTTGAAAAGCAAGCAACTTTGAGAATTATGCAGGACATGAGTCAACAATTGAAGATATTGTGCATCTTAACTCAAAGAAAACACAACAGAAGGAAGAATTAAAGGGCTGCAACTTCAAAGGTTGTATCTAAACTTGATCCTTGCTGCTGTGAATTGTTTTGGACGTAGGAACCATTGTATTTCTTGCTGAAGTGTTTATTTAGTTGCAAGTGAAGTTGTTTGATTAAGTATGATAATCTGCATAATGCTTGTCATTCATCACTTATCTTTAAGTTTTGTTTTGTTTCCCATTTGCTTGAATAAAAGAGAAATATTTGAATTAGAAAGTAAATATCCAATGTTGCATAAGTTAGAATGGAAGTTAATGGTGGTATATGTGTTGGATTAAATGCATAACTCATGAAATAATTGCTGCATAATGAAATTTTTATTGAAGTGTGAGCTAGCTTGCTGTTATAAAGGTTCTTATCAATAAAGAAAAAAACCCTTGAGAACAGAAGAAAATAAAACAGAAAGAAAAGGAAGAAGAAAAAGCCAATGTGGCAAGAAAAACAAAGAATAAAGGTCGGACACCAATAGCTTGGACCCTAGGACATATGCCTGTGGTGTTCTTGTACTAGGATATGCTTGGATAAGTAAATTCTGAGGGGTATTTTAAAACCTGGTCACTTAGATCAACTGATTTGGGATGGCCAATTGAAAGTCCACAATAAAGAGCAACTTAGATACAGAACATTTAGTTAGCCAAAGAGATGCTGGGCATCAATGATCCTAGGAGGAAATAGTGAGCCATGTGTCTGTGGTGGAAAGATGTTGAGTAAAAATAAAGCCAAAGGCTACTACTGCAACATTAGACACCAAGCCTTCAAAGAATAATAAGCTTGTTAAGCAAAAATGAGAAAAGAAAAGTTAGCAAGGGAGCAAAGAAAGAATAAACCTTATAACAGCAAGTTTAGTAAGCCTTTGAGAAAAGATGTATATTATGTAACAGCAAACAATAACTTGGGTTGTCATTGTCTGCATAAAAGCTCCATAAACCAAGTTCTGCTATATGCCTAATAAGGATATGTTTTCTCTTCTTGTTCATTTCATTTTCTCTTAGTTTTGATGCTTGCTTGGGGACAAGCAAGATTTAAGTTTGGTGTTGTGATGACAAGTCATCATATACCCATTTTTCAAGCTAATTTCACTAGTTTTATTAGTCTTTATGCACTTTCTTGCATCTTAAGTAAATGATTTGGAATGAAAATGCATAACTTCTTTAAATCAAGCAACTACCATTAAATTGATGCTAAATCATGAGGTTTGAGCAAGAATTAATTGATTTTTAATGAATTATAAACCTTGTGAATTTAGAGATACTTTGAGTGGTTGTTTTGGTTTCTTGTAGGTGAAGAAAGAAAGAAAAAAAGGAAAAATGTGGCTTAAGAAAGCGTGGCCCAAGGAGAAAAGAGTGTGGCGCATAGAAGGAGGAAGCAAATGTTGCCCTCTACAAGGGCACACTGCCTTCCAGGAGAGCAACATAATGAACCAAGCCTTGAAAAACAACATTGCCCTGCCCACAACAAGGGCGGAGCACAATTTGATGCTAAGGAACAAAGAGAGCAAAAACTCTGCCCTGCCCTCCTCAAGAGCAATGTCGGGCTTCACCCAAGAAAAAATCAAAAGGAATTGCTTCATAATGCTTCCTATGGGTTTCGAACCCAAGGACAAAGAGGAAGGGAGTAGCGCTCAAGCACAATAAAATCAAGTAAAAAGTGGCTTGCTTTCATTCTCCATGAATCGAACACGGCACCATGAGGAAACAAGGAACTAAGCATGACTTTGGTGCCAAGAAAACTAACGAAAAAGGAGCAACATGTGCCTCCACCGAGTATCGAACGTGGGATTTCACCTTTGGCACATTGTCCTGCCCTCCACAAGGGCAGGGCAGCATTTTGTGATGCACGGCCAGCGCACAAGATTGGGCGCACCAAGGGAGTCTCGGCAGCAGCAGCATGCACGGGCAGCAGAATCTGGCGCACCAAAAAACTCTGCCCTGCCCTCCACAAGGGCAGGGCAGCATCCTGCAGCACCACACGCACCAACACGCGGGCACAAGGGCCGCACGCACAATTTCCTGCCCTGCCCTCCACAAGGGCAGGGCAGCCTCCTGGAAGCCAATTTTTCATGGGCTGAAAATTGGGTTAAAAATCCAATTTAATTGATTTCTTCACCAAATCAAAAGCCCATCCAAATTCCAAGATCCAAGAATAGAAAGTGTATAAATAGGAGATAGTTTGATGTAATTAGGACCTTTCTTTTGAGCTTTGAACTTTTACTTTACTTTGAACTTTGGAACCTTCTTTTGATTTTTGAATTCTGAGACTTCATTGAGAGCTAGGAACTGAGATTTCAGAGAATTGGGGAGGAGAATTGATCTCTCTTCTTTCTCGTTCTTGCTTGAGCATTTTTACTTTTCTTGTTTGAGTCTTGGGTGTGAAGAATTGAGGAATTTCTGTCTCAATCTCCATTCAAGATCTCTTTAATTTCCTTGCTGCATAATTGAGTTCAATTACATTTTCTTTGCTGCTTCTTCTTTAATTTCTTGTTAATTGCTTTGTGAACTTGGATCTGGGAAGGCAATTGAGATCTAGACTTTGCTATCTAGTCTCTGGAGCCCTGAGATCTCATTTTTCTTTTGGTTCTTCTGTGAACCCCTGCTTGCAATTTAATTTTATTTCCTGTTTGAATTCTAGTTACTTCCAATTCATTTTCTGCTTTATTAATTGTTGCAATTAAATTTTCCTTGCTGAAATTCTGAATTCCCAATCCTCAACTCCCCTTTTCCATTCAAGCAATTTACATTTCTTGCATTTTAAGTTACTGCAATTTACATTTCTTGCACTTTAAGTTTCAGTCTTTTAATTTCTTGTTCTTTAAGATTCAGCACCTTTATTTTCCATTCTCTTTAATTTACTGCAATTCATCCCCCTCCCTTTACATTTCCTGTTATTTACTTACTGTTGGATACAAAATCACTCAACCAACACTTGATTCGCTTGACTAAATCAACCACTAAACTAAAATTGCTCAATCCTTCAATCCCTGTGGGATCGACCTCACTCCCGTGAGTTTTATTACTTGATGCGACCTGGTACACTTGCCGAGTTTTGTGTTGGATCGTTTTCCACACATCATCTTTCTTCTAAAGGATATGCTTCATAGACTTATTAGTTTGGATTTTAATATTGCGGGCTTGGAAGTAAGGTCAAAACCTTCTAGAAGCCAAGACGAGGGCAAAGGAAAATCTTTCTACTCTTTGGTAGTTTAATTTTGCCCCCTACAATGCTTTACTTTTGAAGTAAACAGGTCGTTATCCTTCTTTGTCTTCTTGGACAAGGGCATCACTATGGCTTTATCTGCAATAGCCAAATACACCACGAGTTCTTCTCCTACTTTAGTTCGGGTCAGAATTGGTGGTTGACTCAAGAATTTTTTTGAAGTCTTAGAAAGCTTGCTCACATTCTTGGGTCCCCTAAAACTAGTGTCCTTTCATGAGGATGGTGAACAAAGGTAAGGATTTCAAAGCTGACCCGGCCAGAAATCTAGACAAAGCTGCCAGCCTACCATTTAAATGTGGGACTTCTTTTAAGCAAGTCAGACCCTTCATTTCCATAATGGCTTTGCATTTTTCCAGGTTGGCTTTGATGCCTTTTTGAGTGAGCATGAATCCCAGGAACTTGCCAGCTTCTACTAGAAAGGTACACTTTATGGGATTTAATCTCATCCCATGCTGTCTTATTGTGTTGAATACTTTTGTTAGGTCAGACAACATGCTATTTTCTTCCTTGGTTTTTACAAGCATATCGTTGATGCAAACTTCCATCATTTTTTAAAGTTTAGAAGAGAATTCTTTGTTCAATAACCTCTGGTAAGTGGATCCAGCTTTTTTAATCCGAATTGCATTACTACATAACAATAATTAGCTATTGGGGTGTTGAAACAAGTTTTCTCTTGGTTCGATTTGTGCAACGGGATTTGGTTATGTCCCAAATAAGCATCCATAAAGGACATGTATCTGTACCTTGAAGCCAAATTCACCAAAGTATCGCTAGGAAGAGGATATGGATCTTTAGGACAAGCCTTATTGAGGCCGTATAGTCGACACACATTCTCTATTTTTCCATTTTTTCTTCACAAACACTATGTTTTCCAACCATAAGGGGTACTTTACTTCCTTTATGAATCCGACCTCTAAAAAAGCTTGGACCTATTCTTGAACGACTTGTGCTCTTTTGAGGCCGAGCTTTCGTTGTTTTTGTTATACAGGTCATGAACCTGGATAAACAGCAAGATTGTGACTCTTGAGGTCAGAGTGAATTCTGGGCACATTGGAATTCTTTTACAAGAGCTTGATAAAATCTGCTTTCAATTCATTATCCAAGTTGGCTCCTATGCTTGTAGTTTTTCCATCTTGGTCTCGATTTGCACATCTTTTATTTTCCTATCAGGTTGTAGTCTCATCTTTTCTCATGTTTGGACACCTCCAAGTTCAATGGTATTGACCTCTTTTCCTTTTGTACATCCACGTGGTTAAAGCTTTTATTATAGCACCTCTTACAGTGGCTATTCCCTCTGGAGTCGAGAACTTCATACAGAGAAGAGGGATAAAGACCTACATAAAGTCAGTTTAATGTCGTCTGACTTATCAAGACATTGTAGGCTAAACCTATGTCAACTACAATATAGTCTATACTCAAAATTTGGGATTTCATTCCTTTACCAAAAGTGGTGTGCAACAGAATGAAACCAAGAGGTCAGATGGGTGGGTCTTCCTACCCGAAAAGGGTGTCAGGGTATGCTCTTAACTCCTTTTCTTCTAACCCCCAACTTGTCGAAGGCAGGTTTAAACAAGATGTCATTGGAGCTTCCTAGGTCTACCAAAGTTCTGTAGAGATTTGCATTGGCAAGTATCATGGTGATAACAATGGAATCGTCATGCCCCAATTTTATCCCTTGTGCATATTCTTTTGTGAAGGAAATAGTAGGCAAGTCGAGAATTTCAGCCTATTTTCTGACCTGAAAGACTTCTTTTAAATGTCTTTTTCTAGAAGATTTAGTTATTCCTCCTTTGGTGATTCCTCCGACTATCATGTAGATGTGTCTATCAGAAATTCATGGTGGCTGATCTCGTAGACTTCTATCCTCCTCTTCTCTTTTTCTTTTCCCTGATCGTCAGATCTTTCTATCAGGTACCTTCTTAATCGACCTTCTCTGGCCAAATTTTTTATTACATTTTTCAATTCGTAACAATAGTTGGTAGAATGTCCATACTGATATTCACAGTATTCCGTCTAACTTCCATCTTTCTTATTTTTGATGGGGCGAAGAGGTGGAATTTTATCAGTATGGAAAATCTCCCTGTAGATGTCGACAAGAGAAACTCGTAGAGGGGTGTTGTTATGGTACCTTTGAGGCTTGTCCGAGCTACACTCACTTTTCTTTATTTTTTTCTCTTTATCCCAAGCTTGATAAGGATAGTTTTGTTTGGGAGAAGGTTCTCTTAGTCGAGCATTTTTCTCCATGTTGATTTACTTTTCTGCTCGCTCTTGTACCTCGCACAGGAAAGTCGGGTGTTTCTTTGATATAAGATTAGGAGAAAGGTCCTTCTTTGAGACCATTGACTAGCTGGTACACAAAATCGTGATACACAACTTCGTGCAGCTGACCAGCAAGTGCACTGGGTTGTCCAAGTAATACCTTACGTGAGTAAGGGTTGATCCCACGGAGATTGTCGGCTTGAAGCAAGCTATGGTCATCTTGTAAATCTCAGTCAAGCAGATTCAAATGGTTATGAGGTTTTGATAATTAAAAGAACGAAATAGAACATAAAATAGGATAGAATTACTTATGCAATTCATTGGTGGAAATTTCAGATAAGCGTATGAAGATTCTTTATTCCCCCTGAGCCTCGGCTTTCCTATTGCCTTCTTCCAATTATTCATACTCCTTTACATGGCAAGCTGTATGTAGGTGGATCACCGTTGCCAATGGCTACCATCCATCCTCTCAGTGAAAATGGTCCTCTACGGTTTCCCGCATGGCTAATCAGCTGTCGGTTCTCGATCGTGTTGGAATAAGATCCATTGATCCTTTTGCACACTATCACCGCGCCCCACAATCGTGAGTTTGACGCTCGTCATAGTCATCCCATCCCAGATCCTACTCGGAATACCACAGACAAGGTTTAGACTTTCCGGATCTCAAGAATGCTGCCAATTGATTCTAGCTTTTACCACGAAGACTCTGATCGCATGGAATGGATGGCTCTGTTGTCAGGAGAGGTAACCATGCGTCGTGGACCAGGAGGCCAAGAGATACACACTCAAACTCTCACAGATAGAACGGAGGTGGTTGTCAGGCACACGCTCATAAGGGAGGATGATTATGAGTGTCACGGATCATCACATCCATCAGGTTGAAGTACGAGTTAATATCTTAGAACAAGAATAAGCTTGAATTGAATAGAAAACAGTAGTAATTGCATTAATTCATGAGAAACAACAGAGCTCCACACCTTCATCTATGATGTGTAGAAACTCCACTATTGAAAATACATAAGAACAAGGTTTAGACATGGCCGAATGGCCATGCCTCCCAAATAACATGAAACAATCGAAAAAGGGTTCAAAGACCTGATCCCAAGATCAAAGATGATCAAAAGATGAAAATACAATAGTGAAAGGTCCTATTTATAGTGAACTAGTAACCTAAGGTTTACAAAAATAAGTAAATGATGCAGAAATTCACTTCCAGGGCCCACTTGGTGTGTGCTTGGGCTGAGCATTGAGGTTTTCACGTCCATAGGCTTCTCTTGGAGTTAAACGCCAACTCTGATGCCAGTTTGGGCGTTTAACTCCAGCTTTTATGCCAGTTCTGGCGTTTAACGCTAGAAAAGGGTCTCTGACCGGCATTTTGACACCAATTTGGGCCATCAAATCTCGGGTAAAGTATAGACTATTATACAATTCTAGAAAGCCCAAGATGTCTAATTTCCAACGCAATTGAGAACGTGCCAATTGGACTTCTATAGCTCCCAAAAATCCATTTCGAGTGTAGGGAGGTCAAAATCCAACAGCATCTGCAGTCCATTTTCAGCCTCTGAATCAGATTTTTGCTCAGGTCCCTCAATTTCAGCCAAAAAATACCTGAAATCATAGAAAAATACACAAACTCATATTAAAGTCCAGAAATGTGATTTTTGCATAAAAACTAATGATTATATACTAAAAACTAACTAAATCATACTAAAAACTACCTATAAACAAGCCAAAAAGCGTATAAATTATCCGCTCATCACAACACCAAACTTAAATTGTTGCTTATCCCCAAGCAAATGAAAACAAAATAGAATAAAAAGAAGAGAACATACAATGAATCTCACAATATCAATGAAACTTAGTCCCAATTAGATGAGCAGGGCTAGTAGCTTTTTGCTTCTGAACAGTTTTGGCATCTCACTTTATCCTTTGAAATTCAGAATGATTGGCATCTATAGGAACTCAGAATTTTAGATAGTGTTATTAATTCTCCTAGTTCAGTATTTTGATTCTTGAACACAGCTACTTTATGAGTCTTGGCTGTGACCCTAAGCACTTTGTTTTCCAGTATTACCACCGGATACATAAATGCCACAGACACATTACTGGGTGAATCTTTTCAGATTGTGACTCAGCTTTGCTAGAGTCCCCAGTTAGAGGTGTCCAGAGTTCTTAAACACACTCTTTCTGCTTTGGATCACGACTTTAACCACTCAGTTTCAGGCTTTTCACTTGGACCTTCATGCCACAAGCACATGGTTAGGGACAGCTTGATTTAGCTACTTAGGACAGGATCTTATTCCTTTGAGCCCTCCTATCCATTAATGCTCAAAGTCTTGGATCCTCTTTTACCCTTGCCTTTTAATTTAAAGGGCTATTGGCTTTTTCTGCTTGCTTTTTCTTTATCTTTCTTTTTCTTTATTATTTTTTTTGCCAACTTTTTTTTCGCAAGCTTTTTCCTTTTCACTACTTTTTCTTGCTTCAAAAATCAATTTTATGATTTTTCAAATTATCAATAACGTTTCTCTTTATTCATAATTCTTTCAAGAGCCAACAATTTTAACATTCATAAACTTTGCTATAAAAAATATGCACCGTTTAAGCATTCATTCAGAAAACAAAAATTATTGCCACCACATCAATATAATTAAATTAATTTCAAGATAAAATTTGAAATTCATGTACTTCTTGTTCTTTTGTAATTAGGAACATTTTTCATTTAAGAAAGGTGAAGGATTTATGGGACATTCTTAGCTTCAAGGCATAGACACTAGACACTAATGATCATGTAATAAAGACACAAACATAGATAACACACAAAGCATAAAAATTGAAAAACAGAAAGCTAAGAACAAGGAAATCAAAGAACGGGTCCACCTTAGTGATGGCGGCTAGTTCTTCCTCTTAAAGATCCAATGGAACGCTTGAGCTCCTCTATGTCTCTTCCTTGCCTTTGTTGCTTTTCCCTCATGGCTATTTGATCCTCTCTAATTTCATGGAGAATAATGGAGTTCTCTTGGTGCTCCATCCTTAGTTGCTCCATATTGGAACTCAAATCTCCCAAAGAGGTGTTGAGTTGCTCCCAATAGTTGTGTGGAGGAAGTTGCATCCCTTGAGGCATCTCAGGGATTTCTTGATGAGGGACTTCATCATGCTCTTGTTGAGGTCCATGAGTGGGCTCTCTGGTTTGCTCCATCCTCTTTTTAGTGATGGGCTTGTCCTCTTCAATGAGAATGTCTTCTTCTATGACAATTCCAGCTAAACTCCATAGGTAACAAATGAGATGAGGAAAGGCTAACCTTCCGGATACTCATTCCTTTTGAGCATGAAAGGGACCTCAGGGATCACCTTCTTCTTGGCTACAACTTCATAGAAGTGGTCTTGATGGACCTTTGAGATGAATCTTTGATGGTGGAATCGTTACTCCCTTTTGTTAGAGAGTTTGTTGAGATCTCCTTTCTAGGGGAGTAAGAGTTAGTTGCTAATTTAAGCAAGTAGGACTATGATAACCTCATCGTATTTGACCTCTATGAGGTCCGGTAGGTGTTGATCAAGCCCTCATATGCTAATTAGGCTTTACTTGTCTTGGGTCTGGCTATGTTTTGGGTAAAGGTATGAATACTTACTATTTTAAAATATGGATTTTTGGCCATACTTACGATACACATGACAACTCTCCATGCTTTTCATATATAGCTACATCAGCGCCATACATATTTTGAGTTCAATACATGTGTTCCTGACAAATATATAATTCCCAATGTTTTTTTCTTCCTTGGTTACTAAATGATCAACCCTGAAATATAAAGGGAGTAGAAATGTCATTATATCTAGATGCAATAATAATCAACCACATTGATAAACCACAATTTTATAGTTTATCTTGTATTGAATTTGGTGGATTTTATCAACTTTTCTCACATTTATTCACTAAAATAGCATGGTTTTGTAATTCTCCATAATTTGTGCTTAAGAGTGAAAACATGCTTTTTAGGCCTTAAAATTGTTAATTTTAATTCACTTTAATTCCATTTGATGCCTTGATATGTTTATGGAGTGATTTCAAGTTTATAGGGCAAGGATTGGATTGGAGAAGTAAAGAGAAAATCATGCAAAGTGGAGAATTCATGAAGAAATGAGGGTTTGCAGAATTCATGGCAATGCGTACACATGACCGACGCGTACGCGTGAAAGTAAAATTTGCCGGGCGACGCGTATGCAGGGGTCACGCGTATGCGTGACAAGTAACACATGACTCATTTAAAGGCAACACGCTGGGTGCAATTGTTGAGCCCACCCAGGCCTATTCCAACCCATTTCTGATGCTATTGAATCCAAGGATTGAAGGTGGAATAAACCAAGTAGTCATAATTTAGTTTTCATAATGTTTTAGGTTAGAATTCTAGAGAGAGATGCTCTCTCTTCTCTCTAGAATTTAGGTTAGTTTAGGTTAAATTTTCTTAGACCTAAGTTTTAATTCTTATTTTTAGTTCAACTCTCTTTATATTTTATTGTTCTATTATCTTAATCTTCTTTGTTTCTCTTGTTAATTTCTTTATGTTGCCATTTTTACTTTCATGAACCCTTGTTGGATTTTGATTTTCTCTAATGAAATTTGATGTTTTATGTTTCTTTGATGCTTGTTTGAGTTGTTATTATTGTTTTCTTGCATTGGGTAGTTGTAGATTTTATTATTATTGCACTTTTATGATGCTTTCCTTTTATGCTTTCCAAGTGTTTGATAAAATGCTTGGTAAGGTTTTAGAGTGGATTTTTGTGTTCTTGGCTTCGGTTGGTAACTTGAAGACTCATGAGTGATCAAAATCTATTGTTGATTGGTATTTGAAGGTTGCTAGTTGGCTTGAAGTCCACCAAAGCTAATCTTTCATTAGAACTTGTGGACTAGAGTCAATTTTGCTCACTTGACTTTCCTTCAATTGTTAGAGGATAACTAAGTGAGAGCAAACTACACTTACCATAACAATTGATGATGATAATGAGGATAGGAATTTCAATTCTCACCCCTTGCCAAGACCTATCTTAGTTATTAGCTTTATTTTCTTGCAATATACATTTCTTGTTCATCAATAAAAAAACCCCAAAAATCTTCCAAAACCAATAATATGCACACTTTCCTGCAATTCCTTTGAGAGACGACCCGAGATTTAAAAACTCTTGGTTTTTATTGGTTTGCTTAAGTGGCAAACAAATTAAACTTTGATTGAGAGTTGTTTGTCGGTTTGGAACTATACTTCGACGAGATTATTTTTGTGAAAATTCCGAACTGACGATTTCCCCTCTATCAAGTTTTTGGCGTCGTTGCCGGGAAATTGCAAATGTGTATCTTATTATTGGTTATTGTATATATGTGAATATTGTGAATAGTTGCTTTTGCTTCTTTTCTTGTTTTTGTTAGTTTTAGGACTTTGTTTGCTTATTTCTTATTAGTGTTAGTTTTTATTTTCTATCCTACTATGAATTCTCATCTCTTTGGCTATGAGTTTGGTTCTAACTCTATTGTAGGAAATGAGAATTATAATGAGGATATGCATCAAGGATGGGACAATCAAAGGTGGGAGGAGCCTCAAGCTTATGGACAACCTTCATCGCAACAACTTTTCCCAATATACTATGAGCAAGAACCATACCATGATGTATACCAATCCAATGGTTATGGTGGACCTCCTTGTGGTTATCAACCACCACCACCATATGTGGTGCACGAAATTGGAACTCGCACAACTGAACCGGCAAGTGCATCAAGTCATCCAAGTAATACCTCAGGTGAGTGAGGGTCGATCCTACGAGGATTGTCTGATTGAGCAAGTAATAGTTATCTTGCTGAACTAAGTCAGGCGAATAGAAAAGATGGTTGTTTTGGGAAACGCATAAAAAGAAATAGTAAAGGAAGAGTTACTGAATTGGTGTAGAAACAATGATGATACTTCTTACTGTCTACTTTAACAATGAGTGTTTCATTCAATGGCAAGGCTGTAAGTGATTAAAGCCGAGGCTAATGGTCATTAATCTCCTCTGATCCAAATCAAAAGCCAGTGCTATTGGTCATTCAATCTGAATGAGGGTGAAGCTCACGCAATTCAATCTCTGGTGATCCTACTCAAAATGCCACAGATAAGGTTGGATCTTCTGGATCGGAGAATGATGCTCAATGTTCTAGCCTTAACGCCACAGAGACCTTAATTACCCACGGCTAATGAGATTTTATGTCACTTATCCCAATTAGCCCAGAGAACTTGTTGGAACTTGTGATGCATTCTCAAGCTGCAGCTCATACTATCCGGCTAAAGCTTCGCAAGAGCTCATGTAGAATGAGGCGTCATACTCTCGTTCCACCTCGAATTCATAGATATTAAGAACGACAATACATCATAGAATGAAATCAAACATATAATCCTTAACCTAGGAGATTTAGTTGCTCATAGCTTACAAAAAAAAAGTGATAATGTGGAGAAGATGACAGCTCTCCTTCCAGAGGCATGTCCCTAGAATGGGTGCATCTTATTCCTTAAATACTAATCTAATAATAAATGCTAGACCTAAAAAGATATTGTTTTTAATGAAAAATTACAAAAAGAAAATAAAATAAGTCTAAGAGGTGCTAAATCAACTTTGGGCCCATTTTGGTCATGTGCTTCGTATGCCTGGCGTTCAACTTGGGCTTCAGGGTGTTGAATGCCCATTAGGGGGGTGAGCGTGTTGTTTCCTTACTCCCAAGGTGGTTTTGAACTCTAGTCTTGGGTGTTCAACGCTGGGCTCACTCCTTTTTGGGCGTTGAACTCCAGTCTTGGGCATTCAACTTGGAGGCTGGTCCTTCTTGGGCGTTGAACTCCAGAGGTGGGCGTTCAATGCCCGTTTTGTGTAGTCATTTCCAAAGAAAAGTATAAACTATTATATATTGCTGGAAATCCCTGGAAGTTAGCTCTCCAACGCCATTGAGAGCGCGTCAATTGGACTTCTGTAGCTCAAGATATGCTCGTTAGCATGCTATCCTTTCTTTGCCTCTGAATTAGACTTTACCAAAACTTGCCAGTTTCACTCAAATCACCTAAAATAATAAGAAAAACAAAAAAAACTCAAAGTAGCACCCAAAAGGTTAATTTTGCATTAAAACATACTAAAATTTAATAAAATATAACGAAAAACACTAAAAAAAAGTACAAAAAGGGTATAAAATATCCACTCATCAATATGCCTATGAACCCCCTCCTCAATAATGTTATCAACCTTATTCACAAGCCTCATGGTGTGCGAAATTAGAACTCGCACAACTTAACTGGCAAGTGCATTGGGTCATCCAAGTAACACCTCAGGTGAGTGATGGTCGATCCCACGAGGATTGTCGGATTGAGCAAGCAATAGATATCTTGTTGGACTTAGTCAGGCAAATGGTGAAAGATTGTTGTTGGTGTAAACGCATAAGATAGAATAACAAAGAAGGCAATAAAAGGTTGGTGTAAGATCAATATGTGAAAACAGTTAAGGTCTTGGAGATGTTTATCTTTTCGGATCAATCTTCTTACTAACTACTTTAACAATGAATGTTTCATTATCTGGCAAACTATAAGTGATTAAACCCTAATTCCTGAGCGATTTAATCTCCTCAGATCCTTATCAAACGCCAGAGTTAGTGGTCATTTAATATAAATTAGAGGGTGTTCTGTGGGTTACCTGAAACTGGGAGTTCGATCTCACACAAGATCTTCTGGTCTTGGCCGAGGCTGCCGCGTCCGACTTGTTGGAGTGGGAGGTGCTGCAGGTTCTCGATTCACCGGGGGTGGTGGTACCTGCAAGAGAATCCGATGCTTAAGCCAGTATGGGCTTTAGGCAGGTTTTTTGTAGAATTGGAGTATGAGTTATACTTGGGTGCTTGATGAGCGGATAATTTGTACGCTTTTTGGCATTGTTTTTAGTATGTTTTTGGTATGATCTAGTTGGTTTTTAGTATATTTTTATTAGTTTTTAGTTAAAATTCACTTTTCTGGACTTTACTATGAGTTTGTGTGTTTTTCTGTGATTTCAGGTATTTTCTGGCTGAAATTGAGGGACCTGAGCAAAAATCTGATTCAGAGACCAAAAAAGGATTGCAGATGCTGTTGGATTCTGACCTCCCTGCACTCGAAGTGGATTTTCTGGAGCTACAGAAGCCCAATTGGCGCGCTCTCAACGGCGTTGGATAGTAGACATCCTGGGCTTTCCAGCAATATATGATAGTTCATACTTTGCCCAAGATTTGGTGGCCCAAACCGGCGTTCAAAGTCACCCTCAGGAATTCCAGCGTTAAACGCCGGAACTGGCACCAAAATGGGAGTTAAACGCCCAAACTGACACTAAAGCTGGCGTTTAACTCCAAGAGGAGTCTCTACACGAAAATGCTTCATTTCTCAGCCCAAGCACACACCAAGTGGGCCCGGAAGTGGATTTTTATGTCATTTACTCATCTCTGTACACCCTAGGCTACTAGTTCTCTATAAGTAGGACCTTTTACTATTGTATTTTCATCTTCTGATCTTCGGATCTTTGGATCATTTTAGAGCTTTTGATCATGTTTTTATGATTGAACCCTCTTTGGGAGGCTGGCCATTCGGCCATGCCTAGACCTTGTTCTTATGTATTTTCAACGGTGGAGTTTCTACACACCATAGATTAAGGTGTGGAGCTCTGCTGTACCTCGAGTATTAATGCAATTACTATTGTTCTTCTATTCAATTCTGCTTGTTCTTGTTCTAAGATATCACTTGTTCTTCAACTTGATGAATGTGATGATTCGTGACACTCATCATCATTCTCACCTATGAACGTGTGATTGACAACCACCTCCGTTCTACCTTCCATTGGGTGAATATCTCTTGGATTCCTGATACACGATGCATGGTTGATCGCCTGACAACCGAGTGCTCGCCTGACAAACGAGCCAGCCATTCCGTGAGATCAGAGTCTTCGTGGTATAGGCTAGAAGTGATGGCGGCATTCAAGAGAATCCGGAAGGTCTAACCTTGTCTGTGGTATTCTGAGTAGGATTCAATGATTGAATGACTGTGACGTGCTTCAAACTCCTGAGGGCGGGGCGTTAGTGACAGACGCAAAAGAATCACTGGATTCTATTCCGGCCTGATTGAGAACCGACAGATGGATAGCCGTGCCGTGACAGGGTGCGTTGAACATTTCCACTGAGAGGATGGGAGGTAGCCACTGACAACGGCGAAACCCTTGCTTAAGCTTGCCATGGAAAGGAGTAAGAAGAATTGGATGAAGACAGTAGGAAAGCAGAGAGACGGAAGGGAAGGCATCTTCATACGCTTATCTGAAGTTCCTACCAATGAATTACATAAGTATCTCTATCTTTATCTTTATGTTTTATGCGTTTATCACCATACCCATTTGAGTTTGCCTGACTAAGATTTACAAGGTGACCATAGCTTGCTTCATACCAACAATCTCTGTGGGATCGACCCTTACTCACGTAAGGTTTATTACTTGGACGACCCAGTACACTTGCTGGTTAGTTGTGCGAAGTTGTGTTTATGCCATGGTATTGAACACCAAGTTTTTGGATTCATTACCGGGGATTATTTGATATGTGAAAAGTATTGATCACAATTTCGCATACCAGTGCTCCAATGTATTTATAGTAGTGTTGAGCAACCTCCTTTGAGATAAGTTTGTTTATCTTATCTTATCTCTTGTGGGTGAGATCTTATCTTGGGCCAACCGCCTCCTAGCGGTCGGTGGTCCTTTCGTTGGGCCTCTGCGAGGGTCTTCCAAGCTCTTTGTTGAGAGTTCTTTTTTAGTGGGTCGGCCTTTAAAGAGGTCGGTCCCTTGTCTTCGTCTAACCCGGACCTTACAGCTCGGTCCAGGGTATGAATAGTGCCCTTACTTGAGCTTCGATCTTTCACTGAGGTCATGCTTCCAAGCTTTGACCTTTTGTTGGGAAGCCGTGCTCAAGCATCTGTCCGGTCAGTCCGTTTCTCCTCATGCGAGTTTTCCTTCTTTAACACTACTTTTTGAAACGCGAAGCATTTTTTGCCTTTGCTCCTTAATTACTGTGTCGTTTTTTGAGGGCATTATTTTCTTTGGAGTATGCGAGCGCTTTTAAAGCCTATAGGTTGGGCTTTTATTCCTTTTTCCGTTTCTTTTCCCTTTTTGCATTTTGTTTGAAATCAAAAAAGGTTTTTGTATTCTCTTCAGTTTCCTTTGTTTCCTCTTGCTTCATTTTTGCTTTTCACTTCTTTGCGAAAAACCTTTTTATCTGGTTCCTTGGATTTTGCCCCAACCTTTTCGTCTGGTTCCTTCAATTTTTCCCCAAGCTTCCTTCTTCTCTGGAGTCTTTGAAGCGCTCGTGGATCATTGGTGTTTCTTTGCTTTGCATCCGTTGCTGTTGCTCCTTTCTTCATTGCAGGTTGGTATTTTGTTTTATGCATTTTCTCGATCCCTTTCCTGGTTACGATTTCTCCATTTTTGGTGCTTCGTTTTCTGCTGCATGCTTCTGTTTTCCTTTCAAAGTTTTGATTTTGCTTTGACTTTTGGTTTGAAAAAAGGTTGGAGCTTTACGCCTTTCTCGTTTGTTGGTAGGGCTAGGGTTTTTGGCTTTTCTTTTCTTCCTGTATTTGCATTGCCTCCAAATGGTGCCTCTGGGTTTCGGTGGTGATCTTTTTGATAAATCCTTGAGGTGCCCTTTGTTTGTTATGTTTGCTTGCTTACTGTCTATTTTTTCCTCTCCTTATTTGTGACCGAATCGTTTTGCTTGTGATGCCCCTTCTATTTTCTTGCTGTCGGTGTAGTTTTTATGTCTTCTTGTAAAAATATTGTTGAAATGTCCACAAAGGTTCCTCCTGGTATGGATGACTAGTTAGATTCCATAGTGTTAGGGTGTGTCACTATAGCGGACCCAGAGTACTGTGAGAAGTTTAGAAGGTTCCATAGGATTTGCGAGAATAGGGAGGATGAAAAGAATTACGAGCTGTTGTCGCCTGACCCTGAGGAGAGGGTCAGTTTTCCCCCCTTAGGTCAGGCAGAGCGTCCCTTCTTTTATGCTTATGACTGCTTTTTTACCAAATTAAGTGTTACCCTTCCCTTTACTACATTTGAGACCGATATCCTTTTCAGTTGTTGTGTCAGAAGCTGGGTGTCCGGCCTACCTTTTCTCTTTTTCTCTATTTGTTTGGGATGACCAAACCCAGGGCGGCCAAGAAGAAGGCTTCTTGGATCTCTTTACGGGATACTCAGGGAAAGAAAGTCTTTTCTATTTTTGATGATTCCTTCCACAATTTTAAAAACTTCTATTTCAAAGTTTGGGCTGTTGACGATGTTCACCCTTTCTTTTTGGATGAAAATAAAGAACCCGCCTTCCTCCTTTGGTGGCAAAGAGATCTTATAGTCCTTAAGTATCCATGGGAGAGTTTAGATGAGGTTGAGAGGGCCTTTGTGGGTGTCTTAGAGGAGCATTGGGGGGAGTCCCCTCACTTGGACACAAAGAAGTTTTTCAGAGATCTTGCTCTCTTTTGTTCCGAGCTAGGTAGTGCCCGACTTCTTTATAAAGCAGTTTTCTTGTTGTTTGTTTTTTCATTCGTCTATTGCATAACTGTTTCTGTGGTTCCTTTTATCCTTTTCAGAGATGGTTGCCATTTTTGATTCGATGAAGTTTCTTAGGAAGACCAAGAAGATGGTAGTGGCCCAGAATATTCAAAAGAAGACATCGAAGGAGAGCTCTAGCCAGGTTCCTCCGAAGAAGCTGGAATTCGATCCTTAAGGTCCGAGGAAGGTCATCCCGACCCTTCGGGTTTTGGCGGCCTTTACTGATTCATCCTTGTCGACTTCTGGTCCTGCTTCCTCTCCTACTTCGTCTGGCCTTTGTCCCAAGAGGCCGAGGACTACTGAGACTTATGATCTTAATGATAAGGACTTTGATGGCGTGGCTTTTGCTACAGAGCTTATCGCTCCTCATGGCAAAGTTTCGATGGATGATGTGTCCATCCTCCACCACCTTGACTTCATATTCAGCAATAGTATTCAGATGGCTAATCTCGGCGCTGCTCTGTCTTGGGACTTCAAGAAGTTTCCTATCCATGCTATTAGTGCTTTTCTGGAAAAGGCCAAGGCTGATTATGATAGGGTGGAGGGTTTAAGGGTTGAGATGGTGGCCAAGAATGTTGGGTTAGAGCTTATGGTGGAGAGGTAGAAGGCCCGGGCTACAACCGCAGAGGCTGCTGCAAATGTGGCTGAGGATATGGCAAAAAAGGCTAAGGAGAGCTACACTCAGACTTATGGTGAGCTTCTGGAGGCCAAGGAGAAACTTCAGTCTGCTTATGACGATTACGCTGAGCTTTAGGGCCATGTGGTGAGTGGTATGACTACGCTGTATGAGAATTTGAAGGTCTAGGTCCGAGTTCTTGCTCCTGATGCCGACCTCTCCTTGTTTAGCATGGACAATTTTCTAGAGGATGTGAAGATTGTGCCTGCTCCAAATGATGAAGAGATTCCTGAGTTAGATCCTTCTACCAAGTCTTCTGCAGCCCCTTCTGTCGAGGTGTCCCCGCTTGAGGCTGTGATGAGCGGATAATTTGTACGCTTTTTGGCATTGTTTTTAGTATGTTTTTAGTATGATCTAGTTAGTTTTTAGTATGTTTTTATTAGTTTTTAGTTAAGATTCACTTTTCTGGACTTTACTATGAGTTTGTGTGTTTTTTTGTGATTTTAGGTATTTTCTGGCTGAAATTGAGGGACCTGAGCAAAAATCTGATTCAGAGACTAAAAAGGACTGCAGATGCTGTTGGATTCTGACCTCCCTGCACTCGAAGTAGATTTTCTGGAGCTACATAAGCTCAATTGGCGCGCTCTCACCGGTGTTGGAAAGTAGACATCCTGGGCTTTCCAGCAATATATGATAGTCCATACTTTGCCCAAGATTTGATGGCCCAAACTGGCGTTCAAAGTCACCTTCAGATTTCCCAGCGTTAAACGCCAGAACTGGCACAAGAATGGGAGTTAAACGCCCAAACTGGCACCAAAGCTGGCGTTTAACTCCAAGAAGAGTCTCTACACGAAAATGCTTCAATGCTCAGCCCAAGCACACACCAAGTGGGCCCGGAAGTGGATTTTTATGTCATTTACCCATCTCTGTACACCTTAGGCTACTAGTTCTCTATATATAGGACCTTTTACTATTGTATTATCATCTTGGTAGCTACCTTTGTTCTTATGCTATCTTAGATCATTGGGAGGCTGGCCTCACGGCCATGCCTAGACCTTGTTCTTATGTATTTTCAACGGTGGAGTTTCTACACACCATAGATTAATGTGTGGAGCTCTGCTGTACCTCGAGTATTAATGCAATTACTATTGTTCTTCTACTCAATTCCGCTTGTTCTTGTTCTAAGATACCACTTGTTCTTCAACTTGATGAATGTGATGATCCGTGACACTCATCATCATTCTCACCTATGAACGTGTGACTGACAACCACCTCCGTTCTACCTTCGATTGGGTGAATATCTCTTGGATTCCTGATACACGATGCATGGTTGATCGCCTGACAACCGAGTGCTCGCCTGACAACCGAGCCAGCCATTCCGTGAGATCAGAGTCTTCGTGGTATAAGCTAGAACTGATGGCGGCATTCAAGAGAATCCGGAAGGTCTAACCTTGTCTGTGGTATTCTGAGTAGGATTCAATGATTGAATGACTGTGACGTGCTTCAAACTCCTGAAGGCGGGGCGTTAGTGACAGACGCAAAAGAATCACTGGATTCTATTCCGGCCTGATTGAGAACCGACAGATGGATAGCCGTGCCGTGACAGGGTGCGTTGAACATTTCCACTGAGAGGATGGGAGGTAGCCACTGACAACGGTGAAACCCTTGCATAAGCTTGCCATGGAAAGGAGTAAGAAGGATTGGATGAAGACAGTAGGAAAGCAGAGAGACGGAAGGGACACAGCATCTTCATACACTTATCTGAAATTCCCACCAATGAATTACATAAGTATCTCTATCTTTATCTTTATGTTTTATTCGTATATCACCCATATCCATTTGAGTTTGCCTGACTAAGATTTACAAGGTGACCATAGCTTGCTTCATACCAACAATCTCTGTGGGATCGACCCTTACTCGCGTAAGGTTTATTACTTGGACGACCCAGTACACTTGCTGGTTGATGACATGTCATCATATACCCATTTTCTATGCTTTTTCATACAAGAAATTGATGATTTGTGCTTAAATATTGAATGCTTTTTGTACTTAAATGATATATTTTCTTGATATTTTAATTTTATAAATCTTGTAGGAAATAAGAAGAAAAAGAAGCAAAGAAGCACAAAAAAAGGAGAAAAAAGAGCTTTGGGGTACACTTTGAAGTTGGGGTACACTTTGGAGCCTTAGGCCACGCTTTTAAAAGCATGGCCCATGACCAAATCAAGGAAGGAAGCAGCCAGCACAATTCTGCCCTGCCCTTGCCAAGGGCAGGATCGTGATGCACATTAAGGATTGGAAGCAAAATTTTCGCTAAGTTAAAATCTGGACGCTCACAGCATGACCATGCCTCCTTCAAATGGCTATAACTTGAGCTACAGACGTCCAATTGATGTGCTTCCAGTTGCGTTGGAAAGCTGACATTCATAGCTTTCCAACGATATATAGAAATCCATATTTGGCGTCCAATTGAGGCAGGAACGAAAGGCATATTTAAGGGCCAAAAACAAGCGAAAATAAACCAAAATGCTTCCACCAAGGCTCGAAGAGGGAGACACAAGGAAACAAAGTGGCGCTCAATTTTCTGCCCTGCCCTCTTGGAGAGCAGGGCAATGTCGTGTTTTCTTCAAGAAAATTCAAGGAAAAATTGCAACAACTTCCTCCACCAAGTTTCGAACACAAGACCTCTAGGAAGTAAAGGCTTGGGCTTGGCACACACAAGGGCACCATGGCACGTCCCTGGCAGCCTCAGCGTGCGCACTCCACAATTTTGGCGCATCAAACTCTTCCTGCCCTACCCTTGGCACGGGCAGGGCAGCATCCTTGCGCACCAACAAGCATCATACGCACCAAGGAAAATTCTGCCGCGCCAAGCTCGCTCCTGGCCGCACCAAAAGCACGCACCATGCATCAATTTTCTGCCCTGCCCTCCACAAGGGCAGGGCAGCCTACTGGGAGCAACATGGGCCAAAATTCAACCAAATTTTCATTTAAATTCAATTCCTCTCCAAATTGAATCAAGGCCAACCAAACCCATTTCTCCTCAAATCCAAAGCAAGCAAAGCCCACTCAACATGACTCAAAGGCACATGAATCAATTAAATTAGGATTTTTATTTTTTATTTTGTTTTAATTTCATTTTCATTTTTTAAAGCCTATAAAAAGGCATCATTTTCATCTTTGAAAGGGGGCTCGAGACTTTATTTTTGAATTTTCCTTTCTACTTGCATTTTAATTTTGAACTTTGGAATTTCTTAGAGAATTAGGAAGGAGAATTGATCTCTCTTCCTCCTGGTTCCTTCTAAAGCTCTCTTAGTTTTCATTTCTGCTTTGGATCTTGGGTGAAGAATTGAAGAACTTCTGTTTCAATCTCACCTTGAGATCTCTTCTTTAATTTTCTGCATAATTGAATTCCACTTTCGGTTCATTTCTTCTTCTTCTGCTATTCTGCAATTTGCTTTCCTTTATTTCTCTTGCAATTGTTCTTGTTGGATCAAGGAAGGATTTGAGATCCAGACTTGTTATCTAGTCTCCTCCACTCCTGAGATCTTCAATCATTTTTAATTTGCTGCAACTTAAGCATTACTTTTCTGTTCTAAATTCTTCAAGGCATTTTTACTTTTCTGTTTAGATCTGTTGCATGATTTTGCACCTTTTACTTCTCTGTTTGATTGCTATTTACACTTTCCTGTTGAATTTTAATTCTCAGCACCCAACCCCCTTTACTTTTCATGCAATTTACATTTCTTGCAATTTAAGTTTCAGTTATTTTACTTTCTTGTTCTTTAAGTTTCAATGCAATTTACTTTCTGCACTTTATAATTCTTGCCATTTACAATTCTGTTGGCTACGATTTCACTCAATTCCACTTCAATGTTAGCTTGACTAAACTAATCACCCACTAAAGTTGCTTGATCCATCAATCCCTGTGGGATCGACCTCACTCTTGTGGGTACACTTGCCGGTTGGATATGTGTGTTGGAAATTCATTTTTCCACAAAAACACCATCAAGTTTTTGGCGCCGTTGCCGGGGATTGATTAGATCAACAATGATTAAGTGGGTGAGAAGTCTAGATCAAGCATTTTCTTTATTTTTGTTTTCTGTTTTAGATTGAAACCAAGGTGTTTGAGTTATTGCCTCACTAAGAAATTCTCATCTCTGATATGAGTAATTTCAATTTTCCTTGGTGTTGTGTTTTCCAAAATTTAAATGGAGTTCAACTCATCTTATGAGCAAACAAATTTTATGGGATATTACCCACCATCACCAATCTCTAATGGTGGTTGGGAATATCACCAAGAAATCACAGATTCTGAGCACTCCAATCCATGGAGATTTGCTTCACAGACACAAGATGAGCAAGAAAATCATATGGTATATTTTCTTCCACCACAAAATGATGGTAGTCATGATTCTAATGGTGGCTGGGTAGGAAATTCTAATGCTCCATATGATATTCATCCAAAGATATCATCACTTGACCATGCTTCAACAGAAAGCCTCTATCAAAATTCACTACCCACACAAACTTCCATGAACCAAAGCCTCTCAGAGCTCGAGACTTTATTTTTGAATTTTCCTTTCTACTTGCATTTTAATTTTGAACTTTGGAATTTCTTAGAGAATTAGGAAGGAGAATTGATCTCTCTTCCTCCTGGTTCCTTCTTGAGCACTCTTTACTTTTCTTGCTTTGGATCTTGGGTGAAGAATTGAAGAACTTCTGTTTCAATCTCACCTTGAGATCTCTTCTTTAATTTTCTGCATAATTAAATTTTACTTTCTGTTCATTTCTTCTTCTGCAATTTCTGCAATTTGCTTTCTTTTACTTCTTCTGCAATTGTTCTTGTTGGATCAAGGAAGGATTTGAGATCTAGACTTGTTATCTAGTCTCCTCCAATCCTGAGATCTTCAACATTCTTTTAAATTGCTGCAAATTAAGCACTGCTTTTCTGTTCTAAATTCTTCAAGGCATTTTTACTTTTCTGTTAAGATCTAGTTCCATTGAATCAATTCTCTACTCTTCTACTTGTTGCAATTTATTTTTCCTTAATTAATTTCTGCAATCCCACATCCCTGACCCATTTAAGATTCAAGCAATTTACATTTCTTGTCATTTAAGTTTCTGCAATTTACATTGCTTGTTCTTTAAGCTTCCTGCCTATTTACATTCTGCACTTTAAGTTCATTGCTATTTACATTTTGCTGCCACAATTCTCACTTAAATGTTAGCTTGACTAAACTAATCACCCACTAAAGTTGCTTGATCCATCAATCCCTGTGGGATCGACCTCACTCTTGTGAGTTATTATTACTTGATGCGACCCGGTACACTTGCCGGTTGGATTTGTGTGTTGGAAATTTATTTTTCCACAAAAACACCATCACTGGTTAGTTGTGCAAAGTTGTGTTTATGCCATGGTATTGAACACCAAGTTTTTGGATTCATTACCAGGGATTATTTGAATTGTGAAAAGTATTGATCACAATTTCGTGCACCAAGTTTTTGGCGCCGTTGCCGGGGATTGTTCGAGTTTTCGGCAAGCTTTTGGTCCGGTAACATCAGTGCCAAATTTCTGATCCGGCAACAGCACCAAGTTTTTGGCGCCGTTGCCGGGGATTGTTGAGTTTGGACAACTGACGGTTCATCTTGTTGCTTAGATTAGGTATTTTTTTTTCAGAGTTCTTAAGAATGAATTCTAGTGTTTCATGATGATCTGTTGAAGTCTGGCTGGCTGTGAAGCCATGTCTAATTCTATTGGACCGAGGTTTCAACCTATCATCACAAGAGCTTGTTGATTTCTATCAATCTTGCTGTTGGAGCAGTGATCTGCTAAGGCTTGGCTGGCCATTGGCCATGTCTAGTGTTTTGGACCGAAGCTTTCTTTGAAAGCTTGGCTGGCTGTGAAGCCATGTCTAATTCCTGGACCGGAGTTTTAGACTAAACATTGCACTAATTCCTGGAATTCTCATTAAGAATTTTGATATCTTTATTTTTTTTCATTCAATTTTCGAAAAATCACAAAAAAAAATTTTACAAAATCATAAAAGCAAAAAAAAAATATTTCTTGTTTGAGTTTAGTGTCTCATTTTAAGTTTGGTGTCAATTGCATACATTCATTCATGTGTCTTAAGTGATTTTCAAGTTATTCTTGATGATTTACTTGCTCTGATCTTTGAATTCTCTTGACTTGAGTGTTTTATGTGCCTCATATGCATTCTCATTTTGTTAGTGTCAGTAGTATACAAACTGCTAAGTTTAGTGTCTTGCATGCATTGTTATTTGATTTTAGTTGCATTTGATTATTCCTTATTATTAAAAATCCAAAAATTTTTTTAATTTGTGTCTTTTCAAGTCAATAATACAGAGAATTGAAGATTCAGAACATACAGCAGAGGAATTACACAGAAAAAGCTGGGCGTTCAAAACGCCCAGTGAGGAAGGCAAACTGGCGTTTAAACGCCAGCCAGGGTACCTGGCTGGGCGTTTAACGCCCAAAAGGGTAGTAGTTTGGGCGTTAAACGCCAGAATGTGAACCATTCTGGGCGTTTAACGCCAGGATGGCACAAGAGGGAAGATTTTGTTTTTAATGCAGATTTTTTTTAAGTTTTCAAACTTTTTCAAAATCAAATCTTTTTCAAATCATATCTTTTCAATCATATGTTTTCAAAATCAACTTCTTTCCATTTTCAAAGATACTTGCTATCAATTAATGATTTGATTCAACATTTCAAGTATGTTGCCTTTTCTGTTGAGAAAGGTTTAATGTTTGAATAATATCCTTTCTTGATAGCCAAGTCATTAATTTTTAAAATCAAATCTTTTTTAAAATGTTTTTCAAATCATATCTTCTCAATCACATCTTTTTAAACTAATCATATCTTCTTAACCACATCTTTTTCAAAATAGCTTTCAATCAAATCTTTTTGATTTCTAATTTCAAATTCTTTTTCAAAAATCACTTGATTTCTTTCCCACTTTTATTTTCGAAAATCAATTAGTGTTTTCCAAAATGTTTTCAAAATCCTTTACTTAATTTTCGAATACTACTTCCCTTCTTCTCACATCCTTCTATTTAGGGACTAACACTATTCCTTAATGCACAATTCGAACTCCATCTCTCTTGATAAGTTCGAATTTTCTACCTTTGCCCTCTATTTTTCTTTTCCTCTGACACCTCAAGGAATCTCTATACTGTGACATAGAGGATTCCACATTTTCTTGTTTTCTTCTCTTTCTTATGAGTAGAAGCAAAGACAAAAGCATTCTTGTTAAGGCTGATCCTGAACCTGAAAGGACCTTGAAGCAAAAGCTAAGAGAAGCTAAGGCACAATTCTCTGTAGAGGACCTAACCGAATTCTTCAAAGAAGAAGAACACATGGCAGCCGAAAACAACAACAATGCCAACAATGCAAGGAAGGTGCTGGGTGACTTTACTGCACCTACTCCCGACTTCTATGGGAGAAGCATCTCTATCCCTGCCATTGGAGCAAACAACTTTGAGCTTAAGCCTCAATTAGTTTCTCTAATGCAATAGAATTGCAAGTTTCATGGACTTCCGTTGGAAGATCCTCATCAGTTTTTAGCTGAATTCTTGAAAATCTGTGACACTGTCAAGACTAATGGGGTTGACCCTGAGGTCTACAGACTTATGCTATTCCCTTTTGCTGTAAGAGACAGAGCTAGGATATGGTTGGACTCACAACCTAAAGAAAGCCTGAACTCTTGGGAAAAGCTAGTCAATGCCTTCTTGGCAAAGTTCTTTCCACCTCAAAAATTGAGTAAGCTTAGAGTGGGAAACCTTCTGAAAGGAATCCTGTGATATGCTTGGGAAGGAGAATCCCTCTATGAAGCTTGGGAAAGATACAAACAATTAATCAGAAAGTGTCCCTCTGATATGCTTTCTGAATGGAGTGTCATAGGTATTTTCTATGATGGTCTCTCTGAACTATCCAAGATGTCTTTGGATAGCTCTGCTGGAGGATCTCTTCATCTGAAGAAGACGCCTACAGAAGCTCAAGAACTAATTGAAATGGTTGCAAATAACCAATTCATGTATACTTCTGAAAGGAATCCTGTGAACAATGGGACTAATCAGAAGAAAGGAGTTCTTGAGATTGATACTCTGAATGCCATATTGGCTCAGAACAAAATATTGACTCAACAAGTCAATATGATTTCTCAAAGTCTATCTGGAATGCAAAATGCACCAAATAGTACTAAGGAAGCTTCATCTGAAGAAGAAGCTTATGATCCTGAGAACCATTCAATGGAAGAGGTGAATTACCTGGGAGAACCCTATGGAAACACCTATAATCCTTCATGGAGAAATCATCCAAATTTCTCATGGAAGGATCAACAGAGACCTCAACAAGGTTTCAACAATAACAATGGTGGAAGAAACAGGTTTAGCAATGGCAAGCCTTTCCCATCATCTTCTCAGCAACAGACAGAGAGTTCTAAGCAGAGTAACTCTGACTTAGCAACCATGGTCTCTGATCTAATCAAAACCACTCAAAGTTTCATGACTGAAACAAGATCCTCCATTAGAAATTTGGAGGCACAAGTGGGTCAGCTGAGCAAGAAAGTTACTGAACTCCCTCCTAGTACTCTCCCAAGCAATACAGAAGAAAATCCAAAAGGAGAGTGCAAGGCCATCAACATGGCCGAATTTGAAGAGGAGGAAGAGGCAGTGAACACCACTGAGGAAGACCTCATTGGACGTCCACTGGCCTCCAATGAGTTCCCCAATGAGGAACCATGGGAATCTGAGGCTTAAAATGAGACCATAGAGATTCCATTGGACTTACTTCTGCCATTCATGAGCTCTGATGAGTATTCTTCCTCTGAAGAGGATGAGTATGTCACTGAAGAGCAAGTTTCTAAATACCTTGGAGCAATCATGAAGCTAAATGACAAGTTGTTTGGAAATGAGACTTGGGATGATGAACCCCCTTTGCTCACCAAAGAACTGGATGACTTGTCTAGGCAGAAATTACCTCAAAAGAGACAGGATCCTGGGAAGTTTTCAATACCTTGTACCATAGGCACCATGACCTTCAAGAAAGCCTTGTGTGACCTAGGGTCAAGTGTAAACCTCATGCCTCTCTCTGTAATGGAGAAGCTAGGGATCTTTGAGGTGCAAGCTGCAAAAATCTCACTAGAGATGGCAGACAACTCAAGAAAACAAGCCTATGGACTTGTAGAGGATGTTCTGGTAAAAGTTGAAGACCATTACATCCCTACTGATTTCATAATCCTAGAGACTGGGAAGTGCATGGATGAATCCATCATCCTTGGCAGACCCTTCCTAGCCACAGCAAAAGCTGTGATTGATGTTGATAGAGGAGAATTAATCATTCAAGTGAATGAAGAATCCTTTGTGTTTAAGGCTCAAGGATATCCCTCTGTCACCATGGAGAGGAAGCATGAAGAGCTTCTCTCAAAACAGAGTCAAACAGAGCCCCCACAGTCAAACTCTAAGTTTGGTGTTGGGAGGCCACTACCAACTTCTAAGTTTGGTGTTGAACCCCCACATTCAAACTCTAAGTTTGGTGTTGAGAGGTTCCAACATTGCTTTGAGCATCTGTGAGGCTCCATGAGAGCCCTCTGTCAAGCTACTGACATTAAAGAAGCGCTTGTTGGGAGGCAACCCAATGTTATATACTCTTTTGTTATTTTATGTTTTCTGTAGGTTGATGATCATGAGAAGTCACAAAATCAATTGAAAAAGCAAAAACAGAAAGAAAAACAGGAAGAAAAACAGCACACCCTGGAGGAAGAACCTACTGGCGTTTAAACGCCAGTAAGGCTAGAATATGGGCGTTTAACGCCCAGTCTGGCACCATTCTGGGCGTTTAACGCCAGAAAGGGGCACCAGACTGGCGTTAAACGCCAGAAAAGGGCAAGCACTTGGCGTTAAACGCCAGAAATGGGCACCAGCTCGGCGTTTAACGCCAGAATTGGCTCAAAACGCATTTTTGCATGCCATTTGGTGCAGGAATAACTTTTCCTTGACACCTCAGGATCTGTGGACCCCACAGGATCCCCATCTACCCCACCACACTCTCTCTTCTTCACCCATTCACCAATCACCTCAACACCTCTTCCCCAAAAACCCTTCACCTATCAAATCCCATCTTTCTCTTCACCACTCACATCCATCCTTCATACAACCCCACCTACCTCACCATTCAAATTCAAACCACTTTAACTCCCAAACCCACCCTCACATAACCGAACATCACCCTTCCCCCCACTCCTATATATACCCATCTTCACTCCTTCATTTTCCCACAACCTAAACACCACTTCTTCCCCTTTTTGGCCGAACACAAAGCCATTCCCTTCTCTCTCATTTCTTCTTCTTCTACTCTCTTCCTTCTTCTTTTGCTCGAGGACGAGCAAACCTTTTAAGTTTGGTGTGGTAAAAGCATTGCTTTTTGTTTTTCCATAACCATTTATGACATCCAAGGCCGGAGAAACCTCTAGAAAGAGGAAAGGGAAGGCAAAAGCTTCCACCTCCGAGTCATGGGAGATGGAGAGATTCATCTCAAGGGCGCATCAAGACCACTTCTATGAAGTTGTGGCCTTGAAGAAGGTGATCCCCGAGGTCCCTTTCAAACTCAAAAAGAGTGAATATCCGGAGATCCGACATGAGATCCGAAGAAGAGGTTGGGAAGTTCTTACCAACCCCATTCAACAAGTCGGAATCTTAATGGTTCAAGAGTTTTATGCCAATGCATGGATCACCAAGAACCATGATCAAAGAGTGAACCCGGATCCAAAGAATTGGCTTACTATGGTTCGGGGGAAATACTTGAATTTTAGTCCGGAAAATGTAAGGTTGGCATTCAACTTGCCCATGATGCAAAGAGATGAACATCCTTACACTAGAAGGGTCAACTTTGATCAAAGGTTGGACTAAGTCCTCACAGTCATATGTGAAGAGGGCGCCCAATGGAAGAGAGATTCAAGAGGGAAGCCGGTTCAACTGAGAAGGCATGACCTCAAGCCTGTGGCTAGGGGATGGTTGGAGTTTGGTGCACGAAATTGCAATCACACTTTTGCAACTCCGCACAACTAACCAGCAAGTGTACTGGGTCGTCCAAGTAATAAACCTTACGCGAGTAAGGGTCGATCCCACAGAGATTGTTGGTATGAAGCAAGCTATGGTCATCTTGTAAATCTTAGTCAGGCAAACTCAAATGGATATGGTGATGAACGCATAAAAACATAAAGATAAAGATAGAGGTACTTGTGTAATTCATTGGTAGGAACTTCAGATAAGCGCATGAAGATGCCTTCCCTTCCGTCTCTCTGCTTTCCTACTGTCTTCATCCAATCCTTCTTACTCCTTTCCATGGCAAGCTTATGCAAGGGTTTCACCGTTGTCAGTGGCTACCTCCCATCCTCTCAGTGAAAATGTTCCTATGCTCTGTCACAGCATGGCTAATCATCTGTCGGTTCTCGGTCAGGCCGGAATAGAATCCAGTGATTCTTTTGCGTCTGTCACTAACGCCCCGCCTGCTAGGAGTTTGAAGCACGTCACAGTCATTCAATCATTGAATCCTACTCAGAATACCACAGACAAGGTTAAACCTTCCGGATTCTCTTGAATGCCGCCATCAGTTCTAGCCTATACCACGAAGACTCTGATCTCACGGAATGGTTGGCTCGGTTGTCAGGCGAGCACTCGGTTGTCAGGCAATCAACCATGCATCGTGCAATCAGGAATCCAAGAGATATTCACCCAATCGAAGGTAGAACGGAGGTGGTTGTCAGTCACACGTTCATAGGTGAGAATGATGATGAGTGTCACGGATCATCACATTCATCAAGTTGAAGAACAAGTGATATCTTAGAACAAGAACAAGCGGAATTGAATGGAAGAACAATAGTAATTGCATTAATACTCGAGGTACAGCAGAGCTCCACACCTTAATCTATGGTGTGTAGAAACTCCACCGTTGAAAATACATAAGAACAAGGTCTAGGCATGGCCATGAGGCCAGCCTCCAAATGATCTAAGATAGCAAAACAATGAAGATAGCTACCCCTCGATGTCTCAATACAATAGTAAAAGGTCCTACTTATAGAAAACTAGTAGCCTAAGGTTTACAGAAATGAGTAAATGACATAAAAATCCACTTCCGGGCCCACTTGGTGTGTGCTTGGGCTGAGAAATGAAGAATTTTCGTGCAGAGACCTCTCTTGGAGTTAAACTCCAGCTTTTATGCCAGTTTGGGCGTTTAACTCCCATTTTGGTGCCAGTTCCAGCGTTTAACGCTGGGATTTCTGAGGGTGACTTTGAACGCCGGTTTGGGCCATCAAATCTTGAACAAAGTATAGACTATCATATATTGCTGGAAAGCCCAGGATGTCTACTTTCCAACGCCGTTGAGAGCGCGCCAATTGGGCTTCTGTAGCTCCAGAAAATCCGCTTCGAGTGCAGGGAGGTCAGAATCCAACAGCATCTGCAGTCCTTTTCAGTCTCTGAATCAGATTTTTGCTTAGGTCCCTCAATTTCAGCCAGAAAGTACCTGAAATCACAGAAAAACACACAAACTCATAGTAAAGTCCAGAAAAGTGAATTTTAACTAAAAACTAATAAAAATATACTAAAAACTAACTAGATCATACTAAAAACATACTAAAAACAATGCCAAAAAGCGTACAAATTATCCGCTCATCACAACACCAAACTTAAATTGTTGCTTGTCCTCAAGCAACTGAAAATCAACTAAGATAAAAAGAAGAGAATATGCAATGAATTCCAAAAACATCTATGAAGATCAGTATTAATTAGATGAGCGGGGCTTTTAGCTTTTTGTCTCTGAATAGTTTTGGCATCTCACTCTATCCTTTGAAATTCAGAATGATTGGCTTCTTTAGGAACTTAGAATCCAGATAGTGTTATTGATTCTCCTAGTAGAGTATGATGATTCTTGAACAAAGCTACTTATTGAGTCTTGGCTGTGGCCCAAAGCACTCTGTCTTCCAGTATTACCACCGGATACATACATGCCACAGACACATAATTGGGTGAACCTTTTCAGATTGTGACTCAGCTTTGCTAGAGTCCCCAATTAGAGGTGTTCAGGGTTCTTAAGCTCACTCTTTTTGCCTTGGATCACAACTTTATTTCTTTTTCTTTCTTTTTCTCCCCTTTTCTCTATTTTTTTCGATTTTTTTTCATTGCTTTTTCTTGCTTCAAGAATCATTTTTATGATTTTTCAGATCCTCAGTAACATGTCTCCTTTTTCATCATTCTTTCAAGAGCCAACATTCATGAACCACAAATTCAAGATACATATGCACTGTTTATGCATACATTCAGAAGACAAAAGTAATGCCACCACATCAAAATAATTAAACTGTTATAAAATTCAAAATTCATGCAATTCTTTTTCTTTTTCAATTAAGCACGTTTTTATTTAAGAGAGGTGATGGATTCATAGGACATTCATAACTTTAAGGCATAGACACTAAGACACTAATGATCACAAGACACAAACATAGATAAACATAAGCATGAAATTCGAAAAACAGAAGAATAAAGAACAAGGAAATCAAGGAACGGGTCCACCTTAGTGATGACGGCTCTTTCTTCCTCTTGAAGACCCTATGGAGTGCTTGAGCTCCTCAATGTCTCTTCCTTGTCTTTTTTGCTCCTCTTTCATGATTCTTTGATCTTCTCTAATTTCATGGAGGATGATGGAGTGTTCTTGGTGCTCCACCCTTAGTTGTCCCATGTTGGAACTCAATTCTCCTAGGGAGGTGTTTAGTTGCTCCCAATAGTTTTGTGGAGGAAAGTGCATCCCTTGAGGTATCTCAGGGATCTCATGATGAGTGGGGTCTCTTGTGTGCTCCATCCTCTTCTTAGTGATGGGCTTGTCCTCATCAATGGGGATGTCTCCCTCTATGTCAACTCCAACTGAATAACAAAGGTGACAAATGAGATGAGGGAAGGCTAACCTTGCCAAGGTAGAGGACTTGTCCGCCACCTTATAGAGCTCTTGAGCTATAACCTCATGAACTTCGATTCCTTCTCCAATCATGATAGCCCCGTCTATGGTAACTTCGGACCGGTTGCTAGTGGGAATGATTGAGCGTTGGATAAACTCCAACCATCCTCTAGCCACGGGTTTGAGGTCATGCCTTCTCAATTGAACCGGCTTCCCTCTTGAATCTCTCTTCCATTGGGCGCCCTCTTCACATATGATTGTGAGGACTTGGTCCAACCTTTGATCAAAGTTGACCCTTCTAGTGTAAGGGTGTTCATCTCCTTGCATCATGGGCAAATTGAATGCCAACCTTACACTTTCCGGACTAAAATCCAAGTATTTCCCCCGAACCATAGTAAGATAATTCTTTGGATCCGGGTTCACACTTTGATCATGGTTCTTGGTGATCCATGCATTGGCATAGAACTCTTGAACCATCAAGATTACGACTTGTTGAATGGGGTTGGTAAGAACTTCCCAACCTCTTCTTCGGATCTCATGTTGGATCTCCGGATGTTCACCCTTTTTGAGTGAAAAAGGGACCTCGGAGATCACCTTCTTCAAGGCCACAACTTCATAGAAGTGGTCTTGATGCACCCTTGAGATGAATCTCTCCATCTCCCATGACTCGGAGGTGGAAGCTTTTGCCTTCCCTTTCCTCTTTCTAGAGGTTTCTCCGGCCTTGGATGCCATAAATGGTTATGGAAAAACAAAAAGCAATGCTTTTACCACACCAAACTTAAAAGGTTTGCTCGTCCTCGGGCAAAAGAAGAAAGAAGAGAGTAGAAGAAGAAGAAAGGAGGAAGAAGGGAGTGTCTATGTGTTCGGCCAAAAAGGGGAAGAAGTAGTGTTTAGGTTGTGTGAAAATGAAGGAGTGAAGGAGGGTTTATATAGGAGAGGGGGAAGGGTAGGGTTCGGTCATTTGAGTGTGGGTTTGGGTGGGAAAGTGGTTTGAATTTGAATGGTGAGGTAGGTGGGGTTTTATGAAGGATGGATGTGAGTGGTGAAGAGAAAGATGGGATTTGATAGGTGAAGGGTTTTTGGGGAAGAGGTGTTGAGGTGATTGGTGAATGGGTGAAGAAGAGAGAGTGGTGGGATAGGTGGGGTCCTGTGGGGTCCACAGATCCTGAGGTGTCAAGGAAAAGTCATCCCTGCACCAAATGGCAAGCAAAATCTCGATTTGTGCCAATTCTGGCGTTAAACGCCGGGCTGGTGCCCATTTCTGGCGTTTAACGCCAGCTTCTTGCCCTTTTCTGGCGTTTAACGCCAGTCTGGTGCCCCTTTCTGGCGTTAAACGCCCAGAATGGTGCCAGGCTGGGCGTTAAACGCCCAACAGCTAGCCTCACTGGCGTTTAAACGCCAGTAGGTGCGTCCTCCAGGGTGTGCTATTTTTCTTCCTGTTTTTCATTCTGTTTTTGCTTTTTTCATTGATTTTGTGACTTGTTATGATCATCAACCTACAAAAAATATAAAATAACAAAAGAAAATAGTTAATTATAAAACATTGGGTTGCCTCCCAACAAGCGCTTCTTTAATGTCATTAGCTTGACAGAGGACTCTTATGGAGCCTCAGAAATGCTCAGAGTTATGTTGGAACCTCCCAACACCAAACTTAGAGTTTGACTGTGGGGGCTCTGTTTGGATCTGTTTTGAGAGAAGCTCTTCATGCTTCCTCTCCATGATGACAGAGGGATATCCTTGGCCTTAAACACCAAGGATTCTTCATTCACTTGAATGATCAACTCTCCTCTATCAACATCAATCACAGCCCTTGCTGTGGCTAGGAAGGGTCTGCCAAGGATGATGGATTCATCCATGCACTTCCCAGTCTCTAGGACTATAAAATCAGTAGGGATGTAATGGTCTTCAACTTTAACCAGAACATCCTCTACAAGTCCATGGGCTTGTTTTCTTGAGTTGTCTGCCATCTCTAGTGAGATTTTTACAGCTTGTACCTCAGAGATCCCTAACTTCTCCATTACAGAGAGAGGCATGATGTTTACACTTGACCCTAAGTCACACAAGGCCTTCTTGAAGGTCATGGTGCCTATGGTACAAGGTATTGAAAACTTCCCAGGATCCTGTCTCTTTTGAGGCAGTTTCTGCCTAGACAAGTCATCCAGTTCCTTGGTGAGCAAAGGGGATTCATCCTCCCAAGTCTCATTTCCAAATAACTTGTCATTTAGCTTCATGATTGCTCCAAGGTATTTAGCAACTTGCTCTTCAGTGACATACTCATCCTCTTCAGAGGAAGAATACTCATCAGAGCTCATGAATGGCAGAAGTAAGTCCAATGGAATCTCTATGGTCTCAGTTTGAGCCTCAGATTCCCATGGTTCCTCATTGGGGAACTCATTGGAGGCCAGTGGACGCCCAGTGAGGCCTTCCTCAGTGGCGTTCACTGCCTCTCCTTCCTCCCAAAATTCGGCCATGTTGATGGCCTTGCACTCTCCTTTTGGATTTTCTTCTGTATTGCTTGGGAGAGTACTAGGAGGGAGTTCAGTAATTTTCTTGCTCAGCTGACCCACTTGTGCCTCCAAATTTCTAATGGAGGATCTTGTTTCAGTCATGAAACTTTGAGTGGTTTTGATCAGATCAGAGACCATGGTTGCTAAGTCAGAGTTATTCTGCTTAGAACTCTCTGTCTGTTGCTGAGAAGATGATGGAAAAGGCTTGCTATTGCTAAACCTGTTTCTTCTACCATTATTGTTGTTGAAACCTTGTTGGGGTCTCTGTTGATCCTTCTATGAAAAATTTGGATGATTTCTCCATGAAGGATTATAGGTGTTTCCATAGGGTTCTCCCATGTAATTCACCTCTTCCATTGAAGGGTTTCAGGATCATAAGCTTCTTCCTCAGATGAAGCCTCCTTAGTACTGCTTGGTGCATTTTGCATTCCAGACAGACTTTGAGAAATCATATTGACTTGTTGAGTCAATATTTTATTCTGAGCCAATATGGCATTCAGAGTGTCAATCTCAAGAATTCCTTTCTTCTGACTAGTCCCATTGTTCACAGGATTTCTTTCAGAAGTGTACATGAATTGGTTATTTGCAACCATTTCAATCAGTTCTTGAGCTTCAGTAGGCGTCTTCTTCAGATGAAGAGATCCTCCTGCAGAGCTATCCAAAGACATCTTGGATAGTTTAGAGAGACCATCATAGAAAATACCTATGATGCTCCATTCAGAAAGCATATCAGAAGGACACTTTCTGATTAATTGTTTGTATCTTTCCCAAGCTTCATAGAGGGATTCTCCTTCCTTCTGTCTGAAGGTTTGGACTTCCACTCTAAGCTTACTCAATTTTTGAGGTGGAAAGAACTTTGCCAAGAAGGCATTGACTAGCTTTTCCCAAGAGTCCAGGCTTTCTTTAGGTTGAGAGTCCAACCGTGTTCTAGCTCTGTCTCTTACAGCAAAAGGGAATAGCATAAGTCTGTAGACCTCAGGGTCAACCCCATTAGTCTTGACAGTGTCATAGATTTGCAAGAACTCAGCTAAGAACTGATGAGGATCTTCCAATGGAAGTCCATGGAACTTGCAATTCTGTTGCATTAGAGAAACTAATTGAGGCTTAAGCTCAAAGTTGTTTGCTCCAATGGCAGGGATAGAGATGCTTCTCCCATAGAAATCGGGAGTAGGTGCAGTAAAGTCACCCAGCACCTTCCTTGCATTGTTGGCATTGTTGTTTTCGGCTGCCATGTGTTCTTCTTCTTTGAAGAATTCGGTCAGGTCCTCTAAAGAGAGTTGTGCTTTGGCTTCTCTTAGCTTTCTCTTCAAGGTCTTTTCAGGTTCAGGATCAGCCTTAACAAGAATGCCTTTGTCTTTGCTCCTGCTCATATGAAAGAGAAGAGAACAAGAAAATGTGGAATCCTCTATGTCACAGTATAGAGATTCCTTAAAGTGTCAGAGGAAAAGAAGAGTAGAAGACAGAAGTAGAAAATTCGAACTTATCAAAGAAGATGGAGTTCGAATTTTGCATTAAGGGATAGTGTTAGTCCATAAATAGAAGGATGTGAGAAGGAGGGAAGTAATTTTCGAAAATTAAGTAAAAGATTTTGAAAACATTTTTGAAAACAATACTTGATTTTCGAAAATGAAAGTGGAAAAGAAATCAAGTGATTTTTAAAAAGATTTTAAAATTAGAAATCAAAAAGATTTGATTGAAAACTATTTTGAAAAAGATGTGGTTAAGAAAATATGATTAGTTTTAAAAAGATGTGATTGAGAAGATATGATTTGAAAAACATTTTAAAAAAAGATTTGATTTTGAAAATTAAAAACTTGACTAACAAGAAAAGATATGATTCAAACATTAAACCTTCCTCAACAGAAAAGGCAACATGCTTGAAGTGTTGAATCAAATCATTAATTGATAGTAAGTATCTTTGAAAATGGAAAGAAATTGATTTTGAAAACACATGATTGAAAAGATATGATTTGAAAAAGATTTGATTTTGAAAAACTTTGAAAACCTGAAAAAAAATTGCATTGAAAAACAGAATCTTCCCTCTTGTGCCATCCTGGCGTTAAACGCCCAGAATGGTGCACATTCTGGCGTTTAACGCCCAAAACTATACCCTTTTGGGCGTTAAACGCCCAACCAGGTACCCTGGCTGGCGTTTAAACGCCAGTCTGTCCTTCTTCACTGGGCGTTTTGAACGCCCAACTTTTCTGTGTAATTCCTCTGCTGTATGTTCTGAATCTTTAATTTCTCTGTAGTATTGACTTGAGAAGACACAAATAAAAAATATTTTTGGATTTTTAATAATAAGGAAAAATCAAAATGCAACAAGAATCAAATAACTATGCATGCAAGACACCAAACTTAGCAGTTTGTATACTACTGACACTAATGAGAATGCATATGAGACACATAAAACACTCAAGTCAAGAGAATTCAAAGATCAGAGTAAGAAATCATCAAGAATTATTTGAAGATCCTTAAGAACACATGAATGGATGCATGCAATTGACACCAAACTTAACATGAGACACTAGACTCAAACAAGAAATTTTTGGATTTTATGATTTTTTTGATTTTTTTGTGTTTTTCGAAAATTAAGTGGAAAAAGATATCAAAATTCTTAATGAGAATCCCAGGAATTATGCAATGTTAGTCTATAGCTTCAGTCTAAAGGAATTAGACATGGTCAGCCAAGCTTCAGCAGAACATTGCATTCAAGAGCTAAATTGATGAAGATCAATCAGCTTTGGTGATGATAAGAACATCACCTTGAAACACTAGAATTCATTCCTAAGAACTCTGAAGAAAAAAAATACCTAATCTAAGCAACAAGATGAACCGTCAGTTATCCAAACTCAACAATCCCCGGCAACGGCGCCAAAAACTTGGTGCACGAAATTGCAATCACACTTTTGCAACTCCGCACAACTAACCAGCAAGTGTACTGGGTCGTCCAAGTAATAAACCTTACGCGAGTAAGGGTCGATCCCACAGAGATTGTTGGTATGAAGCAAGCTATGGTCATCTTGTAAATCTTAGTCAGGCAAACTCAAATGGATATGGTGATGAACGCATAAAAACATAAAGATAAAGATAGAGGTACTTATGTAATTCATTGGTAGGAACTTCAGATAAGTGCATGAAGATGCCTTCCCTTCCGTCTCTCTGCTTTCCTACTGTCTTCATCCAATCCTTCTTACTCCTTTCCATGGCAAGCTTATGCAAGGGTTTCACCGTTGTCAGTGGCTACCTCCCATCCTCTCAGTGAAAATGTTCCTATGCTCTGTCACAGTATGGCTAATCATCTGTCGGTTATCGGTCAGGCCGGAATAGAATCCAGTGATTCTTTTGCGTCTGTCACTAACGCCCCGCCTGCTAGGAGTTTGAAGCACGTCACAGTCATTCAATCATTGAATCCTACTCAGAATACCACAGACAAGGTTAAACCTTCCGGATTCTCTTGAATGGCGCCATCAGTTCTAGCCTATACCACGAAGACTCTGATCTCACGGAATGGTTGGCTCGGTTGTCAGGCGAGCACTCGGTTGTCAGGCGATCAACCATGCATCGTGCAATCAGGAATCCAAGAGATATTCACCCAATCGAAGGTAGAACGGAGGTGGTTGTCAGTCACACGTTCATAGGTGAGAATTATGATGAGTGTCACGGATCATCACATTCATCATGTTGAAGAACAAGTGATATCTTAGAACAAGAACAAGCGGAATTGAATGGAAGAACAATAGTAATTGCATTAATACTCGAGGTACAGCAGAGCTCCACACCTTAATCTATGGTGTGTAGAAACTCCACCGTTGAAAATACATAAGAACAAGGTCTAGGCATGGCCATGAGGCCAGCCTCCAAATGATCTAAGATAGCATAACAATGAAGATAGCTACCCCTCGATGTCTCAATACAATAGTAAAAGGTCCTACTTATAGAAAACTAGTAGCCTAAGGTTTACAGAAATGAGTAAATGACATAAAAATCCACTTCCGGGCCCACTTAGTGTGTGCTTGGGCTGAGAAATGAAGAATTTTCGTGCAGAGACCTCTCTTGGAGTTAAACGCCAGCTTTTATGCCAGTTTGGGCGTTTAACTCCCATTTTGGTGCCAGTTCCAGCGTTTAACGCTGGGATTTCTGAGGGTGACTTTGAACGCCGGTTTGGGCCATCAAATCTTGGGCAAAGTATGGACTATCATATATTGCTGGAAAGCCCAGGATGTCTACTTTCCAACGCCGTTAAGAGCGCGCCAATTGGGCTTCTGTAGCTCCAGAAAATCCGCTTCGAGTGCAGGGAGGTCAGAATCCAACAGCATCTGCAGTCCTTTTCAGTCTCTGAATCAGATTTTTGCTCAGGTCCCTCAATTTCAGCCAGAAAATACCTGAAATCACAGAAAAACACACAAACTCATAGTAAAGTCCAGAAAAGTGAATTTTAACTAAAAACTAATAAAAATATACTAAAAACTAACTAGATCATACTAAAAACATACTAAAAACAATGCCAAAAAGCGTACAAATTATCCGCTCATCAGAGTTCATCCAACGCTCAATCATTCCCACTAGCAACCGGTCCGAAGTTACCATAGACCGGGCAATCATGATTCATAGCATCATGATTGGAGAAGAAATAGAAGTTCATGAGGTTATAGCCCAAGAACTTTATAAGGTGGCGGACAAGTCCTCTACCTTGGCAAGGTTAGCCTTTCCTCACCTCATTTGTCACCTCTGTTATTCAGTTGGAGTTGACATAGAGGGAGACATTCCCATTGATGAGGACAAGCCCATCACTAAGAAGAGGATGGAGCACACAAGAGACCCCACTCATCATGAGATCCCTGAGATTCCTCAAGGGATGCACTTTCCTCCACAAAACTATTGGGAGCAACTAAACACCTCCCTAGGAGAATTGAGTTCCAACATGGGACAACTAAGGGTGGAGCACCAAGAGCATTCCATTCTCCTCCATGAAATTAGAGAAGATCAAAGAATCATGAGAGAGGAGCAACAAAGACAAGGAAGAGACATTGAGGAGCTCAAGCACTCCATAGGATCTTCAAGAGGAAGAACAAGCCGCCATCACTAAGGTGGACCCGTTCTTTAATCTCCTTGTTCTTTATTTTCTGTTTTTTGAATTTTAGTGCTTATGTTTATCTATGTTTGTGTCTTGTGATCATTAGTGTCTTAGTGTCTATGCCTTAAAGTTATGAATGTCCTATGAATCCATCACCTTTCTTGAATGAAAAATGTTCTTAATTGAAAAAGAGAAGAATTGCATGAATTTTGAATTTTATAACAGTTTAATTATTTTGATGTGGTGGCAATATTTTTGTTCTCTGAATGTATGCTTAAACAGTGCATATGTCTTTTGAATTTGTGGTTCATGAATGTTGGCTCTTGAAAGAATGATGAAAAAGGAGACATGTTACTGAGAATCTGAAAAATCATAAAAATGATTCTTGAAGCAAGAAAAAGCAGTGAATACAAAAAAAGAAAAAGAAGTAGAAAAAAAAGAGAGAAGAAAGAGAAAAGAAAGCGAAAAAAAAAGGAGAGAGAAAAGAAAGAAATAAAGTTGTGATCCAAGGCAGAAAGAGTGTGCTTAAGAACCCTGGACACCTCTAATTGGGGACTCTAGCAAAGCTGAGTCACAATCTGAAAAGGTTCACCCAATTATGTGTCTGTGGCATGTATGTATCCGGTGGTAATACTGGAAGACAGAGTGCTTTGGGCCACGGCCAAGACTCAATAAAGTAGCTATGTTCAAGAATCATCATACTCAACTAGGAGAATCAATAACACTATCTGGATTCTGAGTTCCTAAAGAAGCCAATCATTCTGAATTTCAAAGGATAGAGTGAGATGCCAAAACTATTCAGAGGCAAAAAGCTAAAAGCCCCGCTCATCTAATTAATACTGATCTTCATAGATGTTTTTGGAATTCATTGCATATTCTCTTTATCTTATTTGATTTTCAGTTGCTTGAGGACAAGCAACAATTTAAGTTTGGTGTTGTGATGAGCAGATAATTTGTACGCTTTTTGGCATTGTTTTTAGTATGTTTTTAGTATGATCTAGTTAGTTTTTAGTATGTTTTTATTAGTTTTTAGTTAAAATTCACTTTTCTGGACTTTACTATGAGTTTGTGTGTTTTTCTGTGATTTCAGGTATTTTCTGGCTGAAATTGAGGGACCTGAGCAAAAATCTGATTCAGAGACTAAAAAGGACTGCAGATGCTGTTGGATTCTGACCTCCCTGTACTCGAAGTGGATTTTCTGGAGCTACAGAAGACCAATTGGCGCGCTCTCAACGGCATTGGAAAGTAGACATCCTGGGCTTTCCAGCAATATATGATAGTTTATACTTTGCCCAATATTTGATGGCCCAAACCGGCGTTCAAAGTCACCTTCAGATTTCCCAGCGTTAAACGCCAGAACTGGCACAAGAATGGGAGTTAAACGCCCAAACTGGCACCAAAGCTGGCGTTTAACTCCAAGAAGAGTCTCTACACGAAAATGCTTCAATGCTCAGCCCAAGCACACACCAAGTGGTCCCGGAAGTGGATTTTTATGTCATTTACTCATCTCTGTACACCCTAGGCTACTAGTTCTCTATATATAGGACCTTTTACCATTGTATTATCATCTTGGTAGCTACCTTTGTTCTTATGCTATCTTAGATCATTGGGAGGCTGGCCTCACGGCCATGCCTAGACCTTGTTCTTATGTATTTTCAACGGTGGAGTTTCTACACACCATAGATTAAGGTGTGGAGCTCTGCTGTACCTCGAGTATTAATGCAATTACTATTGTTCTTCTACTCAATTCCGCTTGTTCTTGTTCTAAGATACCACTTGTTCTTCAACTTGATGAATGTGATGATCCGTGACACTCATCATCATTCTCACCTATGAACGTGTGACTGACAACCACCTCCGTTCTACCTTCGATTGGGTGAATATCTCTTGGATTCCTGATACACGATGCATGGTTGATCGCCTGACAACCGAGTGCTCGCCTGACAACCGAGCCAGCCATTCCGTGAGATTAGAGTCTTCGTGGTATAGGCTAGAACTGATGGCGGCATTCAAGAAAATCTGGAAGGTCTAACCTTGTCTGTGGTATTCTGAGTAGGATTCAATGATTGAATGACTGTGACGTGCTTCAAACTCCTGAAGGCGGGGCGTTAGTGACAGACGCAAGAGAATCACTGGATTCTATTCCGGCCTGATTGAGAACCGACAGATGGATAGCCATGCCGTGACAGGGTGCGTTGAACATTTCCACTGAGAGGATGGGAGGTAGCCACTGACAACGGTGAAACCCTTGCATAAGCTTGCCATGGAAAGGAGTAAGAAGGATTGGATGAAGACAGTAGGAAAGTAGAGAGACGGAAGGGACACAGCATCTTCATACACTTATCTGAAATTCCCACCAATGAATTACATAAGTATCTCTATCTTTATCTTTATGTTTTATTCGTATATCACCCATATCCATTTGAGTTTGCCTTACTAAGATTTACAAGGTGACCATAGCTTGCTTCATAACAACAATCTCTGTGGGATCGACCCTTACTCGCGTAAGGTTTATTACTTGGACGACCCAGTACACTTGCTGGTTAGTTGTGCGAAGTTGTGTTTATGCCATGGTATTGAACACCAAGTTTTTGGATTCATTACCGGGGATTATTTGAATTGTGAAAAGTATTGATCACAATTTCGTGCACCAGGCTGAGCCCGACGTGGGGATCCTGAATGGCCCAGACGGTGTTGTTGAGGCTGTTCTGATCTCAGTCATCCCTCCTACTCCTCAAGATGCAACGACCAGGGCGAAGCTGGACCTTTTGTGATTCTCTCTTTTATTTGTCCTTTTACTTTGTATTGATGCGGTCCGACTTGTTGACCTTTTGAACCCTTGGTTTTGTAACTATTTGCATAACTCTTCTGACACTTTATAGTTGCTTCTTAGCAGCTTTTGTTTTTAATCAAAACACTTTTACTCCTAGGTTGCGGTGGGGGCAACCTTTGAGTCTTTAATGTTTTTATTTTTGTGTTTGACTGTTCTGGTGGTGCGCTGGCAGATCCTGGTGAAGTGCTTTCACCTTTAGGTTGTTTTCTTAACTGTTGTATGACCTTATGTTTTGGTGATGGCATCCCTTCATGAGTTCTTATGTTCTAGGATTTAGGCGTTTGGAGCTTTCAGGGCTGGCATCCTTTGAGGTAGTGTTTGTTCTATGAACTTCTACCTTTGCCTTTTTGGACTACAACTTTTATTTTTTTTTGGCGATGTCGTCCTTTGTTGGTTGGTGTTGTGGGCTTTGTTTTCAGTCGGCGTTTCTTTGACGATCTCGTGGTAGTGTTCTTTCGTGAACTTCTACCTTCTTCTAGCTTTGCATGTGTTTAGTGTTGCTCCGTTTTTAGGCATTTTAGTCCTTCGCCACTTGACCTTTGTCGGCTTTTAGTCAATTCCAATAACTTTTTGGGTAGCGTTCTTTAACTAGAACCCCCTTTTTAGTTTATTCAGACGACTTTTAAGCCTTATTCGGACTTTGAGAGTGCCTTTGCTTTTTAAGTAATGTCCTTTTCGAACTTTTACCCTTCTAGCTTAGCACTTTGGCACTAGGTTTTTCAACCTTTTTGGCCTTTGTATGGAGTTATTCCCTTTTTAGTGATCCTTTTAGATGGTCCGACTTTTCGGTCAGGCCTTTCAAAGTTATTTTTAGTAACCCTTTTTTATCCGACCTCGTCAGGTCATTTTATATGGGTTACTTTTATAACTTCTTGCATTAATTTGAGTTTTTTCGGTTCACTTTGCCGACCTTTGTGGTCGGGTAATGAATTTTGCGTTTTGTTGAACCTAAATTAATGCATCTTGGTAGGAAACTTTTTAGGGAATCTGTAATTTTTATTAGAAGTAAAGTATAAAGAAAGAATGAAAATAAGAGTATGTACATATGAGGGCTTACCCTGGTATTCGGGCAGCCTATAGGTCTTGGCCTGACGCCTCATTAAAAAACCCTTTAGTGGGAAAAAGAGCACGCCTTCGCCCGAGACCCTTTTCTAGCTGTAGTACCTTCTTAGATTACAAGCGTGCCACGACTTCAGGAGCTCTTGCCCTTGGAGGTCGACCACCCTATAGTAACCCTTTCCTAGTACTTCTGTGATCCGGTAGGGGCCTTTCCAATTTGCTGCCAGCTTTTCGTCTCCTGATCGACCTGCTCTAATATCGTTTCGGATGAGGATGAGGTCATTGGTAGCGAAGCTTCGTTGGACTACCTTCCGCTTATATCCTGAGGCCATTCAACATTTTAGGGCTTCCTCCCTAATCTGAGTTCTTTCTCGGACCTTTGAAAGCAGGTCGAGTTCTTTCCTTTGTGCTCGGGAGTTGGTATCCTCATTGTAAATGATCATCCTAGGAGATCTTTTCTCTATTTCTACGAGGATCATTGTCTCCGTTCTGTAAGCAGGTCGGAAGGGTGACTCCCCGGTAGTGGAGTGTGGCGTTGTCCGGTATGCCCATAGGACTTGCGGGAGCTCTTCGACCCAGGCTCCTTTTGCGTCCTGCAGTCGAAGTTTTAACCTAGCCAATATGACTTTATTAGCGGCTTTCGCCTGTCCGTTGGCTTGTGGGTGTTCTACTGAGGTGAACTGGTGCTTGATTTTCAGATCAGCTACCAGGTTTCTAAAGCCCGTGTCAGTGAACTGAGTACCATTATCCGTGGTGATGGAGTAGGGAACCCCGAACCTTGAGACAATATTTCTATATAAAAACTTCCGACTTCTTTGGGCAGTGGCGGCGGCCAATTGCTCTGCCTCAATCCATTTCTTGAAGTAGTCTATTCCTACAATGAGGAATTTGACCTGCCCTAATCCTTGGGGGAATGGTGCGAGGAGGTCGAGCCCCCACTTTACGAACGGCCAAGGTGAAGTGACGCAAATGACCTCTTCGGGTGGAGCGATATGGAAGTTAGCATGCTTCTGGCATGGGGGCACATTTTGACGAACTCTATTGCTTCCTTCTATAAGGTCGGCCAGTAGAAGCTGACTCGGAGGGCCTTTTTGGATAGAGCCCGCCCTCCGAGGTGGTTGCCGCAGATGCCACTATGAACTTCCTCCAAGACCTCCATTGTGGCAAAGGTCGGGACGCACTTGAGGAGGGGTGTTGAAATCCCTCTTCTGTATAGGATGTCGTCTACCAAGGTGTAATATTGTGCTTCCCTTGTGAACCTTTTTGCTTCCATTTTATCTGTGGGAAGTGTTTTAGATTTGAGGTAGTTGATTTTGGTGGTCATCTACCCTTGGTTCTAGTCGGATATGCTTAGAACCTTCTCTTCCTCCGAGGTTGATAAATTTTGTAGGGTTTCTTGGATGAGGCTTCTGTTATTGCCCCCTGGTTTGGTGCTGGCTAGTTTTGAAAGTGCGTCGGCTCGGACATTTTGTTCTCGAGGTATATGTCGGATCTGGTATCCCTTGAATTTCCCAAGCTGTTCTCTGGTTTTGTCTAGGTATTTTTTCTTGGTGGGATCCTTTACCTGGTAGCTTCCTTTTATTTGTGAGGTGACTACTTGTGAATCATTGAAGATGGTAAGCATTTGGGCTTCGACTTCTCTAACCAGCTTCAGACTAGCCAGTAGGGCCTCATACTTGGCATGATTATTTGACCCGGGGAACTCGAACCTTAAGGAGCGTTCGAGTTGGGTCCCTTGGTCACTTTCTAGAATAACACCGGCCCCACTCCTGGCTTTGTTTGATGTGTAAGAATCGGATTTTTCATGGATAAAATCATTTAAATGCCCAAATTGAATTTCGGAAAGTTAGGATGAGAATTTGAGAATTTAAATATGATTTTTGGACTCGGTAGTTCTTCTAAGTCCGGAAATGTGTTTTCTGCAAAAAACTATGAAAAACTGCGAACCGATTGAACCGATTTAAGTTTACCCGGTACCGTTGATAAACCACTATTTTATGGTTTATATTATGTTTAATTAAGTGGTTTTTATCAGCTTTTTACCCACTTATTCATATGAATTGCATGATATTACAATTCCTTCCCAAATTTATTCTATGACTAAAAGCTTGCTTCTTAAAGCTTTAAATTATGTATTTTAATTTCTCTTTTATACCATTCGATGCCTTGATATGTGTATTAAGTGTTTCAGGCTTCATAGGGCAGAAATGGCTGAGAGAATAGAGAGGAAGCTTGCAAAAAGGGAAGGAACACAAGAGATAAAAGAGACAACCAACGGACAGCGACACGCACGGATGGCTGACGCGTACGCACGATTTGGACAAAATCACAGTGACGGATGGCTGACGCATACCCGTGCGTTGGAGTTCGCACAAATGACGCAAGTGTGTGCCTGACGCGCACGCGTGGAGAGGAAAATCGTCAAACGACGCGTACGCGTGAGTGACGCGTATGCGTGACATGCACGATCTGCAGAAATTACAGAATACGCTGAAGACAATTTTGGGCCGCGTTTTGACCCTGACTTTGGCCCAGAAACACAGATTAAAGTCAGGGAACATGTAGAGACCCAAGATATCAGATCATAATTCACTTTTCATAATTTAGATGTAGTTTTTAGAGAGAGAGGCTCTCTCCTCTCTCTTAGGATTAGGATTAGGATTCCTTTTAAAGGATTTAGGAATATTTTCATCTTCTTCAATTACAGGTTCGATGTTCCTTTTATTTATTTTCTCAATTTAGTTTGTGAACTCTTTATGTTTAGATTGATTTTCTATTTAATATAATTTGAGGTATTTCAGACTCATGATTGCTTTCTTCTATTTATTATATAAATAATTTAGATTTTTCTCTTTTGGCTTTGGTTGACTAATTGGTAACTCTTGAGTTGTCAAACTCATCGTGATTGATGATTGTTATCTTTGCTGATTGATTTAAATTCTTATAACTCTAGTCTTTTCTTAGGAGTTGACTAGGACTTTAGGTGTTAAATTGATTTATCCACTTAACTTACCTTCATAGTTAGGGGTTGACTGAGTGGGAGCAAAAATATAATTCTCATCACCATTGATAAGGATAACTAGGATAGGACTTCCAATTTTCATACCTTGCCAAGAGCTTTTCTAGTCATTTAATTTTCATTACCATTTACTATTCTTGCTTTTTATTTTATACATTAAAACCCAAAAATATACCTTTTTCCATAACCAATAATAAATCACACTTCCTTACAATTCCTTGAGAAGACGACCCGAGGTTTGAATACTTCGGTTATAAATTTCATTGGGTTTTGTTACTTGTGACAACCAAACGTTTGTACGAAAGGATTTTTTGTTGGTTTAGAAGCTATACTTACAACGCGATCATATTTGTGAATTTCTTTACCGATAGAAAATCTGTTCATCAATCGCACAAGAAAAAAATGGAAACCGTAAAAAACCTTAGAAAAACATTAGAAATGGAAAATCGGGCGTTAGTGTTAAAGGTTTGGCCCAAAAGTGAGCCAAACGGGCTAAAAATGCTAACAGGTTGGACCGGGTCTAAGTTGGGCCCAAACCTAACACTATATAAATCCATTAAGTGGCCATTTCAGCCACTTAAACACCACACCAGCAGTAGCAGCGTGAATAGAAGAGAGGAGAGGTGAGGGTTTCATTCACTATTCATCTTCTCCTTCTTTCTCTTATAACTTGAGCTATGGTGCTCCAATTTACGTGCCATCTGTGGCTACGCGTTTCTTGTGAAGAGCTCTACAAAACCCATGTAAGAAACTGGTAAGGAAGATCGAACCTCTCTCAGTTTCTCTCTTCAAAATTTTGGGTTTATTAGGGCTTTGGGTTAAAGGAGTTTGTGATTTTGGATGTTTGGGTTTGCTCTAATCCTTGCTTAGCATTAGATTTTTGCTACCAAATCTGTTGGAAAAGGTAAGAGCCACTAAACCCTTGTGATTTTATGTTTAAAATGGAACCCTAGGTTGATTTGTGATGGTTCATGCATATATAGCTTGATTATTGTGACTTGGAGCTTGCTGGTGTTTGTTGGAGCTACATTGGTGATTGGATTTTGGTGGAAAGCTCATTTGGTTCATATTGGGAATCGGCCAAGGTATGGTTTCGGTTTTCTCTATGTAGTATATAATATTCATGGACAATTAGGCTAGTGACCCATAGGATAGGATTGGATTTGAATGGTTGATGAATTGTTGGATGCTATTGTATGATGATGTTTGATGAAATGATGAATTTTGAGTTGATAATGATGATTAACAGTGATATGATGAGGATGGATGATTTGTGAAGTTGAGTAGTAGATTATGTTGATAAGTGTGATGTTGGTGTTGATTGATTGGTATTATAGTTGGAAAATTGTTGATAAAGTTTGATATATGAGATATAGTAATGTTGATGGTGTGAATGATGGACAATGAAGGAAAAATGTGGTAAGTTGGTGTTAAATGTCATAGAGTGTTGATTTTAATGAGAGTTGGAGTTTGGAATGGTTTGGGTTGGTTTGGTTGGGTTTTATGAAGGAATTGAGGAAATTATGATTTTGGGTAAAAGTTAAATTTTGATGAACTTTGTCTGATCATAACTCTTGCCTTGGTTTTCAAAATTGATTGAAAATTGTCTAAAATTGAATATCTTAGAAAACCCTTTAAATCGATATAAAGTTTGTAAAATTTGGGATCTTGTAGAGGAAGTTATGATCATTCAAAGTTGGTGTTGAAAATTTAAAATTCTGCAAAGTTATAGAATTCTGAGTTTTCTGGTATGTGCGCATGCACACTCTGCGAAAATAGTGACCTGTGCGCACGCACAGACCTGTGCATCTGCACACGCAGAGGCAGGCAGTCTGCTTGCAGCGCTGGCACAGCTTGAGTGTGCATACACCAAGGGGAAATTGCAACCTGTGCGTATGCACAGACCTGTGCACACGCACACGTTGGGAAGGCCAGTTTGTTGGGGGCGCTGGCGCAGGTTGTGTGAGTGAACAGACCTTTTTAAGTTTTGACACTTGTGCGTATGCGCACCCCTGTGTGTACGCACACTTTTAAAAATATCCTGGGCGTGTGCGCGCACACCCTTGTGTGATGCCAGGCATCTTGGCCAGTTTCACTGACCTTTTCTTTATTGTTTTAGGGTAGTTTCATGCATTTTCTTAGTAAATAAGCAAGTTTTGGATGAAAATACACTTACACAGTGATTCAAGCAATTATTGTGAACTTTACATGATTTCATGAGGATTAGGCAGGAATTGAATGATATAATTGATGATGCATAATCTCATGACTTGGAACAGAACTTTGATGCACTTTAATTGCTTGATTTCAGGACAAAGGAAGCAAGAAGAAGCCATGTTAGCAGCCACGTTAATCTAATTAACGTGACCACTAACGTGGAATAGGGACAAGCTTGTAGCGTTAATGGAAAAAGTGATCGCCAATAACGCCTTTGAAGCCATCATAGCCCACGTTAGTTGCCACGTTAACTACATTAACGTGGTAGCTAATGTAGAAGAGGAAGAGGAGCTCAAATGTTAGTGGTAAAAGTGATTGCCACTAACGTTCCACAAAGGCACAATGAATCCACGTTAAGAGTCACGTTAATCCAATTAACGTGAACTCTAACGTGGGATGAAGAACCAATCACCAACGTTAGTGACACTCACCTTTGTCACTAACGTTGGACCAACCCAAGAGTGCCCACGATTAGTGGTCACATTAAAACCACTAACTTGAGGAATAACGTGGAGCTAAGCATGGTAAGCCAACGTTAGTGACACTCACCTTTGTCACTAACGTTGGAGATGGCAATCACTATCACGTTAGTGGCCATGTTAATCTAATTAATGTGAACTCTAACGTGGGAAGGAGCGGCGTTTGGAGCATTAGTGACAAAGGTAAGTGTCACTAACGCTCTCGAAGCATAGGCATCCCATGTTAAGAGTCACGTTAGTTATACTAACGTGAACTCTAACGTAGGGAAAGGGGGCAAAAGGCAACGTTATTGGAAAAGGTGAGTTCCAATAACATTTACGAAAGACCAAGGGGCAACGTCAGTGGTCACGTTAGTGCCACTAACGTTGATCATTTTGGGATGGAATGTTAGTGGAAAAGGTGATTGTCACTAATGTTCCCGAACCCACATCTTCACTTAACATTAACGCCACTAACGTCCTAACCAACGCCCATGCCTAACTCACACTTTTCTGCAAATAAAGCTGAGCCCACTAAAGACTGTAACTGCTTCAACTCAAGATCAAAGGCCCATATCCAAGACTTGAAGAACTCACTAGAAGATCAAGAAGAGTAGTATATATAGGAGTAGTTTTGAACTATAGAGAGCTTGGCACTTTTGGAGAACTACACTATGTATATTTACTTTCTGCATTTTCTAGTTTTGTTAAGCATGTACTCTTCCCTACCATTTTCCATTTCCAGAGCTATGAACAACTAAACCCCTTTCATTGGGTTAGGGAGTTCTGTTGTAATTTGATGGATCAATTATAGTTTTCATTTTTCTTCCTCTTTCTTTTCTCTTGATTTACTAGAAAGCTTTCGATCTTAATTCAATTGGTTAGTTGTCTTGGAAAAGAAACTCTCCATAATTGGATCTCCTCTGAGCCTTGGAAAAGGGATGAGGAGATCATGCTAGAAATGCTTTCTCATGTTGGACCAAATTGGGGTTTGGGCGGATATAGTGACATGTAATCCTCCTAACACTTTGATTTGGAAATACATGTGGTATAATCAGTGACCATACTTCATCTCTTCCCATGAGCAATTAAATCAAGGAATTGGGAAATTGTTCAAGCTTAGAGAGATTGGATTGCCAAGGAATTGGGATCCAATCACCTAAGATTGCCAAGGAGATCAATAAATGCATTGATTGAGGAAGAGATGAGAATGAACTTGATCCGGAGAATGCAACATCTCCTAAGCCCAATGAATCCCCCATCTCTGATCTTACGCATTCTCTTTACTTTCTATCATTCATTTCCATGTTCATCTTCCCAAATCCCAATTTAAGAGTCTGCACTTTATTTTCTGCAATTTACTTTCCCGCCATTTAATTTTCTACAAATCTCAACTAAATTTCTGTTTAGCTCAACTAGCACACTCTTCCAACTAAAGTTGCTTACACAATCAATCCCTGTGGGATTCGACCTCACTCTATTGTGAGTTTTTACTTGACGAAAATTAGGTATACTTGCCGAAGGGAAATTTGTTGAGAGACAAGTTTTTGTGCATCAAGTTTATGGTGCCGTTGCTGGGGATTGATTTTGTATCGAAAATGATTAAGTTGGAAGTTCACTAGATTGGGCATTTTCTTTTTATTGTTTAATTTACCTAGTCATTTACTTTTAGTTTCAATTAATTTTCTTCCTCATCCCCTATCCCATCGTTGTTTTCTTTTTCTTTGAATTTACTTACAATTCTGCTTACTAACCCACTAACTGTTTGATAATTTATACCACTCACACTAACAGTCACTCTAATAAGAATAATCACTTTATTTTATTTCTTGCTGTGTGCTCTATTAGTTGTATGACAGGGAGAAGAAGTGGAGCTTCAACTTCCTTTGATTTCGAACCTGAGAGGACCCTCCATAGATTAAGGTGGGAAGCAAGAGGGAAAGGAGTTATTGGTGCTGAGGAAGAGGAAGAGTACTTTGAAACAAACATGGAGGAGAACTTGGAAAACAACCATGAAGAAGAAGCTCACAACTATGCCAGAGAACGCCCTGTGAATCATGTTGGGCAAGAGAGGAAAGTTCTAGGCTCTTACATCAATCCAAACCCAGGAAATTGTGGAAGTAGCATCCAAAAGCCTACCATACATGCCAACAACTTTGAATTAAAACCCCAGCTCATCACCCTTGTTCAGAACAACTGCTCATTTGGAGGAAGTGCCCAAGAAGACCCCAATCAACATCTAACCACCTTCCTGAGAATATGTGACACTGTGAAGTCTAATGGTGTTCATCCGAATGTCTATAGACTGCTTTTGTTTCCTTTCTCACTCAGGGACAAAGCATCTAAGTGGCTAGAATCCTTCTCGAAGGAGAGCTTAACAAATTGGGAAGATGTGGTGAACAAATTTTTGGCAAGATTTTACCCTCCTCAAAGAATTAACAGGCTGAGAGCTGAGGTACAAACTTTCAGGCAACAAGATGGTGAAACTCTCTATGAGGCTTGGGAGAGGTTTAAGGACTTAACAAGAAGGTGCCCACCAGACATGTCCAATGAATGGGTTCAACTGTACATTTTCTATGAAAGTCTTTCTTATGAATCAAAGAAGGCCATAGACCATTCATCAGGGGGCTCTCTAAACAAGAATAAAACCATTGAAGAAGCCATATATGTCATTGAGACGATCACTGAGAATGACTACTTCTATGCTTCTGAAAGGAGTAACACTCGGGGAGTAATGGAGCTGAACCACATGGATGCATTGCTGGCTCAAAATAAGATGATCACCAAGCAGCTAGCAGATCTTACCAAGAAGGTTGAAGAAAACCAAGTTGTAGCAGTCATCACTTCATCACCAGCTCAAGAAGGAGTGAATGCAGGAGAAGGTGACTGGGAATAAGCCAACTATGTTGGAAACTCACCCAAACAGACCCATGATCAATAATCCAAAACTTGCAATTCTGGTTGGAGAAACCACCCTAATTTTGGGTGGGAAAACCAACAAGACCAAGGCCAAGACCAGAAACGCCACAACCACAATTCCAACAACAATGTAACTCACCAACATACCTCATAGAGATCCTATCAACACTCACCTAATCACCCTTCTCAACCACCTAACCTCAACCCACCATCACTAACCGAGGATAGACTCTCCAGAATTGAGACTCTACTTGAAGACATATGTAAAGAAGTCCAAGACAACAGAGTGTTCAAGGATGAAGTGCGAGCCAATATAAAAAACCAGGGAGAAACCATCAAGAGGCTGGAGTCCCAAGTGGGGTATCTATCTCAACAGTTTTCCAAACCTACTGATAGTTTCCCAGGTGACACAGAGAAGAACCCAAGAGGAGAAACAAAGAAAGTAAGGTGGGAAGAATGCAAGATGATCACTATAAGTGATGAGTGGAGTGTGGAGGAAGTGCACACACAAATAGAACACTTCCAAGACAATCCAAAGGAAAAGCATGAAGAAAGAAACCACGCACCCCATCCCATACACAGGGAGGAGCTAAGGCAAGGGGAGACCCTGAACCCATATGCACACTTTCCCCAAAGGCTCAAAGGTGGTGTAGCAAGGAGAATGTATTCAAGGTTCCTCGGCATGTTTGCATCTCTTGATGTAAATATACCATTCATTAAGGCCCTCCAGCAGATGCCCTCCTACATCAAGTACATAAAAAAGCTGCTGGCCAAAAGAAGTTCATTGAAGGGTGGGCGAACAATAGTGATGAACAGGGAGTGCAGTGCTCTCATTCAAACAGAGCCACCCACAAAGAAGAAGGATCCAGGGAGTTTCCACATTCCCTGTGCTATAGGAGAGACAATGATTGATAAGGGGCTCTATGACCTGGGAGCAAGTATCAACTTGATGCCTCTATCCGTCATGAAAAGGCTTTAAATTAATGAGCTGAAACCCACAGACGTGATCATCAAATTGGCTGACAAAACTCAAAAATAGGCGATAGGAGTGGTTGAAAACGTGTTAGTGAAGGTTGGAAACTACTTCCTCCCCACAGACTTTGTTATCTTGGAGATGGAAGAGAATCACATCCATCCCATCATCCTGGAGAGGCCATTCTTAGCCACATCTAGGGCGCTTATAGATGTGGAGCGAGGAGAGATAGTATTGAGGATACACGATAAACAGCTAACTTTCAACGTTTCAAACCCTCACAAGAAGCAGATCACAATAACGAAAAGTCAAAGGAAGAGCACAATGAGGAGCTGATGGAAGAGACAATCAAGGGAGCACAAGCACCACACCTAAGAACTCCTATGATTAACAAGCAATGTAGTCAGAAGGAACAACAGCCAAGTGTGACCCAAGAGGAGCTAGACTCACCAGAGTCATATGAGACAAGCAACAAAACCCTCCTGAAAGAAGGAACCACAAGGAGCAAGGTAACATCAAGGGAAACAAAGAAGAAGGCCCCAAGAGAATGGAGGAATAAGAAGATTCCTACAGAGGATTTCTCTCTAGGAGATGAAGTGGTCTTTGCTTATCTTCCACTTATCCCACCTCATCTCCCCACCATCCCATCTCAGCTACCTCAAGTGTACACCATCAGTAAAATTCTGTCCTTAGAACATGTGGAGCTTCTTAACAAAGCCAATGGAAACAGATTCACTATAAGAGGGGAAGATTTGAAGCACTACCAACCACCCTGACAAAGGCCAAACGTCGAGCTAGCGACGCTAAAAAAGCGCTTTATTGGGAGGCAACCCCACCTAAAAAAACCCAAGGGTGAATGTGAAACTCTGAGTTTGGTGTTCTACCAAGGACCCCACCTAAAGAGTACATTGCAACCCTTTGTTGATAAAGCATCTGCTCTAACAAACGGAGGAACTACTTGACAAATGTTTAATCTCTAATGCATAATTGCTTTTCTAATTCATAGTTATCTCTTAATAAAAGCACATGATGTTTCAGCATGTATTCAATTTGTTGCATTAGGCAAAGAACTAAGTTTGGTGTTCACACACCAAATTAAGTTCAGAAATTCACAGGCATACATGCATGCTAACCATCTTCCAAGTGCTTTGAGGAATAAGCAACTTCTAATAGTTTTACAGGAAGTCAATCAATCTCAGGAAGGAACCATACAACATCATCGAAGGAAGACATCAAGACGTTGTATTGAACTATCCCTGAATATAGTGCTTGAATTGAAAGTATGGTTGAATATTGTTCTCAGGGATATCTATATTCTACTTGTTCTCTCCTTAGTCACATATAAGTGTGCTGATCTAGGTCCCTAGCTTTCATTTTCATCTTGCTTATATGTATGCTTGTCCTTTTAAGTCAATCAAAAAGAAGACGTTATGAAAAACAAGAGTGGAGTTATCTTGAGAAGCAATTTCTGAATGGTTATGGTAGGGTAATTAATTAGCTAAGTTGGTTCACCAACAAGGTAATCAGGCAAGTATATGCTCTAGATCACATGCTTGGAACATATCCTATTGAGACCAACCAAACAATAAGATCCTAATAAAAGAGAAAGAGCAATAAGAGTTGAAAAGGAAAGAAAAACAATAAGAAATAAGGCTAGGCACCAAGGGTTTGAATATTGAGGCATGTGTCTGTGGTGTTCCTGTGAAAGGGATATGCTTGGATGAATAAGCTCTCAAGGGTGCCTTATCACTTGGTAACTTGGGTTAACTAACTCGGGATTATCAGCTGAAAGTTCACTATCAAGAGCAACCCTTGCTACAGAGCACTTAGTAACCCAAAGAGGTGCTGGACACCAAGGTCTCAAGAAAGAAAAATAACAAACCATGTGCCTGTGGTGTGTATGTATGGGGGAAAGAGACTTGAGGGAGTAAGTCTTTAGGGGTGTTTGAACTCCTAGCACCTTGAACCAACTGGTTCGGGAGTGTTGGCTGAAAGCTTATCTTAAAGAGTCGCCCTCTCACAGAGCACTTAGTCTAAAAAGAATGCAATAAAACCTGGAAAGGAAGGGAGGATCAACAAATAGGAAGTCTCAAAGAATGCAATCAAGTGAGTGTTCAAGGGCATAATAAAGGCCTGAAAACCAGTGAAGGAATGAACCTAAGTTGCTTTGCATGAAACCCCATAAACCAGGGATTTGACTTCTATAATAATTAATTGTTTATCTTGCTTTTTCATTCATTTTTCCTATGTTTCAATACTTGCTTATTGACAAGCAAGCTTTAAGTTTGGTGTTGTGATGCCAGGGCATCTTGGCCAGTTTTACTGACCTTTTCTTTACTGTTTTAGGGTAGTTTCATGCATTTTCTTAGTAAATAAGCAAGTTTTGGATGAAAATACACTTACACCTTGAATCAAGCAATTATTGTGAACTTTACATGATTTCATGAGGATTAGGTAGGAATTGAATGATATAATTGATGATGCATAATCTCATGACTTGGAACAGAACTTTGATGCACTTTAATTACTTTATTTCAGGACAAAAGAAGCAAGAAGAAGCCACGTTAGCAGCCACGTTAATCTAATTAACGTGACCACTGGTGGATGAAATTGTGATACAAGAGTTCCAGGCACTGTTAGAGAAGCTCACAACTCCGTTCAACTTAACCAGCAAGTGTACTGGGTCATCCAAGTAATACCTTACGTGAGTAAGGGTCGATCCCACAGAGATTGTTGGTATGAAGCAAGCTATGGTCACCTTGTAAATCTCAGTTAGGCAGATTAAATGGTTATGGGTTTCGAAAATTAATAATAAATAGAAAATAAAAAGGGATAGAAATACTTATGTAAATCAATTGTGGGAATTTCAGATAGGCGTATGGAGATACTGTGCCCTTTCTTTTTCTACTTTCCTACTTCTTCCTTCAATCCTTCTTACTCCTTTCCATGGCAAGCTGTATGTAGGGCATCACCATCATCAATGGCTACTTTTAATCCTCTCGGGAAAATGGTCCTATGCGCTGTCACTGCACGGCTAATCGTCTGGAGGCATCACCCTTGTTGATAGCTACATCCCATCCTCTCAGTGAAAATGATCCAAATGCTCTGTCACAGCACGGCTAATCATCTGTCGGTTCTCAATCAGGTTGGAGTAGAATCCATTGATTCTTTTGCGTTTGTCATCACGCCCAGCCTTCAGGAGTTTGAAGCTCGTCACAGTCATTCAATACCGGAATCCTACTCAGAATACCACGGACAAGGTTAGACTTTCTGGATTCCCGGGATCCTACTTGGAATACCACAGACAAGGTTAGACTTTCCGGATCCCCATGAATGACGCCATCTATCTAGCTTATACCACGAAGATTCTGTTGGGGAATCTAAGAGATATGCGCCTGGCCTAAGATAGAACGGAAGTGATTGTCAGTCACACACGTTCATAGGTGAGAATGATGATGAGTGTCACGGATCATCACATTCATCAAAGTGTTGTGCAACGTATATCTTGGAATAAGAATAAAAGAGAATTGAATAGAAAGTAATAGTAATTATATTGAAACTTGAGGTACAGCAGAGCTCCACACCCTTAATCTATGGTGTGCAGAAACTCCACTGTTGAAAATACATAAGTGAAAGGTTCAGGCATGGCTGAATGGCCAGCCCCGTAAAACGTGATCAATAGCCTCTTAAGATGAAGAATAAAACAAAACTGAGACCAAAGATGAAACGTGGTCAAAAGACGACTAATACACTAGTAAAAAGTCTTATTTATACTAAACTAGCTACTATAGTTTACATGAGTAAGTAATTGATGCATAAATCCACTTCCGGGGCCCACTTGGTGTATGTTTGGGCTGAGCTTGATCTATCTACAAGCTGAGGCTTTTCTTGGAGTTGAACTCCAAGTTATAACGTGTTTTGGGCGTTCAACTCCGGATCATGACGTGTTTCTGGCGTTTAACTCCAGACAGCAGCATGTACTTGGCGTTCAACGCCTAGTTACGTCGTCAATTCCCGAATAAAGTATGGACTATTATATATTGATGGAAAGCTCTGGATGTCTACTTTCCAACGCCATTGAGAGCGCACAAATTAGAGTTCTGTAGCTCCAGAAAATTTATTTCGAGTACAGGGAGGTCAGATTCCAACAGCATCAGCAGTCCTTTTGTCAGCCTTTTTCAGAGTTTTGCTCAAGTCCCTCAATTTCAGTCAGAAATTACCTGAAATCACAGAAAAACACATAAACTCATAGTAAAGTCCAGAAATGTGAATTTAACATAAAAACTAATGAAAACATCCCTAAAAGTAGCTTGAACTTACTAAAAACTACCTAAAAACAATGCCAAAAAGCGTATAAATTATCCGCTCATCACAACACCAAACTTAAATTGTTGCTTGTCCCCAAGCAACTGAAAATCAATTAGGATAAAAAGAAGAGAATATACTATAAATTTCAAAATATCAATGAATATTAATTCTAATTAGATGAGCGGGACTTGTAGCTTTTTGCTTCTGAACAGTTTTGGCATCTCACTTTTTTCCTTTGAAGTTTAGAATGATTGGCTTCTCTAGGAACTTAGAATTTCGGATAGTGTTATTGACTTTCCTAGTTAAGCATGTTGATTCTTGAACACAGCTACTTATGAGTCTTGGCCGTGGCCCTAAGCATTTTGTTTTCCAGTATTACCACCGGATACATAAATGCCACAGACACATGACTGGGTGAACCTTTTCAGATTGTGACTCAGCTTTGCTAGAGTCCCCAGTTAGAGGTGTCCAGAGCTCTTAAGCACACTCTTTTTGCTTTGGATCACGACTTTAACCACTCAGTCTCAAGCTTTTCACTTGGACCTTCATGACACAAGCACATGGTTAGGGACAGCTTGATTTAGCCGCTTAGGCCTGGATTTTATTTCCTTGGGCCCTCCTATCCATTGATGCTCAAAGCCTTGGATCCTTTTTACCCTTGCCTTTTGGTTTTAAGGGCTATTGGCTTTTTCTGCTTGCTTTTTCTTTTTCTTTCTATTTTTTTTCGCCATTTTTTTTCGCAAGCTTTTTGCTTTTTCACTGCTTTTTCTTGCTTCAAGAATCAATTTCATGATTTTTCAGATCATCAATAACATTTCTCTTTGTTCATCATTCTTTCAAGAGCCAATAGTTTTAACATTCATAAACAACAAGATCAAAAATATGCACTGTTTAAGCAATCATTCAGAAAACAAAAAGTATTGTCACCACATCAATATAATTAAACTAAATTCAAGGATAAATTCGAAATTCATGTACTTCTTGTCCTTTTGAATTAAAACATATTTCATTTAAGAGAGGTGAAGGATTAATGGAATTTATTCATAGCTTTAAGACATGGTTACTACATACTAATGATCATGAAGTAGAGACACAAAACATAAATAAACACAACATAAAAACCGAAAAGCAGAAAGAAATAAGAACAAGGAATGAATCCACCTTAGTGGTGTCTTCTTCTTGAAGGATCAACAATGTCCTTAAGCTCTTCTATGTCCCTTCCTTGCCTTTGTTGCTCCTCCCTCATTGCTCTTTGATCTTCTCTTATTTCATGGAGAATGATGGAGTGCTCATGATATTCCACCCTTAATTGTTCCACATTGTGGCTCAAATCTTCTAAGGAAGTGTTGAGTTGTTCCCAATAGTTGTTGGGAGGAAAGTGTATCCCTTGAGGCATCTCAGGAATTTCTTGATGATGAGCTTCCTCATACATCTCTTGAGAACCGTGAAGGGTTTCTCTTGCTTGCTCCATCCTCTTCTTGGTGATGGGCTTATCCTCTTCAATGGAGATGTCTCCTTCTATGATAACTCCAGTTGAGTAACATAGATGGCAAATAAGGTGAGGAAAAGCTAGCCTTGCCATGGTGGAGGGCTTGTCGGCTATTTTGTAGAATTCATTGGAGATGACTTCATGAACTTCTACTTCCTCTCTAATCATGATGCTATGAATCATGATGGCCCGATCCACAGTAACTTCAGATCGGTTGCTAGTGGGAATGATGGAGCGTTGAATGAACTCCAACCATCCTCTAGCCACAGGCTTGAGGTCCAGTCTTCTTAGTTGGATTGGCTTGCCTTTGGAGTCTCTCTTCCATTGAGCTCCTTCCACACATATGTCCATTAGGACTTGGTCCAACCTTTGATTAAAGTTGACCCTTCTAGTGTAGGGGCGTTCATCTCCTTGCATCATGGGCAAGTGGAATGCCAACCTCACATTTTCCGGACTAAAATCTAAGTATTTCTCCCAAACCATTGTGAGATAATTCTTTGGATTCGGGTTCATACTTTGATCATGGTTCCTAGTGATCCATGCATTAGCATAAAACTCTTGAACCATTAAGATTCCGACTTGTTGCATGGGGTTGGTTAGGACTTCCCAACCTCTCCTTCGGATCTCATGTCGGATCTCCGGATACTCATTTTTCTTGAGCTTGAAAGGGACCTCAGGGATCACCTTCTTCTTTGCCACAACATCATAGAAGTGGTCTTGATGGCTTTTGGAGATGAATCTTTCCATCTCCCATGACTCGGAGGTGGAAGCTTTTGTCTTCCCTTTTCCTTTTCTAGAGGATTCTCCGGCCTTAGGTGCCATTGATGGTAATGGAAAACAAAAAAGATTATGCTTTGACCACACCAAACATAAAATATTGCTCGTCCTCGAGCAATAGAAAAAAGAAGAGAAGAAGAAGAAGAAGAGAATATGGTAGAGAGGGAGAGATGGTGGTTCGGCCAAGGTATAGTAGAGGGGCTAGTGTTGTGTGAAAATAAAGTAGAATGGAAGGGTATATATAGGGAAAGGGGAGAGTGAAGTTTCGGCCATTTAGGGTGGGAATGGGTGGGAAAGTGTTTTTGAGTTTTGAAGGTGGGTGGGGTTTATGGGGAAGAGTGGAGGGATGTGAGTGGTGAAGGGGGTGATTGGGAAGAGGGTTTGAGGTGATTGGTGAAGGGTTTTGGGAAGTGTGACATGGGGAAGAGTAAATTAGGATTAGGAGGTAAGGTGGGAATATAGTATGTGGGGATCCTGTGGGGTCCACAGATTGTGAGGTGTCAAGGAATTCCATCCCTGCACCAAATAGGCAGGTAAAATGCCTTTGCACACCATTCTGGCGTTTAAACGCCGAGTGGTGCACATTCTGGGCGTTCAACGCCCACATGTAACTTGTTTCTGGCGTTGAACGCCAGTTTCATGCTTGTTACTGGCGTTCAGCGCCAGCTTTTCCTCTTAGGCACATTCCTGGCGTTCAGCGCCAGAATGTTGCTTGTTTCTGGCGTTCAGCGCTAGTTTCATGCTTTGTTCTGGCGTTGAACGCCAGCCAGATGCTCCTTACTGGCGTTGAACGCCAGTCTGTGCTTCCTCTAGGGTGTGAATTTTTTTCTTCTGCTATTTTTGATTTTGTTTTTAATTTTTATTATTTTTTTGTGACTCCTTATGATCATGTACCTAATAAAACACAAAATAACAATAAAATAAAATAAAATAAAAATTAGATAAATAAAATTGGGTTGCCTCCCAATAAGCGCTTCTTTAATGTCAATAGCTTGACAGTGGGCTCTCATGGAGCCACAAAGGTGATCAGGTCAATGTTGTATAGTCCCAACACTAAACTTAGAGTTTGGATATGGGGTCTTAACACCAAACTTAGAGTTTGGTTGTGGCCTCACAACACCAAACTTAGAGTTTGACTGTGGGGGCTCTTCTTGACTCTGAACTGAGAGAAGCTCTTCATGCTTACTCTCTTTTGTCACAGAGGGATGGCCATGTGCCTTAAACACAAGGTAGTTTCCATTCAATTGAAGGACTAGTTCACCTCTGTTGACATCTATCACAGCTCCTGCTGTGGCTAGGAAAGGTCTTCCAAGGATAATGCATTCATCCTCTTCCTTCCTAGTGTCTAAGATTATGAAATCAGCAGGGATGTAAAGGCCTTCAACCTTTACTAACACATCCTCCACTATTCCATAAGCTTGTCTCAATGACTTGTCTACCAATTGTAATAAGAACAAGGCAGGTTGTACCTCAATGATCCCCAGCTTCTCCATTATAGAGAGTGGCATAAAATTTATCCCTGACCCCAGATCACATAGAGCCTTTTCAAAGGTCATGGTGCCTATGGTACAAGGTATTAAGAACTTGCCAGGATCTTGTCTCTTTTGAGGTAAAATTTTCTGAATCCAAGTATCTAGTTCACTAATGAGTAAGGGAGGTTCACTTTCCCAAGTCTCATTACCAAACAACTTGGCATTCAGCTTCATGATAGCTCCTAAATACTGAGCAACTTGCTCTCCAGTCACATCTTCATCCTCTTCGGAGGAAGAATAGTCTTCAGAGCTCATGAATGGCAGAAGGAGATTTAATGGAATCTCTATGGTCTCTATATAAGCCTCAGATTCTTTTGGATCCTTAATAGGAAACTCCTTCTTGCTTGAGAGACGTCCCAGGAGGTCTTCCTCACTAGGATTTTCGTCCTCCTCCTCCCTTGTGCATTCGGCCACATTGATCACATTAATGGCCTTGCACTCTCCTTTTGGATTCTCTTCTGTATTGCTTGGGAGAATACTGGGAGGAGTTTCAATGACTTTCTTACTCAGCTGACCCACTTGTGCCTCCAGATTTCTAATGGAGGACCTTGTTTCACTCATGAAACTGAAAGTGGCCTTTGACAGATCAGAGACTAGATTGGCTAAATTAGAAGTGTTTTGTTCAGAATTCTCTGTCTGCTGCTGAGAAGATGATGGAAAAGGCTTTGCTATATGATGAGCGGATAATTTATACGCTTTTTGGCATTGTTTTTAGTATGTTTTTAATATGTTTTAGTTAGTTTTTATTACATTTTTATTAGTTTTTAGTTAAAATTCACTTTTCTGGGCTTTACTATGAGTTTGTGTGTTTTTCTGAGATTTCAGGTATTTTTTGGCTGAAATTGAGGGTCCTGAGCAAAAATCTGATTCAGAGGCTGAAAAGGACTGCAGATGCTGTTGGATTCTGACCTCCCTGCACTCGAAGTGGATTTTCTGGAGCTACAGATACCCAATTGGCGCTCTCTCAACGGCGTTGGAAAGTAGACATCCTGGGCTTTCCAGCAATGTATAATAGTCCATACTTTGCCCAAGATTTGATGGCCCAAACCGGCATTGCAAATCAGCTTCAGAATTCCCAGCGTTTAACGCCGGAACTGGCATAAGAATTGGAGTTAAACGCCCAAACTGGCATAAAAGCTGGCGTTTAACTCCAGAAAAAGTCTCTACACATAAAAGCTTCGATGCTCAGCCCAAGCACACACCAAGTGGACCCCGGAAGTGGATTTTTACGTCATTTACTCATTTCTGTATACCCTAGGCTACTAGTTCACTATTAATAGGATCTTTTGACATTGTATCTGCACCTCATGACACTTTACATGTTTCTCATTGTATTTTCTACAGCATGAGTCTCTAAACCCCATGGTTGGGGGTGAGGAGCTCTGCTGTGTCTTGATGGATTAATGCAATTACTACTGTTTTTCATTCTATCACGCTTGTTTCTATTCTAAGATATCACTTGTTCTTCAACCTGAAGAATGTGATGATCCGTGACACTCATCATCATTCTCGCCTATGAACGTGTGCCTGACAAGCACCTCCGTTCTACTTTAGATTGAGTGAATATCTCTTGGATTCCTTAATCAGAATCTTCGTGGTATAAGCTAGAATTGATGGCGGCATTCAAGAGAATCCGGAAGGTCTAAACCTTGTCTGTGGTATTCTGAGTAGGATTCAAGGATTGAATGACTGTGACGAGCTTCAAACTCCTGAGGGCTCGGTGTTAGTGACAGACGCAAAAGAATCACTGGATTCTATTCCAACCCGATTGAGAACCGACAGATGATTAGCCGTGCTGTGACAGAGCGCGTTGAACATTTTCACTGAGAGGATGGGAGGTAGCCATTGACAATAGTGAAACCCTACATACAACTTGCCATGGAAGGAGTCTTGCGTGCTTGAAGAAGAAGACAGTAGGAAAGCAGAGATTCAGAAGATAAAGCATCTCCAAAACCTCAACCTGTTCTCCATTACTGCAAAACAAGTACTTATTTCATGTTCTTTTACTTTTTACAATCAACTCCGATAATTATTGATATCCTGACTAAGAGCTACAAGATAACCATAGCTTGCTTCAAGCCGACAATCTCCGTGGGATCGACCCTTACTCACGTAAGGTATTACTTGGACGACCCAGTGCACTTGCTGGTTAGTTGTGCGGAATTGCAAAAGTGTGATTGCAATTTCGTGCACCAAGTTTTTGGCGCCGTTGCCGGGGATTGTTTGAGTTTGGACAACTGACGGCTTATCTTGTTGCTTAGATTAGGACTGTTTTATTTTTGTTGGTTTAGAGTCTTTTATTTGAGTCTAGTTTCATACTTTAAGTTTGGTGTCAATTGCATGTTCTTAGTCCTTTCTTGTTCTTTAAAAATTCTAAGTTTGGTGTCTTATTTGTGTTTTTCTTTTAAGATTTTCGAAAATTTGTGTTTGATTTTCTAAAAATTTTAAGTTTGGTGTCATTTTATTGTTTTTCTCTTTCCTCATTTCAAAATCAAATCTTTTTCAAAGTAATTTTCAATCATATCTCTTCAATTGCTAATTTCAAAATCTTTTTAATTAACTAATTGATTCAGTTTTCAATTTGCTTTGATCTTATTCTCTTTTAATTTTCGAAATTTTATTTTATTTTCCATTTATTTTATTTTAATTTTTTTCGGTCACCTTAAAAAAAATTTATTTTTACTTTGCTTGTGAATTCATATCATATTCCCTTTCTCCATCATGGACCTAAGTGGAATTAAGCAGTCCAGAAGGACTCTGGGGTCATATGCTAACCCCATTACAGCTGCACATGGGAGTAGCATCTGTATACCTCCCATCAAAGCAAGCAGCTTTGAGCTAAATCCTCAACTCATTATCATGGTGCAGTAAAATTGTCAGTATTCCGGTCTTCCACAGGAAGAACCTACTGAGTTTCTGGCACAGTTCTTACAAATTGCTGACACAGTACGTGATAAAGAGGTGGATCAGGATGTCTACAGACTATTACTATTTCCATTTGCTGTAAAAGATCAAGCTAAGAGGTGGTTGAATAACCAACCTACAGCAAGCATAAAGACATAGAAACAGTTATCAGACAAATTCTTGAATCAATTTTACCCTCCAAAAAGGATGACACAGCTAAAGCTGGACATCCAAGGCTTTAAACAAGAGGATAATGAATCCCTTTATAATGCCTGGGAGAGGTATAGAGGTATGCTAAGAAAATGCCCCTCTGAAATATTTTCAGAGTGGGTACAGTTAGACATCTTCTACTATGGGCTTACAGAAAAAGCTCAGATGTCTTTAGACCACTCAGCTGGTGGATCTATACACATGAGGAAGACAATTGAAGAGGCTCAAGAGCTTATAGATACTGTTGCTAGAAATCAACATTTGTACTCTAGCAATGAGTTCTCTACAAAGGAGGAAGTTATGGTAGTAGCCACTGATCCTAATCCTCAAGAACAGATGGTTGAGCTTAATCAGCAATTACACCTGATGACAAAACAGTTAGAAGAGTTTAAAGAGATGCTCCAAGAAACTAAAATTGCTAACAAGAACATAGAATCCCAGTTGAATCAGGCAAAACAGCAGCTATCTAAACAGATAACAGAAGAATGCCAAGCAGTTCAACTGAGGAGTGGGAAGACATTGAATAACACTGCTCAAAGTTGCAAAAAGCCAAATAAGGAACAATTGACAGAGGATAACCAAACCACTGTCCAAAATCTCTCTGAGGACAGTAAGAGCCCAGAGAGGAATACTTTTAGCGTTCAAACGCCAGAAAAGGGGGGAAAGCTGGTGTTAAACACCCATTCCCTGCCCAGTTCTGGCGTTCAAACACCAGAGAAGGGAGAAAAGTTGGCGTTAAACACCCAATATTCACCCAATCCTGGCGTTCAAACGCCAATGGAGGATCAGACACCTGAGGGTGCTGATAATAACCCCTCTAAAAAGGCTTTTCCAACCACTTCTGTAAGGAATAAACCTGCAGCAACTAAGATTGAAGAATATAAAGCCAAGATGCCTTATCCTCAGAAACTCTGCCAAGCGAAGCAGGATAAGCAATTTGCCCGCTTTGCAGACTATCTAAGGACTCTTGAAATAAAGATTCCATTTGCAGAGGCACTTGAGCAAATACCTTCTTATGCTAAGTTCATGAAAGAGATCTTAAGTCATAAGAAGGATTGGAGAGAAACTGAAAAAGTATTTCTCACTGAAGAATGCAGTGCAGTCATTCTGAAAAGCTTATCAGAAAAGCTTCAAGATCCAGGAAGCTTTATGATACCATGCACATTAGAAGGTGCTTGCACCAAGACAGCCCTGTGTGACCTTGGAGCAAGTATCAATCTAATACCTGCATCCACTATCAGAAAGCTTGGGTTGACTGAAGAAGTCAAACCAACCCAGATATGCTTCCAACTTGCTGATGGCTCCATTAAATATCCATCAGGCATAATTGAGGACATGATTGTTAAAGTTGGGCCATTCGCCTTTCCAACTGACTTTGTAGTGCTGGAAATGGAGGAGCACAAGAGTACAACTCTCATTCTAGGAAGACCTTTCCTAGCAACTGGACGAACTCTCATTGATGTACAAAAAGGGGAAGTAACCCTGAGAGTCAATAAGGATGAGTTCAAGTTGAATGCTGTAAAAGCTATGCAGCATTCAGACACACCAAATGACTGCATGGGCGCTGACATTATTGACTCTTTGGTGGAAGAGATCAATATGACTGAAAGTCTAGAATCAGAGCTAGAGGACATCTTCAAAGATGTTCAGCCTGATTTGGAGGAATCAGAGAGAATAATAGAACCTCTGAAAATCCCTCAGAAAGAAGGGAAACCTCCCAAAACAGAGCTCAAACCATTACCACCATCCCTGAAATATGTATTTCTGGGAGAAGGTGATACCTTTCCTTTAATCATAAGCTCTGCTTTAAATCCACAGGAAGAGGAAGCACTGATTCAAGTGCTAAGAACACACAAGACAGCTCTTGGGTGGTCCATAAGTGATCTTAAGGGCATTAGCCTAGCAAGTTGCATGCACAAGATCCTATTGGAGGATAATGCCAAACCAGTGGTTCAACCACAAAGGCGGCTAAATCCAGCCATGAAGAAAGTGGTGCAGAAAGAGGTCACTAAATTACTAGAGGCTGGGATCATTTATCCTATTTCTGATAGCCCCTGGGTGAGCCCTGTCCAAGTTGTCCCCAAGAAGGGAGGCATGACAGTAGTTCATAATGAAAAAAAATGAACTGGTTCCTACAAGAACAGTCACAGGGTGGCGTATGTGTATTGACTACAGAAGGCTCAATACAGCCACCAGAAAGGATCATTTTCCTTTACCATTCATAGACCAAATGCTAGAAAGACTAGCTGGTCATGATTATTACTGCTTTTTGGATGGTTATTCGGGTTACAACCAAATTGCAGTAGATCCTGAAGACCAAGAGAAAACAGCATTTACTTGCCCTTCTGGCGTGTTTGCCTACAGGAGAATGCCTTTTGGTCTGTGTAATGCTCTTGCAACCTTTCAGAGATGCATGTTATTCATCTTCTCTGATATGGTGGAGAAATTCCTGGAAGTCTTCATGGATGACTTCTCAGTATATGGAGACTCATTCAGCTCCTGTCTTAACCACCTAGCACTTGTCCTGAAAAGGTGCCAAGAGACTAACCTGGTTTTAAACTGGGAGAAATGTCACTTTATGGTGACTGAAGGAATTGTCCTTGGGCACAAAATTTCAAGCAGGGGAATATAGGTGGATAAGGCAAAGGTAGAGGTAATTGAAAAATTACCACCACCTGCCAATGTTAAGGCAATCAGAAGCTTTCTGGGACACGCAGGATTCTACAGAAGGTTTATAAAGGATTTTTCGAAAATTGTTAAACCTCTGAGCAACCTGCTAGCTGCCGACACACCATTTATGTTTGACACACAGTGTCTGCAGGCATTTGAGACCCTGAAAGCCAAGCTGGTCACAGCACCAGTTATCTCTGCACCAGACTGGACATTGCCATTCGAACTAATGTGTGATGCCAGTGACCATGCCATTGGTGCAGTATTGGGACAGAGGCATAACAAGCTTCTGCACGTCATTTATTATGCCAGCCGTGTTCTAAATGATGCACAGAAGAATTACACAACCACAGAAAAAGAGTTACTTGCAGTGGCCTATGCCATTGACAAGTTTAGATCCTATCTAGTGGGATCAAAGGTGATTGTGTACACTAACCATACTGCTCTTAAGTACTTACTCACAAAGCAGGATTCAAAACCCAGGCTCATAAGATGGGTGTTGCTTCTGCAAGAGTTTGATATAGAAATAAGAGACAGAAAAGGGACAGAGAACCAAGTGGCTGATCATCTGTCCCAAATAGAACCAGTAGCTGGGGCGTCCCTCCCTTCTACTGAGATCTCTGAGACTTTCCCAGATGAGCAACTCTTTGCCATTTAGGAAGCTCCATGGTTTGTAGATATTGCAAATTACAAAGCTGTGAGGTTCATACCCCAGGAGTACAGCAGGGTGCAAAGAAAGAAATTAATTTCAGATGCCAAGTACTACCTATGGGATGAGCCATATCTCTTTAAGAGATATGCAAACGGAATGATCCGCAGATGTGTACCCAGAGAGGAAGCACAAAGGATCCTATGGCACTGCCATGGATCACAGTATGGGGGACATTTTGGAAGTGAGCGAACAGCCACTAAGGTCCTCCAATGTGGCTTCTACTGGCCTACTCTCTATAGAGATGCCCGAGAGTTTGTGCGTAACTGTGACAGTTGCCAAAGAGCTGGTAACTTACCTCACGGATACGCCATGCCTCAACAAGGGATCTTAGAGATTGAGTTGTTTGATGTATGGGGGATTGACTTCATGGGTCCGTTCCCACCATCATACTCAAACACTTACATTCTGATGGCAGTGGACTATGTATCTAAGTGGGTAGAAGCAATTGCTACACCCACTAATGATACTAAGACCGTGCTGAAATTCCTCCAGAAACACATCTTCAGCAGATTTGGTGTTCCCAGAGTCATAATCAGTGATGTGGGTACTCATTTCTGCAATAAACAGTTGTACTCTGCTATGGTCCGATATGGAATTAGCCACAAAATGGCAACCCCGTATCATCCACAGACAAATGGGCAAGCTGAAGTCTCTAACAAAGAGTTAAAAAGAATCCTAGAACAGATTGTAATTGCCCGTAGAAAGGATTGGGCAAAGAGCTTGGATGATGCTCTGTGGGCATACAGAACAGCATTCAAGACTCCAATAGGAACCTCTCCATACCAACTTGTGTATGGCAAGGCCTGTCATCTGCTTGTGGAACTGGAACATAAAGCCTACTGGGCAACCAGATTCCTAAACCTGGATGCTAAGTTAGCTGGTGGAAAAAGATTGCTCCAGCTAAATGAGCTAGATGAATTTAGACTCAATGCCTTTGAAAATGCTAAAATTTATAAGGAAAAGGCAAAGAAGTGGCATGACAAGAAGTTGTCATCCAGAGTCTTTGAGCCAGGACAAAAAGTTCTGCTCTTCAACTCTAGGCTCAGATTGTTCCCAAGAAAACTTAAATCCCGCTGGAGGGGTCCGTATGTGATTACAGGAGTATCACCATATGGATATGTTGAGTTTCAGGATACTGATTCTGACAAGAAGTTCATTGTTAATGGACCGAGGATCAAGCATTATCTTGAAAGCAATTTTGAGCTGGAATGCTCAAAACTGAGGCTGGAATGATCCTCAGTGAAGGTCCAGCTAAAGACAATAAAGAAGCGCTTGCTGGGAGGCAACCTAGTCATTAGCAGGTTATATGTTTTGTTTCTACAAGGGCAACTATCAAAATTGAAGGAATTCACAGAGTTACAGAAGGATTCAGTGCAAAAAGCAGAGGAAAAGAGCTTGCTGGCAAAAAAATGCCAGTAAGGGGTACTTTGGGCGTTAAACGCCAGAATGGGCACCATTCTGGGCGTTTAACACCAGTAAAGGTGCCATTTTGGGCGTTAAACGCCAGAATGGGCACCATTCTGGGCGTTTAACGCTAGGCGTGCAGCATCCTGGGCGTTTAGCAAAACGCCCAGTGACAAAGGGAATTCTGGCGTTTAACGCCAGCCAGGGTACCTGGCTGGGCGTTAAACGCCCACAATGGCCAACAAATGGGCGCTAAACGCCAGAATGGATACCATTCTGGGCGTTTAACGCCAGAAAGGTGGGGGACAGAGATTTTGCTTTCTGATTAAAATTTTTCAAACTTTCCTTTTTTGATCCATACTTTTCTACATGAACACATTTCAAACTTTCATAATTGACTTTCAAATTTTCAAAAATTAAAATCATTCTTCAAATCTCTCTCAAATCCTTCCCAAATCTTCTTCAAAAACTCAAATTTTTCTCAAATTCTCTCCATATCTTCTCAAATCTCCTTCAAATTTTTCAAAATCTCTCTTCCCTCCCTTATAAATACACGTTCGGCCACCCCTTTCTCCCCACCATTCGAATTTGCTCTCCTCCTCTCTCCCCTCTCTCCTTTCTTTTGCTTGAGGACAAGCAAACCTCTAAGTTTGGTGTGCTTTTCCGTGATCACTAAGCCAAGATTCATCAAGATCATGGCTCCTAAGGGAAAACAAACCAATTTAAGAGGCAAGAAAGAGAATAATCCAAAGAGTCTTTAGAATCAAGAGAAGTTCTTAACCAAAGTACATGAAGACCATTATCACAAAATAATGGGTCTGAGGTCAGTGATCCCGGAAGTCAAATTCGATCTAAAAGAAGATGAATATCCGGGGATCCAAGAGCAAATTCGAAACAGAGGATGGGAAGTTCTAACCAATCCTGAGATAAAGGTTGGAAGAAATATGGTTCCGGAATTCTACTCAAATCTGTGGATGACAGATAAGCAGAGAATGACTGGAACTGCTTTCCATACTTACAGAACCATGGTCAGAGGGAAAGTTATCTACTTCCATCTGGACAAAATAAGAGAGGTCTTCAAATTGCCTCAACTGCAAGATGATCCTGAATCCTTTAATAGGAGAATGGTGAGAGCAGATAAGGAATTGGATCAAGTTCTAGAGGACATTTGCCTCCCTGGAACTAAGTGGATAACCAATTCAAAAGGTGTCCCAAACCAACTCAAGAGGGGAGACCTCAAACCAATTGCAAGAGGCTGGCTAGACTTTATTGGGCGCTGCATATTGCCCACTAGCAACCGTTCTGAGGTCACTATCAAGAGAGCAGTGATGATTCATTGCATTATGCTTGGAAAAGAAGTGGAGGTTCATCATCTGATTGCTTGTGAGATCTACACAATTGCAAATAAGAATTCCATTGAAGCCAAACTGGCTTACCCAAGCTTGATCTCCTTGCTCTGTAAAGAGGCTGGGGTGAAGATGGGAGTAGATGAATTCATACCCATTGAACAACCAATCACCAAGAAGTCAATGGAAGGACAAATGCAAGACAACTCTATCAAAAAGAGGGCGCAGGAGTTCCTCCCTGAATTTCCTGAAATTGACTACTGGGCCAGCCTAGAAGCATCTATCACCAAGTTGCAAGAAACTATGGAGCAACTTAAGGAAGAACAGCATAATCAGAACTGCATGCTCTGCAAATTGCTGAAGGAACAAGAGAAGTAGGGGCGTGAGCTTCAAGATTTGAAACGCCAAAAGTTCTCCCCTCAAATTGAGGGAGCATCCACTTCTCAAAATCAAGGTTGTTGAGTCTTAACTCTGTGATAACCTCTATCATTAGGAGCTTATTAAAATTTTTGTTTTCTATTACTACTAGTCTTATCTTATATCTATTTCTGAGTCTTGTTCTTAATTCATGATTAATAAAATTTAGAGTTCATGTCTTAAAGCTATGAATGTCCTATGAATCCATCACCTTTCTTAAATGAAAAGTGCTTTAATCACAAAAGAACAATAAGTACAGGATTTCGAATTCATCTTTGAAACTAGTTGAATTAGTTTGATGTGGTGACAATACTTTTTGTTTTCTGAATGAATGCTTGAACAGTGCATATGTCTTTTGAATTTATTGTTTTAAGAATGTTAAAACTGTTGGCTCTTGAAAGAATGATGGGAAAGGAGAACTGTTATTGAGGATCTGAAAAATCATCAAATTGATTCTTGAAGCAAGAAAAAGCAGTGAATAATCCAAAAAAAAAACAAAAAAGAAAAGAAAGAGAAAAAGGAAAAGAAAGAAATAAAGTTGTGATCCAAGGCAAAAAGAGTGTGCTTAAGAACCCTGGACACCTCTAATTGGGGACTCTAGCAAAGCTGAGTCACAATCTGAAAAGGTTCACCCAATTATGTGTCTGTGGCATGTATGTATCCAGTGGTAATACTGGAAGACAGAGTGCTTTGGACCACAGCCAAGACTCATAAAGTAGCTATGTTCAAGAATCATCATACTTAACTAGGAGAATCAATAACACTATCTAAGTTCTGAGTCCCTATGGATGCCAATCATTCTAAACTTCAAAGGATAAAGTGAGATGCCAAAACTGTTCAGAAGCAAAAAGCTACTAGTCCCGCTCATCTAATTGGAGCTAAGTTTCTTTGATATTTTGGAAAAGCTACTAGTCCTTTTCTTTGATATTCTCTGTCTGCTGCTGAGAAGATGATGGAAAAGGCTTGCTATTTGATGAGCGGATAATTTATACGCTTTTTGGCATTGTTTTTAGTATGTTTTTAATATGTTTTAGTTAGTTTTTATTACATTTTTATTAGTTTTTAGTTAAAATTCACTTTTCTGGGCTTTACTATGAGTTTGTGTATTTTTCTGTGATTTCAGGTATTTTCTGGCTGAAATTGAGGGTCCTGAGCAAAAATCTGATTCAGAGGCTGAAAAGGACTGCAGATGCTGTTGGATTCTGACCTCCCTGCACTCGAAGTGGATTTTCTGGAGCTAAAGAAGCCCAATTGGCGCTCTCTCGACAGCGTTGGAAAGTAGACATTCTGGGCTTTCCAGCAATATATAATAGTCCAAACCGGCGTTGCAAATCAGCTTCAGAATTCCCGGCGTTTAACGCCGGAACTGGCATAAGAATTGGAGTTAAACGCCCAAAATGGCATAAAATCTGGTGTTTAACTCCAGAAAAAGTCTCTACACATAAAAGCTTCGATGCTCAGCCCAAGCACACACCAAGTGGATCCCGGAAGTGGATTTTTACGTCATTTACTCATTTCTGTATACCCTAGGCTACTAGTTCACTATTAATAGGATCTTTTGACATTGTATCTGCACCTCATGACACTTTACATGTTTCTCATTGTATTTTCTATAGCATGAGTCTCTAAACCCCATGGTTGGGGGTGAGGAGCTCTGCTGTGTCTTGATGGATTAATGCAATTACTACTGTTTTTCATTCTATCACGCTTGTTTCTATTCTAAGATATCACTTGTTCTTCAACCTGATGAATGTGATGATCCGTGACACTCATCATCATTCTTGCCTATAAACGTGTGCCTGACAACCACCTACGTTCTACTTTAGATTGAGTGAATATCTCTTGGATTCCTTAATCAGAATCTTCGTGGTATAAGCTAGAATTGATAGCGGCATTCAAGAGAATCCGGAAGGTCTAAACCTTGTCTGTGGTATTCTGAGTAGGATTCAAGGATTGAATGACTGTGACAAGCTTCAAACTCCTGAGGGCTGGGCGTTAGTGACAGACGCAAAAGAATCACTGGGTTCTATTCCAACCCGATTGAGAACCGACAGATGATTAGCCGTGCTGTGACAGAGTGCGTTGAACATTTTCACTGAGAGGATGGGAGGTAGCCATTGACAACAGTGAAACCCTACATACAGCTTGCCATGGAAGGAGTCTTGCGTGCTTGAAGAAGAAGACAGTAGGAAAGCAGAGATTCAGAAGATAAAGCATCTCCAAAACCTCAACCTGTTCTCTATTACTGCAAAACAAGTACTTATTTCATGTTCTTTTACTTTTTACAATCAACTCCGATAATTATTGATATCCTGACTAAGAGTTACAAGATAACCATAGCTTGCTTCAAGCCGACAATCTCCGTGGGATCGACCCTTACTCACGTAAGGTATTACTTGGACGACCCAGTGCACTTGCTGGTTAGTTGTGCGGAATTGCAAAAGTGTGATTTCAATTTCGTGCACCACAATTGCTCAGCCTATTACGTCCACCATTGTTAAAGCCTTGTTGAGGCTTTTGTTGATCCTTCCATGAGAAATTTGGATGATTTTTCCATGATGAATTATAGGTGTTTCCATAAGGTTCACCCATGTAATTAACCTCTGTTATTGCAGGGTTCTCAGGATCATAAGCTTCTTCAGAAGCTGCCTCTTTAGTACTGTTGGATGCATTTTGCCATCCATTCATACTTTGAGAGATCATGTTGACTTGCTGAGTCAACACTTTGTTCTGAGCCAAGATGGCATTCAGAGCATCAATTTCAAGAACTCCCTTCCTCTGAGGCGTCCCATTATTCACGGAATTTCTCTCAGAAGTGTACATGAATTGGTTATTTGCAACCATGTCAATGAGTTCTTGAGCCTCTTCAGGCGTTTTCTTTAGGTGAATAGATCCACCTGCAGAATGGTCCAATGACATTTTCGAAAATTCAGATAGACCATAATAGAATATGTCTAATATGGTCCATTCCGAAAACATGTCAGATGGACACCTTTTGGTCAGCTGCTTGTATCTTTCCCAAGCTTGATAGAGGGATTCACCATCTTTTTGCTTGAAGGTCTGAACATCCACTCTCAGCTTGCTCAGCTTCTGAGGAGGAAAGAATTTATCCAAGAAGGCAGTGACCAGCTTATCCCAAGAGTCCAGGCTATCCTTAGGTTGTGAATCCAACCATATTCTAGCTCTGTCTCTTACAGAAAAAGGGAAAAGCATGAGTCTGTAGACTTCAGGATCAACTCCATTCGTCTTTACAGTCTCACAGATCTGCAAGAACTCAGTTAAAAACTGGTAAGGATCTTCAGATGGAAGTCTATAAAACTTGCAGTTTTGTTGCATTAAGGCAACTAGCTGAGGTTTCAGCTCAAAGTTGTTGGCTCCAATGGCAGGAATGGAGATGCTTCTTCCATCAAATTTGGACGTTGGCTTTGTGAAGTCACCAAGCATTCTTCTTGCATTATTATTTTTTTCGGCTGCCATCTCCTTCTCTTGCTCTAATATTTCTGAAAGGTTACCTTTAGATTGTTGTAATCTAGCTTCTCTGAGTTTTCTCTTCAGAGTCCTTTCAGGTTCTGGATCAATTTCAACAAGAGTGCCTTTATCCTTGTTCCTGCTCATATGAAAGAAAAGAAAACAAGAAAAGAAAGAGGAATCCTCTATGTCACAGTATAGAGATTCCTTTATGTTAGTAGAAAAAGAAAGGGTGAAGAATCCAAACACAAGGGATAGATTATGTTCGGATTTTTAGATGAAGAGAGGTGAAGAGAAGTGTTAGTAAATAATTAAATAGAATAAGAGAGAAGAGATAGAAAATTTCGAAAATAATTTTAAAAAAATATGTTAGTAATTTTCGAAAATTAGAGATAAGATAAGATTAAAATTAAAATTTAAAACAAAAGAATTTTTGAAAAAGAGATGAGATATTTTCGAAAATTAGAGAGGAAAAAGTAGTTAGGTGGTTTTGAAAAAGATAAGAGACAAACAAAAAGTCAAAGAGTTAGTTGAAAAAGATATTAAAATCAAATTTGAAAAGATAAGAAGATAAGAGGTTAGATAAGATATTTTGAAATCAAATTTTGAAAAAGATAAAATTTTTGAAAAAGATAAGATAAAAGATAAAAAGATTTAATTCAAAAATTTTAAAATTAATTACTTAACTAACAAGTAACTACAAGATATGATTCTAGAATTTAAAGATTGATCCTTTCTTAACAAGAAAGTAACATACTTCAAATTTTTGAATCAATCACATTAATTATTAGCTAATTTTCAAAATTTTGATATAAAGATAAAAAAAAGATTTTGAAAATATTTGGAAAAAGATTTTTGAAATTTTCAAAAAATAGAAAAAAATGAAAAAGATATAATTTTTGAAAAAGATTTTGAGAAAATAAGATTTTTTTAAAAATTGAAAATTTGACTTGACTTGTAAGAAACAACTAATTTTGAAAATTTTTGACTAAGTCAACTCAAATTTTCGAAAATTTGGAGAAAAATAAGGAAAATATATTTTTTGATTTTTGAATTTTTTTAATTATGAGAGAGAAAAACATAAAAATGACCCAAAGTATGAAAATTTTGGATCAAACACATAATGCATGCAAGAGCACTATGAATGTCAAGATGAACACCAAGAACACTTTGAAGATCATGATGAACATCAAGAACATAATTTTGAAAAATTTTTGATGCAAAGAAAACATGCAAGACACCAAACTTAGATTTTTAATGCTTGGAAAATATGAATGCAAAAATGCACATGAAAAACAACAAAAGACACAAAACAAGAAATTATCAAGATCAAACAAGAAGACTTGTCAAGAACAACTTGAAGATCATGAAGAACACTATGAATGCATGAGATTTTCGAAAAATGCAACAAAAATTTTTAAAGCATGCAATTGACACCAAACTTAAAAATTGACTCAAGACTCAAACAAGAAACACCAAATAATTTTTTTATTTTTATGATTTTCTAATTTTTTTTTGTATTTTTATTAAATTTTTTTCGAAAGTATTTTTGAAAAAAAAAACGAAAAAGAAAAGAAAATTTTGAAAGATTTTGAAAAGAAAGTTACCTAATCTGAGCAACAAGATGAACCGTCAGTTGTTCATACTCGAACAATCCCCGGCAACGGCGCCAAAAACTTGGTGGACGAAATTGTGATACAAGAGTTCCAGGGACTGTTAGAGAAGCTCACAACTCCGTTCAACTTAACCAGCAAGTGTACTGGGTCATCCAAGTAATACCTTACGTGAGTAAGGTTCGATCCCACAGAGATTGTTGGTATGAAGCAAGCTATGGTCACCTTGTAAATCTCAGTTAGGCAGATTAAATGGTTATGGGTTTCGAAAATTAATAATAAATAGAAAATAAAAAGGGATAGAAATACTTATGTAAATCAATAGTGGGAATTTCAGATAGGCGTATGGAGATACTGTGCCCTTTCTTTTTCTACTTTCCTACTTCTTCCTTCAATCCTTCTTACTCCTTTCCATGGCAAGATGTATGTAGGGCATCACCATCATCAATGGCTACTTTTAATCCTCTCGGGAAAATGGTCCTATGCGCTGTCACTGCACGGCTAATCGTCTGGAGGCATCACCCTTGTTGATAGCTACATCCCATCCTCTCAGTGAAAATGGTCCAAATGCTCTGTCACAGCACGGCTAATCATCTGTCAGTTCTCAATCAGGTTGGAGTAGAATCCATTGATTCTTTTGCGTTTGTCATCACGCCCAGCCTTCAGGAGTTTGAAGCTCGTCACAGTCATTCAATACCGGAATCCTACTCGGAATACCACGGACAAGGTTAGACTTTCCGGATTCCCGGGATCCTACTCGGAATACCACAGACAAGGTTAGACTTTTCGGATCCCCATGAATGCCGCCATCTATCTAGCTTATACCACGAAGATTCTGTTGGGGAATCTAAGAGATATGCGCTCGGCCTAAGGTAGAACGGAAGTGGTTGTCAGTCACACACGTTCATAGGTGAGAATGATGATGAGTGTCACGGATCATCACATTCATCAAAGTGTTGTGCAACGTATATCTTGGAATAAGAATAAAAGAGAATTGAATAGAAAGTAATAGTAATTGTATTGAAACTTGAGGTACAGCAGAGCTCCACACCCTTAATCTATGGTGTGCAGAAACTCCACTGTTGAAAATACATAAGTGAAAGGTTCAGGCATGGCCGAATGGCCAGCCCCCTAAAACGTGATCAGTAGCCTCTTAAGATGAAGAATAAAACAAAACTGAGACCAAAGATGAAACATGGTCAAAAGACGACTAATACACTAGTAAAAAGTCTTATTTATACTAAACTAGCTACTAGGGTTTACATGAGTAAGTAATTGATGCATAAATCCACTTCCGGGGCCCACTTGGTGTATGTTTAGGCTGAGCTTGATCTATCCACGAGCTGAGGCTTTTCTTGGAGTTGAACTCCAAGTTATAACGTGTTTTGGGCGTTCAACTCCGGATCATGACGTGTTTCTGGCGTTTAACTCCAGACAGCAGCATGTACTTGGCGTTCAACGCCAAGTTACGTCATCAATTCCCGAATAAAGTATAGACTATTATATATTGATGGAAAGCTCTGGATGTCTACTTTCCAAAGCCGTTGATAGCGCGCCAATTGGAGTTCTTTAGCTCCAGAAAATCCATTTCGAGTGCAGGGAGGTCAGATTCCAACAACATCAGCAGTCCTTTTGTCAGCCTTTTTCAGAGTTTTGCTCAAGTCCCACAATTTTAGTCAGAAATTACCTGAAATCACAGAAAAATACACAAACTCATAGTAAAATCCAGAAATGTGAATTTAACATAAAAACTAATGAAAACATCCCTAAAAGTAGCTTGAACTTACTAAAAACTACCTAAAAACAATGCCAAAAAGCGTATAAATTATCCGCTCATCAACCACTAACGTGGAATGGGGACAAGCTTGTAGCGTTAATGAAAAAAGTGATCGCCAATAATGCCTTCGAAGCCATCATAGCCCACGTTAGTTGCCACGTTAACTACATTAACGTGGTAGCTAACGTAGAGGAGGAAGAGGAGCTCCAACGTTAGTGGTAAAAGTGATTGCCACTAACGTTCCACAAAGGCACAATGAAGCCACATTAAGAGTTACATTAATCCAATTAACGTGAAATCTAACGTGGGATGAAGAACCAATCACCAACGTTAGTGACACTCACCTTTGTCACTAACGTTGGACCAACCCAAGAGTGCCCACGATTAGTGGTCACGTTAAAACCACTAACGTGAGGAATAACGTGGAGCTAAGCATGATAAGCCAATGTTAGTGACACTCACCTTTGTCACTAACGTTAGAGATGGCAATTACTACCACGTTAGTGGCCACGTTAATCTAATTAATCTGAACTCTAATGTGGGAAGGAGGGGCGTTTGGAGCATTAGTGACAAAGGTAAGTGTCACTAATGCTCTCGAAGCATAGGCATGCCCACGTTAAGAGTCATGTTAGTTATACTAACGTGAACTCTAACGTAGGGAAAGGGGGCAAAACGCAATGTTATTGGAAAAAGGTGAGTTCCAATAACGTTTGCAAAAGACCAATGGGCAACGTTAGTGGTCACGTTAGTGCCACTAACGTTGAAGTTAACCTTGATCATTTTGGGATGGAACGTTAGTGGAAAAGGTGATTGTCACTAACGTTCCCGAACCCACATCTTCACTTAACGTTAATGCCACTAACGTCCTAACTAACACCCATGCCTAACTCACACTTTTCTGCAAACAAAGCTGAGTCCACTGAAGACTGTAACTACTTCAACTCAGGATCAAAGGTCTATATCCAAGACTTGAAGAACTCACTAGAAGATCAAGAATAGTAGTATATATAGGAGTAGTTTTGTACTATAGAGAGATTGGAACTTTTGGAGAACTACACTCTGTATATTTACTTTCTGCATTTTCTAGTTTTGCTAAGCATGTACTATTCCCTACCATTTTCCATTTCCAGAGCTATGAACAACTAAACCCCTTTCATTAGGTTAGGGAGCTCTGTTGTAATTTGATGGATCAATTATAGTTTTCATTTTTCTTCCTCTTTCTTTTCTCTTGATTTACTAGAAAGCTTTCGATCTTAATTCAATTAGTTAGTTGTCTTGGAAAAGAAACTCTCCATAATTGGATCTCCTCTGAGCCTTGGAAAAGGGATGATGAGATCATGCTAGAAATGCTTTCTCATGTTGGACCAAATTGGGGTTTGGGCAGATATAGTGACATGTAATCCTCCCAACACTTTGATTTAGAAATACATGTGGTATAATCAGTGACCATACTTCATCTCTTCCCATGAGAAATTAAATCAAGGAATTAGAAAATTGTTCAAGCATAGAGAGATTAGATTACAAAGGAATTGGGATCCAATCACCTAAGATTGCCAAGAAGATCAATGAATGCATTGATTGAGGAAGAGATGAGAATGAACTTGATCCAGAGAATGCAACATCTCCTAAGCCCAATGAATCCCCCATCTCTGATCTTACCCATTCTCTTTACTTTCTGTCATTCATTTCCGTGTTCATCTTCCCAAATCCCCATTTAAGATTCTGCACTTTATTTTCTGCAATTTACTTTCCCGCCATTTAATTTTCTGCAAATCTCAACTAAATTTCTGTTTAGCTCAACTAGCACACTCTTCCAACTAAAGTTGCTTGACCAATCAATCCCTGTGGGATTTGACCTCACTCTATTGTGAGTTTTTACTTGACGACAATTCGGTATACTTGCCGAAGGAAAATTTGTTGAGAGACAATTTTCGTGCAACACTATGCAGACGCACACGTCCTGTTTTTCAAATTTTGCTTTGTTTTTAACTATTTCACCTTCCCGACGAGATTGTAAGCTCCTATAACACCTTTTTATGACTTTTGGGCATATTTTTAGATACTCAAACATGGGAAATGGTTTAAGGGTTTAGGCGCTATTATTTGAAAAAGTTAGCAAACGGGGCATTAGGTTTCTGGTGTACTGAGGAAGGCTTGATGATGTGTGATGAATGAAGTGATGGATCCATCTTGCACTAGAAATGTTTTTGAAAACCACTTGATGACATGTCACCATGTCATGTTTTTCTATGCTTTTTCATACAAGAAATTTATGATTAGTGCTTAAATATTGCATTCTTTGGTGCTTAAAAGGTATATTTCTTTGATCTTTTGATTTGATAAACTTTGTAGGAAATAAGAAGAAAAAGAAGCAAAAAGAGCACAAAATAAGCTAAAAAGAAGAAAAGAGGAATTTTGGGCACACTTTGAAATTGGAGCACACTTTGGAGGCTTAGGCCACGCTTCTAAAAGCGTGACCCATGACCAAATCAAGGAAGAAAAGCGTGGCCCAAAGGAAGAAAAGCGTGGCTCAAAACAAGGAGGAAGAGAGGACAAAAAGTTTTGGGTGAAAAGTTAGCCTCAAAGTTAGACCCCTAACTTTGAGGCTAACGTGAGAATTGGAAAATCTTCCCAGGGCCACCCACGTTTGCGCCAACGTTAGCCCCCTAACTTGGAGGCTAACGTTGGCATGAAAAATTTGTCCCAGGGGCTACTCACGTTTGCGCCAACGTTAGACCCCTAACTTGGAGGCAAACGTTGGCGCCACACACCACAACAGCTTGAAGGGGTATACTTCCAACAGGAATAACTTGAGCTACAGAGCTCCAAATGAGGTGATTCAAGAAGCATTGGAAAGTAGGAATCAAGAGCTTTCCAAGCATATATGGCACTGCATGGTGGACACTAAAATTGAGGATGAAAACTGCCCCGCAATGTGCATAAACGAACATGGTGGCAACCTGCAGTGAGGCCAACTGACCTCTGCACCTTCAACGAAGTATAACTCGAGCTTTAGAGCTCCAATTGATGCGCTTCCAACGGCAATGGAAAGTAGACATTCAGGGCTTTCCAACAATGTATAATAATATGGGGTGGACAATACGTTTGAGCCTCCAGAACTGGCGTTTTCGTCAACGTTTGAGGCAAACTTTACCTCAAACGCTGCACACCAAAGCCAGCAACCATGCCCTCTTCAAATGATCATAACTTGAGTTATAGATGTCCAATTGAAGTGATTCCAAGCGGGTTAGAAAGCTGACATTTAGAGCTTTCCAACCATATATGATAGTCTATATTGGGCATAAAATTGGCAACATGACAAGAGGACAAAGTTGGCGCCATAAATGTGCATAAGGGAAGCCAACGTTGGAGCAAAAGTTAGACCCCTAACTTTGGCACCAACGTTGGCATCAGTAAATTTTGCTAGCTGATATGAAAAGTTAGCCTCAAAGTTAGACCCCTAACTTTGACTCAAACTTTTACTCCAACTTTTACTCAAGCTTTCATGATTCCAACCCGGTTCAATTCGGTTCTTCTCCAAACTCCAAGAGCAATCAACCAAGGCCTCTCTCAACCCAATTCCATCAAGAGAAAGGGCCCATGATCATCACTCACAGGCACAAGAAATAGATAAAATAGGAATTTCATTTAATTGTAATTTGTTTTTAATTTCATTTTCATTTCCATTTTGTAAAGCCTATATAAGGCATCATTTTCACATTTGTGAGGAGGCTGGCTCCACTAGGGAGCACTAGGAGTAGTAGTAGAGAGCTCTCTCTTTAATTTGTTTTTGAGTCTTGGGTTGGAGAATTGAAGGAATTCTGTTTCAATCTCATCCTAAGATCTCTCTGCTTTATTTACTGCACTCTTGAATTTCAGTTTCGGTTAATTGCTTCTTCATCTACTCCTTCTGCACTTTACATTTCTCTAATTTCTTTGCAATTGCTCTTGTTGGATCTAGGAAGGCATTGAGATCTAGACTTGGTTATCTAGTCTCTTGGGTCCTGAGATCTTAATTCCAATTTTACATTCTCTGTTTATTGCTTTTCATGTTTATTCACATTTCTGTTTTGGTTCCGAATCAATCAAATCCATCTTTTACTTCTCTGCTTGTTGCAATTTAACTTTTCCTTGTTTAATTTCTGCAACTCCAATTCCCAATTCCCTTTACATTTAATGCAATTTATATTTCTTTTCATTTAAGATTCTTGCAATTTACATTTCTTGCTCTTTAAGTTACTTGCCAATTTACATTCTGCAACTTTAAATTCATTGTCATTTACTTTCTGTTGGCTACAATTTCACACAATTCACTAAATGTCAGCTTGACTAAACTAATCACCCACTAAAGTTGCTTGATCCATCAATCCCTATGGGATCGACCTCACTCCCGTGAGTTTTTATTACTTGATGCGACCCGGTGCACTTGCCGGTTAGATTGGTGTTGTTTTGGGAGAGATTCATTTCTCACCAAAATAGCTCATCAGGTTTTTGGCGCCGTTGCCGGGGATTGATTAGATCAACAATGATTAAGTGAGTGAGAAGTCTAGATTAAGCATTTTCTTTATTTTTGTTCTCTGTTTTAGATTGAAACCAATGTGTTTGAGTTTATGCCTCACTAAGAAATTCTCATCTCTGATATGAGTAATTTCAATTTTCAATGGTGTTGTGTTTTCCAAAGTTCAAATGGAGTTCAACTCATCTTATGATCAAACAAATTTTAGGGGATATTACCCACCATCACCAATCTCTAATGGTGGCTGGGAATATCACCAAGAAAATACAAATTATAAGCACTCCAATCCATGGAGATTTACTTCAGAGACATAAGATGAGTAGGAGAATCATATGGGATACCAACCACCACTACAAAATAATTCATATTATTATCCTCATGGTAGATGGGGGTGTCGCCACAGAATGAAAGAGCATCCACCCTCACGTCCCAGTTCCTCAATTAAAAGTTCTTCATCACTTGATTATGCCTCAACACAAAGTTTCCTCCAAAATCCATACCAGTCATCCCATCAATCACACAACTCATTCCACACCCCTCAACACAACTTCACCACAACACATTCACGTCACCAAAATTACTCTCAACCCTCATCTCTTGAATTAACAGATGAGGAATACCTTGAAGGCATTGAATTAACAGATGAGGAATACCTTGAAGGCATTGAAATACAGAAAAGACTAGTGGAATTCTACACAAAATCCCCATCTTGGGAAGAAACCATCCTCGAGCAGATAAATAGGTCCTTAGAGCAAACAAAGAGGAACTTAGAACCGTCAAACAGTAAGGATGAAGACAAATTTGTGGGTGAGGAAGTGGAAAAGCAAGATGAGGAAGCCTCTGTGTCAAGAGAAATTTCAATGAAAAATGAGGTAGAGGAAACATTTGAACCTGACCTTGCATATTCACAGAAGCCACTTGAGACGATAAGAGAACATGAAGACTCACAACTCTCACAAACCTCCCTGGACCAAAACGCCTCAACACTTGAATCCATGATTGAAAGGTATGACGAGGAGCATGAAAGTGAGGAAGTCATTTCAGAGAATTCACACTCAAGTGAAGCAGAAAATCACATGAAGGAAAGGCTCGTGGAACCACCAATACAAGAGGCCCTTAATGAAGAAATCACTCCAATAATCACACAGCAACCAAGACTTGGATTCAAAGAAGTGAAGGCAACTAACAAAAGCACCAATTCTGTCCCTAATCCAGTAAGCAAGATCAATCGAGCCATTTGCAAAAGGAAGCTTGCTGAGGAAAAACCAAGACAAGGGACAGTAGCTGAAACTTCTCCCCTCCTGGAGTCATTCCTCTTAACAAACTGGAAGAAGAGGAAGAAAGTAAACAACATGTCAACAGTAGGTACAAATTCTCTTCTCTACTTTGCTTTCGTTCTTTGTTTTGTTTCAAATTCAATAAATTGGCATATGGTTACATTCTAAGTTTGGTGTTGCCTTGCAACAAATTGTTTTCAATCTTTTTGGATGATTGCATCAAATCAAAAATGAAAGCGACACACCAAGATTCTAAGTTTGGTGTGCCACCTATTTTTCTATGTAAATCATTCAGCAACACCACTTGTCTGCATACCCATAATGTCTTTGCAGTGTTAATTTTCTTTTGGTTTGATATTTTGTTATTCTGTTTACTTTAGTTAATTCTTTGTTTTTAATGCTTTCATTTTAGTCTGCTTATTTGCTGTGTTTATTAATACATCACCAAGAGAGCTTTATTAATGACAGATTCTTGGCTTAGTGATCGTATTTAATAAAGAACAGTTTCATTTGCTTGGTTTTAATTCAAATAAATGGACATAAGATTGCATTTTAAGTTTGGTGTTGCTATGCAACACAATTTGCTTCAAATCTTTACTGGATACTTGCATTGATTCCAAGTGAAAGTGTCACACTAAGTTTGGTGTGCCACTTATTCTTTATGCAAAGTATTATGCTCACCTTCTTAAGCTTGCAATCACAATGCCTCTGTCTCTTGTGCCTTGATTATTATCTTTAATTTTGCTTGCTTGAAACACATGTACTACTAACATTTCTTGTGTAAGACATTCATGATCCATCTTAGCCCCATAGCCACGGTTCTAATAGTTGCTTGAGGATGAGCAAGCATTCTGAGTTTGGTATGGGAAGGAGGAGAATGGGAGGAAAATGACAACAATAGAGAAGATGAACTACAAGGTTGTAAAGTTCCTTTTCCTCTCATTTGTTTCAAGCACTATAAACTGCATGATTGTCTTTACCTTCTCTGTATGCATGTGTGTATGAAAAAGCATAGTTTGAATTCTAAATTGCAACATGGTGCTATGTCATTATGATTACCAACTTGAGTTTTGTGAATTCAAAAGCAACAAAGTATCATGATCATAAACAAACAAGGCATTAAAGAAGATTTTAGCATGTGCATAAAGGTATTGGAAAGCTAGTATGTTTGATTGTTGCTTAATTGCATTGGATTTTATTTAATTGAAGTTTTCATCTAGGACATTTTGTGAAATCTTTTAAAATCATGAAAACCTTGAAAGCAAATGCAAAATAAAGCAAGAAAAGAAAAAGGGAAAGAATGAGAAAGCTGAAGGCTCTGAGTACCAATGGCAATTTATTTGTTAAGTACTTGTGGTGTTTATGTATCAAGCCAAATGCTTGAAAACAAAACACTTAGAAGTCAAGGCTAGGCTCAAAGTGCAAAAGCACTCCCTCAAAGCTCAAGGCTCTGAGCATCAATGATTAGAGAGTCAAGAAAAGAAAAGAAAAATGAGCTTAATGAAGTCCTCTAATCAAATGCTTGTGGTGCTTATGTATCAAGTGGTAATACTTGAAAACAAAGCATTTAGAAGTCGTAGCTTTGTTATCAACTCATGGGGCAAAGCACCCAAAAGGAGAAGCTAATAAGAAAATCAAAAGCTTGCTTCAAGGAAGAAATATAAAAGAAAGATTTCATAAATTGAGCTAGATGGAAGCATCAATCATTTACATTTCTTTTGTGATTGTAGCATGCGTAGAAAACTAGTTTACCATGAACATTGAGTTGCTATTCTCCTTGCCTTGGATTGTCAATCTTTATTGCATGATTCTTTTCTTGCTTGGGGACAAGCAAGGTTTAAGTTTGGTGTTGTGATGACATGTCACCATGTCATGTTTTTCTATGCTTTTTCATACAAGAAATTTATGATTAGCGCTTAAATATTGCATTCTTTGGTGCTTAAAAGGTATATTTCTTTGATCTTTTGATTTGATAAACTTTGTAGGAAATAAGAAGAAAAAGAAGCAAAAAGAGCACAAAATAAGCTAAAAAGAAGAAAAGAGGAATTTTGGGCACACTTTGAAATTGGAGCACACTTTGGAGGCTTAGGCCACGCTTCTAAAAGCGTGACCCATGACCAAATCAAGGAAGAAAAGCGTGGCCCAAAGGAAGAAAAGCGTGGCTCAAAACAAGGAGGAAGAGAGGACAAAAAGTTTTGGGTGAAAAGTTAGCCTCAAAGTTAGACCCCTAACTTTGAGGCTAACGTGAGAATTGGAAAATCTTCCCAGGGCCACCCACGTTTGCGCCAACGTTAGCCCCCTAACTTGGAGGCTGACGTTGGCATGAAAAATTTGTCCCAGGGGCTACTCACGTTTGCGCCAACGTTAGACCCCTAACTTGGAGGCAAACGTTGGCGCCACACACCACAACAGCTTGAAGGGGTATACTTCCAACAGGAATAACTTGAGCTACAGAGCTCCAAATGAGGTGATTCAAGAAGCATTGGAAAGTAGGAATCAAGAGATTTCCAAGCATATATGGCACTGAATGGTGGACACTAAAATTGAGGATGAAAACTGCCCCGCAATGTGCATAAACGAACATGGTGGCAACCTGCAGTGAGGCCAACTGACCTCTGCACCTTCAACGAAGTATAACTCGAGCTGTAGAGCTCCAATTGATGCGCTTCCAACGGCAATGGAAAGTAGACATTCAGGGCTTTCCAACAATGTATAATAATATGGGGTGGACAATACGTTTGAGCCTCCAGAACTGGCGTTTTCGTCAACGTTTGAGGCAAACTTTACCTCAAACGCTGCACACCAAAGCCAGCAACCATGCCCTCTTCAAATGATCATAACTTGAGTTATAGATGTCCAATTGAAGTGATTCCAAGCGGGTTAGAAAGCTGACATTTAGAGCTTTCCAACCATATATGATAGTCTATATTGGGCATAAAATTGGCAACATGACAAGAGGACAAAGTTGGCGCCATAAATGTGCATAAGGGAAGCCAACGTTGGAGCAAAAGTTAGACCCCTAACTTTGGCACCAACGTTGGCATCAGTAAATTTTGCTAGCTGATATGAAAAGTTAGCCTCAAAGTTAGACCCCTAACTTTGACTCAAACTTTTACTCCAACTTTTACTCAAGCTTTCATGATTCCAACCCGGTTCAATTCGGTTCTTCTCCAAACTCCAAGAGCAATCAACCAAGGCCTCTCTCAACCCAATTCCATCAAGAGAAAGGGCCCATGATCATCACTCACAGGCACAAGAAATAGATAAAATAGGAATTTCATTTAATTGTAATTTGTTTTTAATTTCATTTTCATTTCCATTTTGTAAAGCCTATATAAGGCATCATTTTCACATTTGTGAGGAGGCTGGCTCCACTAGGGAGCACTAGGAGTAGTAGTAGAGAGCTCTCTCTTTAATTTGTTTTTGAGTCTTGGGTTGGAGAATTGAAGGAATTCTGTTTCAATCTCATCCTAAGATCTCTCTGCTTTATTTACTGCACTCTTGAATTTCAGTTTCGGTTAATTGCTTCTTCATCTACTCCTTCTGCACTTTACATTTCTCTAATTTCTTTGCAATTGCTCTTGTTGGATCTAGGAAGGCATTGAGATCTAGACTTGGTTATCTAGTCTCTTGGGTCCTGAGATCTTAATTCCAATTTTACATTCTCTGTTTATTGCTTTTCATGTTTATTCACATTTCTGTTTTGGTTCCGAATCAATCAAATCCATCTTTTACTTCTCTGCTTGTTGCAATTTAACTTTTCCTTGTTTAATTTCTGCAACTCCAATTCCCAATTCCCTTTACATTTAATGCAATTTATATTTCTTGTCATTTAAGATTCTTGCAATTTACATTTCTTGCTCTTTAAGTTACTTGCCAATTTACATTCTGCAACTTTAAATTCATTGTCATTTACTTTCTGTTGGCTACAATTTCACACAATTCACTAAATGTCAGCTTGACTAAACTAATCACCCACTAAAGTTGCTTGATCCATCAATCCCTGTGGGATCGACCTCACTCCCGTGAGTTTTTATTACTTGATGCGACCCGGTGCACTTGCCGGTTAGATTGGTGTTGTTTTGGGAGAGATTCATTTCTCACCAAAATAGCTCATCACCACTGCACTACTTTTCATTGAGATTATGATACGCTATGCGCCCGGTAGGGGCTGAGGTCGAGGTAGCGGCGGCGGCGTAAGGGCGGTGGTTCGTCCCGCTTGCGCTTAGATGTGAGGTCGGAGGCAATAGATCCCGCTCGCATCCCTTCGGATCATCAGAGCGTATAGGCGCAAAACCCTGGATAGTGATCCAAGCACTATATCTCGGGGGCTCCCACACCATAATTCCAAAGGGCAACATCTCCATGGAGTTGTGTCGGGTTGGCAGTTGAACTGACAATGTGATATCACAGCCAGTAGGGCAGGCATTCATCATGTGCATTTTTCTATCTGTTTGTATGCTTTACCGACTTGATATTGATCTCCTATCTTTATAACATGTCTAATTGCTATTTGAATTAATTGCTATATATGTCTCTACTTGTGTTTTACTTGTATATACCTGTGTTTTCTACTGGGATTAAGGAGGTTCGGAAGGCGGTGGCGATGGGATTGCATGGAGGTTAGGTTGGTGAAGGCTGTGGGACGGCGATGTTCAGTTAGATTAGAAATCCCTTAAGATAGATTACCTTTTATGGTGCAATGGATTAAGTTTTGTTAAGGTTTTACATATTATGCTTATTTGGTTTAGAATGCTTTAAGCTGGGATTCTTGTGATGGATATTGTTCATGCCCTGGGTCGAGCTGTACGACCCGGGCTGATTGAAGATGAGTTGACCGACCTCTTCAGGTCAAGACTATCCGACCTCTTCTCAAAGAGCTCGGCCAAATCATTAGGAAAGCCTAAAAAGGGCCCAAACAGAGGAACACAACCCAAGTCCAAGGGCAGCCCAAGCCTAGAGAGATAAGGGCGGTTCCCTGAAAGATAGGATGACTTCACTCAGAAGATAAGATAAGATAACTATCTTATCCCAAAGGAAAATCACCCACACCATTGTAAATACACTAGAGTACCCAGGTATAACTCATACTCTGATTCTACTAAAAACCTACTTAATACCCTTGCTAACTTAAGTATCAGAGTCCCTTGCAGGTACCACCACCCTCCGGTGACGAAGGATCAGCGCAACCACCAAGTCCAACAAGTCAGACACGGTGGCTCTGGCCACCATCATCAAGTCGGACACAATAGCGCCGACCAGTACAGAAGATCTTGTCCAAGATCGACCTACAGTTTCAGGTAACCCCCGGAACATTGGCGCCGTTGTCAGGGAACCTGGAAGTCATTCTTTCACCATGGCGGACGACCATGACAATGATCACAACTCTGGTTTGGTGGACAGAACACCAAACAAAAACACGGACGCCACCTCCAAAAAAACACCTTAAAACGGGGGTGATAAGCAACCCTCAAACATAGAAATTCTAGAGGCTTTACAAGCTCAGCAGGATTGCCTTAAACAACTCAAAAAAGAGGCTGAGCATCAATGGGAAGCCGAGAAGGACCTTCGAAGGGAAACTAGGCGACGCCGAGAGTTAGAAGATAAGCTCTTAAGGCTTGAGGCCGATCTAAAAACCAAGGCTACGCAATCTAGTCATGAAGACAACTCCCGCAAAGATCAAGACCCATTCACCAAAGATATTATGAAAGCCAAAATCCCTAAAGACTTCAAAGCTCCCAACATGACCCCGTAGGACGACACATCAGATCCAAGCAGAATGTATCTCACCGATGCCTCAGATGCAATTTAGTGCAAAGCCTTCCCTACTACCTTAACAAAGGCAGCAATTAAATGGTTCGACAATCTGCCCCCATGGTACATCGCAAGCTTTGATGACTTAGCTGGAAAGTTTCTTGCCAAATTCTCCATCTAGAAGGACAAAACCAAGCATGCCCCAAGCCTATTAGGGATCAAACAAGGAGATCGGGAAAGTCTTTGCAACTAGATGGAAAGATTCAACAAAGCATGTCTGGGCATACAAAATCTGCCAACTGAAGCAGCCATTACGGGTCTCATCAATGGTCTACAAAAGGGAGCTTTTAGTCACTCCATATCAAAGAAACATCCTACATCTCTGAATAAAGTGCAAAAATTAGCAGAGAAATACATCATCATGGAGGAAAACTCTCGACTAGGAGAGACCTCAACATCCGGATTCTCCTACTCCTCCCGAGATAAGGATAAAGAGTCCAAGAAAAAGGAAGATCAGCAAGGGGAAAAGATTAAGAAATACCACAATTACTCCCCTCTTCAGGTGTCTCTTGTGGAAATGTACCGAGAAGTGTGCCATACTGAGAAGATCCTACCACCTTGTCCACTTAAAAGCAAAAAGGGAGGAGGAAATCAGACTGAGTACTATGAATACCAAGGAATCTATGGACATCCCACCAACGAGTGTTTCGACTTAAAAAATGTCATAGAGAAATTGGTAAGAAAAGGACGACTAGATCGATATTTAGCCAACAAATTGGACGAGCCCAGAAAGTGAAGAAAGGACGAAGAGGACGGACGAGCTGAACGACCACCTCGCACCCCAGAGAGGCATGTCCACATGATACATGGTGGATTTGCGGGAGAAGGAATCTCCAAATTATCTCGCAAAAGACACCTTAAGGAAGTATATCACGTCGAAGGAGGAGAAGGAGCACCCGACCTCCCTACAATTACTTTCACTAAAGAAGACGCGGTTGGCATCATCTCAGGACATGACGATCCCATGGTCATCACTATCATATTGGCCAACACTAATCTCTACCGCACACTGGTGGACCAAGGAAGCTCGGTTGATATCTTGTTTAAAACCGCCTTCGACAAACTCGGCCTAGAGGAAAAAGAACTTAGAGCATATCCGAACAACTTATTTGGACTAGGAGACACTTCAATCCAACCACTTGGATACATCTCACTACACACAACCTTTGGAAAAGGAAACCTATCAAGGACACTCAACATAGACTACATCGTGGTCAATGTGAGTTCAGCCTACAATGCCCTAATAGGTCGGACAACCTTGAATTAGCTCGCCGCAACAGTCTCGACTCCACATTTATGCATGAAGTTCCCAAATGCAGAGGGGATCGTTACAATAAAAGGAGACCAGAGGACAGCGTGTCGCTATTACAACAAAAGTCTGAACCTCAGAGGCAAAGGAGAAGAAATCCACACCATCGAACTCGTGGGAACTCGAGGTCGAGAAGAACTTCGTCCACGACCCGAGGGCGAGATAGAAAAAGTCCAGATCGGAGACGTCCCAGATAAAATAACCAATATTGGTGCAATCCTAAAATGAGATGTAAAGGAGTCTCTCATACAGTTCTTAAAAGATAATGTCGACCTCTTCGCGTGGAAGGTTGCAGACATGCCAGACATAGACCCTAAACTAATGTGCCACAAGCTGGCAGTATACCCAGGATCTCGGCCAGTACAACAGAAGCGTCGGAAACTCAGACCTGAAAGATCCCAAGCTGTGGAAGAACAGGTACAAGCTCTACTGAAGGCAGGATTCATAAGAGAAGTCAAATATCCGCTATGGTGGATGTGGACCGACTATGGTGGAAAGTGGTGGATGTGCACCGACTCCACCGATCTCAAAAAAGCTTGCCCAAAAGATCCCTATCCACTCCCAAGTATTGACGCTCTGGTGGATGCCTCCTCCGGATACAAATACCTCTCGTTTATAGATGCTTATTCGGGATACAATCAAATCCCAATGTATCCACCTGATCAAGAAAAAACTTCATTCTTAACCCCAAAAGCAAACTACTGTTACGTCTCATGCCATTCGGACTAAAAAATGCAGGAGCCACCTATCAAAGATTAATGAACAAGGTCTTTGCAGATCATATCGGGAAACTCATGGAGGTATATGTGGATGACATGTTAGTAAAAACACAAAGCGAGGAGTCATTACTGTCCAACCTCGCCCAAGTGTTCAATACCATAAGAAAGCATGGCATGCGACTTTACCCTACAAAATGCACCTTCGCAGTAGAAGCTGGAAATTTCTTTGGTTTCATGCTCACACAAAGAGGAATCGAAGCAAACCCGGACAAGTGTCGGGCCATACTCGACATGAAAAGCCCGACCTGTGTCAAAGAAATGCAACAGCTCAACGGGCGACTAGCAGCCTTATCCAGATTTCTAGCCGGATCAGCCATAAGATCCCTCCCCTGGGACAACCACCCATTCTTACCCGATGGTGCACGGAATTGTGATTTACACATTTCACAACTCCGGTGCCACTAACCAGCAAGTGCATTGGGTCGTCCAAATAATACATTACGTGAGTAAAGGTCGATCCCACGGAGATTATCGCTTGAAGCAAGCTATGGTTATCTTGTAACTCTTAGTCAGGATATCAATAATAATTCTTAGTTTTATTTGTAAAAAGTAAAAGAACATGAAATAAATAATACTTGTTATGCAGTAATGGAGAACAGGTTGAGGTTACGGAGATGCTCTACCCTCTGAGTTTCTTCTTTCCTACTACCTTCTTCTTCAAACACGCCTGGCTCCTTCTATGGCAAGCTTTATGTTGGTGGATCATCGTTGTCAATGGCTACCATCCGTCCTCTTAGTGAAAACATGTCCGCTACGATTTCCCGCATGGCTAATCATCTGTCGGTTCTCACTTGTATTGGAATAAGATCTATTGATATTTTTGCACACTGTCACTACGCTCAACAGTCGCGAGTTTGAAGCTCGTCACAGTCATCCCTTCCTAGATCCTACTCGGAATGGGGTTTAGAGACTCATGCCGTCAAAGGTACAATAAGGAATGTAAAAATGTCATGAGGTACAAAATGAATCTCTAAAAGTGGTTTTTATACTAGACTAGTAACCTAGGTTTACAGAGAATGAGTAACTATATGCAGAGAGTGCAGAAATCCACTTCCGGGGCCCACTTGGTGAGTGTTTGGGCTGAGCTTCCTAGCTTTCACATGCTTGTGCTATTTCTGGGCGTTTAACTCCAGCTTTGATGCCAGTTCTGGCGTTTTACGCCAGAAAAGGGTCTTTAGTGGGCGTTTTGACGCCAGTTTGGACCATCAAATCTCGAGTAAAGTATTGACTATTATATATTAATGGAAAGCTCGAGATGTCTACTTTCCAACGCAATTGAGAATGCGCCAATTGGGTTTCTGTAGTTCCAGAAAATCTGCTTCGAGTGCAGGGAGGTCAGAATCCAATAGCATCTTCAGTCCTTTCTCAGCCTTTGAATTAGATTTTTGCTCAGGTCCATCAATTTCAGCCAGAAAATACCTGAAATCACAGAAAAACACACAAACTCATAGTAAAGTCCAAAAATGTGATTTTTTCATAAAAACTAATAAACATATAATAAAAAGTGAGTAAAACATGCTAAAAACTGTGAAAATACTACCAAAAAGCATATAATTTATCCGCTCATCACAACACCAAACTTAAACTGTTGCTTGTCTCCAAGCAACTAGACAAATAAAATAGGATAAATTGAAGAAGGCTATGGTGCAATAACATCTCAGAGTCTTTAATGAAGCTCAAATTTAAATTAGATGAGCGGGGCTTAGAGCTTTTTGCTTCTGAATAGTTTTGGCATCTCAATTTATCCTTTGAAGTTCAGAATGATTTGCATCCATAAGAACTCAGAATTCAGATAGTGTTATTGATTCTCCGATCCTAGTTAAGTATGTTGATTCTTGAACACAACTACTTATGAGTCTTGGCTGTGACCCTAAGCATCTTGTTTTCCAGTATTACCACCGGATACATAAATGCCACAGACACATAACTGGGTGAACCTTTTTAGATTGTGGCTCAGCTTTGCTAAAGTCCCCAGTTAGAGGTGTCTAGAGTTCTTAAGCACACACTTTTTGCTTTGGATCATGACTTTGATCTCTCAGTCTCAAGCTTTTCACTTGGACCTTCATGACACAAGCACATGGTTAGGGACAGCTTGATTTAGCCGCTTAGGCCAGGATTTTATTCCTTTGGGCCCTTCTATCCATTAATGCTCAAAGCCTTGGATCCTTTTTACCCTTGCCTTTTAGTTTAAAGGGCTATTGGCTTTTTCTGCTTGTTTTTTCTTTTTCTTTCTTTTTCTTTTTGGCCATTTTTTTTCTTTTTTCTTTTTTTTGCAAGCTTTGTTTTTCGCTACTTTTTCTTGCTTCAAGAATCAATTTTATAATTTTTTTCAGATTATCAATAACATTTCTCTTTTTTCATTATTCTTTCAAGAGCCAATAATTTTAACATTCATAAACTTCACTATAAAAAATATGCACTATTCAAGCATTCATTCAGAAAGCTAAAGTAATGCCACCACATATAAATAATTTGAATTTTTCTTATTTTGTACTCGAAATGTTTGCACCCTTGCTCTTCTAAAAAAATCTGCTATTTTATTCATGTTTGATGATGATAAGAAAATTAAATTATACCCAAATGATAAAAATAATACTAATGCTCATGCAATTATAATACTAATAATCATGCAATCCTAATACTAATGCTTATGCAACTCTTAATATAGGTCTCTAATGACAGAAGTTATCACAGAGTTAGGACTTACAACCTTGATTTTGGGAGATGGGTGCTCCTTCAATCTGTGGGACACATGGAGCTTCAATGGATAACCTCTGGTGCTTCATCTCCTGTAGCTCACGCCCTTGCAGCTCTTTTTCCTTGAGCAATTTGCAAAGCATGCTGTTCTGGTTCTGCTGCTCTTCTTTGAGTTGATCCATAGCTTCTTGCAGCTTGGTGACAGATGCTTCCAAGTGGGCCCAATAGTCAAATTGGGGATTTCTGGGAGAAGCTCATGCGCCCTCCTCTTGGTGGGGTTGTCTTGAGCTTGAGATCCATCCATTATCTTTTTAGTGATTGAGTGCTCAGTTGGGACGAACTCATCCACTGCCATCTGTACCCCTGCATCCTTACATAGCAGATAGATCAAGCTTGGGTAAGCCAATTTGGCCTCAGTAGATTCCTTTTGTGCAATCGTGTATATTTCACAAGGAATTAGCTGATGAACCTCCACCTCTCTTCCCAACATAATACAGTGAATCATTACTGCCCTTTTTACAATAACTTCAGAACGGTTACTTGTGGAAAGTATAGAATGCCCAATGAAATCCAGCCAGCCCTTAGCAACTAGTTTGAGATCTCCCCTCTTTATTTGATTTGGGACACCTTTTGTGTTGGTTATCCACTTGGTTCCAGGGAGGCATATGTCCTCTAGAACTTGATCCAGCTTTTTATCTTTAGCCATTCTCCTATTAAAGAATTCTGGATCATCTTGCAGTTGAAGAAGTTTGAGGACTTCTCTTATTTTGTCCAGGTGAAAGTAAATAATGTTTCTCCTGACAATAGTCTGAAAGGTGTGGAAGGCAGCTCCCTCATTATTTGCTTATTTGTTAGCCACATATTTGCATAGAATTCTTGGACCATGTTTCTTTCCACATTCATCTCAAGATTAGCTAGGATTTCCCAGCCTCTATTTCGAATATGCTCTTTGATCTCTGAATATTCATCTTCTTTCAAATCGAACTTAACTTCCGGGGTTACTGATCTTCTGTATGTGATTTTGAAGTAATGGTCTGCATGTTCTTTGGTACAGAACCTCTCATGCATGTTCTTTGGATTGTTCTCTTTCTTGCCTCTAGGAGTGGTTTGTTTTACTTTAGGGGCCATGATCTTGGTGAGTTTTATCTCAGTGATGACGGAAAATCACACCAAACTTAGAGGTTTGCTTGTCCTCAAGCAAAAGAAAGGAAAGAAGAAGGATAGAAGGAGAGAAGGATTCGAATGATGAATGAATGGGGATGGCCGAATGGGATTTAAAACAGGAGTGGGGGTGGGTTTCGAAATTTTTGAAAAAGATATGATAGAAAGATATGATTGGTAAAAGATAAACATGATATGAAAAAGATAGGATTTTAAAATTTTGAAAGATATGGAAAAGATATGGGGAAATTGAATTTGAAATTTTTTTGTTAATGCATCTAAGAAATAGGAGGTAATATGGTTGATTTGAAAAGATATGGAAAGAATTTGGAAAGATGAATGAGTTTTAAAAAGAATTGAAAAAAATTTAAAAAGGATTTATAAGATAATTAATTAATTTTTTGAAAATAGATGAAGATTTGTAATGTGTTTATGCAGAAAGTTATGAATTAAAATAGGAAAATTTGAAAAAAATTGAATTGGGAACGAAATTCCCCTCCCCATGCTCTTCTGGTGTTAAACTCCTAGAATGGTATCCATTCTGGCGTTTAACACCCATCTGCTGGCCAATCTGGGTATTTAACACCCAGCCAGGTACCCTGGCTGGCATTTAAACGCCATAAATCCTTTGTCATTGGACGTTTTTCTGAACGCCCAGGATGCTACTCATTTTGGTGTTAAACGCCCAGAATGCTGCCCATTCTGGCGTTTAACACCCAGAATGCTACCTTTACTGGTGTTAAACACCCAGAATGATACCCATTCTGGCTTTTAACGCCCAAAATGCCTCATTACTGGCGTTTTTATGCCAGTGAGCTCTTTTTCTCTGTTTTTATGCTCAGAACTCTGCTGTAACTCTCTAAACTTCTGTATTCGACCATAAATTGTATCAAACTCCTATAATTATTATTTAAATAACAAAAATCTGTGCTAATGGATGGGTTGCCTCCCAGCAAGCGCTTCTTTATTGTCTTTAGCTGGACTGTACTGAGCTTTAATCTAGTCTCAGTTTGGAGCATTTTTGCTCAAAATTGCCTTCAAGATAATGTTTGACTCTCTGCCCATTAACAATGAACTTTTTATCAAAGTCAATATCATGAAGCTCTACATATCCATATGGTGACACACCTGTAATCACATATGGACCTTTCCACCGGGATTTCAATTTCCCAAGGAACAATCTGAGCCTAGAATTGAACAGCAGGACCTTCTGTCCTGGCTCAAAGACTCTAGATGATAGCTTTTTGTCATGCCACCTTTTTGCTTTCTCTTTGTAAATTTTGGCATTTTCGAAAGCATTGAGTCTGAACTCCTCTAGCTCATTTAGCTGGAGTAATCTCTTCTCTCCAGCTAACTTAGCATCAAGGTTTAGGAATCTGGTTGCCCAGTAGGCCTTGTGTTCCAGTTCCACTGGCAGATGACAGGCCTTACCATACACAAGATGGTATGAAGAGGTCCCTATATGAGTCTTGAATGCTGTTCTGTATGCCCACAGAGCATGATCCAAACTTCTTGCCCAATCCCTTCTACGGGTACTTACAGTCCGTTCCAGGATTCGTTTTAGTTCTTTATTTGAGACTTCAGCCTACCCATTTGTCTGTGGATGATACAGAGTTGCCACCTTGTGGTTAATTTTATATCGGACCAGAGCAAAGTCAAGCTGTTTATTGCAGAAGTGAGTGCCTCCATCACTGATTAATATTCTAGGGACACCAAACCAGCTGAAGATATGCTCTTGGAGGAACTTCAGCAAGGTCTTAGTATCATTAGTGGCCGTTGCAATTGCTTCTACCCATTTAGATACATAGTCTACTACCACCAGAATATAAGTATTTGAGTATGATGGTGGGAAAGGCCCCATGAAGTGAATACTCCATACATCTAATAACTCAATCTCTAAGATCCCTTATTGAGGCATGGCATAACCATGAGGCAGGTTACCAGCTCTCTGGCAACTGTCATAGTTACGTACAAACTCTCGGGAATCTCTATAGAGAGTAGGCCAGTAGAAGCCAGCTTGGAGAACCTTTGTGGCTGTTCGCTCAGCTCCCAAATATCCTCCATATTATGATTCATGACAATGCCATAGGATTTTCTGTGCCTCTTCTCTGGGCACACATCTACGGATTATTCCGTCTGCATATCTCTTAAAGAGATATGGTTCATCCCACAAGTAGTACTTTGCATCAGAAATTAATTTTTTTCTTTGCATCTTACTGTACTCCTTGGGTACGAATCTTATAGCTTTATAGTTTGCAATGTCTGCAAACCATGGTACTTCCTGAATGGCAAAGAGTTGCTCATCCAAAAAGATTTCTGAGATTTTAGTAGGAGGGAGGGACGCTCCTGCTACTGGTTCTATCCGGGACAGGTGATCAGCTACTTGGTTCTCTGTCCCTTTTCTGTCTCTTATTTCTATATCAAACTCTTACAGAAGCAACACCCACCTTATAAGTCTGGGTTTTGAATCCTAATTTGTGAGGAGATATTTAAGAGCAGCATGGTTAGTGTACATAATCACTTTTGATCCTACTAAATAAGATCTGAACTTGTCAATGGCATAAACCACTGCAAGCAACTCCTTCTCTGTGGTTGTGTAATTTTCTTGTGCATCATTTAAAACACGAATAGCATAATAAATGACATGCAGAAGCTTGTCATGCCTCTGTCATAATACTGCACCAATGGCATGGTCACTGGCATCACACATTAGTTCAGATGGTAATGTACAGTCTGGTGAAGAAATGACTGGTGCTGTGACCAACTTAGCTTTCAAAGTCTCAAAGGCCTGCAAACACTCTGTGTCAAAAACAAATGGTGCATCAGCAGCTAGCATATTACTCAGAGGTTTGGCAATTTTCAAAAAAATCCTATATAAACCTCCTATAGAATCCTGCATGCCCTAGAAAGCTTCTGATTGCTTTAACATTGGCAGGTGGTGGTAATTTTTCAATTACTTCTACCTTAGATTGATCCACCTCTATTCCCTTGTTCAAAATTTTGTGCCCAAGAACAATTCCTTCAGTCACCAAAAAGTGACATTTCTCCCAGTTTAAAACCAGGTTAGTCTCTTGGAATCTTTTTAGAACAAGTGCTAGATGGTCAAGGCAGGAGCCGAATGAGTCTTCAAATACTGAGAAGTCATCCATGAAGACTTCCAGGAATTTCTCTACCATATCAGAGAAGATAGAGAGCATGCATCTCTGAAAGGTGGCAGGTGCATTGCACAGACCAAATGACATCCTTCCGTAGGTAAATACCCCGGATGGACATGTGAATGCTATTTTCTCTTGGTTCTGAGGGTCTACTACAATTTGGTTATAACCTGAATAGCCAACCAAAAAGTAGTAGTATGGATGACCTACTAGTCTCTCTAGCATCTGGTCTATGAATGGTAAAGGAAAATTATCCTTTCTGGTGGCTGTATTGAGCCTTCTGTAGTCAATACACATACGCCACCCTGTAACTGTTCTTGTAGGAACCAATTTATTCTTTTCATTATGTACCACAGTCATGCCTCTCTTCTTGGGGATAACTTGGACAGGGCTTACCCAGGGGCTATCAGAAATGGGATAAATAATCCCAGCCTCTAGTAATTTGGTGACCTCCTTCTGCACCACCTCCTTCATGGCTGGATTTAGCCGCCTCTGTGGTTGAACAACTGGCTTAGCATCATCCTCCAACAGGATCTTGTGCATGCATCTAGCTGGGCTAATACCCTTAAGATCACTTATGGACCACCCAAGAGCTATCTTGTGCGTCCTTAGCACTTGAATTAGTACTTCCTCTTCCTGTGGATCTAAAGTGGAGCTTATGATTACTGGAAAAGTGTCATTTTCTCCTAGAAATACATATTTCAGGGATGGTGGTAGTGGTTTGAGCTCGGGTTTAGGAGGCTTTTCCTCCTCATGAGGAGTTATCAGAGGTTCTTCTATTTTCTCTGATTCCTCCAAATCAGGTTGAACATCTTTAAAGATACCCTCTAGCTCTGATTCAAGACTCTCAGTCATATTGATTTCCTCCACTAGGGAGTCAATAATATCAATGCTCATGCAGTCTCTTGAAGTTTCTGGATGATGCATAGCTTTGACAGCATTCAACTTAAACTCATCCTCATTGACTTTCAGGGTCACTTCCCCTTTTTGGACGTCAATGAGAGTTCATCCAGTTGCTAGGAAAGGACTTCTTATAATGAGAGTTACACTCTTGTGCTCCTCCATTTCCAACACTACAAAGTCAGTGGGAAAGGCAAATGGCCCAACCTTGACAATCATGTCCTCAATCACGCCTGATGGCATCTTAATAGAGCCATCAGCAAGTTGGAGACATTTCCGGGTTGGTTTGACTTCTTCAGTCAAACCAAGCTTTCTGATAGTGGATGCAGGTATCAGGTTAATACTTGCCCCTAGATCACATAGAGCTATCTTGGTACAAGTACCCTCTAATGTGCATGGTATCATAAAGCTTCTAGCGTCTTTAAGCTTCTCTGGTAAGCTTTTCAGAATGACTGCACTGCATTCTTCAGTGAGGAAAACTTTTTTAGTTTCTCTCCAATCCTTCTTATGACTTAAAATCTCTTTCATGAACTTAGCATAAGAGGGTATTTGCTCAAGTGCCTCTGCAAACAGAATTTTTATTTCAAGAGTCTTGAGATAGTCTGCAAAGCGGGCAAATTATTTATCCTGTTCCGCTTGACGGAGTTTCTGAGGATAAGGCATCTTGGCTTTGTATTCTTCAACCTTAGTTGCTGCACGTTTATGTCCTACATAAGTGGTTGGAGAAGCCTGCTTAAGGGGGTTGTTATCAGCACTTGTAGGTGTCTGACCCCTTGCTGCCATTTGAACGCCAGAGCTGGCATTAGAATGGGCGTTTAACGCCAGGTTACTGCCCTTTTCTGGCGTTTAAACGCCAGAATCATTCCTCTCTGGACTCTTACTATCCCCAAAGGGATTTTGGGCAATGAATTGGTCATCCCTTGTTAGCTGTTCCTTTTTTAGCTTTTTGCTGCCTTGAGTTGAGATATTCAATGTCTTTCTACTTCTTAATTGAACAGCTTGGAATTCTTCTGTTATCTGTTCAAATAACTACCGTTTTGAGGGTTACTTGAAACTGTAGGTCGATATCGGATGAGATCTTCTGTACTGGTCAGAGCGGTTGTGTCCGATTTGTTGGACTTGGTGGTGGTGCTGATCCTTCGTCACCGGAGGGTGGTGGTGCCTGCAAGAGACTCCGATGCTTAAGTTAGCAAGGGTATTAAGCAGGTTTTTAGTAGAATCAGAGTATGAGTTATACTTGGGTGCTCTAGTGTATTTATAATGGTGTAGAGTGACCTTCTTAGATAAGATAAGTTAGTTATCTTATCTTATCTTTATCTTTCGAGTGAGGTTATCTTATCTTCAAGGGAACCACCCTTCTCTCTGTAGGCTTGGGCTGCCTTAGGTTTTGGGGCGCGGTCCTCCCTTTGGGCCCTTTTTGGGCTTTCTTGGTGATTTGACCGAGCTCTTTGAGAAGAGGTCAGATTGTCCTGACCTGAAGAGGTCGGTCAACTTATTAGTAGAACATCCCGGGTCGGACAGCTCGACCCAGGGTATGAACAGTGCCCCTGCTCGAGCTCGGTCTTTTGTTTTGAGGTCGAGTCTTCAGGTTTAGGACTTCGATCCTTTTGTGGCGAAGCCGAACTCGAGCATTTTGTCGACTTCTTCTTTGTAAGGTTCTCCTTTGAATGCGGAACGTTTTCTTTTGAATTTTTATTCTTTTGAAAACGCGTGTCTCCTAGCTTTGGGAATTCGCAAGGGTTTAATAACCTCATTAATACTTTTAATGTTCCGTTTCTTTGTTTCATTTTGAACTTCTCACAAAAATGGTTTTTCTTCTCTGTTTCTTTTCCGTAACTTCCCATTTTCTTTCTCGCTTTCAGTTTTTGCCTGAGACTTGCATTTTCATGTTTTTTTCCTCGACGTCATTTGGTGATTCTTGGTATTTTTCGCTGCTCAAAAGGCAATTCCATCTCTCCGTCTCAAATCTCTTCGAAGTTTTCTTCTTTGTTCAGGTTGGTTCTTCTTTTTGTTGTTCTTATTATTTTTTGGTAAAGCTTTGATTTTGTCTGTATGTTTGGAAAGCTTGAACCTTTTTGTACTCTTGTGCTTGTTCGTCACTGTGATGTATTTTTTCTGGCTTCCTTTTCGTCTTTATGTGTACTCCTGGTATTTCTCTTGATTGAGGCTTTTTAGGGCTTTGCATGTTTTGTTGCCCTCTAATTTTGTAGCTTTTCTGGGGTAATGGCTTTGTTTGATTCTTGTAAAAGGGTTATGATCTTGATGATTTCTGCTTTGGCATGTTGCTTGGTAGTTCCTCTGCTTTGTAGACTAAAACTATAGTTCGAGATTCTTTTTTCAGAGTGTTGATTAAAAGAAGGTTTTTCCTTGTGGGGATAGCTTTAATTTTTTTTCTTCGTATTGTCGTTTGTCTGGAAGGGGATTTTTCTTTGGCAGGAGTTTTACTGGGTCCTGTCTTTGCCTCCAAAGGATGCCCTTAGACTTTGTTGTGTGTCTTGGGGTTTTCCATTTTACTACTTGTATTGCCCCAAGTCATGTTTGTCCGAGTTGTTTTGATTTTGCCCGCATTGTTTTGGTTAGTGTTCATACCCTGGGTCAAGCTGTCCGACCCGGGATGTTTGGCGACAAAGCGACCGACCTCTTCGGGTCAGACTATCCGACCTCTTCTCAAAGAGCTCGGCCAAATTGCCACGAAAGCCCAGCAAAGGGCCCAAATAGAGGAACACAACCCAAATTCAAAGGCAGCCCAAGCCTATAGAGATAAGGGTTGTTCCTTTGAAGATAAGCTGACCTTACCCAAAGATAAGATAAGATAAGATAACTAACTTATCTTATCTAAAAAGTTCAGTCCACACCTCTATAAATACACTGGAACACCCAGGTACAACTCATACTCTGATTCTACTAAAAACCTATTTAATACCCTTACTAAATTATGCATCGAAGTCCCTTACAGGTACCACCACCCTCGGTGACAAAGGATCAGCAGCATTGGTAGTCAAACAGGCCGGACACGTCATCTTCGACCAGCACAGAAGATCTCGACCGAGATCGACCTACAGTTTCAGGTAACCCTCGGAACATTGGCGCCATTGCCGGGGAACCTGAAAGTCATCCCATCATCATGGCAGACGACCATGACAACGACCACAATTCAGATCTAGAGGATAGAGCGCCACACAAAAATTTGGACACTACACCAAAGGATACTCCTCAACTTAATAAAAAGAATTCTCCAAATGCGGGAGCTATGGAGGTGCTTCAAGACCATTTAAAACAACTTGAAGAAGAAGCCCTACGTCAACGAGAGGCTGAGAAAGACCTACAAAAGGAAATAAGGCGACGCCAGGAATTGGAGGACAAACTCCTAAAACTCGAAGCCGATCTCTGGACCAAAGCTAACCGATACCCTCATGAGGATAGCTCCCGCAAGGAACAAGATCCATTCACCAAGGAGATCAGAAAACCAAAATCGACTTTAAACTCCCAGATATAACTTTGTACGACGGAACTACAGATCCTGGCCATTATTTCAGCAATTTCTGAAGTAGAATGTACCTCACCGACGCCTCAGATGCAGTTCGTTGCAAAGCCTTTCCAACTACTTTAACAAAGATGACAATTAGATGGTTCAACAATCTACCTCCTAGGTCCATCTCGAGTTTCGACGACTTGCCCAAGAAGTTTTTGGCCAGATTCTCCATCCAAAAAGACAAGGCTAAGCACGCCCCAAGTCTATTAGGAATCAAGCAAGGAGAACGGGAAAGTCTTTGTAACTACATGGAAAGATTCAACAAAACGTGCCTGGACATACAGAGCCTACCAACAGAGGCTGCCATTATGGGCCTCATCGATGGCTTGCGGGAGGGACCTTTTAGCCAATCTATATCGAAAAAACACCCCTCATCTCTGAACGAAGTGCAAGAACGAACAGAGAAGTACATCAACATAGAGGAAAACTCTCGACTAGGAGAGACCTCAAAATCCGGATTCACCTCCCGGGATAAGGACAAAGAGTCCAAAAAGAAAGAAGATCGACATGGAAAAAAATAAAAAAATACCACAATTACACCCCTCTTCGGGTGTCCCTTGTGGATATCTACAGAGAGGTTTGTCACACTGAAAAAATACCCCCAGCTCGACCACTCAAAGGCAGAAAAGGAGGTTGAAATCGGGCCGAATATTATAAATATCATCGAATCTGCGGGCATTCCACCAACGAATGTTTTGACTTAAAAAATGTCATAGAAAAGCTAGTAAGAGAGAGGAAGCTAGATTGGTATCTGGCCACCTGGGACGATGAGCAAAGAAAAAGAAGAAGGGAAGAAGATGTCGGGCGAACCGAGCGGTCACCTCGCACACCAGAAAGACACGTCCACATGATACACGGCGGATTTGCAGGAAGAGGAGTCTCCAAATCATCTCGCAAAAGATATCTTAAAGAAGTATATCATGTCAAGGGGAAGGAGGAAGCACCCGACATCCCCGCAATTACTTTCACCAAAGAAGATGCATCCGGTATCATCTCGGGACACGACGATCCCACGGTCATCACTATTATATTGGCAAACACAAATCTCCACCGCACACTGATAGACCCAGGGAGCTCCGCCGACATCTTATTCAAAACTGCCTTCGACAAGCTCGGCCTGGAAAAAAAATAACTCAGAGCATATCTGAACAGCCTGTTCGGACTAAGAGACACCCCGGTTCAGCCGCTTGGATACATCTCACTACACATAACCTTTAGAAAAGGAAACCAGTTAAGAACACTTAAGATAGAATACATCGTGGTTGACGTGGGTTCAGCTTACAACGCCTTAACAGGTCGGACAACGTTGAACCAACTCGGTGCAATAGTCTCGACTCCACATCTATGCATGAAATTCCCAACTGTAGAAGGGATAGCTACAATAAAAGCAGATCAGAAGACGGCGTGCCGCTGTTACAACGAAAGTCTAAACCTCAGAGACAGAGGAGAAGAATTCCACACAATCGAACTCGGTGGAGTTCAGAGGCGGGAAGAACTCCGCCCACAACCTGAAGGTGAAATAGAGAAAGTCCAGATCGGGGACACCCCGGACCAAACAACCAATATCGGTACAATCCTAAAAGGAGACATAAAAGAATCACTCATACAGTTCTTGCTAGAAAACGTCGACCTCTTTGCGTGGAAGGCCGCAGACATGCCAGGCATAGACCCCAAGTTAATGTGCCACAAGCTAGCAGTTTACCCAGGATCTCGGCCAGTACAACAAAGGCATAGAAAGCTGGGACCAGAACGCTCCCAAGCTGTGGAAGAGCAGATACAAGCTCTACTAAAAGCAGGGTTCATAAGAGAAGTCAAATACCCACTATGACTGGCTAACGTTGTCTTGGTGAAAAAATCAAACGGGAAGTGGCGAATGTGCACCGACTACACCGATCTCAACAAAGCCTGCCCAAAAGATTCTTATCCACTCCCAAGTATCGACTCCCTGGTAGATGCCTCCTCCAGATATAAATATCTCTCATTTATGGACGCATACTCGGGATACAATCAAATCCCAATGTACCCACCTGACCAAGAAAAAACTTCCTTCTTAACCCCAAAAGCAAACTACTGCTACATTGTCATGCCTTTCGATCTTAAAAATACGGGAGCTACTTATAAGAGATTAATGAATAAGGTCTTTTCGGATCATATCAGAAAAATCATGGAAGTCTACGTGGACGACATGCTAATAAAGACACAAAATGAAGAGATGATATTGTCCAACCTGATCCAAGTCTTCGACACTATAAGACGGCATGGCATGCGACTCAATCCCGTAAAATGCACCTTCGCAGTAGAAGCTGGCAAATTCTTGGGTTTATGCTCACACAAAGAAGAATCGAGGCAAACTCGGATAAATGCCGGGCCATACTCGACATGAAGAGTCTGACTTATGTTAAAGAGGTACAACAACTCAACGGGAGGTTGGCAGCCTTGTCCAGATCTCTAGCCGGATCGGCAATAAGATCTCTTCCCTTCTACGCCACTCTAAGGAAGGGAAAGAAGTTTGAATGGACAACGGAGTGCGAGCAAGCCTTCCAAGATTTCAAAAGGTTCCTGGGACAGCCACCTATCCTAACTCGGCCATGGGAAGGAGAACCACTCATATTATACCTCGCGGTAGGAAGTCGGGAAGTAGCCTCAGCACTAGTCCGAGAAGACGACAGTGGGCAACAACCCGTATACTTCATCAGTAAAGCATTACAAGGATCTGAGCTGAACTACCAAAAAATAGAAAAGTTTGCCTACGCTCTTATACTAACATCTCGACGACTTCGTCCATACTTCCAAGCCCACACTATTAGGGTTTGGACCAACCAGCCCATAAAAATGATTTTACAGAAAACAGACCTGGCGGGTAGAATCTTACAATGGGCAGTCGAGTTGTCCAAATTCGATCTTCAATACGAAGCTTGGACAGCTATCAAATCACAATACCTGGCCGACTTCATTGCAGAATTTACAGACACACCAAAAATCCCCACAGAAAGGAATCTCTACATGGACGGTTCCTCAAATAAAACTGGAAGCAGCGCGGGTGTGATAATTGAAAGTGACCAAGGAACCCAAATCAAACTCTTCCTCAAATTCGGGTTCCCTACCTCAAAGAACCAAGTGAAATATGAGGCACTACTAGCTGGTTTGAAGCTGGCAAGGGGGGTTAGAGCTCAAAAACTTATCATCTTCAGCGACTCACAAGTAGTCACTTTACAAATAGCAGGAAGCTACCAAGCCAAGGATCCCACCATGAAAAAGTACTTGGAGAAAACCAAGGAACAGCTTGGACAACTCGGAGAATATGAGGTCCATCACATACCCCGAGAACAGAATGCCCGAGCTAGCGCACTCTCAAAACTAGCCAGCACAAAACCAGGGGCAACAATAGAAGACTTATCCAAGAAATTCTGCAGAATCCATCAATCTCGGAAGAAGAAAAAGTCCTGGCCATAACAGGTCAGGATCAAGGATAGATGACTCCCATAATTAATTACCTCAAAACAAAAGCACTCCCCACAGAGGAAAAGGAGGCAAAGAGGTTAAAACGGGAGGCACAATACTACACTATCATAAACAATACTCTATACAAAAGAGGGATTTCAATACTATTGTTAAAATGTGTACCGACTTCTAACACAAAGGAAGTTCTAGAAGAAGTACACAGGGGCATTTGTGGCAATCACCTCGGAACGCAAGCACTTACCAAAAAAGTACTTCGGGCAGGGTTTTATTGGCCAACTCTACAAAAGAAAGCCACATAGTTTGTAAAGACATGTCCGTCATGTCAGAAACATGCCAACTTTCACATCGCCCCACCAGAGGAGCTCATCAGCATGACCTCACCTTGGCCATTCGCAAAATGGGAACTTGACCTTCTTGGACACTTCCCTCAGGGATCGGGACAAGTTAAATTCCTCATAGTGGAGATAGAATTTCACAAAGTGGATCGAGGCAGAACCCCTAGCTAATGCCACTGCTCAAAGAAGTCAAAAATTCTTATATAGGAACATTGTCACAAGGTTCGGGGTTCCATACTCCATCACCACAGACAATGGTACTATTCTGAGGGTTACCTGAAACTGAAGGTCGATCTCGGATGAGATCTTCTGTACTGGTCGGAGCTATTGTGTCCGACCTGTTTAGAGCTGGTGGCCGGAGCTGTCGTGTCTGACCTGTTGGGCTTGGCGGTGCTGCTGATCCTTCGTCCCCGGAGGGTGGGGGGTACCTGCAAGGGACTCCGATGCTTAAGTTAGCAAGGGTATTAAGCAGGTATTGAGTAGAATCAGAGTATGAGTTATACCTGGGTGCTCCAGTGTATTTATAATGGTGTGGAGTGACCTTTCTAGATAAGATAAGTTAGTTATCTTATCTTATCTTATGTTATCTTTTGAGTGAGGTCAACTTATCTTTAAGGGAACCGCCTCATCTTTCTGGGCTCTGACCGCCTTTAGATTTGGGCTGTGCTCCTTCGTTTTGGGCCTACTTTGGGCTCCTATGGCGATTTGGCTGAGCTCTTTGTGAAGAGGTCGGATAATCTGACCTGAAGAGGTCGGTCGGCTTGTCGCTAAACATCCCGGGTCGAACAGCTTGACCTATGGTATGAACAGTGCCCCTGCTTGAGTTCGATCTTTCCGTGAGATCATGCTTTTCAGAGCTTCGATCTCTTTGGAAGTCGTGCTCAAGCATCTGTCTGGCTTGTTTCTTCATTGCTTTGTAATCTTTGTAGATTTTCTAGAGGTTTGGTACTTCACAGTCCAACCTCTTTTGAGTGGTAATGTGGGTTTTCTACACTTGCCTTCTGGATCACGCCTTGCTTTAAGTTTGTGTTGATAACCCTCTGCTTTGGCGAAGTTATCCTTGCGGCTTGATATTAGGACTTTTAGTGATTTGTCCAATGACTTTTTAGTGTTCTTCATATAGAACCTTTTTTAGTCTCGGATGACGTTCGTAGCCCTGTTTGAGATTGTGCCTTCTTTGAGTGGAGTTGTATCCCCTTTGGCTAAGCACATTTGAGCTTTAAGTTATTTCCCAACCTTTTGGCTTGTTCTTTTTTGAGATCGTACTTGTGCTTCTTCTTAGCTGACGTCGACCTGTACGACTTTGCCCCTGCTTGAGTTCGGACTTCTCTGTGAGACCGTGCTTTCAGAGTTTCGATCTCTTCGGGGAAGTCGTGCTCAAGCATCCTGACTTTGGTCGATCTTTGAGTAGTTTCTCCTTGTGCAAGTCTGGTATTGCTCTTTTTATTTTGTCGATAGGTCTTTTCAGCCTTCTTCTGACTTTGTTTGTCTTCACTGCTCGAGCTTTTTAGTCATAATCCAACAACTTTTTAGGTAGTGTTCTGATGGGAGAACCTTTTTATAGTCTATTTGGATGACTTTTTAGCGCCGTTTTGATTTGTGCTTTTGCCTTTTAAGTAGTTTCTTTTTTCAAGACTTTGTACTTTTTAGCAAAGCATTTCTGGCCTTCCTCTGGCTGTTGCGAGATGTCTTTGTCCCCTTTGTGGATCTTTGTAGAGTGTCGGTACTTTGTTGTCCGACCTCTTTTTATCACTCCTGGTTTTGTCCACTTTCTGCTTGGTCGAGGTGGTCCTTGGGGCTAACTTGTCTGACGACTTTTTAGTGTTCTCGTAGAACTCTTTTTAGTCAGTCTGAACAATTTTGATAGCCTTGTCGTGGAGCCGTGGCTTTTTTGGGCAGAGCTATGTCCGTTTTAGCGCACGTTTTTCGTTTGTCCGACTTCTCTTGTCGATCCTTCTTTAGCTTTTGTTGGTTCGACTTCTCCTTGTCGGTCCAAGCTATAGCTTTTGTTGGTTTGACTTCTTCTTGTCGGTCCAATCTGTAGCTTTTGTTGGTCCGACTTCTTCTTATCGGTCCAATCTTAGCTTTCATTGGTCCGATTTCTTCTTGTCGGTCCAATTTGTAGCTTTCGTTGGTCCAACTTCTTCTTGTCGGTCCAAGTTGTAGCTTTCATTGGTCCAACTTCTTCTTGTCGGTCCAATCTGTAGCTTTCCAAGTTATTTTTGTAATCCTCTTTCTTGGACCTTGTTCAGGTCTCTTTCAAGGATTACTTTTATAACTTTTGTGTTGTGGGCCGACTTTCATCGTGTCGGGGCTCTCTTGAGTTATTTCTGTAATCCTCTTTCTTGGACCTTGTTCAGGTCTCTTTTAGGGATTACTTTTATAACTCTTTTGTCGTTTGGGCCGACTTTGTCATGTCGGGCTCTCCATAGTTATTTCTGTAATCCTTTTTCTTGGACCTTGTTCAGGTCTCTTTCAGGGATTACTTTTATAACTTGTTTTGTAGGAAACTGACTTCGTTAGGTCGATCTCTTCTAAGTTATTTTTGTAATCCTCTTTCTTGGACCTTTGTTAGGTCTCTTTTAGGGATTACTTTTATAACTTGTTTTGTAGGAAATCGACTTCATTAGGTCAATCTCTTCTAAGTTATAACAATTCCTCTTTAAACGGGTTGGCCAGACCTCTTTCCAGGGATTTGCTGATAACTTGGGTTGACTTGGTCCGACTTTTTAGTGTCGGCCAATCTTTTTATGTTATTATAGCAATCCATAAGACCTCGTCAGGTTCTTTTTGGGATCACTTTTGATAACTTGCATTATTCTGTGTTCATCTTTGCCGATTTGTAGATGGTTTTTCACCTTTGTCGGATGATCATTCCTATCGAGATCGTACAGTGAATCTGTTCTTCACTTTTTGTCGATCTGTTGCTTTATAATCGGACGATGAATGCTTCAGATTAATACGTCTTGATTGAGCAGTGAATTTGGTTTTCACTTTGTCGACCTTTGTCGAAATCAAACGATGAATTTGATTTTCATCGTGGTCAGGCGGTGAAGTTCGTTTTCACCTTGCCAACCTGTCGTTTTGTAAACAGACGATGAATTTGTCTTTCATCTTGCCGACTTTTGTCATGATCGGGCGGTGAATTTGGTTTTCACTGTGCCGACCTTTGTCGTGATCGGGCAGTGAATTTCGTTTTCACCTTGCCGACCTGTCATAATCGAACGTCTTGGTAAGAAACTTTTCAGGGAATCTGCCAACTTTTGAACAATAAAATGAGGATATGAATAAGAGTGTGTACATGTTAGTGCTTACCCTTCTAGGTCAGGCAATCTTTTAGATCTCGAGGTCAGACACTTTGTGGTGACCTTTCCCCAGTACTTCCGTGACTTGGCAGGGTCCTTTCCAATTAGCTGCTAGCTTTCCCTCTCCCGGTCGACTTGTTTCGATATCATTTAGGATGAGCTTTTTCGTTGTAGAGGATCATTTTGGAAGATCCTTCTTCGACTTCTACCGGTATCATTGCCTCCATTCCATAAGCCAATCAGAAAGGTGATTCCTTTGTGGTGGATTGTGGAGTTATCCGATATGCCCATAGGACTTGTGGGAGCTCTTCAGCCCAAGCTCCCTTTGCGTCCTGTAGCCTCCATTTTAACCCGACTAGTATGACCTTATTGGCAGCTTCTGCTTGTCCATTAGCCTGTGGGTGTTCTACGGATGTGAATTGGTGCTTTATTTTCAAGTCGGCTACCAACTTTCTAAAACCTGCGTCTGTGAATTGAGTGTTATTGTCTGTGGTGATGGAGTAAGGAACCCCACACCTTGTAACAATGTTTCTGTACAAGAATTTTCGACTTCTTTGAGCAGTGGCATTAGCTAGGGGCTCTGCCTCAATCCATTTTGTGAAGTAATCCACCCTTACAATGAGGAACACGACTTGTCCCGATCCTTGGGGAAGAGGTCCGAGGAGGTCGAGTCCCCATTCTGCAAACGGCCAAGGTGATGTTACATTGATGAGCTCCTCTGGTGGGGCAATGTAGAAGCTAACATGCTTTTGATGTAAGCTTTAGACTTTGTATTTGGGTTTTTGCTTTCTTGTTGCCTCCAAAGGGTGCCCCTGGACTTTCGTGTGAGTCCTGGGGTTTCCTTTTTACTGTTGTGTCTGACACTTGATGTTTTGTTGTTATAGTCCGAGTTGTTTCCTTATTTGTCCGAGTTGTTTGGTAATAACCCCATGGTTGACCTATGTCTTCTTGAAAAAATATTGCTGAGATGTCTATTAAGATCCCGGACGGCATGTCTGATTGACTGGATTCCATAGTTTTAATGCGTGTTACTGTGGCTGACCCTGAGTACTGTGTGCGACTTAGGAGGTTCTGTAGAATGAGTTGGTGTCGCTGGACACCGAGGAGAGGGTTTGTTTTCCTTCCTTGTTGTGGTCTTGTAATGTAGCCTGGATGAGGCTTCTGTTAGCCTCCCGGTTTGGTATTGGCTAGTTTTGAAAATGCATCAGCTCGGGCATTCTGCTCCCAAGGTATGTGTCGGACTTCATATTCCCCGCATTGTCTGAGCTGTTTTTTGTTTTTGTCCAGGGTCCCCCGAATTGTTTGGGCTGTTCTCTGGTTTTGTCCAGGGTCCCCCGAATTGTTCGGGCTATTTTTTCATGGTGGGATCCTCAGCTTGGTTGCTCCCTTCTATTTGTGAGGTGACTACTTGTGAATCACTAGACACGGTAAGCTCCTATCTTCTTAGCTAGCCTTAAACCAGCCAGTAGTGCCTCGTATTCAGCTTGGTTATTTAGCTTGATTTGGCTTCCCTGATTGCTTTCTATAATTACACCTGCACCACTCCCGGTTTTGTTTGGAGAGTCGTCCTTGTAGAGTTTCCATTTTGTAGGAGTTCCCGGGGTGTTAGTGTACTCTGTAATGAAGTCAGCCAGATACTGTGATTTAATGGCTGTCTGAGCTTCATGTCGAAGATCAAATTCAGATAACTCGATTGCCCACTATAGGATTCTTCCAGCTAAGTCTGTTTTCTGTAGGGTGCCTTTTATGGGCTGGTTGGTCCGAACTCTAATAGTGTGAGCTTGAAAATACGGGCAGAGTTGTCGAGAAGAGAGTGTGAGGGCGTAGGCGAACTTTTCTATCTTTTGATAGTTTAGTTCGGCCCCTTGTAGAGCCTTGATGATGAAGTAGACGAGTTGTTGCCCACTTTTGTCTTCTTTAACTGGTGATGAGGCTATTGCCCGACTTCCTACTACGAGGTATAATATGAGCTTTTCACTTTCCCATGGTCAGGTAAGAATGGGTGGTTGCCCCAATAATTTTTGTAATCTCGGAAGGCTTGTTTGCACCCCGTTGTCTTATTCAAACCTCTCTCCCTCCCTTAATATCCCTCTTTGGGGTGTCCTTTGCGAGATGATTTAGATATCCCTCCTACTACGAATCCTCCATGAACATGTCTCTCTGGAGTGTGAGGTGGACGTTCAACTCGTCCGACCTCTTTGGTGTGAGACGTTTCAACTCGTCCGACCTCTTTGGTCTGAGATGGACCTTCAACTTTGTCCGACCTCTTTGGTGTGAGGTGGACCTTCAACTCGTCCAACCTCTTTGGCGTGAGGTGGACCTTCAACGCGTTCGACCTCTTTGGTGCGAAGTGGACCTTCAACGCGTCCGACCTCTTCGGTGTGAGGTGGACCTTCAATGCGTCCGACCTCTTCGGTGTGAGGTGGACCTTCAACGCGTCTGACCTCTCCGGTGTGGGATGGACCTTCAATGTGTCCGACCTCTTCGGTGTGAGGTGGACCTTCAACGCGTCCGACCTCTTCGGCGTGAGGTGGTAGGATCTTCTCAGTGTTGCATATTTCTCTGTAGACATCCATAAGGGACACCTGAAGGAGTGTAATTGTGGTATTTTCTAGGCTTCTCTCCATGTTGATCTTCTTTTTTCTTGGACTCTTTATCCTTATCCCGAGAGGAGTAGGAATGTTCGGTTTTTGAGATCTCACCTAGTCGAGAGTTTTCCTCCATGTTGATGTGCTTCTCTGCTCATTCTTGTACCTCATTTAGAGATGTTTAGGTGCTTCTTGGATATTGAGTGGCTAAAAGGTCCTTCTCGTAGACCATTGATGAGGCCCCTGATAGCTGCTTCTGTTGGAAAAATTTGTATGCCCATACATGTTTTGTTAAATCTTTCCATGTAGTTGCGAAGGCTCTCTTGATATCCTTGCTTGATCCCTAATAGGCTCGATGCGTGTTTGGCTTTGTCTTTCTAGATGGAGAATAACGGATTGCATCTGAGGCCTCCGTGAGATACATCCTGTTTTTAAAATTGCTAAGATGATGGCTTGGATCTGATGTGTCGTCGTATAGAGTCATGTCTGGAGCTTTGAAGTCCTTTGGGACCTTTAGCTTTCATGATCTCTTTGGTGAATAGATCTTGGTCTTTGCAGGAGCTATCCTCATGAGAGGATCGATTAGCTTTGGCATTGAGATCGGCTTCGAGTTTTTGGAGTTTGTCCTCCAATTCCAGGCGTCGCTTTATCTCCCTTTGTAGTTCTTTCTCAGCCTCTCGTTGATGTAGGGATTCTTCTTCCAATTGTTTTAAACGGTCTTGAAGCGCCTCCATGGCTCCCGCGTTTGGAGAATCCTTTTCGTTGTTAAGTTGAGGAGTATCCTTTGGTGTAGTGTCTGCATTTTGTGCGGCGCTCTATCCTCTAGATCTGAGTCGTGGTCGTTGTCATGGTCGTCTGCCATGGTGATGGGATGACTTCCAGGTTCCCCGGCAACGGCGCCAATGTTCCGAGGGCTACCTGAAATTGAAGGTCGATCTCGGATGAGATCTTCTATACTGGTCGGAGCTGTTGTGTCCGACCTGTTTAGAGCTGGTGGTCGGAGCTGTCATGTCCGACCTGTTGGGCTTGGCGGTGCTGCTGATCCTTCGTCCCCGGAGGGTGGGGGGTACCTGCAAGGGACTCCGATGCTTAAGTTAGCAAGGGTATTAAGCAGGTATTGAGTAGAATCAGAGTATGAGTTATACCTGGGTGCTCCAGTATATTTATAATGGTGTGGAGTGACCTTTCTAGATAAGATAAGTTAGTTATCTTATCTTATCTTTTGGGTGAGATCAACTTATCTTCAAAGGAACCGCCTCATCTTTCTGGGCTCTGACCGCCTTTAGATTTGGGCTGTGCTCCTTCGTTTTGGGCCTACTTTGGGCTCCTATGGCGATTTGGCCGAGCTCTATGTGAAGAGGTCGGATAGTCTGACCTGAAGAGGTCGGTCGGCTTGTCGCAAAACATCTCGGGTCGAACAGCTTGACCCAGGGTATGAACAAGTACCCAGTTCACATATGCAAGCTTCAGAAGGCTAGCGGCCGACTTGAATATAAAACAACAATTCACTTCCGTAGAACATCCCCAAGCCAATGGACAAGTCAAAGCTGCCAACAAAGTCATACTGGCTGGGCTGAAACAGAGATTATAGGACGCAAATGGAGCCTGGGCCGAGGAGCTCCCACAAGTCCTATGGGCATATCAAACAACGCCATATTCCACCACAAAGGAATCATCCTTCCGATTAGCATACGGAATGGAGGCAATGATCCCAGTGGAGATTGAAGAAAGGTCACCTAGAGTGATCCACTATAGTGAAGAAGCCAACTCCCAACTTCAAAGGGAAGAACTCGACCTACTTCCGGAAGTCCGAGAAAGAGCTCGGATTAGGGAAGAAGCATTAAAACGACGAATGGCTGCGAGATACAATCAAAAGGTAGTACAGCGAGTTTTTGCTGAGAACGACCTCGTCCTAATCCGAAATGATATCGGAACAACTCGACCTGGAGAAAGAATGTTGGCAGCAAATTGGAAAGGACCCTACCAAGTCATAGAAGTACTTGGAAAGGCCTACTACAGACTGTCCAAACTCGATGGGCAAGAGCTTCCTAGGTCATGGCACGCCTGCAACCTAAGAAGGTACTATAGTTAGGGATGATAAAGGATCTTAGGATAAGGCACACTCTTTTTCCTGAAAAGGTTTTTTAATGAGGCGCCAAGCCGAGACCTACAAATCACCCGACTTAGGGGATAAACCTCCCGCATGTATATATTTGCATTTTCTTTTGAATAAAATCTGTTTAGATCTTCTACAAATGCTCAAGCCGCATTAATCTGAAACATTCATCGTCTGATTATAAAGCTACAGATCGGCAGAAAGTGAAAATCAAATTCACTACACGATCACGATAAAAACCAATGATGAAAACCAAATTCATTAAAAGGTCGACCAAATGAGGGTTAAACCCAATCTCTACAAAATGGGCAAAGATGAAAACAGAATAATGCAAGAAGTTATAGAAAGTTATCCATAGAAAGGACCTTACGAGGTCCTAATAAAATGGATTGCTAAAAAATAACTTAAGGACTGGCCGACGTAAAGAAGTCGGACCAGTCGCAATAACCAAAGTTATAAGTAAAGCCCTGGAAAGAGGTCGGCTAGCCCTATAAAAGAGGATTACTATAACTTAGAAGGGCCCGACATGACGAAGTCGGCCCAAAGCATAAAAGTTATAAAAGTAATCCCTGAAAGAGACCTGAACAAGGTCCAAGAAAGAGGATTACGAAATAACTTGGAATGGCCCGACATGACGAAGTCAGCCCAAAGCATAAAAGTTATGAAAGTAATCCCTGAAAGAGACCTGAACAAGGTCCAAGAAAGAGGATTACAAAATAACTTGGAAGGGCCCGACGTGACGAAGTTGGCCCAAAGCATAAAAGTTATAAAAGTAATCCTTGAAAGAGACCTGAACACGGTCCAAGAAAGAGGATTACAAAATAACTTGGAAGGACCTGACGTGACGAAGTCGGCCCAAAGCATAAAAGTTATAAAAGTAATCCCTGAAAGAGACCTGAACAAGGTCCAAGAAAGAGGATTACAAAATAACTTGGAAAGGCCCGACGTGATGAAGTTGGCCCAAAGCATAAAAGTTATAAAAGTAATCCCTGAAAGAGACCTGAACAAGGTCCAAGAAAGAGGATTACAAAATAACTTGGAAAGGTCCGACGTGATGAAGTCGGCCCAAAGCATAAAAGTTATAAAAGTAATCCCTGAAAGAGACCAAAACAAGGTCTAAGAAAGAGGGTTACTAAAAATAACTTGGACAAAACCGACCTGACGAAATCGATAACCTCAGCGTTATACAAAGTAATTCCTAATAAAGACCTAAACAAAGTCCAAACAAAACGAATTGCTGGAAATAACATTAGGAAAAGGAATCAAGCCAATCCAAAAAGGTCAAACAACGTAAAGTTCCGACACTCCCAAAGCCTAGAAAGGTACCAAGACGAGTGCAGACAGACATGATATAAAAACACAAAGTTATAATAATAGCACGCTTCAGAGGCCACCAAAATCAGCTCCAAAAGCTTGGAGACTACTTTGTTTTTCAAAATAAAGTTGCTAAACAAGCAACTAAAAGAGTTTCAACAGTTAGCAAACAAAATAAAGAGTTCAAAAGCCCACAAGCCGGGCTATCTACACAAGCAATTAGAAAATTCAGTTAAACATTCGAAGGCTTCTCGGCAGCATCAACACGGGGTGAAGGAGGGCAAGATTGGAGAGGCACTGCATCCACTGTCCCGTCATCCCGATTCAAGATTCAGCAATTAGGATCTAATTCCGGATGAGTGACCTCAGAGGAAGGAGCTGAAGAAGTCGACACAACAGAAGCTTTGGCGGCAGGCTCAAAGGGAGGCTCAACATCATCATCATCAGGATCGTTAGGGATAATCTTGCCATCCTTCACAACATTGTCCAAACTGAATAGAGCAAGGTCGACCTCCGGGGCAAGAACCCAAACCTGCTCCTTCAGGTTCTCATAAGTAGCAATTATGCTGCCTACAAGGTGACCCTGGAGCTCGGAATAATCAACCCGGGCTGACTCTAACTCGTCTCTGGGATGCATCACTTCCCGGTAGGTCGCGACGAGGCTTTCTTTGTGCCTCAATGCCGTGTCCTCAGCCAACCTCACAGAAGCCGCCAAGGCAAGGGAGCTAGCCTTCTCTCCCTCCAGCTCCTTCTTCAGTTTGGTCACTTTCACTTCGAGCTCCTCCTTCAGACCGTTCATCCGGTCGAACTCTCGCTTAACTTCCTCCATAAAGGCCTTGGTAGCTTGTAGAGGAAGATTTTGGGCAGTTCGGTACAGGGCAGCTCCCATATGTGCCATCTTAATGCTACTTCGAGTTATAAAATCTAAGTGATGAAGGAGAAAAACATCATCCATAGAAAGGGCACCATAAGGACCAATCTGCTGGTCAATAAAGGCAATGCGGTCAAAATCAGGTGCATCTAGATTAAAAGGCTCAACAGTTCGAGGTCTTTTGGAAGGAAGAACGGTCGAAAAAGAAGATGCAGCAACAGCAAAAGATTGCGAAGGATCCATTACACAGACTCAAGGAGTAGTGATCATTCTCCTCGGTCCGGGAGAGCTCGGCATGGACGGTTTCGACGTTACCTGAGAAGACCCTTCCCCATTCGTCTTGGTCGAGACGTTCTGAGCTGTAGTAGCCTTTCTCACCTTTTTGAAAGCCTTCATCGCATCATTATTCTTGGCCATCTCTATAAAATAAAAACCAGTAGTTTTACAGACCAGAAAAGAAGAAGAAAGCAAAGTAAAGACAAGAAGTAATATATATCAAGTAATACCCAATGCAGCTCGGACGAGGGAGGGGTCCCCCAAAGACTTTTTAGTATCTAGATGAGAAGGTTCCCCCCAAAAGTCCTCCAAAACTGTTACAAAGGCCTGCTCAATCTTGTCGAGCATTTCCCACGTATATCGGGATACTACTACATTCTGCTGCCAATGCAGAGGGAAGGATGGCTCATCATTCGCTTCCAGAAAAAAGGGGCGAGCTCCCTCAACAGCTCGAACTTTGAAGAAATAATTCTTGAAGTCCCTAAAGGACTCGTAATACATGGTAAAAACCTTAAGTCCTTGTGTAGATCTAAAAGAAACCCACGAGGCTTTCTTTTTTGAAGAAATCTCGGGCTTAGTTAAAACAAACAAATAAAGGAAACGAGTTTGAGAAGGGGTAACATCCAATTCTTGGAAAAGAAGCTGAAAAAGCTTAATAAAGCCCCAGGAGTTCGGATGAAGCTGGGACGGAGCTACATTACACGACCACAACAAATTGGTCTCAAACGAAGTAAAGGGAAAAGTGATTTCCAACTGGCTGAAAAAATAGTCGTAAACATAAAAGAAAGGGCGCTCCCGCTGGGTCAAGACAGGGAAGCAAAACCTCTCCTCGGAGTCAGGTGCCACCAATTCATAATTCCTCTCTTGATCTTTACTCTTACAAAGACGGTGATGTTTCCTAAGCTCCACACAGAATTCAGCATTTACCACAGAAACACACATCAAAACAAGGGAGTCCAACCAATTGGACATCCCTTCAGGGATCTTAGAGTACGTCTCTACAATAATTTTGCCAGAAGATATGGCCAACTAGTCCTACAAACAAGAAAAGAAGAATGGATTACTAAAAAATATCTCAGACAAAATCAAAACAACTCAGCCAGCATAGTCCAACACAGTACAAACAGCAAAAAAGAAAACCCCAGGACCCACATCAAAAAGATCCAGGGGCATCTGACGTGGCAGAAATTAGCAGATTAAGAAATTGATATGAGAGATACGTTGCAAGTACAGTTCTTAACCAACAAAAATCCGCTTATCAATTTAGAAGGGTTGTCACAAAATTAGAATTAAAATACTGGGAGTATGAATCTCAGGTCGTCTCCCAACGAGTTGCAGAAAATATGTGCTATTCTATTAATCAGAGGTTTTCCAAGATGGTTTTGAGATTGGTAAACAGAAAATTAAATCAGAGAATTTATGTAATTTAAATAAAAAATCTTGACCGGAAGTAAATTAATCGGAATTTCTATCCTTGTTGGAGTTCTCCCAAGATCAATTGATAATTGAAGGTTGTTCTACTTAGTTATCCTTTACTAGGTAAGGGAAAGTCAAGTAAGTTGGAAGTCTACTTCTATTCATAAGTTCTAATCCTCTCCCTTGGGAAGGATTAGTGTTAGTGACTAGAGAGCCATCCAACAATAAACCCAATTACAATTTTACTCTTGAGCATTCCAACTCAAGGTTCTCCTTTCAATCAACTCCCAATCAAGTTAGAGAACTACTCGCTCATCATGAATGTAAATTTCACGAGATAAAAATAAGAAATAAAGAAAGACATGATAGACAATAATCGAAAAGATCAATTAAAAATAAAAATGGTTCTTGTATTAATAAATTCTAAAAATAATCCAATTGTAACTCTGAACAAATTATGGATATGAAAGAGTAAGCAAAAAGTAAAGAAAACAAACTAGAGTGATGAAGTCTTGCAGAGCTAAAAACTCTTCTCAATATCCCAATCCAAAAAGCACTAAAAACAAAATCCTAAGAACTATGAATGTGTAGAGAGAAAACCTAGAGGAGGAGTAAAATCATATCTAAAAACTAAGAATTATGCGGAATGAATGTTCCCAATGGTCTCTGTAAATTCTGCAGATCACGCATGTCACGCGTATGCATCGCCCACGCGTGCGCGTCATTCAGCATTTTTCTGTGCCATGCGTGTGCGTCGTCCACGCATTTGCATCACTCGTGCAGCTTCCAATCCACGTGTTCGCGTCAGGCACGCGAGCGCGTCGCTGTGATTTTCTCCATTTCGCGCGGTCGCGTGAGCCATGCGCCTGTGTCACTTCTCGCTGGTCATCTCCTCAATTTCTTGTGTTCCTTCCATTTTTGCAAGCTTCCTCTCCATTCTCTAAGCCATTCCTGCCGTATGAAGCCTGAAACACTTAACACACAGATCACGACATCGAAGGGTATAAAGGAGAATAAAAATATACAATAATAAAAGATCTTTAGGAAGCAAGTTTTCAATCATAGAACAATTTTAGGAAGGAATTGTAAATACATGCAAATCATATGAATAAGTGGGTGAAAACTTGATAAAACCACTCAATTAAACACAATATAAATCATAAAATAATGGTTTATTAGCATCCTTTGGAGGCAATCAGGGAACAAGGATTCAGGAAAATCTACAAGACTAACGTCCCAACAAAACTCGCAGCAAAGACAAAGAGAAACCCTTTCTCAGAAAGCAACATCCCAAAAAGAAAAGAAAGTCACTACCCCAAAAAGCCATCAAAAGAGCTACCTTCCAAATTCACAGTCTTAGCTTATCAACAAACAAAAAGCAAAATAACACGAAGAAAATCAAAAAGAGCCATCAAAAGAAAAGTTCTTTTACAGGATTCATCAGCAAAGAAAGCTACCAGCATGACGAAAAACATCAAAGGAGCAATCTTTCGGGAAAACAAGCAGGTTCATGTAGTTTGCAAAAGAAGAAAAACAAGCAGTATGAACCCTAGAATACAGAGGGACCATTTCAAAAGAAAGAAAAACCCCCAAACAGTAAACAAGCAGGTCCACAGTGATACGAAAAGACTCAAATTTTCCAGCATGCACTTCAAGAGAAAAAATGAAACTTTATCAAAAACCGAAGGCAAAACGACGAAAGAGAAAAGTAAAACCAACATGGAGAAAGGAGAAAGAGCTCTAAAGAAAAGCGGAAGCCAGAGCGAAGAAATCTTCCCGCATTGAAAAATGAAAAGACAAGCTCTAGGTGAAACAGAAGAACGAAGAAAAGAGGGAAGTTACAGAAAAGAGAAAACCGTTTCTTAAATTCAAAATAAAAGCCAAGAGAAACGGAGCATCAAAAACCAATTAATGAGGGCATTAAAACCCTCGCACATTCCCCAGGCTAGGATGCTAAATACAAAAGCGCGCGCTTTGAGAGGAAACAAAAGAAGAAACGTTCCACATTCAAAAAAGAACTCTACAAAGATAAAATCGACAAAATGCTCGAGTTCGGCTTCACCCAAGAAGGTTCGAAGTCCTAAAACTAAGACTCGACCTCCAAATAAAGACCGAGCTCGAGCAGGGGCACTGTTCATACCCTGGGTCAAGCTGTCCGACCCGGGATGTTTGGCGACAAAGCGACCGACCTCTTCGGGTCAGACTATCCGACCTCTTCTCAAAGAGCTCGGCTAAATTGTCATGAAAGCCCAGCAAAGGGCCCAAATAGAGGAACACGACCCAAATCCAAAGGCAGCCCAAGCCTATAGAGATAAGGGCGGTTCCCTTGAAGATAAGCTGACCTCACCCAAAGATAAGATAAGATAAGATAAGATAACCAACTTATCTTATCTAAAAAGGTCACTCCACACCTCTATAAATACACTGGAGCACCCAAGTATAACTCATACTCTGATTCTACTAAAAACCTGTTTAATACCCTTGCTAACTTAAGCATCAGAGTCCCTTGTAGGTACCACCACCCTCCGGTGACAAAGGATCAGCAGCATTGGCAGTCTAACAGCCCGGACACGTCATCTCCGACCAGCACAGAAGATCTCGACCGAGATCGACCTACAGTTTTAGGTAACCCTCGTAACAGTTAGTAATCCATTTTCCTTTCTTGCTTGTAGGACTAGTTGGCCATGTCTTCTCACAAAATAATTTTGAGACGTCTTCCAAGGTCCCTGAGGGTATGTCCGACTGGATGGACTCCCTCGTGTTGATGTGTGTCTCCGTAGTAGATTCTGAGTTCTATGCCGAGTTGAGAAAACGTCATAGGATTTGTAGTAATTGTGCCCAGGAGAAAAATTATGAGCTTGTAGTACCTGATTCTGACGAGAGGGTTTGTTTCCTGACCTCGGTTCAGGGGGAGCGTCCATTCTTTTATGCCTATGACTATTTTTTCAGTCAGCTCAACATTACTTTGCCTTTTACTTCCTTTGAGACTGACTTGTTGTGGTCGTGTAACGTTGCTCCATCCCAACTCCATCCGAACTCTTGGAGTTTTATTAAGATCTTTCAGTTGCTCTACCAAGAATTAGTGTTACGCCTTCTCAAACTCTCTTTCTATACCTCTTTGTTCTGACTAAGCCTGGGACTACCAAAAAGAAAGCTTCTTGGGTTTTTTTCAGGTCTGCCCAAGGGCACAAAGTCTTTTCCATGTATGATGAGTCCTTTAGGGACTTTAAGAACTACTTTTTCAAGGTTCAAGCTGTTGAGGGAGCTTGACCTTTTTCCTAGAAGCGAATGGTGAACCTGCCTTCCCTTTATGTTGGCAGAAGAATGTTGTAGTGTCTCGATACTCGTGGGAGATGCTTGATGAGGTCGAGCAGGCCTTTGTAACTATATTGGAGGATATTTGGGGGGATCCTCCCCATCTTGACACAAAGAGATTCTTGGGGGACAATTCTCTTATCCGAGCCAAACTGGGTAGAGACTGACTTCTTTTGTTTATATTTTGTTTTTACTTCTTTTCCTCTAGTTTTGTAACTTGTTTTGATTTGTTTTTTCAGAGATGGCCAAGACCAATGATTCCATGAAAGACTTTAAAAAGGCGAGGAAAGCTACTACTGCACAGAATATCTTGGCCCACGCTGCAGGGGAGGGATCATCTCAAGTTCCTCCCAGAAGACTGATCTCGAGTTCTATTGGGCCGATGAGGGTGATTCCAATACCTTAGGTCCATTTAGTTAATCCTCCCCAGACCTCTGATGCTATTTCTTCTCCTACTGCCTTCCTCCTCTAAAAAGACCATGGACTGTCGAACCTTTTAATCTGGATGCTCCTGACTTTGATGCTGTCGGGTTTGTTGATCAACAGATTGCTCCTTATGGTGTCATGCCTACTGATGATGTATCCATTCTTCATCATTTGGATTTTATCACTCGGAGTGGCATTAAATTAGCACACATTGGAGCAGCTTTATACCAGACCGCTCAAGATCTTCCTATCCATGCTACAAAGGCCTTTATGGAGGAGACCAAGTCAGAGTTTGATTGGATTAAGGGTCTAAAAGAGGAGCTTGAGGTGAAAGTGACCAAGCTGGAGAAGGAGTTGGAGGGTGAAAAGACTCGGGCTATTGGTGTGGCAGCCTCTGTGAGATTAGCTGAGGACACAGCGTTGAAACATAAGGAGAGCTATGTTACCACCTATAGAGAGATGATGGATCTCAGGAATAGCTTGAAATCTGTCCGGGATGATTATACCAAACTCCAAGGTCACCTTGTAGGCAGTGTTAATGCTGCTTATGAGAATCTGAAGGAGCAAGTTCGAGTTCTTGCGTCGGAGCTTGTCCTTTCCCTTTTTAGCCTGGACAACATTGTTAGGGATGGTAAGATTATTCCTGATGATCCTGATGATGATGATGATGATGTCGGCCCTCCTGTTGTTTCTTCTGCAAAAACCTCTAATATTCCGGCCTCCTCTACTTCGGCTGAAGTCGCTCAACTGGAGTCTAATCCCGATGTTCAAATTCTGAACCGAGATGATGGAATAATAGATGCACTGCCCCTTTGGACTCGTCCTCCTTCACCCCGTGTTGATGCCGCTGAGAAGTCTTTGGATCCTCAATGATTATTCTGGATGTTTGTGTAGATAGCCCGGCTTGTGGGCTTTTGAACTCTTTATATTGTGTAAATGGTGGTTCTGACTTTTTGCTACTTTCTTAGTTGCTTGTTTACAAACTTTATTTTGAAAAAGAAAGTAGTCTTGGGGTTGATTTTGGTGGCCTCTTGAGTTTGTTATTATTATAACTTGTGCTTTTTATGACATGTTTGCCTGCATCTATCTAGTACCTTTTTTAGGTTTTTTGGGAGTGTTGTAGCCTTATTGTCCGACCACTTTGGATTGCCTTTGTATTTTCATACTTGTGGCTTGATTCTTTTTGAGGTTGTAGATGTTTGGATTCAACTTGTATGTCAACTTCCTCACTTCAGTCTAACGTTATTTCTAGTAATCCATTTTGTGTGGACCTTTGTCAGATCTCTGTTAGGAATTACTTTTTATAACTCGTTTTTGGGAGGCCGACTTCATCATGTCGGTCTCTTCTAAGTTATTTTTAGTATTCCTCCTTCTCGGACCTTTGTCAGGTCTCTTTCAGGGATTACTTTATAACTTTTTGATTTTGTGGACGACTTCTTTGCCCTTCTAAGTTATTTTTAGCAATCCTTTTTCTTGGACCTTTGTCAGGTCTCTTTCAGGGATTACTTTATAACTTTTTGATTTGGGGCCGACTTCTTTGCGTCGGTCCCTTCTAAGTTATTTTTAGTAATCCTCTTTTTTAGACATTTGTTAGGTCTCTTTTAGGGATTACTTTATAACTTTTTTTATTTTGGGGCCGACTTCTTTGCGTCGGTCCCTTTTAAGTTATTTTTAGTAATCCTCTTTATTAAGGCTGGCCAGGCCTCTTTCCATGGATTGACTTTTTATAACTTTGGTTTTTATGATCGACTAGTCAGACTTTTCTATGTTGGCCTATCTTTTAAGTTATTTTTAGCAACCCGTTTTATTAAGACCTCGTCTGGTCCTTTCTATGGGTCACTTTCGATAACTTCTTGCATTATTGTGTTTTGTCACTTTTTCATCTTGCTGATTTCGTCGAAGTCAGGTTTGATCCTTGTTTGGTTGACCTTTCGATGAATTTGGTTTTCATCTTTTTTTATCTTTATTGTGGTCAGACAGTGAATTTGATCTTCACTTTCTACCGATCTTGTAGCTTTATGATCAGGCGATGAATTTTTTAGCGTTTCAGACTAATGCATCTTGAGAATTTGTAGAAAATCTAAAAAACTTTATTCAGAATAAAATGCATATATATACATGTGGGAGATTTATCCTTCTGGGCAATTTTGTAGATCTTGGCTTGGCACCTCGTTAAAAAACCTTTTCAGGAAAAAGAGTGTACCTTATTCTAAGATCTTTATTACCTCTAACTGTAGTATCTTCTTATGTTGCAGGCGTGCCATGACCTGGGAAGTTCTCGCCCTTCAAGTTCGGACAGTCTATAGTAGCCCTTTCCAAGTACTTCTATGACTCGATAGGGTCCTTTTTAGTTTGTTGCCAGCTTTTCTTCTCCAGGTCGAGTTGTTCCGATATCATTTTTGGATTAAGATGAGGTCATTCTCGGCAAATCCTCGTGGTACTACCTTTTGATTGTATTTTGAAGCCATTCAATGTTTTAATGCCTCTTCCTTGATCCGAGCTTTTTCTCAAATTTCTGGAAGTAGGTCGAGTTCTTCCCTTTGAATGTGGGAATTGCCCTCTTCACTATAATGGATCACTCTGGGCAGCCCTTCTTCGACCTCTACGGGGATCATTGCCTCCATCCCGTAAGCTAATCTGAAAGGAGATTCCTTTGTGGTGGAATGTGGCGTTGTTCGATATGCCCATAGGACTTGTGGGAGCTCTTCGGCCCAGGCTCCCTTTGCATCCTGTAATCTTCATTTTAGCCCGGCCAATATGACTTTGTTAGCAGCTTCTGCTTGTCTATTGGCCTGAGGGTGTTCTATGGACATAAATTGGAGTTTTATGTTCAAATCGGCCACCAATTTTCTGAAGCCCGTATATGTGAATTGAGTACCGTTGTCTGTGGTAATGGAGTATGGAATCCCAAATCTTGTGACAATGTTTCAATATAGGAATTTTTGACTTCTTTGAGCGGTGGCGTTAGCTAGGTGGTGGGCAAAATTGTGATCATCAATGGCGCCATCAACATGGTACGCTCAATTGCAATCTCAACTCTTTATCACAACTTCGCACAACTAACCAGCAAGTGTACTGGGTCGTCCAAGTAATAAACCTTACGCGAGTAAGGGTCGATCCCACAGAGATTGTTGGTATGAAGCAAGCTATGGTTACCTTGTAAATCTTAGTCAGGCAAACTCAAATGGTTATGAATGATGAATAAAACATAAAGATAAAGATAGAGATACTTATGTAATTCATTGGTGGGAATTTCAGATAAGCGTATGAAGATGCTTGGTCCCTTCCGTCTCTCTGCTTTCCTACTGTCTTCATCGAATTCACCGTTGTCAGTGGCTACCTCCCATCCTCTCAGTGAAAATATTCAACGCACCCTGTCACGGCACGGCTATTCAGCTGTCGGTTCTCGATCATGTCGGAATAGAATCCGGTGATTCTTTTGCGTCTGTCACTAACGCCCCACAATCGTGAGTTTGAAGCTCGTCACAGTCATTCAATCATTGAATCCTACTCAGAATACCACAGACAAGGTTTAGACCTTCCAAATTCTCTTGAATGCCGCCATCAGTTCTAGCTTATACCACGAAGATTCCGATTAAGGGATCCAAGAGATAAACATTCAAGCCTTGTTTGCAATCTCTTTTCAGCTCCATCCCATATAAAAATATTTCAGCTGCTATGTCGTGAATTTGGCATCCCTGCTTCGCAATCTCTTTTCTTTTATCTTTTTGTTTTGACAAAGCCTGGTGTAGTGAAAAAGAATGCCGCTTGGGTTTTTTTCCGAGCTTCACAGGGGAAAAAGGTTTTCTCCATGTTTGATGAGTCTTTTCGTGATTTCAAAAATTACTTTTTTAGGGTTCAAGCTGTTGAAGGAGCTCTGCCTTTTTTTCTAGATAAGAATGATGAGCCCACCTTTCCTTTAGAGTGGCAAAAGAATGTAGTGGTATCGAGATACTCGTGGGAGATGTTAGATGAGGATGAACAAGCTTTTGTGACTGTGCTGGAAGAAAACTGGGGGGAGCCTCCTCATCTTGACACAAAGAAATTTTTAGCTAACCCCTCTTTCCTCCGAGCTGAGCTGGGTAGTGGTCAATTTTTTTCTATTAGTTTGCTTGCTGTGTTTGTCTCTTGTGAGATCTTTTTCTGACTCGTAGCTTGGCTTCTTGTTTGTGATGTTTGTTTGCAGAGATGATTAAGAACAATGAGTCCATGAAGCCTTTAAGAGGGCAAGGAAGGCTACTGCGGCTCAGAATGCTTCGGCCAAGGCAGCCAGGGAGGGAACTTCTCAGGTTTCGTCTAAGCCTTTGGTTACAAGTTCTCTTGGGACGAGGAAGATTATCACCACTCCTCGAGTTCGTTTGATTGATCCTTCTGCTGGTACTTCCTCTCCTTCTGCCGCTCCTCCTCCAAAAAGACCTCGGACTGTCGAGCCGTTTAATCTTGGTGCTCCTGACTTTGATGCTGTTGGGTTTGTAGATCAACAGATTGCTCCCTATGGTGTCATGCCTACCGACGATGTATCCATTCTTCGTCATTTGGATTTTATTACTCGGAGTGGTATTACACTGGCACACATGGGAGTGGCTTTATACCGAACTGCTCAAGATCTTCCTATCCATGCTACCAAGGCTTTTATGGAGGAAGCAAAATCAGAGTTTGACCGAATTAAGGGTTTGAAGGAGGAGCTCGAGGTGAAAGTGGCCGAGCTGGAGAAGGAGCTGAAGGGGGAAAAGGCCCAGGCTGTTGGTCTGGCGGCTGCCGCGCAACTGGCCGAGGATACGGCGCTAAAACATAAGGATAGCTATGTTACTACTTATAGAGAGATGATGGAGATCAGGAGTAGGTTGGAATCTGTTCAGGCTGATTACACCGAACTTCAAGGTCATCTTGTAGGTAGTGTTACTGCAGCTTATCAGAATCTGAAAGAGCAATTTCGGGTTCTTGCACCAGATCTCGATGATAATGATAATGATCGTCCTTCACTGCCTGCTACCAAGACTTCTGCTGTGCCGACTTCTCCGATTTCTACTGCTGGGATCAATCGTCCAGAAGGGGAACCGGATTGCCAAGTCTTGAACCGAGATGATGGGACAGTAGATGCGGTGCCTCTTCAGACTTGTCCTCCTTCACCCCGAGTTGATGCTACTGAGAAGTCTTCTGATGTTTATTTGAGTTTTCTCCCTTTTTAATGTAGATAGCCCGACTTGTGGGCTTTTGAACTCTTTATCTTGTAACTGGTGTTTTGGTGACAGTTGATAATTTTTTGGTTGATTGTTTAGCAACTTTAATTTGAAAAACAAAGTAGTTTTCGAGCTTCTGGGGCTGACCTTGATGGCCTCTGGAGCTTGCTATTATCATAACTTAGTAGTTTTTATATCATGTCTGCTTGCACTCATCTTGGTACCTTCGTAGGCTGGGACATTATCAGCTTGATTATTTGGCTTGGTTTTGTTTGTAATCCTCCTTTTTGGACCTCGTTTAGATATCCTTTGGGGACTATTTTTGTAATTTCGGTGTCCTGGGCTTGGCTTTATTATGTCGGGTCCTGTCGAGTTTGCTTGGTAATCCTCTTTCTTGGACCTTGTTCAGGTCTCTTTTAGGGATTACCTTTTGTAGCTTTACGTCTTTCTGGGCCGATTTCGTCACGTCGGGCCCCGTCGAGTTAGTTGATGATCCTCTTTCTTGGACCTTGTTCAGGTCTCTTTTAGGGATTATCTTTGTAACTTATCTTTCTGGGCCGACTTCATCAAGTCGGGCCCTGTCGAGTTTTCTTGGTAATCCTCTTTCTTGGACCTTGTTCAGGTCTCTTTTGGGGATTATCTTTTGTAGCTTTACATCTTTCTGGGCCAACTTCGTCATGTCAGGCTTTGTCGAGTTACTTGATAATCCTCTTTCTTGGACCTTGTTCAGGTCTCTTTCAGGGATTTATCTTTTGTAACTTTATCTTTCCGGGCCGACTTTGTCACGTCGGGCCCTGTCGAGTTACTTGATAATCCTCTTTCTTGGACCTTGTTCAAGTCTCTTTCAGGGATTTATCTTTTGTAACATTATCTTTCTGGGTTGACTTTGTCACGTCGGGCCCTGTCGAGTTACTTGATAATCCTCTTTCTTAGACCTTGCTCAGGTCTCTTTCATGGATTATCTTTTGTAACTTTTTGTAGGAATCCGACTTCATCATGTCGGGCTCTTCAAAGTTATAGTAATCCTCTTTTATAGGGTTGGCCAGACCTCTTTCCAGGGCTTTACTTATAACTTGAGTTGTTGTGGCTGGTTCGACTTTTTGTGCTGGCCAGTCTTTAAGTTATTTTATAGCAATCCATTTTATTAGGACCTCATCAGGTCCTTTCTATGGATCACTTTCTACAACTTCTTGCATTATTCTGTTTTCATCTTTGCCGATTTTGTAGAATTTGGGTTTTTAGCCCTCGTTTTTATTGTGATCGCGCAGTGAATTTGGTTTTCACTTTCTGTCGATCTGTAGCTTTACAATCGGGCGATGAATATTTTCAGAATAATATGACTTGCGCGTTTGTAGAGAATCTGAACAATTTTTATTAAAAGAGAATGCAAATATACATGAGGAGTTAATTTCCTAAGTCGGGTGATTTGTAGGTCTTGGCAGGGCGCCTCGTTAAAAACCCTTTTTTAGAAAAAAGAGTGCGCATTGTCCAAGATCTTTTATCATCCCTAGCTATAGTACCTTCTTAGGTTGCAGGTGTGCCATGATCTAGGAAGCTCTCACCCGTTGAGTTCGAAAGGCTTGTAGTAGCCCTTTCCCAATACTTCTATGACTCGGAAGGGTCTTTTCCAGTTTGCTGCCAGCTTTCCTTCTCCAGGTCGAGTTGTTCCTATGTTGTTTCAGATTAGGATAAGGTCATCTTCAGCAAAGGCCCGCTGTATTACTTTTCGGTTGTATCTGGAGGTCGTTCGTCGTTTCAATGCCTCTTCCTTTATCCGAGCTTTTTCTCAGATTTCTGGAAGTAAGTCGAGCTCTTCCCTTTGAGGTTGGGAATTGGCTTTTTCGCTAAAATGGATTACTCTGGGTGATCCTTCTTCGACCTTTGCTGGGATCATTGCCTCCATTCAGTAAGCTAATCGGAAGGGTGACTCCTTTGTCGTGGAATGTGGAGTCGTTCGGTACGTCCATAGGACTTGTGGGAGCTCCTCAGCCCATGCTCCCTTTGTATCCTGTAATCTCCATTTTAACCCTGCTAATATAACTTTGTTAGCAGCTTCAGCTTGCCCATTGGCTTGGGGGTGCTCAACAGAGGTGAATTGTTGTTTTATATTCAGGTCGGTCGCTAGTTTTCTGAAGCCTGCGTCTATGAACTGGGTACCATTGTCTGTAGTGATGGAGTATGGAACTTTAAACGTTGTGACGATGTTTCTATATAGGAATTTCCGACTTCTTTGAGCTGTGGCATTGGCTAGGGGTTCTGCCTCGATCCATTTTGTGAAGTAGTCTATTCCTACTATGAGGAATTTGACTTGTCATGATCCTTGAGGAAAAGGTCCGAGGAGATCAAGTCCCCAGCTTTGCTCCTGCTCATAAGAAAGAAAAAAGAACAAGAAAATATGGAGTCCTCTATGTCACAGTATAGAGATTCCTTGAGGTGTCAGAGGAAAAGAAAAATAGAAGGCAAAAGTAGAAGAATTCGAACTTATCAAGAGAGATAGAGTTTGAATTGTTCATTGAGGGATAGTGTTAGTCCATAAATAGAAGGATGTGAGAAGAGGGGAAGTGATTTTCGAAAATTAAGTAGAAGATTTTGAAAACATTTTGAAAAACACTAATTGATTTTCGAAAACCAAGAGTGGAAAAGAAATAAAGTGATTTTTTGAAAAAGATTTTGAACTTAGAAATCAAAAAGATATGATTGAAAAGTTATGGTTTTAAAATGATGTGATTGAGAAGATATGTTTTGAAAGACAATAAAAAAAGATTTGATTTTGAAAATTAATGACTTGGCTAACAAGAAAAGATATGATTCAAACATTAAACCTTTCTCAACAGAAAAGGCAACGTACTTGAAATGTTGAATCAAATCATTAATTGATAGCAAGTATTTTTGAAAATGGAGAGAAATTGATTTTGAAAAAGATTTGATTGAAAAGAATTGATTTGAAAAAGATTTGATTTTGAAAAGATTTTGAAAACTAAAAAAATTTGAATTGAAAACAAAATCTTCCCTCTTGTGCCTTCCTGGCGTTAAACGCCCAGAATGGTGCACATTCTGGCGTTTAACGCCCAAATCACTACCCTTTTGGGCGTTAAACGCCCAGCCAGGCACCCTGGCTGGCGTTTAAATGCCAGTTTGCCTTCCTTACTGGGCGTTTTGAACGCCCAGCTTTTTCTATGTAATTCCTCTGCTGTATGTTCTGAATCTTCAATTCTCTGTATTATTGACTTGAAAAGACACAAATAAAAATATTTTTGGATTTTTAATAATGAGGAATAATCAAAATGCACTAAAATCAAATAACAATGCATGCAAGACACCAAACATAGCAGTTTGTATACTACTGACACTAACAAGTTGAGAATGCATATGATAAACAACAAAACACTCAAGATAAGAGAATTTAAAGATCAGAGCAAGTAAATCATCAAGAACAACTTGAAGATTAATGAAGACACATGCATGAATGCAAGAAGAACAGAAACATGCAATTGACACCAAACTTAACATGAGACTCTAGACTCAACAAGAAACATACAATATTTTTTGTTTTTATGATTTTATAAATTTTTTTGTGGTTTTTCGAAAATTAAGTGGAAAAGAAAATAAAGATATCAAAATTCTTAATGAGAATTCCAGGAATCATTGCAATGCTAGTCTAAGACTCCGGTCCAGGAATTAGACATGGCTTCATAGCCAGCCAAGCTTTCAAAGAAAGCTCCGGTCCAAAACACTAGACATGGCCAATGGCCAGCCAAGCCTTAGCAGATCATTGCTCCAACAGCAAGATTGATAGAAATCAACAAGCTCTTGTGATGATAAGTTGAAACCTCGGTCCAATAAAATTAGACATGGCTTCACAGCCAGCCAGACTTCAACAGATCATTATGAAACTCTAGAATTCATTCTTAAGAATTCTGAAAAATACCTAATCTAAGCAACAAGATGAACCGTCAATTGTCCAAACTCAAACAATCCCCGGCAACGGCGCCAAAAACTTGGTGGGCGAAATTGTGATCATCAATGGCGCCATCAACATGGTACGCTCAATTGCAATCTCAACTCTTTATCACAACTTCGCACAACTAACCAGCAAGTGTACTGGGTCGTCCAAGTAATAAACCTTACGCGAGTAAGGGTCGATCCCACAGAGATTGTTGGTATGAAGCAAGCTATGGTCACCTTGTAAATCTTAGTCAGGCAAACTCAAATGGTTATGAATGATGAATAAAACATAAAGATAAAGATAGAGATACTTATGTAATTCATTGGTGGGAATTTTAGATAAGCGTATGAAGATGCTTGGTCCCTTCCGTCTCTCTGCTTTCCTACTATCTTCATCCAATCCTTCTTACTCCTTTCCATGGCAAGCTGTATGTAGGGTTTCACCGTTGTCAGTGGCTACCTCCCATCCTCGCAGTGAAAATGTTCAATGCACCCTGTCACGGCACGGCTATTCAGCTGTCGGTTCTCGATCATGTCGGAATAGAATCCAGTGATTCTTTTGCGTCTGTCACTAACGCCCCGCAATCGCGAGTTTGAAGCTCGTCACAGTCATTCAATCATTGAATCCTACTCAGAATACCACAGACAAGGTTTAGACCTTCCGGATTCTCTTGAATGCCGCCATCAGTTCTAGCTTATACCACGAAGATTCCGATTAAGGGATCCAAGAGATAAACATTCAAGCCTTGTTTGCTTGTAGAACAGAAGTGGTTGTCAGGCACTCGTTCATAAGTGAGAATGATGATGAGTGTCACATAATCATCACATTCATCATGTTCTTGGGTGCAAATGAATATCTTAGAACAAGAATAGGCTGAATTGAATAGAAGAACAATAGTAATTGCATTAATACTCGAGGTACAGCAGAGCTCCACACCTTAATCTATGGTGTGTAGAAACTTCACCGTTGAAAATACATAAGAACAAGGTCTAGGCATGGCCGAGAGGCCAGCCCCCAAACATGATCAAAAGATCTAAAATGATCCAAAGATCCCAAAGATCAAAAGATCAAAAGATCTAAATACAATAGTAAAAGGTCTTATTTATAAAGAACTAGTAGCCTAGGGTTTACAGATATGAGTAAATGACATAAAAATCCACTTCCGGGCTCACTTGGTGTGTGCTTGGGCTGAGCATTGAAGTATTTTCGTGTAGAGACTTCTCTTGGAGTTAAACGCTAGCTTTTGTGCCAGTTTGGGCGTTTAACTCCCATTCTTGTGCCAGTTTCGGCGTTTAACGCCGGGCATTCTTGAGCTGATTTGGAACGCCGGTTTGGGCCATCAAATCTTGAGCAAAGTATGGACTGTTATACATTGCTGGAAAGTCCAGGATGTCTACTTTCCAACGCCGTTGAGAGCGCGCCAATTGGGCTTCTGTAGCTTCAGAAAATCCACTTCGATTGCAGGGAGGTCAGAATCCAACAGCATCTGCAGTCCTTTTTAGCCTTTGAATCAGATTTTTGCTCAGGTCCCTCAATTTCAGTCAGAAAATACTTAAAATCACAGAAAAACACACAAACTCGTAGTAAAGTCCAGAAAAGTGAATTTTAACTAAAAACTAATAAAAATATACTAAAAACTAACTAAAACATACTAAAAACATACTAAAAACAATGCCAAAAAGCGTATAAATTATCCGCTGATCACTAGGGGTTCCACCTCAATCCATTTGGTGAAATAGTCTACCCCTACGACGAGGAATTTGACTTGTCTGGATCCCTGAGCGAAAGGACCGAGAAGGTCGAGTCCCCATTTTGCGAATGGCCAGGCTGAGGTTACGCTGACAAACTCCTCTAGTGGGACGATATGAAAGTTGGCATGTTTTTGGCATGGTGGGCTTGTCTTTACGAATTCTGTTGCTTCTTTTTGTAGAGTTGGCCAATAAAATTCGGCTCGAAGTACCTTTCTGGTAAGAGCCTATGCTCTGAGATGGTTGCCACAGATGCTGCTGTGTACTTCTTCTAAGACTTCCTTTGTATTGGAAGTTGGCACACATTTTAACAGTGGTGTAGAAATCCCTCTCTTGTATAGAGTATTGTTTATGATCGTGTAATGTTGTGCCTCCCGTTTTAACCTCTTTGCCTCGTTCTTATCTGTGGAGAGTGTCTCTGTTTTGAGGTAGTTAATTATAGGAGTCATCCATCCTTGATCCCGACTTATTATGGCTAGGATTTTTTCTTCTTCTGAGATTGACGGGTTCTGCAGTGTTTCTTGGATGAGGCTTCTATTGTTACCCCCTGATTTGGTGCTGGCTAGTTTTGAGAGGGCATCCACTTGGGCGTTTTGTTCTCGGGGTATGTGGCAGACCTCAAATTACCCGAGTTGTCCGAGTTGTTCCCTGGTTTTGTCCAGGTACTTTTTCATGGTGGGATCTTTGGCTTGGTAGCTCCCTGTTATTTGTTAAGTGACTACCTGTGAGTCACCAAATATGATGAGCTTTTGAGCTCCAACCTCCTTAGCCAGCTTCAAACCAGCCCGTAGTACCTCAAACTTGGCTTGGTTGTTTGAGGCAAGGAACCCGAATTTGAGGGAAAGTTTGATTTGGATTCCCTGGTCGCTTTCTATGATGACACCTGCGCCGCTTCCAGTTTTGTTTGAGGAACCGTCCATATAAAGATTCCATTCTCTAGGAATTTTCGGAGTGTCTGTAAATTCTGCAATGAAGTCAGCTGGATATTGCCATTTGATGGCTGTCCGAGCTTCATATTGAAGCTCGAATTCGGACAACTCGACTGCCCATTGCAAAATTCTTCCTGCTAAGTCCGTTTTCTGCAAAATCCCTTTTATGGGTTGGTTGGTCTGAACCTTAATGATGTGAGCTTGGAAATATGAACGGAGCCATCGAGAGGTTAGTATGAGAGCATAGGCAAATTTTTCTATTTTTTGGTAGTTCAGCTCGGATTCTTGTAATATTTTGCTGATGAAGTATACAGGTTGTTGCCCATTGTCATCTTCTCGGACTAGTGCTGAGGCTACTGCACGACTTCCTACTGCGAGATATAATATAAGTGGTTCTCCTTCCCGAGGCCGAGTTAGGAGAGGTGGCTGTCCCAGGAATCTTTTAAAATCTTGGAAGGTTTGCTCGCACTCTGTTGTCCATTCAAATCTCTTTCCCTTCTGTTCATACCCTGGGTCGAGCTGTCTGACCCAAGATGTTCTACAGGCAAAGCGACCAACCTCTTCAGGTCAGGATGACCCGACCTCTTCTCAAAGAGCTCGGCCAAGTCACAAGAAAGCCCAACAAAGGGCCCAAATAAAGGAGCACATCCCAAATCCAAGGGCAGCCCAAGCTCGTAGAGATAAAGGTGGTTCCCTTGAAGATAAGATGACCTCACTTGAATATAAGATAAAGATACGATAAGATAACTAACTTATCTTATCTAAGAAGGTCATTCTACGCCATTATAAATACACTGGAGTACCCAGGTATAAGTCATACTCTGATTCTACTCAATACCTGCTTAATACCCTTACTAACCTAAGCATTGGAGTCCCTTGTAGGTACCCCCACCCTCCGGGGACGAAGGATCAGCACCATCACCAAGTCGGACACAACAGCCATGACCAGCACAGAAGATCTCATCCGAGATTAACCTACAGTTTTAGGTAACCCTCGGAACATTGGCGCCGTTGCCGGGGAACCTGGAAGTCATCCCAGCACCATGGCGGACGACCATGACAACAACCACGACTCCGATCTAGAGGATAGAATGCCGCACAAAAACGCGTACACTACACTAAAAGATACTCCCCAAATCAACAATAAAAAGAACTCCCCAAACGAGGGAGCCCTGGATGCGTTTCAAGATCGGTTAAAACAACTTGAGGAAGAAGCTCTACGTCAACGAGAGGCTGAGAAGGACTGCAAAGAGGAATAAGGCGATGCCGGGAATTGGAGAACAAACTCCTAAAACTTGAAGCCAATGTCAAGACTAAAGCCAGCCGATCCAGTCCCGAAGAGAGCACCCACAAGGAGCAAGATCCATTCACCAAGGAGATCATGAAGACAAAAATCCCAAAAGATTTTAAACTCCCAGACATGACCTTGTACGATGGTACTACGGATCCCAGCCATCATCTCAGCAACTTCAGGAGCAGAATGTATCTCACCGATGCCTCAGATGCAGTTCGTTGCAAAGCCTTTCTAACTACTTTAACAAAAACAGCAATTAGATGGTTCGACAACCTCCCTCCTAGATCCATCTCGAGTTTCGACGACATGGCCAAGAAATTCCTGGTTAGATTCTCCATCCAAAAGGACAAAGCTACACATGCACCGAGCTTACTGGGAATCAGACAAAGAGAAAGGGAAACCCTGTGCAACTACATGGAGAGATTCAACAAGACCTGCCTGGATATACAAAACCTGCCAATAGAAGCCGCTATCATGGGCCTCATTAATGGCTTGTGAGAAGGGCCTTTTAGTCAATCTATATCAAAGAAGTACCCCACGTCTCTGAACGAGGTCCTAGAATGAGCGGAAAAGTACATCAACATGGAAGAAAACTCCCAATTAGGAGAGACCTCAAAGGCCGGGTTCACCTCTCGGGATAAAGGCAAAGATTCCAGAAAGAAGGTAGATCACCATGGAGAGAAAATAAAAAAATACCACAATTACACCCCTCTTCGAGTGTCTCTTGTGGATGTCTACAGAGAGGTTTGCAACACGGAAAAATACCAACAGCTCGACCACTCAAAGGCAAAAAAGGAGGAGGAAACCGGGCAAAATATTGTGAATACCATCGGATCCGCGGGCACTCCACCAATTAGTGTTTTGACTTAAAAAATGTCATAGAAAAGCTCGTACAATAAGGAAAGCTAGTTCGATACCTGGCCACCCATGATGATGAACAAAGGAAAAGAAGAAGAGCAAAAGATGTCTGACCAACTGCGCGATCATCCCGGGCGTCAGAAAGACATGTCCACATGATACACAGCAAATTCGCCGGGGGAGGAATCTCCAAAACATCCCGCAAAAGACATCTCAAAGACGTATATCACGTCGCAAAAAAGGAGGAAGCACCCGATATCCCGGCGATCACTTTTACCAAGGAAGACACATCCGGCGTCGCGTCAGGGCATGACGATCCCATGGTCATCACTATTATACTGGCAAACGCAAATCTTCACCGCACGTTGATAGACTAGGGAGCTCTGCCGATATCTTATTCAAAACTGCTTTCGACAAACTCGGCTTGGAAGAAAAAGAACTCAGAGCATATCCGGACAGCCTGTTCGAGCTAGGAGATTCCCCAGTTCAACCGATGGGATACATCTCGCTCCACACAACTTTTGGAAAAGGAAGTCAGTCAAGAACACTCAAAATAGATTACATCGTCGTCGACGTAAGCTCAGCCTACAATGCCCTAATAGGTCGGGCAACGTTAAATCAGCTCGATGCAATAGTCTTGACTCCGCATCTATGCATGAAGTTCCCAACTGTAGGTGGAATAGCCACAGTAAAGGCAGATCAGAAGATGGCACGCCACTGTTACAACGAAAATCTAAACCTCAGAGGCAGAGAAGAAGAATTCCACACAATCAAGCTCGGTGGAGTTCGGAGGCGGGAGGAGCTCCGCCCACAACCTGAAGGAGAAATAGAGAAAATCCAGATCGGGAACACCCCGGACCAAACAACCAACATCGGCACACTCCTAAAAGGGGACATAAAAAAATCACTCACACAGTTCCTACGTGACAACGCCGACCTCTTTGCCACAGACATGCCAGGCATAGATCCCAAACTAATGTGCCACAAGCTAGCAGTCTACCCAGGATCTCGGCCGGTACAACAAAGGCGCAGAAATCTAGGACCAGAACGCTCTCAAGCGGTGGAAGAACAGGTACGAGCTCTACTGGAGGCAGGCTTCATAAGAGAAGTCAAATACCCGCTATGGCTTGCTAATATCGTTTTGGTAAAAAAGTCAAATGGGAAGTGGAGAATGTGCACCGACTATACCGATCTCAACAAAGCTTGCCCGAAAGATCCTTATCCGCTCCCAAATATCGACGCACTGGTAGATGCCTCCTCTGGATACAAATACCTCTCCTTTATGGACACATACTCGGGATATAACCAAATCCCAATGTACCCACCCGACCAAGAAATAACCTCTTTCTTAACCCCAAAGGCAAATTACTGCTACATTGTTATGCCCTTCGGTCTCAAAAACACGGGAGCCACTTACCAAAGATTAATGAACAAAGTTTTTTTGGATCACATCGGAAAGATCATGGAGGTCTACGTAGACGACATGCTAGTAAAGACGCAAAATGAAGAGATGTTATTATCCGACCTGACACAGGTATTCAACACCATAAGACGACACGACATGCGACTTAATCCCACGAAATGTACCTTCGCAGTAGAAACTGGTAAATTCTTGGGTTTTATGATCACACAGAGAGGAATCGAGGCAAACCCGGACAAGTGCAGGGCCGTACTTGACATGAAAAGTCCGACTTGTATCAAAGAGGTACAACAACTCAACGGGCGGTTGGCAGCCTTGTCCAGATTCTTGGCTGGATCAGCAATAGGATCTCTCCCCTTCTACGCCACTCTAAGGAAGGGAAAGGAGTTTGAATGGAAAGCTGAATGCGAGCAAGCCTTCCAAGACTTCAAAAAATTTTTGGGACGACCACCTATATTAAGTCGGCCACGGGAAGGAGAACCATTCATCTTGTACCTCGCAGTGGGAAATCGGGCAATAGCCTCAGCACTGGTCCGAGAAGACAATAGTGCGCAACAACCCATATACTTTATCAGCAAAGCGTTACAAGGGTCCGAGCAGAACTACCAGAAAATAGAAAAGTTCGCTTACGCTCTCATAATAACATCTCAACAACTTCGCCCATATTTCCAGTCTCACACCATTAAAGTTCGGACCAACCAACCCATAAAAGGAATCTTACAGAAAACAGACTCGGCAGGCAGAATCTTGCAATGGGCAGTCGAGTTGTCTGAATTTGACCTTCAATACGAAGTTCGGACGGCCATCAAATCTCAATATCTGGCCGACTTCATTGCGGAATTTATGGACACACCGGAAATCCCCGCAGAATGGAATCTATATGTTGATGGCTCCTCAAATAAAATGGGAAGTGGCACAGGCGTAATAATTGAAAGTGACCAGGGGACCCAAATCGAACTCTCCCTCAAATTTGGGTTCCCTGCCTCAAACAATCAAGAGGAATATGAGGCACTACTAGCTGGTTTGAAGCTGGCTAGAGAGGTTGGAGTTCAAAAACTTATCATCTTCAGCGACTCACAGGTAGTCACTTAACAAATAACAGGGAGCTACCAAGCCAAAGATCCCACCATGAAAAAGTACATGGACAAAACCAGGGAACAACTCGGACAACTCGAGTAATTTGAGGTCTGCCACATACCCTGAGAACAGAACGCCCAAGTGGATGCCCTCTCAAAACTAGCCAGCACCAAATCAGGGGGTAACAATAGAAGCCTCATCCAAGAAACGCTGCAGAACCCGTCAATCTCAGAAGAAGAAAAAATCCTAGCCATAATAAGTCGGGATCAAGGATGGATGACTCCTATAATTAACTACCTCAAAACAGAGACACTCTCCACAGATAAGAACGAGGCAAAGAGGTTAAAACGGGAGGCACAACATTACACGATCATAAACAATACTCTATACAAGAGAGGGATTTCTACACCACTGTTAAAATGTGTGCCAACTTCCAATACAAAGGAAGTCTTAGAAGAAGTACACAGCAGCATCTGTGGCAACCATCTCAGAGCATAGGCTCTTACCAGAAAGGTACTTCGAGCCGAATTCTATTGGCCAACTCTACAAAAAGAAGCAACAGAATTCGTAAAGACAATCCCACCATGCCAAAAACATGCCAACTTTCATATCGTCCCACTAGAGGAGTTTGTCAGTGTAACCTCACCCTGGCCATTCGCAAAATGGGGACTCGACCTTCTCGGTCCTTTCGCTCAGGGATCCAGACAAGTCAAATTCCTCGTCGTAGGGGTAGACTATTTCACCAAATGGATTGAGGTGGAACCCCTAGTGATCAGCGGATAATTTATACGCTTTTTGGCATTGTTTTTAGTATGTTTTTAGTATGTTTTAGTTAGTTTTTAGTATATTTTTATTAGTTTTTAGTTAAAATTCACTTTTCTGGACTTTACTACGAGTTTGTGTGTTTTTCTGTGATTTCAGGTATTTTCTGACTGAAATTGAGGGACCTGAGCAAAAATCTGATGTAGAGGCTGAAAAGGACTGCAGATGCTGTTGGATTCTGACCTCCCTGAAATCGAAGTGAATTTTCTGGAGCTACAGAAGCCCAATTGGCGCGCTCTCAACGGCGTTGGAAAGTAGACATCCTGGGCTTTCCAGCAATGTATAATAGTCCATACTTTGCTCAAGATTTGATGGCCCAAACTGGCGTTCCAAATCAGCTCAAGAATGCCCGGCGTTAAACGCCGGAACTGGCACAATAATGGGAGTTAAACGCCCAAACTGGCACAAAAGCTGGCGTTTAACTCCAAGAGAAGTCTCTACACGAAAATGCTTCAATGCTCAGCCTAAGCACACACCAAGTGGGCCCGGAAGTGGATTTTTATGTCATTTACTCATATCTGTAAACCCTAGGCTACTAGTTCTTTATAAATAAGACCTTTTACTATTGTATTTAGATCTTTTGATCTTTTGATCTTTGGGATCTTTGGATCATTTTAGATCTTTTGATCATGTTTGGGGGCTGGCCTCTCGGCCATGCCTAGACCTTGTTCTTATGTATTTTCAACGGTGGAGTTTCTACACACCATAGATTAAGGTGTGGAGCTCTGCTGTACCTCGAGTATTAATGCAATTACTATTGTTCTTCTATTCAATTCAGCCTATTCTTGTTCTAAGATATTCATTTGCACCCAAGAACATGATGAATGTGATGATTATGTGACACTCATCATCATTCTCACTTAAGAACGAGAGCCTGACAACCACTTCTGTTCTACAAGCAAACAAGGCTTGAATGTTTATCTCTTGGATCCCTTAATCGGAATCTTCGTGGTATAAGCTAGAACTGATGGCGGCATTCAAGAGAATCCGGAAGGTCTAAACCTTGTCTGTGGTATTCTGAGTAGGATTCAATGATTGAATGACTGTGACGAGCTTCAAACTCGCGATTGTGGGGCGTTAGTGACAGACGCAAAAGAATCACTGGATTCTATTCCGACATGATCGAGAACCGACAGCTGAATAGCCGTGCCGTGACAGGGTGCATTGAACATTTTCACTACGAGGATGGGAGGTAGCCACTGACAACGGTGAAACCCTACATACAGCTTGCCATGGAAAGGAGTAAGAAGGATTGGATGAAGATAGTAGGAAAGCAGAGAGACGGAAGGGACCAAGCATCTTCATACGCTTATCTGAAATTCCCACCAATGAATTACATAAGTATCTCTATCTTTATCTTTATGTTTTATTCATCATTCATAACCATTTGAGTTTTCCTGACTAAGATTTACAAGGTGACCATAGCTTGCTTCATACCAACAATCTCTGTGGGATCGACCCTTACTCGCGTAAGGTTTATTACTTGGACGACCCAGTACACTTGCTGGTTAGTTGTGCGAAGTTGTGATAAAGAGTTGAGATTGCAATTGAGCGTACCATGTTGATGGCGCCATTGATGATCACAATTTCGCCCACCAAGTTTTTGGCGCCGTTGCCGGGGATTGTTTGAGTTTGGACAATTGACGGTTCATCTTGTTGCTTAGATTAGGTATTTTTCAGAATTCTTAAGAATGAATTCTAGAGTTTCATAAGGATCTGTTGAAGTCTGGCTGGCTGTGAAGCCATGTCTAATTTTATTGGACCGAGGTTTCAACTTATCATCACAAGAGCTTGTTGATTTCTATCAATCTTGCTGTTGGAGCAATGATCTGCTAAGGCTTGGCTGGCCATTGGCCATGTCTAGTGTTTTGGACCGGAGCTTTCTTTGAAAGCTTGGCTAGCTATGAAGCCATGTCTAATTCCTGGACCGGAGTCTTAGACTAGCATTGCAATGATTCCTGGAATTCTCATTAAGAATTTTGATATCTTTATTTTCTTTTCCACTTAATTTTCGAAAAACCACAAAAAAATTTATAAAATCATAAAAACAAAAAATATTGTATGTTTCTTGTTGAGTCTAGAGTCTCATGTTAAGTTTGGTGTCAATTGCATGTTTCTGTTCTTCTTGCATTCATGCATGTGTCTTCATTAATCTTCAAGTTGTTCTTGATGATTTACTTGCTCTGATCTTTAAATTCTCTTATCTTGAGTGTTTTGTTGTTTATCATATGCATTCTCAACTTGTTAGTGTCAGTAGTATACAAACTGCTAAGTTTGGTGTCTTGCATGCATTGTTATTTGATTTTAGTGCATTTTGATTATTCCTCATTATTAAAAATCCAAAAATATTTTTATTTGTGTCTTTTCAAGTCAATAATACAGAGAATTGAAGATTCAGAACATACAGCAGAGGAATTACACAAAAAAAGCTGGTCGTTCAAAACGCCCAGTAAGGAAGACAAACTGGCGTTTAAACGCCAGCCAGGGTGCCTGGCTGGGCGTTTAACGCCCAAAAGGGTAGTGATTTGGGCGTTAAACGCCAGAATGTGCACCATTCTGGGCGTTTAACGCCAGGATGGCACAAGAGGGAAGATTTTGTTTTCAATTCAAATTTTTTTAGTTTTCAAAATCTTTTCAAAATCAAATCTTTTTCAAATCAATTCTTTTCAATCAAATCTTTTTCAAAATCAATTTCTCTCCATTTTCAAAAATACTTGCTATCAATTAATGATTTGATTCAACATTTCAAGTACGTTGCCTTTTCTGTTGAGAAAGGTTTAATGTTTGAATCATATCTTTTCTTGTTAGCCAAGTCATTAATTTTCAAAATCAAATCTTTTTTTTATTGTCTTTCAAAACATATCTTCTCAATCACATCATTTTAAAACCATAACTTTTCAATCATATCTTTTTGATTTCTAAGTTCAAAATCTTTTTCAAAAAATCACTTTATTTCTTTTCCACTCTTGGTTTTCGAAAATCAATTAGTGTTTTTCAAAATGTTTTCAAAATCTTCTACTTAATTTTCGAAAATCACTTCCCCTCTTCTCACATCCTTCTATTTATGGACTAACACTATCCCTCAATGAACAATTCAAACTCTATCTCTCTTGATAAGTTCGAATTCTTCTACTTTTGCCTTCTATTTTTCTTTTCCTCTGACACCTCAAGGAATCTCTATACTGTGACATAGAGGACTCCATATTTTCTTGTTCTTTTTTCTTTCTTATGAGCAGGAGCAAAGCTGGGGACTCGATCTCCTCGGACCTTTTCCTCAAGGATCATGACAAGTCAAATTCCTCATAGTAGGAATAGACTACTTCACAAAATGGATCGAGGCAGAACCCCTAGCCAATGCCACAGCTCAAAGAAGTCGGAAATTCCTATATAGAAACATCGTCACAACGTTTAAAGTTCCATACTCCATCACTACAGACAATGGTACCCAGTTCATAGACGCAGGCTTCAGAAAACTAGCGACCGACCTGAATATAAAACAACAATTCACCTCTGTTGAGCACCCCCAAGCCAATGGGCAAGCTGAAGCTGCTAACAAAGTTATATTAGCAGGGTTAAAATGGAGATTACAGGATACAAAGGGAGCATGGGCTGAGGAGCTCCCACAAGTCCTATGGACGTACCGAACGGCTCCACATTCCACGACAAAGGAGTCACCCTTCCGATTAGCTTACTGAATGGAGGCAATGATCCCAGCAAAGGTCGAAGAAGGATCACCCAGAGTAATCCATTTTAGCGAAAAAGCCAATTCCCAACCTCAAAGGGAAGAGCTCGACTTACTTCCAGAAATCTGAGAAAAAGCTCGGATAAAGAAAGAGGCATTGAAACGACGAACGACCTCCAGATACAACCGAAAAGTAATACAGCGGGCCTTTGCTGAAGATGACCTTATCCTAATCTGAAACAACATAGGAACAACTCGACCTGGAGAAGGAAAGCTGGCAGCAAACTGGAAAAGACCCTTCCGAGTCATAGAAGTATTGGGAAAGGGCTACTACAAGCTTTTCGAACTCAACGGGTGAGAGCTTCCTAGATCATGGCACACCTGCAACCTAAGAAGGTACTATAGCTAGGGATGATAAAAGATCTTGGACAATGCGCACTCTTTTTTCTGAAAAAGGGTTTTTAACGAGGCGCCCTGCCAAGACCTACAAATCACCCGACTTAGGAAATTAACTCCTCATGTATATTTGCATTCTCTTTTAATAAAAATTGTTCAGATTCTCTACAAACGCGCAAGTCATATTATTCTGAAAATATTCATCGCCCGATTGTAAAGCTACAGATCGACAGAAAGTGAAAACCAAATTCACTGCGCGATCACAATAAAAACGAGGGCTAAAAACCCAAATTCTACAAAATCGGCAAAGATGAAAACAGAATAATGCAAGAAGTTGTAGAAAGTGATCCATAGAAAGGACCTGATGAGGTCCTAATAAAATGGATTGCTATAAAATAACTTAAAGACTGGCCAGCACAAAAAGTCGAACCAGCCACAACAACTCAAGTTATAAGTAAAGCCCTGGAAAGAGGTCTGGCCAACCCTATAAAAGAGGATTACTATAACTTTGAAGAGCCCGACATGATGAAGTCGGATTCCTACAAAAAGTTACAAAAGATAATCCATGAAAGAGACCTGAGCAAGGTCTAAGAAAGAGGATTATCAAGTAACTCGACAGGGCCCGACGTGACAAAGTCAACCCAGAAAGATAATGTTACAAAAGATAAATCCCTGAAAGAGACTTGAACAAGGTCCAAGAAAGAGGATTATCAAGTAACTCGACAGGGCCCGACGTGACAAAGTCGGCCCGGAAAGATAAAGTTACAAAAGATAAATCCCTGAAAGAGACCTGAACAAGGTCCAAGAAAGAGGATTATCAAGTAACTCGACAAAGCCTGACATGACGAAGTTGGCCCAGAAAGATGTAAAGCTACAAAAGATAATCCCCAAAAGAGACCTGAACAAGGTCCAAGAAAGAGGATTACCAAGAAAACTCGACAGGGCCCGACTTGATGAAGTCGGCCCAGAAAGATAAGTTACAAAGATAATCCCTAAAAGAGACCTGAACAAGGTCCAAGAAAGAGGATCATCAACTAACTCGACGGGGCCCGACGTGACGAAATCGGCCCAGAAAGACGTAAAGCTACAAAAGGTAATCCCTAAAAGAGACCTGAACAAGGTCCAAGAAAGAGGATTACCAAGCAAACTCGACAGGACCCGACATAATAAAGCCAAGCCCAGGACACCGAAATTACAAAAATAGTCCCCAAAGGATATCTAAACGAGGTCCAAAAAGGAGGATTACAAACAAAACCAAGCCAAATAATCAAGCTGATAATGTCCCAGCCTACGAAGGTACCAAGATAAGTACAAGCAGACATGATATAAAAACTACTAAGTTATGATAATAGCAAGCTCCAGAGGCCATCAAGGTCAGCCCCAGAAGCTCGAAAACTACTTTGTTTTTCAAAATAAAGTTGCTAAACAATCAACCAAAAAATTATCAACTGTCACCAAAACACCAGTTACAAGATAAAGAGTTCAAAAGCCCACAAGTCGGGCTATCTACATTAAAAAGGGAGAAAACTCAAACAACATCAGAAGACTTCTCAGTAACATCAACTCGGGGTGAAGGAGGACAAGTCTGAAGAGGCACCGCATCTACCGTCCCATCATCTCGGTTCAAGACTTGGCAATCCGGTTCCCCTTCTGGACGATTGATCCCAGCAGTAGAAATCGGAGATGTCGGCACAGCAGAAGTCTTGGTAGCAGGCAGTGAAGGACGATCATTATCATTATCATCGAGATCGTCAGGGACAATCTTACCATCTTTAACAATATTGTCCAGGCTAATAATGGAAAGGTCGAGATCTGGTGCAAGAACCCGAAATTGCTCTTTCAGATTCTGATAAGCTGCAGTAACACTACCTACAAGATGACCTTGAAGTTCGGTGTAATCAGCTTGAACAGATTCCAACCTACTCCTGATCTCCATCATCTCTCTATAAGTAGTAACATAGCTATCCTTATGTTTTAGCGCCGTATCCTCGGCCAGTTGCGCGGCAGCCGCCAGACCAACAGCCTGGGCCTTTTCCCCCTTCAGCTCCTTCTCCAGCTCGGCCACTTTCACCTCGAGCTCCTCCTTCAAACCCTTAATTCGGTCAAACTCTGATTTTGCTTCCTCCATAAAAGCCTTGGTAGCATGGATAGGAAGATCTTGAGCAGTTCGGTATAAAGCCGCTCCCATGTGTGCCAGTGTAATACCACTCCGAGTAATAAAATCCAAATGACGAAGAATGGATACATCGTCGGTAGGCATGACACCATAGGGAGCAATCTGTTGATCTACAAACCCAACAGCATCAAAGTCAGGAGCACCAAGATTAAACGGCTCGACAGTCCGAGGTCTTTTTGGAGGAGGAGCGGCAGAAGGAGAGGAAGTACCAGCAGAAGGATCAATCAAACGAACTCGAGGAGTGGTGATAATCTTCCTCGGCCCAAGAGAACTTGTAACCAAAGGCTTAGACGAAACCTGAGAAGTTCCCTCCCTGGCCGCCTTGGCCGAAGCATTCTGAGCCGCAGTAGCCTTCCTTGCCCTCTTAAAGGCCTTCATGGACTCATTGTTCTTAATCATCTCTGCAAACAAACATCACAAACAAGAAGCCAAGCTACGAGTTAGAAAAAGATCTCACAAGAGACAAACACAGTAAGCAAACTAATAGAAAAAAATTGACCACTACCCAGCTCAGCTCGGAGGAAAGAGGGGTTAGCTAAAAATTTCTTTGTGTCAAGATGAGGAGGCTCCCCCCAGTTTTTTTCCAGCACAGTCACAAAAGCTTGTTCATCCTCATCTAACATCTCCCACGAGTATCTCGATACCACTACATTCTTTTGCCACTCTAAAGGAAAGGTGGGCTCATCATTCTTATCTAGAAAAAAGGCAGAGCTCCTTCAACAGCTTGAACCCTAAAAAAGTAATTTTTGAAATCACGAAAAGACTCATCAAACATGGAGAAAACCTTTTTCCCCTGTGAAGCTCGGAAAAAAACCCAAGCGGCATTCTTTTTCACTACACCAGGCTTTGTCAAAACAAAGAGATAAAAGAAAAGAGATTGCGAAGCAGGGATGCCAAATTCACGACACAGCAGCTGAAATATTTTTATATGGGATGGAGCTACATTAAAGGACCATAACAGGTTGGTTTCAAAAGGGGTAAAAGGAAGAGTAATATTCATTTGGCTAAAAAAGAAGTCATATGCATAGAAAAAGGGGTGCTCTCCAGCAATCTGGGTAGAAAAGCAAACCCTTTCATCAGAAGTCGGAGATACGCACTCATAATTCTTCTCGTCACTACTGTTGCTACAAATCCTATGAAACTGCCTAAGTTGCTGACAAAACTCGGAGTCAACCAACGAGACGCATAAGAAGACCATAGAATCCACCCAATCGGCCATGCCCTCAGGGACCTGGGAAGACGTCTCAACAATATTTTTGCGAGAAGACATGGCTAACTAGTCCTACAAAAAGAAAAGAAGATTGGATTAATCAAAAAACACCTCGGAACACTAATTGAACAACTCGGGCATAAACGGAGGCAACTCACAAAACTAAAGCATATAGGTGTCAAAGAAACCAGGTAAAGCAACAAAAGGAAACCCCAGGACCCAATCCAAAAGGTTCCAGGGGCATCCTTTGGAGGCAAAAAAAAGATTTAGGGAAGCCTACAAGCCTACATCTTTACACGTCCCAACAAAAAGCAAATAAAGCCATTAAAATAAGCGTTGATAGAAATTACAACCTCAGTCCACCCAACAGCAAGAACATGCCAAACGAAAAAATAGATAAAGGCATAATCTTTTCTTCAAAAATCAAACGAATCAGGCAACAACATGCAAAAGCCTTAGGAAGCTTCAACTGCCAAGGGAACATCAGAGAAGAAAAAGCCAAAAATCGCAGCAACAAAAAATACAGAAAAGCGAAAAGGTTCAAACTTTCCCAAATATACACTCAAACAAAAACCCTACTGTACCAAGAAGTAGAACAATGCAAGCAAAAAAGAGAAGATGAACCAACCTGAAAAAGGAGAAGTGCGCGGAAAGCGAAGATGAAGAGATCAGGAGTTGCCGTCGAAAGCAAAAAGAGCACCCACGATCGCTAAACAATGTCACAAAGAAAAATGTTTCGCAGACGACAGACGAAAACAACAAAAGTGAGAAAGAAAAGGGGAAGTTACAGAAAGGAGAAAAAACCGTCTCCGTGTGCGAAGTTCAAAATAAAAGAAGCAAGAGAAATGGGGCATTGAAAACCAATTAATGGTGGCATTAAAAACCCTCGCGCATTCCCAAGGCCAGGGCACTAATGCAAAAGCGCGCGCTTTTAGAGGAAACGGAACAGAAACGTTCCGCATTCAAAAAAGAGAACTCTACAAAAAAGAAATCGACAAAATGCTCGAGTTTGGCTTGACCAAAAGAAGGATCGAAGTCCTAAAACTAAAGACTCGACCTCAAAAAGGAAGACCGAGCTCGACCAGGGGCACTGTTCATACCCTGGGTCGAGCTGTCCGACCCGGGATGTTCTACAGGCAAAGCGACCGACCACTTCAGGTCAGGATGACCCGACCTCTTCTCAAAGAGCTCGGCCATGTCACAGGAAAGCCCAACAAACGGCCCAAATAGAGGAACACATCCCAAATCCAAGGGCAGCCCAAGCCCGTAGAGATAAAGGCGGTTCCCTTGAAGATAAGATGACCTCACTTGAAGATAAGATAAAGATAAGATAAGATAACTAACTTATCTTATCTAAGAAGGTCATTCTATGCCATTATAAATACACTGGAGCACCCAGGTATAACTCATACTCTGATTCTACTTAATACCTGCTTAATACCCTTGCTAACTTAAGCATCGGAGTCCCTTGCAGGTACCCCCACCCTCCGAGGATGAAGGATCAGCACCATCACCAAGTCGGACACAATAGCCCCGACCAGCACAGAAGATCTCATCCGAGATCGACCTACAGTTTCAGGTAACCCTCGGAACACCTTCCTTTAGAGTGGTATAGAATGGGAGATATCTTATTGCTGATCCAACTAGAAATCTGGACAAGGCTGCTAACCTTCCATTGAGTTGTTGTACTTCTTTGACACAAGTCGGGCTCTTCATGTCGAGTATGGCCCGACATTTATCCGGGTTTGCCTCGATTCCTCTTTGTGTGAGCATAAAACCCAAGAATTTGCCAGCTTCTACTGTGTAAGTGCATTTTACAGGATTAAGTCACATGCCATGCCTTCTTATAGTGTCGAATACTTGAGTGAGGTCGTACAGCAGCATCTTTTCACTTTGTGTCTTTATTAACATGTCGTCCACATATATTTCCATGATTTTTCTGATGTGATCCGTGAAGATCTTATTCATTAATCTCTAATAGGTAGCTCCTACATTTTTTAGTCCAAAAGGCATGACGATGTAGCAGTAGTTTGCTTTTGGGGTTAAGAGTTTTTTCTTGGTCGGGTGGATACATCGAGATTTGATTGTATCCCGAATATGCGTCTATAAACGAGAGGTATTTATATCTGGAGGAGGCATCTACCAGAGTGTCGATACTTGGGAGTGGATATGGATCTTTTGGGCAGGCTTTGTTGAAATCAGTGTAGTCGGTGCACATCTGCCACTTCCCATTTGATTTTTTCACCAAGACAACGTTAGCTAGCCATAGTGGGTACGTGACTTCTCTTATGAATCCTACCTCCAGTAGGGCTTGTACCTGCTCTTCCACAGCTTGGGATTGTTCTGGCCCGAGCTTTCTACGTTTCTGTTGTACTGGCCGAGATCCTGGGTAGACTGCTAGCTTGTGGCACAATAACTTGGGGTCTATTGGTGCACGAAATTGCAATCACACTTTTGCAATCCCGCACAACTAACCAGCAAGTGTACTGGGTCGTCCAAGTAATACCTTGCGTGAGCAAGGGTCGATCCCACAGAGATTGTCGGCTTGAAGCAAGCTATGGTTATCTTGTAAATCTTAGTCAGGATATCAGAAATTATCAGGATTGATTGTGAAAAGCAAAAGAACATGAAATGATTACTTGTTTTGCAGTAATGGAGAATAGGTTGAGGTTTGGAGATGCTCCATCTTCTGAATCTCTGCTTTCCTACTGTCTTCTTCTTCAAACACGCAAGTCTCCTTCCATGGCAAGCTGTATGTAGGGTTTCACCGTTGTCAATGGCTACCTCCCATCCTCTCATTGGAACGATTCCTAATGCCCTGTCACGGCACGGCATTCCATCTGTCGGTTCTCAATCAGGCCGGAATAGAATCCAGTGATTCTTTTGCGTCTGTCACTAACGCCCCGCCTTCAGGAGATTGAAGCACGTCACAGTCATTCAATCATTGAATCCTACTCAGAATACCACAGACAAGGTTTAGACCTTCCGGATTCTCTTGAATGCCGCCATCAGTCTAGCTTATACCACGAAGATTCCGGTTAAAGAATCCAAGAGATAACTACTTAATCTAAGGTAGAACGGAGGTGGTTGTCAGTCACACGTTCATGATTGAGAATGATGATGATTGTCACGGATCATCACATTCATCCGGATTAAGAACAAGTATTATCTTAGAATGGAAGCAAGCATGATTGAATGAGAAACAGTAGTAATTGCATTAATCCATCAAGACACGGCAGAGCTCCTCACCCCCAACCATGGGGTTTAGAGACTCATGATGTGGAAGAAAACATGTAAAAATGTCATAAGGTCATCAAAAGGTTGCATAGCGTACTGATACAATGTCAAAAGATCCTATAAATAGTAAACTAGTGTCCTAAGGTTTACAGAAATGAGTAAATGACAGAAAAATCCACTTTCGGGCCCACTTGGTGTGTGCTTGGGCTGAGCAACGAAGGAATTTCATGTAGAGACCTTTTTTGGAGTTAAACGCCAGTTCTCATGCCAGTTTGGGCGTTTAACTCCAAATTTTATGCCAGTTCCGGCGTTTAACGCTGGAATTTCTGTAGGTGACTTTGAGCGCCGGTTTGGGCCATCCAATCTTGGGCAAAGTATGGACTATTATATATCGCTGGAAAGCCCAGGATGTCTACTTTCCAACGCCGTTGAGAGCGCGACAATTGGGCTTTTGTAGCTCCAGAAAATCCGCTTCGAGTGCAGGGAGGTCAGAATCCAACAGCATTTGCAGTCCTTTTTGGTCTCGGAATCAGATTTTTGCTCAGGACCCTCAATTTCAGCCAGAAAATACCTGAAATCACAGAAAAACACACAAACTCATAGTAAAGTCCAGAAAAGTGAATTTTAACTAAAAACTAATAAAAATATACTAAAAACTAACTAAATCATACTAAAAACATACTTAAAACAATGCCAAAAAGCATACAAATTATCCGCTCATCATCTATGCCTGGCATGCCTGTAGCCTTCCATGCAAAGAGGTCGGTGTTATCTCGCAGGAATTGTGCGAGTGATTCTTTTATGTCTCCTTTTAGGCTTGTACCGATATTGGTTGTTTGGTCCGGGATATATCTGATCTGGACTTTTTCTACTTCAGCTTCGGGTTGTGGGCGGAGTTATTCCCACCTCTGAGCTCCACCAAGTTCGATTGTGTGGAATTCTTCTCCTCTGTCTCTGAGGTTTAAACTTTCGTTGTAGTAGCGGCGTGCCATCTTCTGGTCTGCTTTTATTGTAGCTATTCCTTCTGTAGTTGGAAACTTCATGCATAGATACGGGGTCGAGACTACTACGCCGAGCTGATTCAATATTGTCCGACCTATTAAGGCATTGTAAGCTGAGCTTACGTCGACCACAATGTAGTCTATTTTGAGTGTTCTTGACTGGTTTCCTTTTCCAAAGGTCGTGTGTAGTGAGACGTATCCAAGTGGTTGAATTGGGGTGTCTCCCAGTCCGAATAGGTTGTTCGGATATGCTTTGAGTTCTTTTTCTTCTAGGCTGAGTTTGTCGAAGGCAGTTTTGAATAATATGTCGGCTGAGCTTCCTTGGTCTATCAGTGTGCGGTGGAGATTTGTGTTCGCTAATACGATAGTGATGACCATAGGATCGTCGTTTCTTGGGATGATGCCGGATGCGTCCTCTTTGGTAAAAGTAATGGTGGGGATGTCGGGTGTTTCCTCTCTTCCCTCAACATGAAATACTTCTTTGAGATATCTTTTGCAAGATGATTTGGAGATCTTGCCTCCCGCAAACCCTCCGTGTATCATGTGGACGTGTCTTTCAAGTGTATGGGGTGGTCGTTCTGCCTCTCTGGCATCTTCATCCCTTCTTCTTTTTCTGGGATCGTCTACTCGGCTCACCAAATACTGATCTAATTTTCCTTCTCTTACCAGTTTTTCTATGATATTTTTTAAGTCGAAATATTCGTTGGTGGAATTTCCATAGATTCGATGATATTCACAATATTCTGCCCAGTTTCTCCTCCTTTTTTGCTTTTGAGTGGTCGAGATGGAGGTATCTTTTCAGTATGGCATACTTCTCTGTAGACATCCATAAGGGATACCCGAAGAGTGGTATAATTATGGTATTTTTTGATCTTTTCCCCATGTAGATCTTCTTTTTTCTTGGATTCTTTGTCCTTATCTCGGGAGGAGTAGGAGAATCCAGATTTTGAGGTCTCTCCTAGTCGAGCGTTTTCCTCCATGTTGATATACTTCTCTACTCGTTCTTGTACCTCGTTTAGAGATGTGGGATGCTTTTTCGATATGGATTGGCTAAAAGGCCCTTCTCGTAGGCCATTGATGAGGCCCATGATGGCCGCTTCTGTGGGTAGACTTTGTATGTCTAGACATGCCATGTTGAATCTTTCCATGTAGCTGCGAAGACTTTTCTGATCTCCTTGTTTGATTCCTAATAGACTTGGGGCGTGCTTGGTTTTGTCTTTCTGGATAGAGAATCTGGCTAGAAACTTCTTGGCTAGGTCGTCGAAGCTTGAGATGGACCTGGGGGTAGATTGTCAAACCTCTTAATCGCTGCGTCTGAGGCGTCAGTTAGGTACATTTGACTTCTGAAATTACTGAGGTGGTTGCTGGGATCTGCCGTGCCATTATATAATGCCATATCCGGGAGTTTAAAGTCTTTTGGGATTTTTGGTCTTCATGATCTCCTTGGTAAATGGATCTTAGTCCTTGCGGGAGCTGTCCTCGTGGGTGGAACAAGTCGCTTTGGCTTTGAGATCGGCTTCGAATTTTAGGAGTTTGTCCTCCAATTCCCGGCATCGCCTTATCTCCCTTTGTAGGTCCTTCCCAGCTTCTCGCTGATGTTGGGCTTCTTTCTCGAGTTGTTTTAAACGATCTTGAAGCGTCTCAAGGGTTCCCGAGTTTGGTGAATTTTTGTCTTCGTTAGGTTGCGAGGTATCTTTTGGTGTAGTGTCCACATTTTTGTGCGGCGTTTGGTCTTTTAGACCTGAATCATGCTCATTGTCATGGTCGTCTGTCATGGTGATGGGATGACTTTCGAGTTCCCCGGCAACGGCGCCAATGTTTCGAGGGTTACTTGAAATCGTAGGTCAATCCCAGATGAGATCTTCTGTACTGGTCAGAGCGGTTGTGTTCGATTTGTTGGACTTGGTGGTGGTGTTGATCCTTCATCACCGGAGGGTGGTGGTACCTACAAAAGACTCTGATGCTTAAGTTAGCAAGGGTATTAAGCAGGTTTTTAGTAGAATCAGAGTATGAGTTATACTTGGGTGCTCTAGTGTGTTTATAATGGTGTAGAGCGACCTTCTTAGATAAGATAAGTTAGTTATCTTATCTTATCTTTATCTTTCGAGTGAGGTCATCTTATCTTCAAGGGAACCGCCATTCTCTCTGTAGGCTTGAGCTGCCTTAGGTTTTGGGGTGCGATCCTCCCTTTGGGCCCCTTTTTGGGCTTTCCTGGTGATTTGACCAAGCTCTTTGAGAAGAGGTCGGATTGTCCTGACCTGAAGAGGTCGGTCGACTTATTAGTAGAACATCCCAGGTCGGACAGCTCGAACCAGGGTATGAACAACTACTGTCTTGTCTGATCCAATCATGCTTCCATATTTTTGTTAGCATTTTTAGTATCTTGTAACATTTCTTTGAACTCTGCTAACTGTTTTGTTAGAAGAAGTACTTGCTGGTTAAGTTTAGCAACTTATTTTGGAGGGCTAATTTTAGTGGATACTGCCTTTAGCCTCTTCTTTCATAGAAGATTCACTATTTAAATACAGATGCTGATTTCTTGCAACTGTATTAATGAGCTCTTGATCCTCTTCAATTTTCTTCTTCATGTATATAGATCTATCAGCTGAGTGGTCTAAAGATATCTGGGCTTTTTCTGTAAGCCCATAGTAGAAGATATCTAACTGCACCCATTCTGAAAACATTTCAGAGGGACATTTCCTTAGCATCTCTCTGTACCTCTCCCAAGCATCATAAAGAGATTCATTATCCCCATGTTTAAAGCCTTGGATGTCCAGCCTTAGCTGTGTCATCCTTTTTGGAGGAAAATATTGATTCAGGAATTTGTATGATAACTGCTTCCATGTTCGTATGCTTGCTTTGGGTTGGTTATTTAACCACCTTTTAGCATGATCTTTTACAGCAAATGGAAATAGCAGTAATCTATAGACATCCTGATCCACTTCCTTATCATGTACTGTGTCAGCAATTTGTAAGAACTGTGCCAAAAACTCAGTAGGTTCTTCCTGTGGAAGACCGGAATACTGGCAATCTTGCTGCACCATGAAAATGAGCTGAGGGTTTAGCTCAAAGTTGCTAGCCTTAATGGGGGGTATACAGATACTACCCCCATATAAGGCAGTAGTGGGGTTAGAATATGACCCCAGAGTCCTTTTGGACTGTTCAGTTCCACTTAGGTCCATGATGGAGAAAGGGAGGTGATGTAAATTGTGAATAAAATTTTTATTTTATTTTATTTTAATATTTTTTTGAAAGCCAAAAATAAAAGAAAATTGGAAACTAAAATAATTAATTAATTAAAAGGATTTGAAAAATTTTGGGTGGTGATTTTCGAAAACAAAGAGACAGAAAGTGGTTAGGAAATTTTGAAAAAGATATGATTTTAAAATTTTAAAGATTGAAACTTTCTTAAAAAGAAAACACCAAACTTCAAATTTTTCAATCAAAGTAATAAAATAAGGCTAAAATTTCAAAAATTATGAGTAATTAAAGGAAACAATATTTTTTTTTTCTTAAATTTTTAATGAGGAAAGATAAAAACACACAAAAGACTCAAGACTTAAAATTTTAAGATCAAAACACATACAAGACTCAAGAACATAAAAAAAAGAACACCAAACTTAAAGGTTTGACACAAAATTTAATCAAAGAAAAATTATTTTTGAAAAATTTTTGATAGGAAAATAGAGGATGCAATTCTAGTGATTCTAAACCAAAAAGATAAATTTTTCCTAATCTAAGTAACAAGATAAACCGTCAGTTGTCCAAACTCGAACAATCCCCGACAACGGCGCCAAAAACTTGGTGCACAGAATTGTGATTTACACGTTTCACAATTCCGGTGCTACTAACCAGCAAGTGCACTAGGTCGTCCAAGTAATACCTTACGTGAGTAAGGGTCGATCCCACGGAGATTGTCGGCTTGAAGCAATCTATGGTTATCTTGTAACTCTTAGTCAGGATATCAATAATAATTCTTAGTTTTATTTGTAAAAGGTAAAAGAACATGAAATAAATAATACTTGTTATGCAGTAATGGAGAACAGGTTGAGGTTTCAGAGATGCTCTGCCCTCTGAGTTTTTGCTTTCCTACTGCCGTCTTCTTCAAACACGCTTGGCTCCTTCTATGGCAAGCTTTATGTTGGTGGATCACCATTGTCAATGGCTACCATCCGTCCTTTCAGTGAAAACATGTCTGCTACGGTCTCCCGCATGGCTAATCATTTGTCGGTTCTCCCTTGTGTTGGAATAAGATCCATTGATCTTTTTGCACACTGTCACTGCGCCCAACAGTCACGAGTTTGAAGCTCGTCACAGTCATCCCTTCCTAGATCCTACTCAGAATACCACAGACAAAGTTTAGACTTTCTGGATCTCAGGAATGCCGTCAATTGATTCTAGCCTATACCCCGAAGGTTTTGATCTCACATAATTGAATGCTCTGTTGTCAGGAGAGACAATCAAACTCATGAATGAGGAGCCCAAGAGATACACACTCAAGCTGTTGTAGGTAAAACGGAAGGGGTTGTCAGGCACGTGTTCATAAGTTGAGAATGATGATGAGTGTCACGGATTATCACATTCATCACATTGAAGTACGAGTGAGTATCTGATGAGCGGATAATTTATACGCTTTTTCGCATTGTTTTTAGTATGTTTTTAGTATAATCTAGTTAGTTTTTAGTATATTTTTATTAGTTTTTAGTTAAAATTCACTTTTCTGGACTTTACTATGAGTTTGTGTGTTTTTCTGTGATTTCAGGTATTTTCTGGCTGAAATTGAGGGTCCTGAGCAAAAATCTGATTCAGAGACTGAAAAGGACTGCAGATGCTGTTGGATTCTGACCTCCCTGCACTCAAAGTGGATTTTCTGGAGCTAAAGAAGCCCAATTGGCGCGCTCTCAACGTCATTAGAAAGTAGACATCCTGGGCTTTCCAGCAATGTATAATAGTCCATACTTTGCCCGAGATTTGATGGCCCAAACCGGCGTGGCAAATCAGCCTCAGAATTTCCAGCGTTTAACGCTGGAACTGGCATAAAACTTGGAGTTAAACGCCCAAACTGGCACCAAAGCTGGCGTTTAACTCCAGAAAGAGTCTCTACACACGAAAAGCTTCAGTGCTCAGCCCAAGCACACACCAAGTGGACCCAGAAGTGGATCTTTAAGTCATTTACTCATTTCTGTATACCCTAGATTACTAAGCTTACTATTAATAGGATCTTTTGACATTGTATCTGTACCTCATGACACTTTACACGTTTCTTTGTGTACCTTCCACGGCATGAGTCTCTAAACCCCATGGTTGGGGGTGAGGAGCTCTGCTGTGTCTTGATGGATTAATGCAATTACTACTGTTTTTCATTCAATCATGCTTGCTTCCATTCTAAGATATCACTTGTTCTTAAACCGGATGAATGTGATGATCCGTGACACTCATCATCATTCTCAACTATGAACGTGTGCCTGACAACCACCTCCGTTCTACCTTAGATTAAGTAGATATCTCTTGGATTCTTTAACCGGAATCTTCGTGGTATAAGCTAGAACTGATGGCGACATTCAAGAGAATCCGGAAGGTCTAAACCTTGTCTGTGGTATTCTGAGTAGGATTCAATGACTGAATGACTGTGACGAGCTTCAAACTCCTGAAGGCGGGGCGTTAGTGACAGACGCAAAAGAATCACTGGATTCTATTCCGGCCTGATCGAGAACCAACAGATGGATAGCCGTGCCGTGACAGGGTGCGTTGAACATTTCCACTGAGAGGATGGGAGGTAGCCACTGACAACGGTGAAACCCTTGCATACAGCTTGCCATGGAAGGAGCCTTGCGTGCTTGAAGAAGAAGACAGTAGGAAAGCAGAGATTCAGAAGATGGAGCATCTCCAAAACCTCAACCTATTCTCCATCACTGCGAAACAAGTACTTATTTCATGTTCTTTTACTTTTCACAATCAATCCTGATAATTTCTGATATCCTGACTAAGATTTACAAAATAACCATAGCTTGCTTCAAGCTGACAATCTCCGTGGGATCGACCCTTACTCACGTAAGGTATTACTTGGACGACCCAGTGCACTTGCTGGTTAGTTGTGCAGGATTGCAAAAGTGTGATTGCAATTTCGTGCACCAGTATCTTAAAACAGAAGCAAGCGCGATTGAATGGAAAACAGTAGTAATTGCATTTATTCATCGAGAAACAGCAGAGCTCCTTACCCCCAACCATGGGGTTTAGAGACTCATGCCGTCAAAGGTGCAATAAGGAATGTAAAAATGTCATGAGGTACAAAATGAATCTCTAAAAGTAGTTTTTATACTAGACTAGTAACCTAGGTTTACAGAGAATGAGTAACTTGATGCAGAGAGTGCAGAAATCCACTTCTGGGGCCCACTTGGTGAGTGTTTGGGATGAGCTTCCTAGCTTTCACGTGCTTGTGCTATTCTTGGAGTTAAACACCAGTTTTGGTGCCAGTTTGATGTTTAACTCCAGCTTTGATACCAGTTTTGGCATTTTACGCCAAAAAAGGGTCATTGGTGGGCGTTTTGACGCCAGTTTGGACCATCAATTCTCGAGCAAAGTATGAACTATCATACATTTCTGGAAAGCCCAAGATGTCTAATTTCCAATGCAATTAAGAGAGTGCCAATTGGGCTTCTATAGCGCCAGAAAATCAGCTTCGAGTGCAGGGAGGTCAGAATCAAACAGCATCTTCAGTCCTTTCTCAGCCTCTGAATTAGATTTTTGCTCGGGTTCCTCAATTTCAGCCAGAAAATACCTGAAATCACAGAAAAACACACAAACTCATAGTAAAGTCCAGAAATGTGATTTTTTCATAAAAACTAAAAAAATATAATAAAAAAGTGAGTAAAACATGCTAAAAACTATGTGAAAATACTACCAAAAAGCGTATAATTTATCCGCTCATCACCCGACCACGGGAAGGAGAAGCACTCATACTATACCTTGCAGTCAGAAGTCGGGCAGTAGCCTCAGCACTAGTCAGAGAAGATGAAAGTGGACAACAACCTATATACTTCATCAGTAAAGCATTACAAGGGTCCGAGCTAAACTATCAAAAGATAGAAAAGTTTGCATACGCTCTCATATTAACCTCTCGACGACTTCACCCATACTTCCAGGCTCGCACCATCAAAGTTCGGACCAACTAGCCCATGAAAGGCATTCTGCAGAAAACAGATTTAGCAGGAAGAATCCTACAGTGGGCAGTCGAGCTGTCCGAATTCGATCTTCACTTTGAAGCTCGGACAACCATCAAATCATAGTATCTAGCCGACTTCATTGCAAAGTACACTGACACACTGAAAATCCTCACAAATTGGAAACTCTATGTCGACGGCTCTTCAAATAAAATCGGAAGTGGAGCAGGTGTGATAATAAAGAGTAATCAGGGAACCCAAATCGAACTCTCACTGAAGTTCGAATTCCCTGCTTCCAATAATCAGGCTAAGTATGAGGCGCTGTTGGCTGGTTTAAAGCTAGCTAAAGAGGTCGGGGCCCAAAAACTGGTTATCTTCAGCAATTCACAGGTCGTCACCTCGCAAATAGCAGAGACCTACCAAGCCAAAGATCCTGCCATGAAAAAGTACCTGGACAAAACCAGGGAACAACTCGGGCAATTCCAGGAATATAAGATCCGACATATACCTCGGGAACAGAATGCTCGAGTTGATGCACTCTCAAAATTAGCCAGCACCAAACCAGGGGGCAATGATAGGAGCCTCATCTAGGAAATACTGCAGAACCCGTCAATCTTAGAAGAAAAAAAAGTCCTAGCCGTATCCGATCAAGATCAAGGATGGATGACTCCCATAATCAGCTACCTCAAATCTGATATACTCCCTACAGGTAAGAAGGAGGCAAAGAGGTTAAAGCGGGAGGCATAGTATTACACCATCATAAACAATATCCTATACAAAAGAGGGATTTCGATGCCTCTACTAAAATGTGTACCGACCTCTAACACAAAATAGGTCTTGGAAGAAATACACAATGACACATACAGAAACCATCTCGGAGCACGAGCTCTTGCCAAGAAAGTACTCCGAGCCATATTCTTTTGGCTGACTTTGCAAAAAGAAGCCACCGAGTTCGTTAAGACATGTCCACCATGTCAAAAACATGCCAACTTCCACATCATCCCATCAGAGGAACTCATCAGCATAACATCCCTTGGCCATTTGCAAAGTGGGGACTCGACCTCCTCGGGCCCTTCCCCCAAGGATCGGGACAGGTCAAGTTCCTCATTGTAGGGGTAGATTATTTTACAAAATGGATTGAGGTAGAGCCCCTAGCCAATGCCACAGCACAAGGAAGACGAAAATTCCTATATAGAAACATTGTCATAAGGTTTGGGGTCCCTTACTCTATCAACACAGACGATGGCACTCAATTTACAGACACATGCTTTAGAAAGTTGGTAGCCGACTTGAAAATAAAGCACCAATTCACATCCGTAGAACACCTACAGGCTAATGGACAAGCAGAAGCTGCCAATAAAGTCATACTAGCTGGGTTAAAACGGAGGCTACAGGACGCAAAGGGAGCCTGGGCTGAAGAGCTCCCACAAGTCCTATGGGCATATCAGACAACTCCACATTCCACCACAAAGGAATCATCCTTCCGATTGGCTTATGGAATAGAGGCAATGATACCGGTAGAAGTCGAAGAAGGATCTCCCAAAACGATCCTCTACAGCGACGAAGCCAACTCTCAACTTTAAAAGAAAGAGCTCGACCTACTCCCGGACGTCCGAGAAAGAGCTCGGATCAGAGAAGAAGCATTAAAACATCACATGGACTCAAGGTGTAATCGAAAGGTAGTGCAATGAAGCTTCGCCAACAATGACCTCATCCTAATCCGAAATGATATCGGAACAAGTTGACCCGGAGAGGGAAAGCTAGCGGCTAACTGGAAAGGACCCTACCGAGTCACAGAGGTACTGGGAAAAGGCTACTACAAAGTGTCCGAACTCGAGGGGTGAGAGCTACCAATGTCATGGCACACCTGCAACCTAAGAAGGTATTATAGTTAGAGGTAATAAAAAGATCTTAGGTCAGAAGTGCACTCTTTTTCCTGATAAGGTTTTTTAACGAGGCACCAAGACAAGATCTGCAAAATTACTTGACCTAAAAAGGGTAAGCACCAACATGTATATATTTGCATATTTTCTATTTCAAATAAAGTTTTTTCAAATTTTCTACAAATTTTATTTATCAAGACCCAGTAATCTGAAAACGCAAAAATTCATCGCCCGATTATAAATCTATAGATCTGCAAAGTGAAAACCAAATTCACTGCCCGACAAGGTCAACAAAATGAAAACTGAATTTATCCAAATTCGGCCAAGCAAAATGCACTACCAAATTTCTACAAAATCGGCAAAGATGAAAAGCGATGAAAACAGAATAATGCAAGAAGTTATCAAAAGTGATCCATAGGAAAAGACCTGACGAGGTCTTAACAAAAATGGGTTGCTAGAAATAACTTAAAGACAGACCGACATAAAGAAGTCAGACCAGTCAAACAGAAAAAGTTATAAAAAGTAAATCCATAAAAAAGAGGCCTGGCCAGCCCTAAAAATGGATTACTAGAAATAACTTAGAAAGGACCGGCATGACGAAGTCGGCCAAAAAAGCTACAAAAGGTTATAAAAAGTAATCCATAAAAAGTGACCTAACAAGGTCCAAATAAAATGGATTACTAGAAATAACTTAGAAAGGACCGACATGACGAGGTTGGCCAAAAAAGCTAAAAAAAGTTATAAAAAGTAATCCATAAAAAGAGACCTGACAAGGTCCAAATAAAATGGATTACTAGAAATAACTTAGAAGAGACAAAGACGAAAAGTCGGCCCAAGCCAATTAAAGTGACAGAGTTATAAAAAGTAAACCCAAGGCGTGCGCTAGAAGAGACACAGCTCGACCCAAAAAGCCATGACCTCACCAAAATCAACCTACAAGTATTCTATGTGAATACTAAAAAGAATAAGTCGAACATAGCTAGTCTCAAAAGCCATTTCGACTAACGCAAAAAGTAAATAAAGGCCATCAAAAGAAGTCAGACAACAAGATTCTAACACTCTAAAGATTCCTGGAAGTGCTAACAAAGTTGCAGGCAAGCATATCACAAAGAAACAAAGCTACTATAATAAAAGACTCAAGAGGCCACCCGAAAAGTTGACCTCAAGAGCTTAAGAAACTACTTTGTTTTTCTAAATAGAGTTGCTAAAGAAAAGCAACCAAAATATCCAAGCCAAACAAACCACAAATTACAGAAATTAGAGTTCAAAAGCCCACAGACCGGGCTGTGCCAAATACATCAAAGAATGTTCATCAAGGGTCTAGGTTCTCCTCGATAGCAGCATCCTGAGTCGATGGGGGAAGTATGATCCTTGTAGGAATTTCATTTACAGTTCCATCATCCCGATTCAAGATCTGGACATCGGGGTCGGACTCAGGCTGGCTGTCCTCGGCAACAGGAGTTGAAGAAGTCAGCGCAACAGAAGCTTTGGCTGATGGCACAGGAGGAGGATCTACATCGTCATCATCATCATCCGGGGCAGGGACGATCTTCCCATCTTCCACAACATTGTCCAAACTAAAGAGAGTCAGGTCGAGCTCGGGCGCAAGAACTTGGACCTGAACCTTCAAGTTCTCATAGGCAGAAGTCACACTGCCCACGAGATGGCCCTGATGCTCGGTGTAATCAGCACGAGCAGATTCTAGCCTCTCACCATTTCACCAAAAGTCTGAATATAGCCCTCATTTTGCTTCTGCGCCATCTCCTCAGCCAGATTTGCAGAAGCCACCGCAGCAGTAGCCCGCGTTTTTTCACCTTCCAACTCCTTCTCCAGCTTTGCAACCTTTTTCTCAAGCTCCTCCTTCAACCCCTTGATCTTGTCAAATTCTGACTTAGCCTCCTCCACAAAGGCCTTTGTTGCATGAACTGGGATGTCCTGAGCAGTTCGAAACAAAGCTGCACCCATGTGTGACATCTTAACACTACTCCGGGTGATGAAATCTATGTGGTGAAGAATGGACACATCATTTGTAAGAAGTCGGCCATAAGGGGCAATTTGGTTATCAACAAACCCCACATCATAAAAATCAAGGGCATCAGGGTCAAAAGATTCAACAGTCCTCTGTCTTTTTGGAAGAGGGTCGGCAGTAGGAGAATAGGTAGTAGCAGAAGATTGGGTTGGATCAACCAAATTACCTGAGGAGTAGGGATCACCCTCCTCGGCCCAGAAGTGCCCGAGGTTGACTTCTTATGAGGAACCTGAGAGGACCCTTCCCCAGTAGCCTTGGCCGAGACATTCTTAGCAGCTGCAGCTTTTCTCACCTTCTTAAAGGCCTTCATGGAATCATTATTTTTAACCATCTCTGAAAAAACACAGCAAAAACCAAGTTACAAAACTGGAAGAAAAAGAAACAAAAACAAGTAAAAGCAAAAAAGAAGTCGACCACTACCCTGTTCAGCTCGGAGAAGGGAGGGGTCCCCTAAGAACTTCTTTGTGTCGAGGTGGGGGGTTGCCCCCAAATCTCCTCCAGCACACTTACAAAAGCCTGCTCGACCTCATCAAGCATCTCCCACGAATATCTAGACACCACAATATTCTTTTGCCAGCATAAGGGGAATGCAGGTTCATTATTTGACTCTAAGAAAAATGGTCGAGCTCCCTCAATAGCTCGGACCTTAAAAAAGTAGTTCTTAAGATCCCTAAAAGACTCGTCATACATAGAAAACACTTTCTTTCCTTGGGCAGATCGGAAAGATATCCAAGAAGCTTTTTTTTTGGAAGTCCCAAATTTGGTCAAAACAAAGAGGTAAAGAAAGAGAGTTTGAGAAGGCTTGACATCCAACTCTTGGCACAGCAGCTGAAAAATCTTAATAAAGCCCCAGGAGTTAGGATGGAGCTGGGACGGAGCTACATTACATGACCACAGCAAGTCGGTCTCGAAAGAGGTAAAAGGAAGGGTAATGTTCAGTTGGCTAAAAAAGTAATCATAGGCATAAAAGAAAGGGCATTCCCCCTGGGTCAGAAAAGGAAAGCAAACCCTCTCGTCAGAGTCAGGCACTACCAACTCGTAGTTCTTTTCCTGATCCCTACTACTACAGATCTGGTGATGTTTTCTAAGCTCCGCATAGTACTCAGAGTTAACCACCGAAACGCACATCAGGACGAGGGAGTCTAGCCAGTCAGACATGCCCTCGGGGACTTTGGACGATGTCTCGACAATATTTTTGCGAGAAGACATGGGTCAACTAGTCCTACAGTAAGAAAAAGAAAAATGGGTTACTAACCAAAAAAACTCGGGCAAAATCAAAAATCAGCTCGGACAAATACGGATACCACTCAGACTAAAGCACACAACAACAAAAGGAAACCCCAGGACTCACACCAAAGATCCAGGGGCATCCTTTGGAGGCAGTAACAGAATAAGGACTCGGGAAAAAATCTAGAAGTCTACATCTCGACATCTTCCATCAAAGAAAATAACCCTCTTTCAACAAAGCAACACTCCGAAAGGAAAGTCACGAATCAGAAAGTCATCAAAATTGCCACCTTTTTATCTATAAACAAAGGGAACTATCATGCATCAAACATGCCGAAAGGGAAATCATCAAAGATGCAACCTTTTTTCAGAATCAAACAGTTCATCACTCAAAAACTTCAAATGTGAGGACACAATCAGAAGCAATAGCAACATTCAAAACCCTAGAAGCATCAGCTAGCAGAAAGCGAGAAAAAGTGTACATAAAATTGAAGAAGCCCTAGAATAATGCATAATCACAGAAACAATCAGACACAGTAGACAAAGAAAGATTCAAACTTTCCAACTTCTCCAAGCAAAAGATCAAAACTTTCTCAAAAATCAGAAGAACAACATAGGAGAAAGAAGACCAATCTGTAGCAAGAAGATAAACGCTAAAGAGATTGAAGCAAACAACGAGGCCGCACCAGGCGATCACCTTTTCGAACAAAAGAACGAAGCACCAATAGTCACCTCCTAAAGCGAAGAGAAGCGCAAAAACAAGAAAACTTGGGAGCAAACGAAAGTAAAGAGTCGTAGATGCAAGAATAGAAGGGTAAAAGATGGAAGCAAGAGAAAAAACTAAAAGCAAAAGTCTTTTGGCAAATTCAAAATGAAAAGAGGGAAATGGCAAAAACGAGGAGTTAATAGGCTTTAAAAACCCTAACACGTTCCCAAAGCAAGAAATGCATGTTTTAAACCAAAAGGAGTGAAGGAATAACGCTTCATATTCAAGAAGACCCAGGAAACCAAAATGCTCGAGTTCGACTTCTCCGGAAAGGATCGAAGACTAAAGGACTTGACCTTAAAAAAGACCAAGCTCAAGCAGGGGCATTATTCATGCCCTGGGTCGAGCTGTACGACCCGGGGTGATTGAAGACGAGTTGACTGACCTCTTTAGGTCAGGACTATCCGACCTCTTCTCAAAGAACTCGGCCAAATCATCAGAAAAGCCCAGAAAGGGCCCAAACAGAGGAACACGACCGAAGTCCAAGGGCAGCCCAAGCCTAGAGAGATAAGGGTGGTTCCCTGAAAGATAGGATGACTTTACTCAGAAGATAAGATAAGATAACTATCTTATTCCAAAGGAAGATCACCCCACACCATTATAAATACACTGGAGCACCCAGGTATAACTCATACTCTGATTCTACTAAAAACCTGCTTAATACCCTTGCTAACTTAAGCATGGAGTCCCTTGTAGGTACCACCACCCTCTGGTGACGAAGGATCAGTGCAACCACCAAGTCCAACAAGTCGAACACAGCGGCTCTGGCCACCATCATCAAGTCAGACACAACAACGTTGACCAGTACAGAAGATCTCGTCCGAGATCAACCTACAGTTTCAAGTAACCCTCGGAACAGATATGGAGTCTAGGATTGCCTTTGGCGTCCCGGGGTCTTATATCCTACATCACTGGGCACTGTTACCATACTAAGAACCTCCGGTTCTCATACCATATTTCTGTTGTATTTTTCAGATGCAGGTCGCAACCCACCTCAGTGAGTTGTTTGGTTGGTGACAGAAGCAGAGGATCCGGATACCTCTTGAGTCTCTTTGATTTATTCTATTTATTTATATATATCTCTCACTTCTGTATTTATATTTTAGCTTAGAGTCTTGTGTTTAAGAGAGAACAAAACTTGTATAAACCATTTTAAACTTTAGTTTCCTTTTGTCTGTATATTTGGCTAGCCGGCTTAAACTCCGCGAGCCGTGGCTAGTTTCTTATGATATTATATTATACTATTATCTTTGTTTATATCATATCTGTTTCTTGAGCTTTAAGTTAGACGCTATGTAGTTCGTTTTGTACTTTTAAATCATGTTTTTGAGCTATACCCTTCATCAGGCTTCTAGATTATATTATTCCTTCTATATATTATATGTAGGAGCTTAGAACTATTGTAATCTCTGGTTAACCTTTGCTTTACAACGCGAGGTAAAGCTTAGGCTAAATAGGGTGTTACATGATGAGCCGTCGACATAGAGGTTCCAATCAATGGGTGTTCCTGGGGTGCGGTGTACTCTGTGACAAAGTCGGCCAGGTACTGGACTTGATGGCCATCCGAGCTTTGTACTTGAGGTTGAATTCGGATAGCTCGACTGCCCACTGTAGGATTCTTCCAGCCAAGTCAGTTTTCTGTAGGATACCTTTCATGCGTTGGTTAGTCCATATTCTAATGGTGTAGGCTTGAAAGTATGGTCGAAGCCATCGGGAAGTAAGTATGAGGGCGTAGGCAAACTTTTCTATATTTTGGTAGTTTAGTTTAGACCCTTGTAAAGCCTTACTGATAAAGTAGATAGGCTGTTGTCCATTTTCGTCTTCTATGACTAGTGCTGATGCTATCGCCCAACTTCTAACGGCGAGATTTAGTAATAGTTCTTCTCCTTGTTGAGATCGGGTCAGGATAGGTGGTTGCCCCAGGAATGTTTCAAAGTCTTGGAAGGCTTGTTTTCATTCTTGGGTCCATTCAAACCTCTTTCCTTTCCTTAGGGTTGCATAGAAAGGTAGAGATCTTAGGGCCGATCCGGCTAGGAACCTGGACAGGGCTGCTAGTCTTCCATTTAGCTGTTATACCTCCTTGACGCAGGTCGGGCTTTTCATGTTGAGTATAGCTTAGCATTTGTTTGGGTTTTCCTCAATCCCTCTTTGGGTGAGCATGAACCCTAGGAATTTACCAGCTTCTACTGCGAAGGTGCACTTTGTCGGATTTAGTCTCATCCCATGCTTTCTTATAATGTCGAATACTTCGGCGAGGTCGGGTAGCAGCATTTCCTTTCTTCGGGTTTTTACCAGCATGTCGTCTACGTAGACTTCCATTAACTTCCCGATGTGGTCGGCGAATACTTTGCTCATCAACCTCTGATATGTGGCCCCTCCGTTCTTAAGTCCGGACGGAATCACTACGTAACAGTAGTTTACTTTCGGGTAGGAACGAGGTATTCTCTTGGTCGGGTTGATGCATTGGGATCTAGTTGTACCCTGAGTAGGCATCCATGAAGGAGAGGTACTTGTATCCTGACGAGGCGTTGACTAGGGTGTCAATATTCGGGAGGGTGTAGGGGTCTTTTGGGCAGGCTTTGTTGAGATCGGTGTAATCTACATACATCCGCCACTTTGCATTTGGCTCTTTGACCAGTATGACGTTGGCCAGCCATGGTGGCAACTTGACCTCCCTTATGAACCCTGCCTCTAGTAAGGCTTGTACATATTCCTCTACAACTTGTGATCTCTCTGGTCTGAGCTTTCTGTGCTTCTACTGCATTGCTCGGGATCCAGGGTATACCGCCAGTTTGTGGCACATTAATCCGGGATCTATGTCGGGCATGTCTATGTCTTTCCATGCGAAGAGGTTGATGCCAAGGCATCTTGGCTAGTTTCACAAGCCATTTTTAGTTTGTTTTAGAATACTTTCATGCATTTCTTAGGCAATAAGTAAGTATTTGGATGAGAAATTCATGCTTGTCTTGATTCAATCAAACATTGTTAATTTTGTGTATTTTCATGAGATTTATGCAAAGAATTGTTTGATGCTATGAATGATGCATTATCTTGTTATTAAGGCAATACTTTGATGCATTTTGTTTGGTTGATTATAGGTAAAAAGAAGCAATGGAAGGGAAGAGAAGAAGAAGAGCAAGCAACGTTGGTGGCCAACGTTGGCTCACCAAAGTTGATACAAACGTTGCTCATGGTAGCTTGACTGTGTCTTCTTCAAACAAGAATAACTTGAGCTATAAAGCTCCAATGAGGTGATTCTAAAAGCATTGAAAAGTAGGAATCTCGAGCTTTCCAAGCATATATGGAACTACATGTTGGACACTAAATTTGAGGGAGAAAACTGGCCCTGAAAGTGCAAAGATGAACATAGTATCAACCTGTAGTAAGGCCAGCTGACCTCTTCATCTTCCATGGATAACAACTCGAGTTGTAGAGCTCCAAATGATGCGCTTTTAATGGCATTGGAGAGTAGACATTAAGAGCTTTCGAAAAATATATAATAGTATGGGGTGGACAATATATTTGAGCTTCAGAATCTGGCATTGTTACCAACGTTGGTGTAAAACGTTGGTGTGCCAACGTTGCCTCCAACGTTCCACACCGACGCCAGTGACCCTATTCCCTTCAAAGGAACATAACTTGAGTTGTCGATGTCCAATTGAGCTGATTCTAGATGAATTAGAAAGCTGACATTCAGATATTTCCAACCATATATATAGTCTATAGTGGGCATGAAATTGGCAACATTAACAAGAGGGAAAAGTAACGTTCCAAGGCTTGAGGTGCAACATTATGCAAAAAAGAAAAGTTCTCGTGCCAATGTTGGAGGGAACGTTGGTACACCAACGTTACTCCCAACGTTTTGCTTTCTAGAAATTGAAAAAAAATCCACGCATACGCATACATGACGCACACGCGTGGATAGGCCAACATTGGAGGGAGCATTGCCAAGCCAACGCTAAGGCCAACATTCGCGATGAGCTTTCAAAAATTGGAGTTGGGAACTTTGCATTGACGCGTATGCGTCAATGATGCATACGCGTGGACATTCATTTTCAACCCAAATCATGCGCACGCACAGGCAACGCAGATGCATGAAGTGGCAAATTCTACCATCCACATGCACGCGTGACTGCACGAATGTTGGTGCACCAACGTTGAGTCAAACCTTGCTGGCAACACCCAGATTTCATTTTTCTCAAGTAACGTTTGACCCAACATTTTTGTACAAACGTGATCACCAACGTTAAGGCTAATTTTATTCCAAAATGCACCAATACAGAATATGAATGTTAGTTGCCAACGTCCATCATCAAGGAATCACTCCTAACTTCTCAATCAAGGCCAAGTCCCACATCTAAGTATTTGAAGATCTAATTGAAGATGAGAAGAAGATATAAATAGAAGAGTTTTGAAGATTGAAGGGAGCTCTCTAAGAGGCCCTGAGGGGGACTCTGGGAGTTCAATTCCCTGGTTCCATTTTTCTGCACTTTTCTCTTTTAGTTTTATGTATTTTCTTTTCTTTTACTTTTTAGCTAGGCTCTATCTTTTCTGCACTTTTCTTTTTTTTTTTATAAAATTGAATTGAGCTATGAACAACTAACCCCATTTCATTGGGTTTGGGAGCTCTATTGTAATTCAATCGATCAATAACAATTTTCATTCTTCTTCCTCTATCTTTCTCTTGATTTTGTTTGAAAGCTTTCGATCTTAGTTCAATTGGATAGTTGTCTTGACAGAGAAGCTATTCATAACTGGGTTTCCTCTGATCCTAGAGAGAGGGATGAGGAAATCATGCTAGAAACGCTTTCTCACATTGGATTAAATTGGGGATTGGATGGATATCGTGACATGTAATCCTATCAATACTTTGGTTTATGAAATTGTGTGGTATAATTAGTGACCGAACTTCATCTCTTCCCATGAGAAATTAAATCAAGACATTGGGCAATTGTTCAAGCTTAGAGAGATTTGTGAGCCAAGACATTGGAATCCAATCACCTAAGATTTCCAAGCAAGGTCAATGAATGCATTGATTGAAGAAGAGATGAAAATGCTTTGATTCGGAGAATTCAATATCTCCTAAAACCCAGTGAATCCCCAATTCTGATCTTCCCCATTCTCTTTTACATTCTGCCTTTTAATTTGATGCTTAATCCCCATTCACATTTAATTTCTTGCAATTTAAGCTTCTGCACTTTAATTACTTTCAATTTACTTTCTGCCATTTACATTTTGTTCATTTACATTTCTTGCAGTTTAAGTTTCCTGCCAATTTTTCTTTCTGCAATCCCAACTTCAAATTTGATTCAATTCAACTAGAACAATTCTCCAATTAACATTGATCAACCAACCAATCCCTGTGGGATTTGACCTCACTCTACGTGAGTTTTTACTTGATACATGGAAACTTGTCTCTCAACAAATTTTCACAGGGATTGGAAAGTTGATCAATGTTAATCCAAGTGGCACGCCCAGACGTTTCCTTCTTGCTCTTCTTCTCTGGAGATTTGAACTGGCATGGCACGCCATCATGTTCTTCTCTAGGAAACATTACTGGCGTGCCATGCCCAGTAGGTGGCGTGCCACGCCCATGGTGTTGTATGCATGGTTACTTGTTCCAGTGGCTGGTGTGCCATGCCCAACATTCAAGTGGCACGCCCATGGTCTTCTACTATTGGCGTGCTACGCCTTGAAGCTCAAGTAGCATGCCCAGTCTTCTTCTTCTTTGTTTTCTGAAGTTGGCGTGCCACGCCTGAGACTAAAGTGGCATGCCCAAGTCATGAATAATAGCTCGCATGCCACGCCTTCGATACCAAGTGGCACACCCAAGTGTTTGGATCTTCACCTCCTCCTCTGGAAACATGTATTGGCGTACGACGCCTTGGTGTTCAAGTGGCACGCCCATATTGATGTGACTCCTTCAAGCCTAGCGTGCCACGCCTAGGTCCTCAAGTGACACGCCCAAGTGTTGGGTTAGAGTTGGCGTGCCACGCCTTCAATACCAAGTGGCACACCCAGTGTGTGTCCCCTTTTGGATTGGTGAACTGGCGTGCCACGCCCACAAGTTCAAGTGGCACGTCCTTGTTGTATGATGGGGTTGGTGTGCCACGCCCAGCCTGGCGTGCCACACCCCCTTTATGGCCTTTAATCTTGCTATCTGGAAAATGTAACTGGCATGCCACACCTGGCTCCTGGCGTGCCACGCCCTTGTTAAAGTTTTAAGAACTCTTATCTGGAAAGTGCAACTGGCGTGCCACGCCCTGATGCTGGCGTGCCACGCCTATACAATTTCATGGTGTTTGTTCCAAGTGGCACTCCCAGCTTCACACGCCCAGCCTTATTTGTTGTTTTCTTCCTTTTTTGTTGCTCTTTTCACCTAAAATTCAACACAAACCCATTTCAAAGCAATGTACCATAATATTTATCATTTGGTTCATGAAATCGCATTGATTCAATGAGATTATGCTCTTTTTATGGTCATTTTAGATAAGAAAAAGAGGTAAATGATGCAAGTCATCAATATATCATGCGATTCGAATTTTCGAGGGCAAAAATTTTATTTAGAGGGGAAAATGTAAGAACCGGCTTAACCGCTTTAATAAAATAATAATTTAATCATCTGAAATAGGTTTAAAAATATAAAAATGATATTTTGAAAATAAAAAGGTGAAATTTGATTTCAACAAATTTTTCTGAGTTGGAAAATGTATCTATTGCAGAAAATTTTTGTAAAAATACGTTCCAGAGCTTATGCCGGCAGTACCGGCTCTAGTATGCCTGGTACTGCGTATTTTAGAAAATGAGATTTTGGAAAAATTAAATTTATTGTTGTGGAAGGACAAAAATAATTTAGAATAAAAAACCGGGCACTAACCTTAATGGTTTTGGCCCAAAGTGGGCACTAATCTTGGATATAGATTATATATTATAAGTTTTAGAACTGTCGTGGCACTTTGTTATCCTTTGCTTTACGGTTAGAGGTAAGGCTTAAGGTAACTGGGTGTTACATTGTTGGTGTAAATGCATATGATAGAATAACAAAGAAGGCGATAAAAGGTCTCGAAGATGTTTATCTTTCCGGATCAATACTTCTTACTAACTACTTTAACAATGAATGATTTATTCTATGGTAAACTGTAAGTGATTAAACCCTAATTTTTTAGCAATTTAATCTCCTCATATCTTTATCAAATGCCAGGGACAGTGGTCATTCAATACGAATTAGAGGGTGATGTTCAAAAAACTAGTTTGGCGCCACAAAAAACCTCAATTACCTAAAGCTAACCGGATTTTATGTCACATATCCTAATTAGTCCCAGGAAATTCACAGTCTAGGAGGTGTGTCCTCAAGTTGTAGTATAGGTGACCTTGGTCAAAGTATCACCAGAACTCATGTAGAAAAAGGGGTCATACTTCCGTTCCACCCAGTTTCATTAGTGTTAAGAACGATTCATCAAAGAGGATTCTTTCTTTCTCTAATTCTTCTTTAATGAGCAACATCTTTTCATCAAAAATCATGGAATTTCTCACCTCCACAACTTTCTCTAATTCTTTTTCAATAGGCAACTTCATTTCTTCGAAAATCAGGGAATTTCTCGCCCTCCATAGCTAATTTAACAAGGTAGAAAATAATCCCCTCTTTAGAGACTTTTAATTGTGCTCACAATCTATTCTTTTAGGTTTGTCTCCTCTAGCCTCGGTTCTCAACGTGAAGGGGATGTGAACTAGAATATCTTGGCAAATTTGCAGTGCCTGAAGATGTGCACTTCAGTCTCTTCCTCCTTCCAACATCTACTGCAGATTGGTGAGCAGTTCATCCCACTTCACTCAAGCTCTTCTTTGTTGGCAGCAAGTTATGAAAAAATCTCCAAGTGAAGTTCAGAATTCTTGGAGGTGCTTTGATTTTTCATAACTCCTTCCAAATACTCTCTTCCTCCTCTTAATCTATGATGAAATTATGTGATTGATTTATGTGCAGGATTTTAATTTCATGATAGACAAATTTGACCTAAAAATTTTAATCTCTAGCTTTCTTCCAAATAAATTTATCTGCCTACTTTGGCTTAAGGATTGGGATGTCCAAACTCTACTTAGCTTTGAATGGTAGAAAATTTTGATTTATTAGGCTTCTGTTCCATTCCTTTTCCTGCACGTATACTTGCCAATCTAGTCGCTGATTTACATAACAAGTAAATACATGTCGACATAGAATCCAGTCCACCTGGAATTCACCATAGTTACAACGTTATCGACATAGGTCAACTGCATACTCCACTCCACTAGGTAGATGCACTTCAAAAACCTCATTATGTTTGTTGAAATAATTAACCTAGATGTTTCCCAATGCACCCTGATTTGCATGCAATTCGGAGGTCACAAGCTCACAAAAAACATGTCCAGCATTAATGTGAGCCTCATCCTTGGCTCTTTTCCTCGTGAATAACTCATTAAGCCTATAAATTATTGTCTTGACAAGTTTAGTGACTAAGAAATTATACGCCTCTTTCAAGACCGAATTGATGCACTCCACTAGATTCATGGTCATATGACTCCATCAGTATCCACCATCGAATACCAAAGTATACTGTTCACTTAGGATTCGGTCCAACCAGTTAGTGTAAGCCTTACTCCATTCGCGTAAATGCCAATAATGCATCTCGTATTTGCAAACCATCCTCGAATATCCTGCGATAAAAAAAAGTATAAACACCAAGTATAAATGACATGCATAATAATGATAACTTTAACAATAACAAACTTCAATATATTTAACCAAACTTGTGTTGATGATAAGCTCTGCAGGTACGGTGCCTTGAACTTGCTCAAGAAGTTTGACTATATATTCTTGATACGAAATATGTGGAAAGCTCTAGGAGGCGACCAAGCTCTGTTACTACGAGCAACAGCTAAATTAATGGAGTCATGTTGATTAGAGATAAGGCCCACACAATCGCGTGTCACCACATGTTAGCGCAAGTTACTAACAAAAAATTGCCACGCATCAAAATTTTCTCCCTCCACAATGGCAAATGCAATGTGCATGATATTGTTGTTATCATCTTGGAAAACTGCAACCAATAGACAAACCTTATATTTTTCATACAAGTGAGTCCCATCTACCTGAACAACTGGTTTGTAATGTTTAAATGCTCTATTGCAAGGGGTAATAAATCCAGAAGACTCAATGTAATACCATATCAGTTATAAAGTCATCCCCCTGATACGCAGGCATGGTTTTAAAATGAATGGTTATTGAAGACTCCTTGTGACACATGGCCTCAAACCATATCAGTAGAACTTTGTATGAAACTTGATAACCTTCGAAAAATTTTTCACCTACATTTGCTTTACTAACTGATGAGCAGATATTTTATATGCTTTTTGGGGGTAATTTCATGTAGATTTTAGCCTGTTTTAATTAGTTTTTAATAGAATTTTATTAGTTTTTAAGCAGAAATTATATTTCTGGACTTTACTATGAGTTTGTGTGTTTTTCTGTGATTTCAAGTATTTTCTGGCTGAAATTGAGGGAGTTGAGCAAAAATCTAATTTAGGCTGAAAAAGGACTGCTGATGCTGTTGGATTCTGACCTCCCTGCACTCGGAATTGATGTTTTGGAGCTACAGGAGTCCAATTGGCGCGCTCTCAATTGGGTTGGAAAGTAGACATCTAGGGCTTTCCATCAATATATAATAGTCCATACTTTGCATGAAGATAGACGATGTAAACTGGCGTTCAACGCCAGTTTCATGTTGCAGCCTGGCGTCCAGCACCAAAAACAGGTTACAAGTTGGAGTTCAACGCCAAAAACACGTTACAACCTGGCGTTCAACTCCAGAAACAGCCCAGGCACGTGAGAAGCTTAAGTCTCAGCTCCAGCACACACCAAGTGGGCCCCATAAGTGGATTTCTGCACCAATTATCTTAGTTTATTCATTTTCTGTAAACCTAGCTTACTAGTTTAGTATTTAAACAACTTTTAGAGACTTATTTTGTATCTCATGACATTTTTAGATCTGAATTTTATACTCTTTGACGGCATGAGTCTCTAAACTCCATTGTTGGGGGTGAGGAACTCTGCAGCGTCTCGATGAATTAATGCAATTATTTCTGTTTCTCCATTCAAACATGTGTGTTCCTATCTAAGATGTTCATTCGCGCTTAACTAGGGAGAAGGTGGTGATCCGTGACACTCATCACCTTCCTCAATCCATGAACGTGTGTCTGACAATCACCACTATTCTACATCAGATTGAATGAATATCTCTTAGATTCCTTAATCAAAATCTTCGTGGTATAAGCTAGAATTGATGGCAGCATTCATGAGAATCCGGAAAGTCTAAACGTTGTCTGTGGTATTCCGAGTAGGATTCTGGGATTGGATGACTGTGATGAGCTTCAAACTCGTGAGTGTTGGGCGTGATGACAAACACAAAAGAATCAATGGATTCTATTCTGACATGATCGAGAACCAACAGCTGATTAGCCGTGCTGTGATAAAGCATTTGGACCATTTTCACTGAGAGGATGGAAAGTAGCCATTGACAACGGTGACACCCTACATAGAGCTTGCCATGGAAGGAACTTTGCACTTTTGCATGAGTTGAATATTATATTACAGGAATTCAGAAGACAAAGCATCTCCAAAACTCCAACATATTCTCCATTATTCCACAACAAGTAATTATTTCACGCTCTTTTATTTTTTTTGTAATTCAAACTGATAATTATAATTGATCTCCTGACTAAGAATTATAAAATAAACATAGCTTGCTTCAAACCAACAATCTCCGTGGGATTCGACCCTTACTCACGTAAGGTATTACTTGGACGACCCAGTGCACTTGCTGGTTAGTTGTGCGGATTGCATAAGTGTGATTGCAATTTCGTGCACCAAGTTTTTGGCGCCATTGCCGGGGATTGTTCGAGTTTGAACAACTAAAAGTTTATTCTGTTACTTAGATTAGGAATAGAGTATTGATACTATAGAGTCATTAAATCTGAGTCCTTTGTTTTCTTTTCAAAAAAATTTTCAAAATTATTATTTTTCTTTATCAATTTTTAATTTTTAATTTTTTTCGTAAGTTTAGTTTCTTGTTCTAAATTTGGTGTCAATTGCATATTTTATATTTTTTTCCTTTTAAATTTTCAAATTTGTGTTCTTTGATCTTCAAGTTGTTCTTGTTTATTTTTCTCGTTTGATCTTTAGTTTTTCTTATTTTGTGTCCTTTCTTGTTTTTCTCGTGCTTTTCCAAAGTATTAGTCTTCCAAAAGGAATTACCCTCTTCAAAACAAGTGTTACCCTTACAGCTCAATTGGCTAGAGCATTGGCTTATGTTCTTGGTAATTGGATGTCTTCTTTTTAAAATCTTTTTCAAAAATAATTTTTCTTGATTTAATCTTGTGTCAAACTTTAAGTTTGGTGTTTTCTTGTTAATCTTTCTATAATTTTTGAAAATTTTATTGTGGTTTTCAAAAAATTTTAAGTTTGGTGTTCTTTCTTTTGTTCTTTTTGTTCTTGTGAATCTTCAAGGTGTTCTTGAGCCTTCTTTGTGTTTTGATCTTAAAATTTTTAAGTTTGGTGTTCCTTGATGTTTTCCCTCTAAAATTTTCGAAAACAAGGAGCATTAGATCTAAAAATTTTGAGTCTTGTGTCTTTTGTGTGTTTTTCTCTTTCATAAAAAAATTTCAAAATTCAAAAAAATATCTTTTCTAACTATTTTTAAGCTATATTTTCGAATTTTTTTTTTTAAAATTCAGATTTCAATTTCAAAATTTTTCAAATCTTATCCCATTTAAGATTTTAAATTTCAAAAAAAAATTAGTTGTTTCTTGTAAGTCAAGTCAAGATTTCAATTTTAAAAAATCTTATCTTTTCAAAATCTTTTTCAAAATCAAATTTTTTCTTTTTCTTTTTATTATTTTCAAAAATTATTTAAAAATATTTTTCAAAATCTTTTTTTTAATTTTATTTTAAATTTTCAAAAATTTAGCTAACAAGTAATGTGATTGATTCAAAAATTTTGAAGGTTGTTACGTTCTTGTTAAGAAAGGTTCAATCTTTAAATTCTAGAATCATATCTTTTAGTTTCTTGTTAGTCAAGTAATTAATTTTAATTTTAAAGATTAAATCTTTTTTAATCATATCTTTTTCTCATATCTTTTATATCATATCTTTTTAAATCATATCTTTTTCAAAAATTTGATTTCAAAATATCTTCTTATCTTCTTATCTTTTCAAAAGTTGATTTTCAAATCTTTCTCAACTAACTAATTAACTTTTTGCTTGTTTCTTATCTTTTTCAAAATATCCTAACCACTTTCTCTCTCCTCACTTTTTCGAAAATCTTCATAAAATATTTTTAAATTCTTTTTTTATTTTATTTTTATTTTTATTTATTTTTATTGTCGTCTTTATTTTATTTTATTATTTCGAAATTTTTAATAAATAAAATAGATCCAAGTCATCTCCCTTTCTCCATCATGGACCTAAATGGAAATGAACAGTCCAGAAGGACTCTGGGGTCATATGCTAACCCCACTACTGCTTCATATGGGAGTAGTATCTGTATACCCTCTATCGGAGTCAATAGTTTTGAGTTGAATCCTCAGCTCATCATCATGGTGCAGCAAAGTTGCCATTATTCCGGTCTTCCACAAGAAGAACCTACAGAGTTTCTGGCACAATTTTTACAACTTGCTGACACGGTACATGATAAGGAAGTAGATCAGGATGTCTACAGATTATTACTGTTTCCATTTGCTGTAAAGGACCAAGCTAAGAGGTGGTTAAATAACCAACCTAAGGACAGCATAAGGACATGGAAATAGCTGTCAGAAAAATTCCTGAATCACTATTTTCCTCCAAAACGGATGACACAACTAAGGCTAAGCATCCAAGGCTTCAAACAAGGAGATAATGAATCCCTTTATGATGCATGGGAAAGATACAGAGAGATACTAAGAAAATGCCCCTCTGAAATATTTTCAGAGTGGGTGCAGTTAGACATCTTCTACTATGGGCTTACAGAAAGAGCTCAGATTTCTCTAGACCACTCAGCTGGTGGATCTTACACATGAGAAAGACAATAGAAGAAGTTCAAGAGCTCATTGATACAGTTGCCAGAAATCAGCATCTGTACCTAAGCAGTGAACCTTCCATAAAAGAAGAGGTTAAAACAGTAACTGCTGAACTGAGTCCTACAGAACAAGTTACTGAATTCAATCAGCAACTGGATTTTCTAACAAAACAGCTAGCCAAATTCAAGAAAATACTACAAGAAACAAGAATGGCTAATATGAATATGGAAGTACAGTTGAAGCAAACAGAACAGCAGTTATCAAAACAAATAACAGAAGAGTGCCAAGCAATTCAATTAAGAAGTGGAAAAACATTAAAAACCTCACTTCAAGATAGCAGAAAGCCAAGAAATAAGCAAACTAACCAAAATCCCTCTAAGGACAGTAAGAGCCCAGAGAGGAATAACTCTGGCACTCAAACGCCAGAGAATGGGTGGAAAGATGGCGTTGAACGCCCAAACCATGCTCAGTTCTGGCGTTCAACGCCAGAAACAAGCAAGATTTAGTGGTGAACGCCCAAAGGGAGCACAGTTCTGGCGTTCAGACGCCAGAAACAAGTAAGGAGTTGGTGTCTAACGCCACTCCAGCTTCCACCCTTGGCATTCAAATGCCAGTGGGGGATCAGACACATACAAGTGCTGATAATAACCCATCTAAAAAGGTTCCTCAAACCACATCTGTAGGCAATAAACCTGCAGCAACTAAGGTTGAGGAATACAAAGCCAAAATGCCTTATCCTCAGAAACTCTGCCAAGCGGAACAGGATAAGCAATTTTCCCACTTTGCAGACTATCTCAGGACTCTTGAAATAAAGATTTTGTTTGTAGAGGCACTTGAGCAAATATCCTCTTATGCTAAGTTCATGAAAGAGATCTTAAGTCATAAGAAGGATTGGAGGGAAACTGAAAAAGTTTACCTCACTGAAGAATGCAGTGCAGTCATTCTGAAAAGCTTACCTGAGAAGCTTAAAGATCTGGGAAGCTTTATGATACCATGCACATTAGAAGGTACTTGTATCAAGCAAGCTCTATGTGATCTTGGGGTAAATATTAACCTAATACCTGCAGCTACTATCAAAAAGTTTGGGTTGACTGATGAAGTTAAACCAACCCGGATATGTCTCTAACTTGCTGATGGCTCCATTAAATACCCATCAGGCGTGATTGAAGACATGATTGTCAAGGTTGGGCCATTTGCCTATCCCACTGACTTTGTGGTGCTGGAAATGGAGGAGCATAAGAGTGCAACTCTCATTCTAGGTAGACCTTTCCTAGCAACTGGCCGAACCCTTATTGATGTTCAAAAAGGGGAAATAACCCTGAGAGTTAATGAGGATGAGTTCAAGTTGAATGTTGTCAAAGCCATGCAGTATCCAGACACCCAAAATGACTGCATGAGCGTTGATATTATTGACTCTCTGGTAAAGGAAGTCGATATGGCTGAGAGTCTCGATTCAGAGCTAGAGGATATCTATAAAGATGTTCAGCCTGATCTGGAGGAATCAGAGAGAATAATAGAACCTCTGAAAATCCCTCAGGAAGAGGAGAAACCTCCCAAACCCGAGCTCAAACCATTACCATCATCCCTGAAATATGCATTTCTGGGAGAAGGTAATACCTTTCCTGTAATCATAAGCTCTACCTTAGAGTCACAGGAAGAGGAAGCACTAATTCAAGTGCTAAAGACACACAAGACAGCTCTTGGGAGGTCCATCAGTGATCTTAAGGGCATTAGCCCAGCCAGATGCATGCACAAGATTTTATTGGAGGGTGACGCTAAGCCAGTGGTTCAACCACAAAGGCGGTTGAATCCAGCCATGAAGGAGGTGGTGCAGAAGGAGGTCACTAAATTACTAGAGGCTGGGATTATTTATTCTATTTCTGATAGCCCCTGGGTAAGCCCTGTCCAAGTCGTCCCTAAGAAAGGCGGCATGACAGTGGTCCATAATGAAAAAAATGAACTGGTTCCTACAAGAACAATTACAGGGTAGCGTATGTGTATTGATTACAGAAGGCTCAATACAGCTACCAGAAAAGGATCATTTTCCTTTACCATTCATAGACCAGATGCTAGAAAGACTAGCAGGTCATGAATACTACTGCTTTCTAGATGGATATTCAGGTTATAATCAAATTGCAGTAGATCCCCAGGATCAAGAGAAAATAGCATTCACATGTCCATCTGGAGTATTTGCTTACAGAATGATGCCATTTGGTCTGTGCAATGCACCTGCAACCTTTCAAAGGTGCATGCTCTCAATTTTCTCTGATATGGTGGAAAAATTTTTGGAAGTCTTCATGGATAACTTCTCAGTATTTGGAGACTCATTCAGCTCCTGTCTTGACCATCTAGTACTTGTTCTAAAGAGGTGTCAAGAGACTAACCTGGTTTTAAACTGGGAGAAATGTCACTTTGTGGTGACTGAAGGAGTTGTCCTTGGACACAAAATTTCGAACAAGGGAATAGAAGTGGATCAAGCTAAGGTAAAGGTAATTGAAAAATTACTACCACCAGCCAATGTTAAGGCAATCAGAAGCTTTCTGGGGCATGCAGGATTCTATTGGAGGTTTATAAAGGATTTTTCAAAAATCACCAAACCTCTAAGTAATCTGCTAGCTGCTGACACGCCATTTATCTTTGATCAGGAGTGTCTGCAGGTGTTTGAGACTCTGAAAGCTAAGCTGGTGACAGCACTAGTCATCTCTGCACCAGACTGGACATTACCATTTGAATTAATGTGTGATGCCAGTGACCATGCCATTGGTGCAGTGTTGGGACAAAGGCATGATAAGCTTCTACATGTCATTTACTATGCCAGTCGTGTTTTAAATGACGCATAGAAGAATTACACAACCACAAAAAAAGAGTTACTTGCAGTGGTTTATGCCATTGAAAAGTTTAGATCCTATTTAGTAGGATCAAAAGTGATTGTGTACACTGATCATGCTGCTCTTAAATATCTACTCACAAAGCAGGATTCAAAACCCAGACTCATAAGATGGGTGTTGCTTCTGCAAGAGTTTGATATAGAAATAAGAGATAGAAAAGGGACAGAGAATCAAGTAGCAGATCACCTGTCCCGAATAGAACCAATAGAAGGGGTGTCCCTCCCTCTTACTGAGATCTCTGAAAACTTTCCGGATGAGTAACTCTTTGCCATCCAGGAAGTGCTATGGTTTGCAGACATTGCAAACTACAAGGCAGTGAGGTTCATACCCAAAGAGTACAGTAGGCAGCAATCAAAGAAATTGATCACAGATGCAAAATACTATCTTTGGGATGAACCATATCTCTTCAAGAGATGTGCAGATGGAGTAATCCGTATATGTGTGCCTAAAGAAGAAGCATAGAAGATCCTCTGGCACTGCCATGGATCACAGTATGGAGGACATTTTAGAAGTGAGCGAACAGCCACAAGAGTCCTCTAATGCGGCTTCTACTGGCCTACTCTCTATAAAGATTCCCGAGTGTTTGTACTTAATTGTGACAGTTGCCAAAGATCTGGCAATCTGCCTCACAGTTATGCCATGCCTCAACAAGGGATCTTGGAGATTGAGTTATTTGATGTATGGGGTATTGACTTCATGGGGCCTTTCCCACCATCATACTCAAACACTTATATTCTGGTGGCAGTGGATTATGTATCCAAATGGGTGGAAGCTATTGCAACACCCACTAATGACACTAAGACAGTGCTAAAATTCTTCCAGAAACACATCTTCAGCAGATTTGGTACCCCTAGGGTATTAATCAGTGTTGGGGGCACTCATTTCTGCAATAAACAGCTTTACTCTGCTTTGGTTCGATACGGAGTTAGCCACAGGGTGGCCACTCCATATCATCTACAGACAAATGGGCAAGCTGAAGTCTCTAATAGAGAACTTAAAAGAATCCTGGAACGGACAGTGATTAACTGTAGAAAGGATTGGACAAGAAGCTTGGATGATGCTCTGTGGGCATACATAACAGCATTCAAGACCCCTATAGGGACCTCTCCATACCAGCTTGTGTATGGAAAGGCATGTCACTTGCCGGTGGAACTGGAACATAAGGCCTACTGGGCAACCAGATTCCTAAACCTTGATGCCAAGTTAGCTGGAGAAAAATAATTGCTCCAGTTAAATGAGCTAGAGGAATTTAGACTCAATGCTTTCGAGAATGCAAAAATTTACAAAGAGAAAGCAAAAAGATGGCATGATAAGAAATTGTCATCCAGAGTCTTTGAGCCAGGGCAAAAAGTTCTGCTATTTAATTCTAGGCTCAGATTATTCCCCAGAAAATTGAAATCCCGGTGGAGAGGACCATATGTGATTACAAGGGTGTCACCATATGGATACGTAGAGCTCTAGGATAATGATTCTAACAAAAATTTCATTGTTAACAGACAGAGAGTCGAACATTATCTTGAAAGCAATTTTGAGCAAGAATGCTCAAAACTGAGACTTAACTAAAGCTCAGTAATAGTTCAGCTAAAGACAATAAAGAAGTGCTTGCTGGGAGGCAACCCAGCCATTTACAAAGCTTATTTGTTAATTAATTAGTTTTTATAGGTATATGTCAAGTGTCTTCAAGGTAAAATAGCAACTTCTTAAGCTCACAGAGTTACAGAAGGATTCAGAGGATAAAACAGCAAAAAAGGAAGCTCACTGGTGCAAAAAAGCCAGTAAAAGCTGTTTTGGGCGTTGAATGCCTAAAAGAAGCACCTACTGGGCGTTCAACGCCAGTAAGGATAGCCATCTGGGCGTTAAATGCCAGAAAGAAGCATCTTCTGGGCGTTGAACGCCAGAAAGAAGCACCTTCTGGGCGTTCAGAAAAACGCCCAGTGACAAAGGAGTTCCTGGCGTTCAACGCCAGAATGAAGCAACAGCTGGGCGTTGAACGCCTAGGAGAAGCTGCACATGGGCGTTAAACACCCAAAACATGCAGCGTTTGGGCGTTTAACGCCAGGATGGTGGGGAGGAGGTAAATTCGTTTTTACTTCACAAAATTTTTAATTTTCTATATTTCAATTTATGATTTCTTGCATAAACATGTTCCAAACTATCATCCTTCAATTTCAAAAAAAAAATTTAATCCTAATTTCTAAAAACCCTAATTTCTAAAATCCCTTTTTCAAAAATATCAAATATATCTTAATGCATAAACACAAATCTTTTTCCAATCCAATCCAACTCTTTTCAAAACACAATTATCTTTAAAAATCTTTTTCAAATATTCAGATTTATCTTTTTCAAATATCAATCACAATTTTTTAATTTTAAATTATATCTTTTTCTTATTTATCTTTTATAAATCATATCTTCTATATTATCTTTTTAAATATTTTCGAAAACCTACCCACCCTCCCTTTTAAATCCCATTCGGCCTCCCCCTTCTCATCCACCATTCCACACTAGCACTCCTTCTATCCCTCTCCTTTCTTTTCTTTTGTTTGAGGACAAGCAAACCTCTAAGTTTGGTGTGTTCATCCGTGATCACAAAAACATACTCACTTAGATCATGGCTCCTAAAGGAAAACAATCCACTCCAAGAGGCAAGAAAGAGAGTATTCCAAAACCAATTTAGAATCAAGGGAAGTTCTTAATCAAAGAACATTCAGACCATTATTACAAAATAATGGGTCTAAGATCAGTGATCCCGGAAGTCAAGTTCGAGCTGAAAGAAGATGAATATCCGGAGATCCAAGAGCAAATTTGAAATAGGAACTGGGAAATCCTAGCTAATTATGAAACAAAAGTAGGAAGGAATATGGTTCAGGAGTTCTATGCTAATTTGTGGCAAACAGACAGGCAAAGAATATCTGGAACCGCCCTCTATAACTATCGGACCTTCGTCAGAGGAAAGATTGTTCACATCCACCCTGACAAAATCAGGGAGATCTTTAAGCTGCCTCAGCTGAAAGATGACCCAAACTCCTTTAATAGGAGAATGATGAGAACAAACAAGGGCCTGGACAAGATTCTAGAGGATATATGCATCCCTGGAGCCAGGTGGACCACCAGCACCACTGGGATCCCAATTCAACTCAAGAGAGAAGATCTCAAACCAGTCGCCAGAGGCTGGCTGGACTTCATTGGGCGTTCTATATTGCCCACTAGCAACCGTTCTAAATTCACTGTTAACAGAGCTGTGATGATTCACTGCATCATGTTGGGAAGAAAAGTAGAAGTTCATCAACTAATTTCGTGTGAACTTTACAAAATAGCAAACAAGAACTCCAAAGATGCCAAATTGGCTTATCCAAGCTTAATTTCTATGCTCGGCAAAGATGCTGGAGTAAGGATGGGAATAACTGAGTATATCTCAGTTGAGCGGCCAATCACTAAAATATCAATGGAAAAACAACAGTTGCAGGATGACCCCATCAAGAGGAGAGCACAGGAATTCCTCCCAGAAATCCCTCAATTTGAATACTAGGAGCACCTTGAGGCATCTGTTTCCAAGTTGCAAGAACCTATGGACCAAATAAAGGAAGAACAGAATAATCAAAATAGCATGCTTTGCAAATTGCTTAGGGAACAAGAGGAGCAAGGGCGTGACTTGAGGGAACTGAAGCGTCAGAAATTAATTCTTGAAGGACGAAGCACCCCACAGACTAGAGGAACATCCACTTCCCAAAATACAGGTTGTTGAGTTCTAATTTTAGCTTTAACTCTGTGATAATTGTTCTTATTATGAATTTACCTTAGAAGTTATATATTAGTAGTAGTAATTAGTATATATATTTTGACTTTATTTTCAATTAAGTTATAATTTATTTTTCTCATCATCATCAAACATGAATAAAAATAGTAGATTTTTAGAATAAAGATGTAATTAATATCTTTCGAGTTCTTAATAAGAAAAATTCTAATTAATTATATGTGGTGGCAACACTTTTTGTCTTCTGAATGAATGCTTGAACCGTGCATATTTTTTATCTTGAATTTTATGGATGTTAAAATTATTGGATCTTGAAAGAATGAGAAACACGAGAAATATTATTGCTGATCTGAAAAATCATGAATTTGATTCTTGAAGCAAGAAAAAAGCAGTGAAAAAAGAAAAAAAAAGTACAAGGAATCATTGGATCAAGAAAAAGAAAAAAGCCAATAGCCCTTAAAACCAAAAGGCAAGGGTAAAAAAGATCCAAGGCTTTGAGCATCAGTGGATAGGAGGGCCCAAGAAAGTAAATCCTAGCCTAAGCGGCTAAATCAAGCTGTCCCTAACCATGTGCTTGTGGCATGCAGGTCCAAGTGAAAAGCTTGAGACTGAGTGGTTAAAGTCGTGATCCAAGGAAAAAGAGTGTGCTTAAGAACTTTGAACACCTCTAATTGGGGACTTTAGCAAAGCTAAGTCACAATCTGAAAAGGTTCACCCAATTATGTGTCTGTGGCATTTATGTATCTGATGGTAATACTGGAAAACAAAGTGCTTAGGGCCACGGCCAAGACTCATAAAGTAGCTGTGTTCAAGAATCAACATACTAAACTAAGAGAATCAATAATACTATCTGAATTCTGAGTTTCTATGGATGCCAATCATTCTGAATTTCAAAGGATAAAGTGAGATGCCAAAACTGTTCAGAAACAAAAAGTTACTAGCCCCGCTCATCTAAATTAGAATCTGAGCTTCACTTAAAACTCTGAGATATTATTGCTTCTTAATTTCTTTTTATCCTATTTTACTTATATAGTTGCTTGGGGACAAGCAACAGTTTAAGTTTGGTGTTGTGATGAGCGGATATTTTATACGCTTTTTGGGGGTAATTTCATGTAGATTTTAGCATGTTTTAATTAGTTTTTAATAGAATTTTATTAGTTTTTAAGCAAAAATCATATTTCTGGACTTTACTATGAGTTTTTCTTTTTCTGTGATTTCAGGTATTTTCTGGCTGAAATTGAGGGAGCTGAGCAAAAATCTAATTTAGGCTGAAAAAGGACTGCTGATGCTGTTGGATTCTGACGTCCCTGCACTCGGAATGCATTTTTTGGAGCTACATGGGTCCAATTGGCGCGCTCTCAATTGGGTTGGAAAGTAGACATCCAGGGCTTTCCAGAAATATATAATAGTCCATACTTTGCGCGAAGATAGACGATGTAAACTGGCATTCAACACCAGTTCTATGTTGCAGTCTAGCGTCCAGCGCCAGAAACAGGTTACAAGTTGGAGTTCAACACCAAAAACACGTTACAACCTGAGGTTCAACTCCAGAAACATCCCAAGCACGTGAGAAGCTTAAGTCTCAGCCCCAGCACATACCAAGTGGGCCCCAGAAGTGGATTTCTGCACCAATTATCTTAGTTTACTCATTTTCTGTATACCTAGGTTACTAGTTTAGTATTTAAACAACTTTTAGAGACTTATTTTGTATCTCGTGACATTTTTAGATCTGAATTTTATACTCTTTGACCGCATGAGTCTCTAAACTCCATTGTTGGGGGTGAGGAGCTCTGCAGCGTCTCGATGAATTAATGCAATTATTTCTGTTTCTCCATTCAAACATGCGTGTTCCTATCTAAGATGTTCATTCGCGCTTAACTAGGGAGAAGGTGGTGATCCGTGACACTCATCACCTTCCTCAATCCATGAATGTGTATCTGACAATCACCTCCGTTCTATATCAGATTGAATGAGTATCTCTTATATTCCTTAATCAGAATCTTCGTGGTATAAGCTAGAATTGATGGCGGCATTCATGAGAATCCGGAAAGTCTAAACGTTGTCTGTGGTATTCCGAGTAGGATTCTGGGATTGGATGACTGTGACGAGCTTCAAACTCATGAGTGTTGGGCGTGATGACAAACGCAAAAGAATCAATGGATTCTATTCCGACATGATCGAGAACCAACAGCTGATTAGTCGTGCTGTGACAGAGCATTTGGACCATTTTCACTGAGAGGATGGGAAGTAGCCATTGACAACGGTGACACCCTACATAGAGCTTGCCATGGAAGGAACTTTGCACTTTTGCATGAGTTGAATATTATATTACAGGAATTCAGAAGACAAAGTATCTCCAAAACTCCAACATATTCTCCATTATTGCACAACAAGTAACTATTTCACGCTCTTTTATTTTTTTAGTAATTCAAACTGATAATTATAATTGATCTCCTGACTAAGAATAATAAAATAAACATAGCTTGCTTCAAACCAACAATCTCCATGGGATTCGACCTATACTCACGTAAGGTATTACTTGGACGACTCAGTGCACTTGCTGGTTAGTTGTGCGGATTGCAAAAGTGTGATTGCAATTTCGTGCACCACTAACCATGCTTTGCGAGGTATAATTAAACTTTCACTGTCCTTCTACAATAACTGAATTTACCTTCTGCAATTGTATTGGAATCTAGCTTTGAATGGTTCTCGAGAAATGGTGGCTCTAGTACAAGTGTGACTACCATTGTACTTACTTATTTTCCAATAGTACTTTTTGCGGATCATGCTAAGCCTCGTTAGCCAATCACAACTTGTGCTGTATTGTGTACATTTGGCATAAAATGTCATCAGTTCCTACACAAACACCTGGTAGTCTACATCTCTGTAGTTCATTGTCCACTACAACAGGAGGCTTTGCTAAAACAACCCCACGAAATAAATTTTAATAAATAAGTATTAAATAAGTAAAATTAAAATTAACATCTATTTATAGATTATAAATCATAAATAAATATTTATGAATTTATATTTCTAAAATCAATTAAAATGATACATTATAGATAAATATTTAATTAATTAATATAAATATGAACATATATTTATTCTTAATCAAGTAATTACCTAAAATTTAGCTAAAAACTTAGTCAAACCTAGTCAGGTAATTATCTTAAATTTAACCAAATGAGTATGTAAACGAATGCCAATTAATTATATTCCACATGTCACATAAGTAATTAATCGATCTACAATATAAAAAATGACAATTTTAATCTATCATACAAATATCTAAATTACATTTATATATTCAAAAAATTCCAGTGCATAGCCTCCAAATTCAATGCGTACAAGAAAGATGGCTTCTCAAACGGATGCTGATTTGTTAGTATATTTGCCACTTCCATAACATTTGCCTCCATAGTGCCAACAACTTTATCTTTGTCTTCATTTGGATCAACAACCTCATAGTTACTTTCAAATTTCTCCTTGTTTTAGTTCTTTAAATAAAAATTTGAAAGGAATAACAATAACGAACAAATTTTTACATACAAATTCACTTCTTTAGATATATGTAACAAAATTTGACCATGATAATATACTTTTAATATAACTCTATCATTTTTTATTTTTTTTACTCATATTGATAAAATTCGACCCCACTGTTGTAGTTTCTAAAAACAAATGAAGAGAGTATGAGGAGGTGAAGGACAAATATCGGATCGTTTGATTTGTTATCATTCATTTAAAAAAATTTTATATCCACAAATTGAACTTACCAATTTGAGTGTTTTCGAAATAAAAAAATAAAAGCCTCAATTAAGACTGTCTAATTTTTTTTATCTTATGCAACAAAGAAATCGAACCCTCTCATTTCTCTATTTTTTCTTTCAAACAAATAACCACCTCATTATAAAACAACACGCTCCGATTTTATGTCAAGGCATAACACATACACTTTTCATATAAAAAAATGAGCTAACTTTTTCAAGCCAACAACCATGTTTTTTAGTTGGTCATCTTAGAGAAATCAACACGTCAGTCAAGGTTATTTGGTGATTAAAATATTTGCTAAATGGCAAAACTAAAGTTGGCAGCCTTTTTCTATCAATGAACATCATGTTTCAGTATTTGTCAAGGTTCTGAAAACCGAAGCAGACCGGCCAATTCAAACAGATTAATCAAAAACCAGTCGTCTGACTGGTCCAGTGATACAGCAAAACCGTCGGTTAAGAATTCCTTCTCAATAAAGGAGAGATATAACCTTGTTGCAAGTATAGCTCTCAACCAACAAGTAATGCCCAATCAAAGTTTACAATTTCTATTTAAACCGAGAGTATCTAAACCTCGGGTCGTTCTCCCTAGGAATGCAATTAAGGTGTTACTTCCTTGGTTGTTAAGGTAAAATGGGGATTTTCGAGGAAGAAATCAAAGATTAAAGAACTAAGAAATCAAAGAGCTAATTAATGAGCAAAATTGTGAGTTAATGCATAAAAGAGACCTTGAATTAGGAGTGAAGATCCAAGGAATCCTATCATAGTCATAACCACAACTATGATAACTATAATGAGCCAGTCTCGCCTAGTCAACCCCAACCATCGAGGAGTAAGTAAAGCAAGCATAATTGACCTTAATCCATAAGTCCTAACCAACTTATCAAACTAGTTGATAAAAGGCTAGCGTCAATGGAAACAAGAGTCAACTAACTACCCAAGAACTATCACTAAATGTCGGACATTATGACTCTAGTATCCTAGGAACTCAAACCACAAGCCAAGGTATGAAAATCTACTCAAAACTCAAAGTTGGCATTTTCACAAAAACCTTGTGTGTATAAAAGTAAAGCATGGAAAATTGCAAAGGAAAATAGAAAACTATAACCAACTATCAACAAAACCAAATATAAACAAACAATCAAACATAAAGGAAGTATGAAACATAAAATTCATTGATAAAAACTTCAAGAACTCAAAATTGAAAATATAAACAAAGTGCTTGAACCAAGAAGGAAATGAAAATAAAGACAATGTAACTAAGAGAAAATCAGGAGTACTTACAAAAGAGTTGATCAACATCCAAAATTAAAGCTTGCTATAAAATGCTACAATTGAAATTGCATAAACCTTAAGAGAGCAATCTACTATACATTACTCCTAATCCTATGGAAGCTTCCTATACTACTATTACCTAAATAAAAGTGAGCTCCCCTTTGCTAAGTGTTGAATCCCCCTTTATATAGCACTCCAAATAAGCATTTCAGCCTTCCAAAAATGTGCGGATGCATGTGTTTCATTAATGTAATCATGTGCAGGGACCTGTGCAGATGCACAGATGTCTGCGTCTGCACACTTGGCTAAAAATTGACCTGTGCATACGCACAGGTGCTTGTGCGCACGCACGCATGGAAATTCTCGCTTCTGCGTACGCACGCAGGGCTGTGTGCATGCACACTTCGCTGTGTGTGCTATTCCTTGTTTTCTTCATGTTTTCTCCCTTGTACATGCTTTCTTCCGCTTTTGCCCATCCATTCTTGCCTTCAAGGCCTGAAATCACTCACAAACCATATCACGGCATCGAATGACATAAAAGTGGGATTAATTTGCTCTATTAAAGCACAAAATTGCATGTTTTCACAATTAGGATCAAATTAGGGATCAAACACAAAAGTATGCTATTTTGGTGCTTAAGTTTGAGTTCATATGCTAGAATCCATTCAAATCAAGCCAAAATATACCATCAAATATGGACTCATCAATTTCCCCACACTTAAACGATAGCATGTCCTCATGCTAAACTAACAAGGAAAATAAACAAAAGGGGTAAGCAACTTATTAAATGCAACTATCTATATGCATGCAAGTATGTATATACTATCTATACCTACATATCTATATATAGTATCAATATGAAATTGGTGAAAATAAATAATCGAATTCCCAAGCACATATAGATAATTAGGGCAAAGCAAGGGAATAATCCAATGCAACCAAAGCCTAAAGAATTGATCCAACTCATTAAAGTGAAGCAACTTGCAAGAATACATTGTAAGAGGCATGGAAACATAGAGTTGAGCAATTTAACCCTCACTAGGTGTGTATACACTCCGATCACTTGGTGTTTAGGGTCAATTCACTCAAGACAAAAGGGCAATCCTAACCATCCATCAATTCTTTTTCACAGTCACTCATGTATGGCTCATCATTCACATCACATATGCATTTCTTATTCATTTTCCTTCACTTAGGGGTACTTTCATCCCCTATTTATGATGATGATGCCTCTCTTTTTTTTTTTGAAATGGAAGTGGAAATGTATATGGTTTTACTAGCTCATACATGAATGCACCCATTTTCCAAGATTCTCAATAAATATCCAAAAGTAATATTTTCAATCACTACCAATGTTTCCAATATTCCCCCACACTTAAATGAAACACACTTCTTCAACCTAAGCTAGTCAAGGATACAATCCAAGGTAATTCATGGTTTTCCGCTTATGGTTCTGATGTGCCAAAATCAAGAACAAAGGGGTAAATAAAGCTCAAAGAGGTTTAACAATGGTAAATGCAAAGGGTAGGCTGTATGGGGAAAGTAAGCTTTTAGACAAAGATGGCCTCAATCATGCTCAATGCAATTCAAAACATCAATCATAGGAAATAAAGAATCAAGCAAAACCAAGATTACAATCATAGAAGAGATACATCGCACAATAAACGAAATTAGTGGTTAAAATGCATAACCACTCATTCAAGCTCAAAACTCACAAGGTATCTGCTCTTTACTCTTCTATGTTCCATAAAAAAAAATTATTCAAGCAAGTTTGAAAACAATATTCGAATCAATTCAATAGCATGCCCTTGAAACAAAATTCTTGGAAAATTATTGTTTTTCACCAAAATTATTCCCTATATGCATGTATGATGTGATGGATGCAAATTTTTCAAAATTTTCTAGTTCTTCACCTAATTTTCAACAAGCAAAAAGGTAACATGAATAATTTGGATCAAAATGAGCTAGGCATAACTATTCACAATATCCAATCACAATCCATATCTATAATATGTACCATGCAATATCAATTGCAATATGTATATATATACCAAAATAAAAGTGTAATAGTCAAAGTACTATAAATATCCACAAAAGCATAATAAAGACTAAAGTAACTAAATGACAAGTGTTTGGAAGAGAGTATGTACACCCAAAAATAGAAGATCCTCCCCCACACTTAGATGAAGCACGGTCCTCTGTGCCAAGAATGGACCGGGGGGAATCAACTCTAGGAAGCCCCACCGCCTAGCGGTGGTGGGTGGTGATGACGCTGGTAGACAATGATGTCGGTAGACTGACGACTGGCGGGCTCGGGTCTGGGCTCCTCAGATGTATGCCCAGCTGGCTCTGATGTAGTCTCAACAATCGGCTCGGCTACAGCTACTGGCTCCTCAATCATGTGATCTGCAGGCTCCTCTACTATGGCTGATGCCCCTGCCTGCTCAATGGGATCATCTGCCTGGCTAGCTTTAGCTGCTGACTCCTCAGGCTCAGGCTCTGGGGTGTCTGGAGGAGGTGGCCCAGGATCGTGACCGTCAAACTTCACCACTATCCACTGGAAGCGGCGAGCGTTGCGGCGCTTAATGCGGTGTAGAGTCTGTAAGATCTCCCGACCCAACTCATAAGGTGTCTGGAGTCGGGGTGTGGGCACAAAAGGTGCTGGTGGTGCTGATGGCTCTGCTGATGACGATGTAGGCTCATTAGTCTTCCTCTTCTTCTGTGGTGGTCCATCGTAGTCACCGTACGGAAGGAATGTCTGCTTGCTTATCAGGACGGACATCCGATCGGTCTGACGTCTCTCCACCCCAAACAGAGTGGCTAACCTGGTGATCAACGATGGGAAGGGAATGTTATACTTCAGTTGCTATGTCACCTTCCACATCGAATCTTTGATGAGGGTGGTGAGGGAAAAACGATTCCACACAAACTCACCGGCAAGTGTACCGGGTCGCATCAATTAGTAATTACTCATAAGAGTGAGGTCGATCCCACAGAGATTGATGGATTGAGCAATTTTAGTTAGGTGATGAATTTAATTAAGAAAATAGTTGATAATTTGAGTGAATTTTGATTAACAGAAGCTAAATTGCATGTAAATGAAAGGGAGAGGGGAGATTGACAGAATCTAAAGTGCAAAAAGAGTAATGCATGAAACTTAGAGTGCAAAAAAGTAAATGAGCTGAAACTTAAATTGCAAGAAATGTAAATTTCAGAAACTTAAAGTGCAAGAAGTATAAATTACTGAATCTAAATTGCTGAGAAACGTAAATTGCTTGAAGAGTAAAAGGATTTGGGTACTGGGATTCAGAATTTAACAAGAAATTGCAAGTTAAAGAAGATCAGAGGGCTCTGAGATGAAAAAATTCAGCTCAGTAGCCAATAGAATTGTAAAATTTCTTGAAGAATAAAAAAACAGCAAGAAAACTTGAATCACTTATGAAATCCTAAGGAGGAATTAAAGATCGAAGAAGAGAAATGAGATTAGACAGTAGATCTAGATCTCAATTGCTCTCTTGATCAAACAGAAAAGTATTTGCAGAAGAAGAAAATGAAAACAAAAAACTAAACTCAGATCCAATTCTTAGAACAATTAAGAAGAAGAGTGAAAGATGATTCCCAGATTTAGAATCAATGGAACTCTTCAATTTCAATTCAAAATCCAAGAATAGACAGTAGAAGTTGCAGAAGAAAAGAAAATGAAAACAGAAACTAGATCCAATCCCCAAATCCCAAATTCAAAGACAAATGAAAATTAAAAGTGAAAACTAAAAAAAATGAGCTAAAGGTCCTTTACAAATCAAATTAACTCCTATTTATACACTTTCTATTTTTGGTTTTTAGAACTTGGAGTGGGCTTTTCCAAATTGGTGAAGAAGTGGGCCCAAGATGGCATTTGATTGAAAATGGACCAAGGGTGCTAGCTCCAGTGGAGCGCTCCGTTTTGTTAGTGAACTGAGCGCTCACTAGCCCCATGTGTGCCTTCCTTGTGCCAAGCCTCTTTGTGTAGCGCTCAGTGAGGAGAAGAGAATGTAGCGCTACACTTGGTGTGAGGTTCCCTCTTCGAACCTTGGTGCTTCCTTTATGAGTGCCGTGCCTTGCTTTTCTTTTGTTGGGGGCCCGAAAACGTTCAAATGTTTGAACGTAGCGCTCTCTTCAATTGAGCGCTGACCTTGTTTGAGCGCTATTGTTGAGCGCTCCGTTGGGACGTTCGAGTGCTATGCTTGGCCTTGCTCCCTCTTCGAACCCTTGTGTGAGCACTTGGCCCTTCTTACTAGCGTTCACTCTTTGAACACTGCGCTGGTTTAGTGAGCGCTCCCTTGCTCCTTGGTTGAGCGCTACGCTTCACTATCATACGTTTTGATAAGGCACGCTTTCATGGTTCTTTCTTTTCTTCACAATTTCTTCACCTACAAGCAATCAAACAAACATGTCAAAGTATCACCAAATTTACAAGGTTTTTAAATCATTCATAAAATCAACTAATTCTAGCTTAAACCCTATGATTTTGTGTCAATTAAATAATGGTTGATTGGTTTAACATAACCATGAAAATCCACTTCAAATCACTTACTTATTGTGCAAGAAAGTGCATAAAACCTAATGAAACAAGTGAAAAATGGTTGAAAAGCTAGCATAAGATGACTTGTCATCACATCACCAAACTTAAATCTTGCTTGTCCCCAAGCAAGCACTAAACATAAGAAGAAAAAAAATGAAACAGAGAAGCATACATGTCCTTATTTAGCAGATAATTGAACTTGGTTCATGGGGTTTTATGTAGACAAATGTAGCTCAATTATTCTTAGCTATCTGATATGGAATGTCTCTTTGATGGTTCACTAGAGTTGCTGCTATAATGCCTTGCTTTTTAATTGATCCCTGTTAGCTTTTTCTTTCTTTCTTTTGCTTAGAAAGCTTATTACTTAATGAAAGCTTGGTGGCAAGTGTTGCAGCAGCCTTTTGGCTCAATTTTTGCTCAACACTTCTTCACCACAGACACTTGGTTCACAATTTCTTCCTGGGAACATTGATGCCCAGCATCTCTTTGTATCACTTAATGCTTTGTAACTAGGTTGCTCTTGATAATGGACTTTCAATTGGCAATCCCAGATTAGTTAATCCAGGTGGCCAAGTTTTAAAATACTCCTCAGAACCTAATTGTCCAAGCATATCCTAGTACAAAAGCACCACAGGCATATGTCCTAAGGTCCAAGCTATTGGTGTCTAGCCTTATTGTTTGTTCTTTGCCAATTCTTGGCTTTTCTTTTCTTTTTCTTTCTTACTTTGATCCATTCTCAAAGGATGTTCATTAACACAAGGCTGTATAGTAGTAACTTAATTCACACTTCAAGGAACATTTTATTATACAGCTTTTATTATTGAGGTAATCATTAAATCAAACAAGTACAACCACTGAATTTCATTTTAATTCCTACAACATTGGATAATCAATTTCTATGTCAAACATTTTTTTTATTCATGCAGACGGGAACAAAACAGAATTTAAGCAAATGATTAATAACAAGCACAATGCAGATCACTTGTAAGAAAACTACTTAGAATATGAAGGTGCAAAACATAAAGCATTTGGAGGCATATCATGTTTCAGGTATGCATCATCCTTATTTAATTGAAAAACATGAAAGAAACTCCACCACCTCCTAATTGTCGTGCTCCTTGCTCCTGCTTGATTCTCCTTTCTTCTTCCTCTTCTTGGTTGCATCTTGAGGTTCTTCAACAGGGAACCTTCGATCACAAATATGGTATATCAGACCTGAGAGTCCAGCTTCCTCCAACCCATGCTGTATGTGTGCTGCATGCTGCTTATTTCTTACTCTCTGATGGTCTACCAACTCTTGGCATTCCTCAAATGGCTTGATCTATGTGGGTTCAATGCTGGCATGCTGTGGACTACTGATGAGCGGATAATTTATACGCTTTTTGGCATTGTTTTTAGGTAGTTTTTAGTAAGTTCAAGCTACTTTTAGGGATGTTTTCATTAGTTTTTATGTTAAATTCACATTTCTGGACTTTACTATGAGTTTGTGTGTTTTTCTGTGATTTCAGGTAAATTCTGGCTGAAATTGAGGGACTTGAGCAAAACTCTGAAAAAGGCTGACAAAAGGACTGCTGATGCTGTTGGAATCTGACCTTCCTGCACTCGAAATGGATTTTCTGGAGCTACAGAACTCCAATTGGCACGCTCTCAACGGCGTTGGAAAGTAGACATCCAGAGCTTTCCAGCAATATATAATAGTCCATGCTTTATTCGGAAATTGACGACGTAACTTGGCGTTGAACGCCAAGTACATGCTGCTGTCTGGAGTTAAACGCCAGAAAAACGTCATGATCCGGAGTTGAACGCCCAAAACACGTCATAACTTGGAGTTCAACTCCAAAAAAAGCCTCAGCTCGTGGATAGATCAAGCTCAGCCCAAGCATACACCAAGTGGGCCCCGGAAGTGGATTTATGCATCAATTACTTACTCATGTAAACCCTAGTAGCTAGTCTAGTATAAATAGGATAAGTTACTATTGTATTAGACATCTTTTGACAGTTTAATCTCTTGACTGTTTAGCCTTTGATTATTCGGTCTCTTGATCACTCAAGGGGGCTGGCCATTCGGCCATGCCTGAACCTTTTACTTATGTATTTCCAACAGTGGAGTTTCTGCACACCATAGATTAAGGGTGTGGAGCTCTGCTGTACCTCAAGTTTCAATACAATCACTATTACTTTTTATTCAATTCTCTTTTATTCTTATTCCAAGATATACGTTACACTTAACTTGATGAATGTGATGATCCGTGACACTCATCATCATTCTCACCTATGAACGCGCGTGACTGATAACCACTTCCGTTCTACTCTAGGCCGGGTGCATATCTCTTAGATTCCCCAACAGAATCTTCGTGGTATAAGCTAGATAGATGGCGGCATTCATGAGGATCCGGAAATTCTAAACCTTGTCTATGGTATTCCGAGTAGGATTCTATGATTGAATGACTGTGACGAGCTTCAAACTCCTGAAGGCTGGGCGTGATGACAAGCGCAAAAGAATCAAGGGATTCTATTCCAACCTGATTGAGAACCGACAGATGATTAGCCGTGCTGTGACAGAGCATAGGAACGTTTTCACTGAGAGGATGGGATGTAGCCATTGACAACGGTGATGCCCTACATACAGCTTGCCATGGAAAGGAGTAGGAAGGATTGGATGACTGTAATAGGAAAGTAGAGATTCAAGAGGAGTACAGCATCTCCATACACTTATCTGAAATTCCCACTATTAATTTACATAAGTATTTCTATCCCTTTTATTTTCTTTTTATTATTAATTTTCGAAACCCAAAACTATTTAATCTGCCTAACTGAGATTTACAAGGTGACCATAGCTTGCTTCATACCAACAATCTCTGTGGGATCGACCCTTACTCACGTAAGGTATTACTTGGACGACCCAGTACACTTGCTGGTTAGTTGAACGGAGTTGTGTCCACACATAAGTGCCATAATAATGATTCCATACAACAACAAAAAATACTACATTGATGTGATCACAATTTCGTCCACCAAGTTTTTGGCGCCGTTGCCGGGGATTGTTCGAGTGTGGACAACTGACGGTTCATCTTGTTGCTCAGATTAGGTAATTTTCTTTTCAAAAACTTTTTCAAAAATTTTTCTTTTCTTTTTCGTTTTTCCAAAAATGTTTTTCGAAAAAATTAAAATAAAAATACAAAAAAAATTAGAAAATCATAAAAATAAAAAATATTTTGTATTTCTTGTTTGAGTCTTGTGTTAATTTTTAAGTTTGGTGTCAATTGCATGCTTTTAAAATTTTTCTTGCATTTTTTTCGAAAATTTCATGCATTCATAGTGTTCTTCATGATCTTCAAGTTGTTCTTGACAAGTCTTCTTGTTTGATCTTGATGATTTCTTGTTTTGTGTTGTTTGTTGTTTTTCATGTGTATTTTTTGTTTGTTAGAGTCCATGCATTAAAGATTTCTAAGTTTGGTGTCTTGCATGTTTTCTTTGCATCAAAAAAATTTTCAAAAATTATATTCTTGATGTTCATCATGATCTTCAAAGTGTTCTTGGTGTTCATCTTGACATTCACAGTGTTCTTGCATGCATCTTGTGTCTTGATCCAAAATTTTCATGTTTTGGGTCATTTTTGTGTTTTTCTTTAAAAATTCAAAAATAAAAAAAATTATCTTTTCCTTATTTCTCTCCAAATTTTCGAAATTTTGGGTTGACTTGGTCAAAAATTTTTAAAAATTAGTTGTTTCTTACAAGTCAAGTCAAAATTTCAATTTTAAAAATCTTATCTTTTCAAAATCTTTTTCAAAAATCACATCTTTTTCAATTTTTTTTAATTTTCAAAAATTTCAAAATATTTTTCAAAATATTTTTCTTATCTTTATATCATATTTTCGAAAATTAGCTAACAATTAATGTGATTGGTTCAAAAATTTGAAGTTTGTTACTTTCAATCTTTAAGTTCTAGAATCTTATCTTGCAGTTTCCTGTTAGTTAAGTAATTTTTAAAATTAAATCTTTTTCAAAATATCTTTTTCAAATATATCTTTTTATCTTTTATCTTATCTTTTTCAAAAACTTGATCTTTTTCAAAAATTTGATTTCAAAATATCTTATCTAAACTCCTATTTTCTTATCTTTTTAAATTTTGATTTTAATATCTTTTTCAACTAACTTTTTGACTTTTTGTTTGTTTCTTATCTTTTTCAAAACCACTTAACTACTCTTCCCTCTCTAATTTTCGAAAATATCTCATCCTTTTTCAAAATTTCTTTTTAATTAATTAATTGTTTTAAATTTTAATTTTAATCATATCTTATCTTTAATTTTCGAAAAATACTAACCCCTTTTTCAAATTATTTTCGAAATTTCCCCTCTCTTTTCTTCTTCTATTTAATTAATTAATTACTAACACTTCTCTTCACCTCTCTTCATCTAAAAATCCGAACTTATTATATCTTTTGTGTTTGGATTCTCCTACCCCTTTCTCCTTCTACTAACATAAAGGAATCTCTATACTGTGACATAGAGGATTCCTTTTTCTTTTCTTGTTTTCTTCTCTTTCATATGAGCAGGAATAGGGAAAAAGGCACTCTTGTTGAGATTGATCCAGAACCTGAAAGGACTCTGAAGAGAAAATTAAGAGAAGCTAAATTAAATTATTCTAAAGGTGACCGTTCAGAAATTTTCGAACAAGAGAAGGAGATGGCAGCCGAAAATAATAATAATGCAAGGAGAATGCTTGGTGACTTCACAAAGCCAACGTCCAAGTTTGATGGAAGAAGCATCTCCATTCCTGCCATTGGAGCCAATAACTTTGAGCTGAAACCTCAGCTAGTTGCTTTAATGCAACAAAATTGCAAGTTTTATGGACTTCCATCTGAAGATCCTTATCAGTTCTTAACTGAGTTCTTGCAGATCTGTGAGACTGTAAAGACGAATGGAGTTGATCCTGAAGTCTACAGACTCATGCTTTTCCCTTTTGCTGTAAGAGACAGAGCTAGAATATGGTTGGATTCACAACCTAAGGATAGCCTGGACTCCTGGGATAAGCTGGTCACAGCCTTCTTGGATAAATTCTTTCCTCCTCAAAAGCTGAGCAAGCTGAGAGTGGATGTTCAAACCTTCAAACAAAAAGATGGTGAATCCCTCTATGAAGCTTGGGAAAGATACAAGCAGCTGACCAAAAGGTGTCCATCTGACATGTTTTCAGAATGGACCATATTAGATATATTCTATTATGGTCTCTCTGAATTTTCGAAAATGTCACTAGACCATTCTGCAGGTGGATCTATTCACCTGAAGAAAACGCTTGAAGAGGCTCAAGAACTCATTGACATGGTTGCAAACAACCAATTCATGTACACCTCTGAGAGGAATTCCGTGAATAATGGGATACCTCAGAAGAAAGGAGTTCTTGAAATAGATGCTCTGAATGCCATATTGGCTCAGAACAAGTGTTGACTCAACAGGTCAACATGATCTCTCAAAATCTGAATGGATGGCAACATGCATCCAACAGTACTAGAGAGGCAGCTTCTGAAGAAGCTTATGATCCTGAGAACCCTGCCATGGCAGAGGTTAATTACATGGGTGAACCTTATGGAAACACCTATAACTCATCATGGAGAAATCATCCAAATTTCTCATGGAAGGATCAACAAAAGCCTCAACAAGGTTTTAACAATGGTGGACGCAATAGGCTGAGCAATAGTAAGCCATATCCATCATCTTCTCAGCAACAGACAGAGAATTCTGAACAAAACACTTCTAATTTAGCCAATATAGTCTCTGATCTGTCAAAGGCCACTTTCAGTTTCATGAATGAAACAAGATCCTCCATTAGAAATCTGGAGGCACAAGTGGGCCAGCTGAGTAAGAAAGTTATTGAAACTCCTCCCAGTATTCTCCCAAGCAGTACAGAAGAAAATCCAAAAGGAGAGTGCAAGGCCATTGATGTGATCAATATGGCCGAATGCACAAGGGAGGAGGAGGACGAAAATCCTAGTGAGGAAGACCTCCTGGGACGTCCCTCAAGCAAGAAGGAGTTTCCTATTAAGGATCTAAAGGAATCTGAGGCTCATATAGAGACCATAGAGATTCCATTAAGTCTCCTTCTGCCATTCATGAGCTCTGAAGACTATTCATCCTCTGAAGAGGATGAAGATGTGACTGGAGAGCAAGTTGCTCAATATTTAGGGGCTATCATGAAGCTGAATGCCAAGTTGTTTGGTAATGAGACTTGGGAAAGTGAACCTCCCTTGCTCATTAGTGAACTAGATACTTGGATTCAGAAAACTCTACCTCAAAAGAAACAAGATCCTGGCAAGTTCCGAATACCTTGTACCATAGGCACCATGACCTTTGAAAAAGCTCTATGTGATCTGGGGTCAGGGATAAATCTTATGCCACTCTCTATAATGGAGAAGCTGGGGATCATTGAGGTACAACCTGCCTTGTTCTCATTACAATTGGCAGACAAGTCCTTGAGACAAGCTTATGGAATAGTAGAGGACGTGTTGGTAAAGGTTGAAGGCCTTTACATCCCTGCTGATTTCATAATCTTAGACACTAAGAATGAAGAGGATGATTGCATCATCCTTGGAAGACCTTTCCTAGCCGATGTCAACAAAGGTGAATTAGTCCTTCAATTGAATGGGGACTACCTTGTGTTTAAGGCACATGGCCATCCCTCTGTGACAAAAGAGAGTAAGCATGAAGAGCTTCACTCAGTTCAGAGTCAAGAAGAGCCCACACAGTCAAACTCTAAGTTTGGTGTTGTGAGGCCACAACCAAACTCTAAGTTTGGTGTTAAGACCCCATATCCAAACTCTAAGTTTGGTGTTGGGACTACACAAACATTGACCTGATCACCTTGTGGCTCCATGAGAGCCACTGTCAAGCTAATGACATTAAAGAAGCGCTTGTTGGGAGGCAACCCAATTTTATTTATCTAATTTTTATTTTATTTTGTTTTATTGTTATTTTGTGTTTTATTAGGTACATGATCATGAGGAGTCACAAAAAAATCAAAAAAAATTAAAAACAGAGTCAAAAACAGAAGAAAAAAATTTTCACACCCTGGAGGACGCACAGGCTGGCGTTCAACGCCAGTAAGATGCATCTGGCCGGCGTTCAATGCCAGAACAGAGCACCATTCTGGCGCTCAACGCCAGAAACAAGCAACATTCTGGCGCTCAACGCCAGGAATGTGCCCAAAGAAGAAAAGCTGGCGCTGAACGCCAGCAACAAGCATGAAACTGGCGTTCAACGCCAGAAACATGCTTTACATGGGCGTTGAACGCCCAAAACGTGCACCAATGGGCGTTTAAACGCCAGAATGGTGTGCCAAGGCATTTTACATGCCTATTTGGTGCAGGGATGGAATTCCTTGACACCTCAGGATCCTGTGGACCCCACAGGATCATCTCAGGATCTGTGGACCCCACAGGATCCCCACCTACTATATTCCCACCTTACCTCCTAATCCTATTTTTGTGATTTGAATTCCCCATGTCACACTTCCCAACACTCCTCACTAATCACCTCAATTCCTCTTCCCAATTACCCCTTCACCACTCACATCAATCCACTCTTCCCCATAAACCCCACCTACCTTCATAAAATTCAAAATCAATTTCCCACCCATTCCCACCCAAAATGGCCGAACATACACCCTCCCCTCCCCCTATAAATACCCTTCCATTCTACTTCATTTTCACACAACACAAACCCATCTTCTCCCACTTAGCCGAACCTACCTCTCTCCCTCTCTACCCTCTTTTCTTCTTCTTCTTCTTCTCTTCTTTTCTTTCTTGCTCGAGGGCGAGCAAGATTTTAAGTTTGGTGTGATAAAAAGCATAAGCTTTTTGTTTTTTTTTTCATTAATGGCACCTAAGGCCGGAATATCCTCTAGAAAAGGGAAAGGGAAGACAAAAGCTTCCACCTCCGAGTCATGGGAGATGGAAAGATTCATCTCCAAGAGCCATCAAGACCACTTCTATGATGTTGTGGCAAAGAAGAAGGTGATCCCCGAGGTCCCTTTCAAGCTCAAAAAGAATGAGTATCCGGAAATCCGACATGAAATCCAAAGAAGAGGTTGGGAAGTCCTAACCAACCCCCATGCAACAAAGTCGGAATATTGATGGTTCAAGAGTTCTATGCCAATGCATGGATCACTAGGAACCATGATCAAAGTATGAATCCGAATCCAAAGAACTATCTCACAATGGTTCGGGGGAAATACTTAGATTTTAGTCAGGAAAATGTGAGGTTGGCGTTTCACTTGCCCATGATGCAAGGAGATGAATGCCCCTACACTAGAAGGGTCAACTTTAATCAAAGGTTGGACCAAGTCCTTATGGACATATGTGTGGAAGGAGCTCAGTGGAGAATAGATTCCAAAGGCAAGCCAGTTCAACTAAGAAGACTGGATCTCAAGCCTGTGGCTAGAGGATGGTTGGAGTTCATTCAACGCTCTATCATTCCTACTAGCAACCAATCTGAAGTTACTGTGGATCGGGCCATCATGATCCATAGCATCATGATTGGAGAGGAAGTAGAAGTTCATGAGGTCATCTCCAATGAACTCTACAAAATAGCCGACAAGTCCTCCACCATGGCACGGCTAGCTTTTCCTCACCTTATTTGCCATCTATGTTACTCAGCTGGAGTTATCATAGAAGGAGATACCTCCATTGAAGAGGATAAGCCCATCACCAAGAAGAGGATGGAGCAAGCAAGAGAGACCATGCACGGTTCTCAAGAGATGCATGAGGAAGCTCATCATCAAGAAATCCCTGAGATGCCTCAAGGGATGCACTTTCCTCCCAACAACTATTGGGAGCAACTCAACACCTCCTTAGAAGATTTGAGCCACAATGTGGAACAATTAAGGGTGGAACATCATGAGCACTCCATCATTCTCCAAGAAATAAGAGAAGACCAAAGAGCAATGAGGGAGGAGCAACAAAGGCAAGGAAGGGACATAGAAGAGTTTAAGGACATTGTTGGTCCTTCAAGAAGAAGACGCCACTAAAGGTGGATTCATTCCTTGTTCTTTATTTCTTTCTGTTTTCGGTTTTTAATATTGTGTTTATCTATGTTTTGTGTCTCTACTTCATGATCATTAGTATGTAACCATGCCTTAAAGCTATGAATAAAATCCATTAATCCTTCACCTCTCTTAAATGAAAAATGTTTTAATTCAAAAGAACAAGAAGTACATGAATTTCGAATTTATCATTGAATTTAATTTAATTATATTGATGTGGTGACAATACTTTTTGTTTTCTGAATGAATGATTGAACAGTGCATATGTCTTTTGATATTGTTGTTTATGAGTGTTAAAATTGTTGGCTCTTGAAAGAATGATGAACAAAGAGAAATGTTATTGATGATCTGAAAAATCATGAAATTGATTCTTGAAGCAAGAAAAAGCAGTGAAAAAGCAAAAGCTTACAAAAAAAAGGCGAAAAAAAAAGAGAAAAGAAAAAGCAAGCAGAAAAAGCCAATAGCCCTTAAAACCAAAAGGCAAGGGTAAAAAGGATCCAAGGCTTTGAGCATCAATGGATAGGAGGGCCCAAGGAAATTAAATCCAGGCCTAAGCGGCTAAATCAAGCTGTCCCTAACCATGTGCTTGTGTCATGAAGGTCCAAGTGAAAAGCTTGAGACTGAGTGGTTAAAGTCGTGATCCAAGGAAAAAGAGTGTGCTTAAGAGCTCTGGACACCACTAACTGGGGACTTTAGCAAAGCTAAGTCACAATCTGAAAAGGTTCACCCAATTATGTGTCTGTGGCATTTATGTATCCGGTGGTAATACTGGAAAACAAAGTGCTTAGGGCCACGGCCAAGACTCATAAGTAGCTGTGTTCAAGAATCAACATGCTTAACTAGGAAAGTCAATAACACTATCCAAAATTCTAAGTTCCCAGAGACGCCAATCACTCTGAACTTCAAAGGAAAAAGTGAGATGCCAAAACTATTCAGAAGCAAAAAGCTACAAGTCCCGCTCATCTAATTATAATTAATATTCATTGATGTTCTGGAATTTATAGTATATTCTCTTCTTTTTATCCTAATTGATTTTCAGTTGCTTGGGGACAAGCAACAATTTAAGTTTGGTGTTGTGATGAACGGATAATTTATACGCTTTTTGGCATTGTTTTTAGGTAGTTTTTAGTAAGTTCAAGCTACTTTTAGGGATGTTTTCATTAGTTTTTATGTTAAATTCACATTTCTGGACTTTACTATGAGTTTGTGTGTTTTTCTATGATTTCAGGTAAATTCTGGCTGAAATTGAGGGACTTGAGCAAAACTCTGAAAAAGGCTGACAAAAGGACTGCTGATGCTGTTGGAATCTGATCTCCCTGCACTCGAAATGGATTTTCTGGAGCTATAGAACTCCAATTGGCACGTTCTCAACAGCGTTGGAAAGTAGACATCCAGAGATTTCTAGCAATATATAATAGTCCATGCTTTATTCGGAAATTGACGACGTAACTTGGCGTTGAACGCCAAGTACATGCTGCTGTCTGGAGTTAAACGCCAGAAAAACGTCATGATCCGGAGTTGAACGCCCAAAACACGTCATAACTTGGAGTTCAACTCCAAGAAAAGCCTCAGCTCGTGGATAGATCAAGCTCAGCCCAAGCATACACCAAGTGGGCCCCGGAAGTGGATTTATGCATCAATTACTTACTCATGTAAACCCTAGTAGCTAGTCTAGTATAAATAGGATAAGTTACTATTGTATTAGACATCTTTTGACAGTTTAATCTCTTGACTGTTTAGCCTTTGATTATTCGGTCTCTTGATCACTCAAGGGGGCTGGCCATTCGGCCATGCCTGAACCGTTTACTTATGTATTTCCAACAGTGGAGTTTCTGCACACCATAGATTAAGGGTGTGGAGCTCTGCTGTACCTCAAGTTTCAATACAATCACTATTACTTTTTATTCAATTCTCTTTTATTCTTATTCCAAGATATACGTTACACTTAACTTGATGAATGTGATGATCCGTGACACTCATCATCATTCTCACCTATGAACGCGCGTGACTGACAACCACTTCCGTTCTACTCTAGGCCGGGCGCATATCTCTTAGATTCCTCAACAGAATCTTCGTGGTATAAGCTAGATAGATGGCGGCATTCATGAGGATCCGGAAAGTCTAAACCTTGTCTATGGTATTCCGAGTAGGATTCTGTGATTGAATGACTGTGACGAGCTTCAAACTCCTGAAGGCTGGGCGTGATGACAAGCGCAAAAGAATCAAGGGATTCTATTCCAACCTGATTGAGAACCGACAGATGATTAGCCGTGCTGTGACAGAGCATAGGAACGTTTTCACTGAGAGGATGGGATGTATCCATTGACAACGGTGATGCCCTACATACAGCTTGCCATGGAAAGGAGTAGGAAGGATTGGATGACTGTAATAGGAAAGTAGAGATTCAAGAGGAGTACAGCATCTCCATACACTTATCTGAAATTCCCACTATTAATTTACATAAGTATTTCTATCCCTTTTATTTTCTTTTTATTATTAATTTTTGAAACCCAAAACTATTTAATCTGCCTAACTGAGATTTACAAGGTGACCATAGCTTGCTTCATACCAACAATCTCTGTGGGATCGACCCTTACTCACGTAAGGTATTACTTGGACGACCCAGTACACTTGCTGGTTAGTTGAACGGAGTTGTGTCCACACATAAGTGCCATAATAATGATTCCATACAACAACAAAAAATACTACATTGATGTGATCACAATTTCGTCCACCAACTACATAACCCAAATTTGATTGGGTATCTATATCATACTCCATTCTATCCACGTGCCTATGCTCCCCAATGGTATGATATATGTTCTTCCACTGATACAGATTTTGAGTGTATTCCCCATACTTGGTTTGTTGCAAAGACAATCTATTATATGATTCTCGAAAGTCTACTGATTGTTCCTTTCGCCCATTAAGAATTCTTGCTTGGAATTCTTTTTGTTAAGCCATCATTTGTTGCTGCCAGTTCTCATGTTGCTCCATCATTTGTCGCTGCCAGTTCTCTCGTTGCTCTCGATCCCTCAAATACTGCTCCTGATGCCTCAGGTATTGTTCTTGTTGTTGCTCCTGTGCTTTCATGAACTGCTAAGACATTTCTTCAATGGCTCTCTACATTTGGCTCAAATCCAGTGCACTAGACGCTTGCTCTCCCTCCACTTGTGGTGTTCTTCTTCTTCCTTGGGATCTTCTTTCCTCTTGATTATCATCATCAGTAGCACCTTCCATGCTTCGCCTTGTGATTCCCCTGCCTCCTTTTACCTTCTCTGTACCTTTATCCTCAAAAAGTATCCCAGCCTTGTTGCACAGCCTCAGAATAGTGCTTGGGTGTCCAAGCCTACTTGATTTTCCTGTATATTCAGCCATCTCCTGAATGTTGTCTACTATGAGCTATGAGAGGTTCATTTCTCCTCCCTTTAAGATGCGATATGTCAGGATGGCTCGCTTGATTGTGACTTCTAAGGTGTTTACAGTAGGGAGTATAAATCTCCTTACTATCTCATACCACCTTTGGCTTCAGGTATGGGATCTATTCTTTTCAAGTGGCTTGGAGATCCCTCTGAGTCTCTTTCCCAGTCTCTGCCTTCAAAGCATAACCCATTAATATCTCATCAGGGTCATTCTCACCCTGCAATCTTTTCTCAAAGCTAAGCTCTCCATAGGTTATTACTATCAATTGTAGGACCCTCATGACTAATGATGGATTAAAATCTACCTCAATACCCCTGACATAGCTCTTATAAGGGGGGCTATCCTTACTTGTTGATGAGCGGATAATTTATACACTTTTTGGCATTGTTTTTAGATAGTTTTTAGTATAATCTAGCTATTTTTAGGGATGTTTTCATTAGTTTTTATGCTAAATTCATATTTCTAGACTTTACTATGAGTTTGTGTGTTTTTCTGTGATTTCAGATAATTTCTGGTTGAAATTGAGGGACCTGAGCAAAACTCTGATAAAAGGCTGACAAAGGACTACTGATGCTGTTGGATTCTGACCTCCCTACACTCGAAATGGATTTTCTGGAGCTCTAGACTCTAAATGGCACGCTCTCAAAAGCATTGGAAAGTAGACATCCACAGCTTTCCAGCAATATATAATACTCCATACTTTATTCGAGATTAGACGATGTAAACTGGTGCTCAACGCCAGTTCCATGTTGCATTCTGAAGTCAAACGCCAGAAACACGTCACAAACCAGAGTTGAACGCCAAAAACACGTTACAACTTAGCATTCAACTCCAAAAGAAGCCTCTGCACGTGTAAAGCTCATGCTCAGCCCAAGCACACACCAAGTGGGCCCCGAAAGTGGATTTCTGCATCAATTACTTACTTCTGTAAACTCTAGTAGCTAGTCTAGTATAATAGGACATTTTACTATTGTATTAGACGTCTTTTGACCACGATACATCTTTGGTCTTGGTTTTATTTCATTATTCATCTTAGGAGACTATTGATCACATTTTGGGGGCTGGCCATTCAGCCATGCCTGAACCTTCATCACTTATGTATTTTCAACGGTGGAGTTTCTACACACCATAGATTAAGGGTGTGGAGCTCTGTTGTACCTCGAGTTTTAATGCAATTAATACTATCTTTTATTCAAATTCAATCTTATTCCTATTCTAAGATACCATTCGTACTTTAATCTGATGGATGAGATGATCTGTGACACTCATCATCATCCGTCCCTATGAACGCGTGCCTGATAACCATTTCCGTTCTACAAGCAAAAGCTAGAGTGTGTATCTCTTGGATTCCTGATGCACGACCCATGGTGGCCCTCACCTGACAATCGATCCTTCCATTCCGTGAGATCAGAGTCTTCGTGGTATAAGCTAGAATTGATGGCGGCATTCATGAGAATCCAAAAGTCTAAACCTTGTCTGTGGTATTCCGAGTAGGATTTCGGGATTGAATGACTGTGACGAGCTTCAAACTCACGATTGTTGGGTGTGATGACAAATGCAAAAGAATCAAGGGATTCTATTCCGACATGATCGAGAACCGACAGATGATTAGCCGTGCCGTGACAGAGCATTTGGACCTTTTTCACTGAGAGGATGGGATGTAGCCATTGACAACGGTGATGCCCTACATACAGCTTGCCATGGAAAGAAGTAAGAAGGATTGGATGAAGGCAGTAGAAAAGCAGAGATTCAGAAGGAGCACAGCATCTTCATATGCCTATCTGAAATTCCCACCAATGATTTACATAAGTATTTCTATCTTTACTTTCAGTTTATTTATTATTATTATTTGAAAACTCCATAACCATTTATTATCCGCCTGACTGAGATTTACAAGATGACCATAGCTTGCTTCATACCAACAATCTCTGTGGGATTGACCCTTACTCACGTAAGGTTTATTACTTGGACGACCCAGTACACTTGCTGGTTAGTTGAGCGAAGTTGTGAAATTATGTTAGATCATGGTATTGAGCACCAAGTTTTTAGGTCCATTACCAGGGAGTCAATTTTGAACAACAATTTAAGTATGAATCACAATTTCGTCCACCACTTGTCTTCACAGCATTTGCGTAGAATTCTCTTATTATGACTGCACTGACGTCTGTGAGAGGCTCACACAAAAGTTCCCATCTCCTCTCTGTGGTGATTTTTCTCATGATAGGATACTCTCCTTTACGTAGTCTAAAGCTCATTTCTGGAATGCATGCTTTGATTCCATGAGTCCATGATACCTTGATTCATGAAACTGAGACTTAAATCTCTTTGTATCATAGGTTGATGGTTCAGCTATTATTGGTTCTTTTCCTTTCATTCTTCTAGAACTTGAGGAAGCCATATATTAAGAAGGAAAGAAAGAAGAAGAAATGATAGGCTTCGGTTATGGCACGGTTGTGAGGGAAGGAATGAGGGGTAAGGTATTGTGTGGTGTCTTTGGGTGAGAGAAGAACAATGTAGGTCTTGTGGAGGATTTATGTGAAAGAAGCAAGGTGTGTGGCTTAAGGAATGTTGCTGCCAATTTATAGAAGGGGAGGTATTGTTGGAGGGAAGCATTGGCTTGGTTATTTGGCAATGAAGGGTGAAGATTGAGCAAAATATTGTTGTGGATCCATGAAGTGGATGGTGTGCATGTGGAGATGGTTGAAGACAAGGATTGCTTCTCCATTGGGTGCATGTGGTTCGGCCTCCAAAGTGCTAGACCATGCAGATTTTGTTCTCAAGAGAGCACACTTTCCTAGGCGCATGTGATTCCCTTTTTCATATTGTGATTACCGAGCATGCCCCTTTTGTCCTTTTCTTCCTATTTCATCATTCCTATCATGTGAACCAACAAATAGTGAGCTTAAACTTTCAAATGTCATACGGTGGTGGTGTATTATATATATATATATATATATATATATATATATATATATATATATATATATATATAAAGAAAATATTGCTATGTGTTCCTTATATGTGACTAACCAACCATGCCTCTTAGAGATTAAACAAAATTTTGGTGAACACCAAACTTGTTTTCTTCTAAGTGACTTATATGAAATCTAATGAATATCTATTAGTATATTCATTATAAGGAACACTTTATTTGTTACCATGCTATCATAAACTCATAAAATGATGCAATGTATGGTTTATCTATTCATGAATTTGAGCCTTTGAGTGAAAAAAATTGACTTTCTTGGAATTCATAGTATATACAGACACCAAACTTAATGTTTGGCTATATACTTAAATAGAAGGAAGGAGTATATATCCTAAAATGGTTCTATGATCGATCATGCTTGAAAAACTATTTTGAAGTGCCTTTAGGCACACCAAACTTAGGAGTCCAAAATATGCTCTAAAATGATATGTGCAATTATTAAATCCACTCAAGAGAGCTCAAATTCATGCTAGAAAAATCATTAGTTATTGAAATTAAAATAACAGCAAGAACATTAAATCATGGGCTGCTGATGACAAGTCATCTTAGCCTAGTTTCACTAGTCTTTTTCTTTTGTTTTCACTTGAATTATGCACTTTCTTGAGGTCTAAGCAAGCCAATTTGGGTAGATTTTCATGCTTCCTTTGATTGAATTAACCATAGATGAATGCAATTTCATGAGGTTTTATGCTATATTTGATACATATTGTGAAAGAATGAATATCTCATGATTTTAAGCATAGCTTTGATGTGTTTGGTTGATTAATGATAGGTGAAGAAAGCTTGGAGAAAGGTTGAAGCAAGAAGGAATGGCTAGGAGTAAAAAGAGGACAATGGAATAAGTAAAATTGAACCAGGAAGCAAAAAGCTAGACCTAAAGTTAGCCTCAAACTTTTGCACAAACTTTTGGGTGAAAAGTTAGCGCCAACGTTAGACCCCTAACTTTTGGGCTAACGTTGGCACATGGGAAATACAAAGGGGGAGCAAAAGTTTGCGCCAACGTTAGACCCCTAACTTTTGGGCTAACGTTGGCGCCATAAGTGCACAAGGTAAAGCCAACGTTGGAGCAAAAGTTAGACCCCTAACTTTGGCACCAACGTTGGTATCAGCAGATTATGGTAGCTGATATGAAAAGTTGGAGCAAAAGTTAGACCCCTAACTTTTGCTCAAACTTTTACTCCAACTTTTGCAAAACTCCAACCCAGTTCAATTGGTTCACTTTGGTTCCTCTCCAAACTCCAAGAGCAATCAATCAAGGCCTCTTTCAACCCAATTCCACCAAGAGCAAAGGCCCAACTCAAGGCTTGAAGATCATTTGAAGAAAGTGTATAAATAGGATAGAATTCAAGTTATTCGGGGAGCTCTTCTTTTTAGTTTTCCTTTTAGTTTTGCTTAGTAGTTTTCAGAGAGCTTTTGGTATTGAGTGATCTTTAATTTCTTAGTTTCGGGGAAGGAGAATTCCATTCTCTTCCTCTTAGTTTTATTGTTTTCAATTTCAATTACTTTGTCTTGGATCTTGGGTTGGAGAATTGAAGAAATTCTGCTTCAATCTCATCATTGGATCTCTCTACTTTATTTACTGCAAAATTGAGTTTAAATTTCTGTTAATCGCTCTTCATCTACTTTCTTTGCAATTTACAATTTCTTTGCAAGTGTTCTTGTTGGATCTAGGAAGGCATTGAGATCTAGACTCAGTTATCTAGTCTCTTGGGCCCTGAGATCTGAATTTCCAATTTCCAATTCTCTGTTTATTGCTTTTCATGTTCATTTACTCTTCTGCTTCAGATCCGATTCAATCCCAATCCCCTTTTACTCTTCTGTTTGATGCAATTTACTTTGCCTTGTTTAATTTCTGCAAATCCAATTCCCAATTCCCTTTACAATTCAAGTCATTTACATTTCTTGCAATTTAAGATTCCGCAATTTACATTACTTGTTCTTTAAGATTTAACAATTTAATTCTTGCTCTCTTTAATTTCATGCAATTCACACAGTCCTTTTACTTTCAATGCAATTTAAATTCTGCAAATCACAAATCACTCAACCAAATCTTGATTCGCTTGACTAAATCAACCACTAAACTAAAATTGCTCAATCCTTCAATCCCTGTGGGATCGACCTCACTCCCGTGAGTTTTTATTACTTGATGCGACCCGGTGCACTTGCCGGTGAGTTTTGTGTTGGATCGTTTTCCACACATCAGCTGCCTCCCATGGAGCACTCTTTTATTATCACTAGCTTGACATTGGTCCCTTATTAGGGTGGTTGATGATTGTGGTGCCTCAATTTGTCTCTTCTCACTATGAGCTTCCTTTCAGTGCCTTGATTTTTAATCTCTGTATGCTCTAGTGAGAGTATCCTGTTGATAGTGTAGTAATCATCAGCTTGTTGATCTGTCCCCAACTGTTGGTAAATCAGCTGTAATTTATTCCCCTTTGAGAATTCTTCAGTTGGTATCTTCTTATTCTTCCACCCTTTTAGAACTTTTTTCTTACTCCTCTTTCCTTTCTTCACTTGTCCTGCTTTTTCTGCAGCAAGTTTTATGTTAGGGACCTCCTTCTCAATTATCACCTCTTCAATCCCTTCTTGCCTTTTCTTATGTTCCTTACCCTCTTTTTCTTCTCCACTCTTCATGCAGCTTTTCTCTTCATCGGTATGTTGTGCTTCTTGAAAGACATTCAAAGTGATTCTCTCATCATGTACCCTTAAGGTCATTTCTCCTTGTTCAACATCGATGATGGCCCTTGCTGTGGCCAGGAAGGGTCTTCTCAGTATGATGGAGTCACCTCCTTCCTCATTTAGATCCAAGATCACAAAGTCTGCAGGGAATATGAATTTATCTACCTTGATCAAGAGGTTTTCAATAACTCCTTTGGGAAGTACTAGTGATTTATCCACAAGCTCTAATGACATATGTGTAGGCTTTACTTTCTCTATACATAGCCTTCTCATCATAGAATAGGGCATTAGATTGATGCTTGCTCTTAAATCGCACAGGGCCTTATCAATGGATATATTTCCCATGGTACAAGGCAGAAAGAAACTCCCTAGATCTTTGAGCTTTGGTGGGAGGCCTTCTAGGATTAATGCATTGCATTCTTGAGTTAGCATGACTATTTCTTTTTCATCCCAGCTCATCTTCTTGTTGATGAGCTCTTTGAGGAATTTTGCATATAGAGGCATCTGCTCCAATGCTTCAGTAAGTGGGATATTAATCTCTAGCTTCTTGAACACCTCTAAGAACTTAGGGAATTATTGGTCTTTGATCTCCTTGTTAATCCTTTGAGGGTATCGCAAAGGAGGGGTATAAGTCATCACTAATTTTCTCTATTCTTGTGATGGCTCCTCCATGATTTGCTTCCCCTTCTTTGAAGTTTGAGGTTCTTCTTTTTCCTTGAGCCTTTCTTGGTTCTTTTCTTCAATTGTCACTTGCTCTTTACTGCTGGTCTTGTTATCCTCTGTTGGCTTCTTGGTGGCCTCTTTGTCATTCACCAAAGTTTTTTCACTCCTTAATTGGATTACCTTGCATTCTTCTTTAGAATTAGGAATGGTATCACTTGGGAGTGAACTGGTTGGTCTTTCAATTACTGCTTGCTTGGACAATTGACCAATTTGCCTTTCTAATTTTCTCATTGAGGCTTCATGGTTCTTGCTAGTTATCTCCTGATGCTTCATCATCTTTTCCAACAGTATCTCCAAGTTAGAGATCCTTTGAGACTCTAGGAGTGGTTGTGGTTGATTATAGGATGTGGTTGAGGGTGGATGATAGTTATTTTGGTTAGTGGATGAATTATTGGGTGGATAGTGGTTGGGTTGAGGTTGGTTGTTTTGTGATTTTCTGTACTGGTTTTGGGTAGTATTTTGATGGTTTTGGTGGTTTGTATTTCTAGGGTTATTTTGGTTTGAGTTTCTTTGCCATGATTGCTGGTTTTGATTGTCTCCCCATCTCAGGTTTGGGTGGTTTCTCTAGGAAGAGTTGTAAGTATCTCCATGAAAGTCATTTGATCCAGAACCTTGGTTGTGAACATATTGAACTTTTTCCTGTTGCTGATCTTCTTGGTTTTCTTTGCCCCCATGTGGCTGATGGTTGACTTGTATTCATTGCTGCAACTTGGAGGCCATCAATCCTCTTGGCCATCATCTCTATTTGCTGCTGTATTTGTTGGTGCATCACCTTCTTTTGAGCTAAAATAGTGTCCACACTTTCAAGCTCCAATACACCTTTCCTTTGAGCTGGTTGGCGTTCCTAATGAGCGGATAATTTATACGCTTTTTGGCATTGTTTTTAGGTAGTTTTTAGTATAATCTAGCTACTTTTAGGGATGTTTTCATTAGTTTATATGCTAAATTCACATTTTTGGACTTTACTATGAGTTTGTGTGTTTTTCTGTGATTTTAGGTAATTTCTGGCTGAAATTGAGGGACCTGAGCAAAACTCTGATAAAAGGCTGACAAAGGATTGCTGATGCTGTTGGATTCTGACCTCCCTGCACTCGAAATGAATTTTCTGGAGCTACAGAACTTCAAATGGCGCGCTCTTAACGATGTTAGAAAGTAGACATCCAGAGCTTTCCAGCAATATATAATAGTCTATACTTTATTCGAGATTAGACGATGTAAACTGGTGCTCAACGCCAGTTCCATGCTGCATTCTGGAGTCAAACGCCAGAAACACGTCACGAACCAGAGTTGAACGCCAAAAACATGTTACAACTTGGCGTTCAACTCCAAAAGAAGCCTCTGCACGTGTACAGCTCAAGCTCAGCCCAAGCACACACCAAGTGGGCCCCAAAAGTGGATTTCTGCATTAATTACTTACTTTTGTAAACACTAGTAGCTAGTCTAGTATAAATAGGACATTTTACTATTGTATTAGATATCTTTGGTCTCAGATTAATCCATTATTCATCTTAGGTGACTATTGATCACGTTTTGGGGGCTGGCCATTCGGCTATGCCTGAACCTTCATCACTTATGTATTTTCAACGGTGGAGTTTCTACACACCATAGATTAAGGGTGTGGAGCTCTGCTGTACCTCGAGTTTTAATGCAATTACTACTATTTTTTATTCAAATTCAATCTTATTCCTGTTCTAAGATACCATTCATACTTCAATCTGATGGATGAGATGATCTGTGACACTCATCATCATCCGTCCCTATGAATGCGTGCCTGACAACCACTTCCGTTCTACAAGCGAAAGCTAGAGTGTGTATCTCTTGGATTCCTGATGCACGACGCATGGTTGTCCTCGCCTGACAACCGAGCCTTCCATTCCATGAGATCAGAGTCTTTGTGGTATAAGCTAGAATTGATGGCGGCATTCATGAGAATCCGGAAAGTCTAAACCTTGTCTGTGGTATTCTGAGTAGGATTCTAGGATTGAATGACTGTGATGAGCTTCAAACTCGCGATTGTTGGGCGTGATGACAAACGCAAAAGAATCAAGGGATTCTATTCCGACAAGATCGAGAACCGACAGATGATTAGCCGTGCCGTGACAGAGCATTTGGACCGTTTTCACTGAGAGGATGGGATGTAGCCATTGACAACGGTGATGCCCTACATACAGCTTGCCATGGAAAGAAGTAAGAAAGATTGGAAAGCAGAGATTCAGAAGGAGCACAGCATCTTCATATGCCTATCTGAAATTCCCACCAATGATTTACATAAGTATTTCTATCTTTATTTTCAGTTTATTTATTATTATTATTCGAAAACTCCATAACCATTTATTATCCGCCTGACTGAGATTTACAAGATGACCATAGCTTGCTTCATACCAACAATCTCTGTGGGATCGACCCTTACTCACGTAATGTTTATTACTTGGACGACCCAGTACACTTACTGGTTAGTTGAGCGAAGTTGTGAAATTATGTTAGATTATGGTATTGAGCACCAAGTTTTTGGGGCCATTACCAGGGAATCAATTTTGAACAACAATTTAAGTATGAATGCAATTTCGTCCATCAAGTTTTTGACGCCGTTGCCGGGGATTGTTCGAGTTTGGACAACTGACGGTTCATCTTATTGCTCAGATTAGAGAATTTTCTTTTTTATTTTCTTTTCAAAAAGTTTTCAAAAATTATTTTTCAAAATTTTCCCCTTGTTTTCGAAAAATCCTTCAGAGTTTTTAAGAATGAATTCTAGAGTTTCAAAATGGTATGCTGAAGCTTGGCTGGCCATCAAGCTTTAGACTAACCTGGTATGATTCCTGGGATTTTGATTGAGGACTTTGAATTCATTACTTCCTTTTTCCTATATGTTTTTCGAAAAAAAAATAATAATAAAATCATAAAAATCAAAAATATTTTGTGTTTCTTGTTTGAGTCTTGATTCAATTTTTAAGTTTGGTATCAATTGCATTTTTTCTAAAAAAAATTTATGCATTTTTCGAAAATTCATGCATTCACAGTGTTCTTCATGATCTTCAAGTTGTTCTTGGTAAGTCTTCTTGTTTGATCTTGATGTTTTCTTGTTTTGTGTTCTTTGTTGTTTTTCATATGCATTTTTGCATTCATAGTGTCTAAGCATTGCAAATTTCTAAGTTTGGTGTCTTGCATGTTTTCTTTGCATCAAAAATTTTTCAAAAATATGTTCTTGATGTTCATCATGATCTTCGAAGTGTTCTTGGTGTTCATCTTGACATTCATAGTGTTCTTGCATGCATCATGTGTTTTGATTCATAATTTTCATATTGTGAGTCATTTTTTATATATTTCTCTCTCATAATTAAAAATTAAAAAAAAATATCTTTTCCTTTTTTCTCTCAAAATTTCGAAAATTTGGGTTGACTTAGTCAAAAATTTTTAAAATTAGTTGTTTCTTGTAAGTCAAGTCTAATTTTCAAATTTTAAAAATCTTATCTTTTCAAAATTTTTTCAAAAATCAAATCTTTTTCAATTTTTATTGATTTTCGAAAATTTGAAAAAAGAAAAAAAATAATATTTTTCAAAATCTTTTTCTTAATTTTATTTCAAATTTTCGAAACTTAACTAACAAGTAATGTGATTGATTCAAAAATTTGAAGTTTGTTACTTTCTTGTTAAGAAAGTTTCAATCTTTAAATTCTAGAATCATATCTTTTAGTTTCTTGTTAGTCAAGTAATTAATTTTAATTTTAAAAATTAAATCTTTTCCAACCATATCTTTTTTATCATATCTTTTATATCATATCTTTTTCAAAATGTTATCTTTTTCAAAAATTTGATTTTAAAAAAAATATATCTTTTCTAACTTCCTATCTTCTTATCTTTTCAAAATTGATTTTCAAATTTTTTTCAACTAACCATTTGACTTTTTGTTTATTTCTTATCTTTTTCAAAACCACCTAACAACTTTTCTTTCTCTAATTTTCGAAAACACCTCCCTCTTTTTCAAAAATTCTTTTTAATTAATTAATTGTTTTAAATTTTAATTTTAATTTTATTTCTTATCTTAATTTTCGAAAATAATTAACTCCTTTTCAAAATTGTTTTCGAAAACTTCTCTCTCATCTTACTCTATTTATTCATTCATTTACTAACACTTCTCTTCATCTCAAATCACTGCCCCTATCCTCACCCTTGTGTTTGGATTCTCCTTTCTTTATTCCCTTTCTTCTTCTACTAACAATAAAGAACCTCTTTACTGTGACATAGAGGATTCCTCTTCTTTTTCTGTTCTCTTCTCCTTCATGTGAGCAGGAACAAGGAAAAAGGCATTCTTGTTGAAGCTGATCCAGAACCTGAAAGGACTCTGAAGAGGAAACTAAGAGAAGATAAATTACAACAATCCAAAGACAACCTTGCTGAAATTTTTGAACAAGAAAAGGAGATGGCAGCCAAACCCAGCAATAATAATGCAAGGAGGATGCTTGGTGATTATACTACACCTACTTCGAAGTTTGATGGAAGAAGAATCTCAATTCCTGCCATTGGAGCAAACAATTTTGAGCTAAAACCTCAATTAGTTGCTCTAATGCAACAAAACTGCAAGTTTCATGAACTTCCATCAGAAGATACCTACCAGTTCTTAACTGAGTTCCTGCAGATCTGTGAGACTATTAAGACTAATGGAGTAGATCCTGAAGTCTACAGGCTCATGCTTTTCCCTTTTGCTGTAAGAGACAGAGCTAGAACATGGTTGGACTCTCAACCTAAAGATAGCCTAGACTCCTGGAATAGGCTGGTCACGGCCTTCTTGGCTAAATTCTTTCCTCCTCAAAAGCTGAGCAAGCTTAGAGTGGATGTTCAGACCTTCAAACAAAAAGATGGTGAATCCCTCTATGAAGCTTGGGAAAGATACAAACAGATGACCAAAAGATGTCCTTCTGACATGTTTTTAGAATGGACCATGATAGATATATTCTATTATGGTCTATTTGAGTTCTCTAAGATGTCACCGGACCATTCTGCAGGTGGATCCATTCACCTAAAGAAAACGCCTACAGAAGCTCAAGAACTTATTGACATGGTTGCAAATAACCAGTTCATGTACACTTCTGAGAAGAATTCCGTGAATAATGAGACGCCTCAAAGGAAGGGAGTTCTTGAAATTGATGCTTTGAATGCTATATTGGCTCAGAACAAAATGTTGACTCAGCAAGTCAACATGATTTCTCAAAGTCTGAATGGATGGCAAAATGCTTCCAACAGTACTAAAGAGGCATCTTCTGAAGAAGAAGCTTATGATCCTGAGAACCCAGCAATAGCAGAGGTAAATTATATGGGTGAACCTTATGGAAACACCTATAATTCATCATGGAGAAATCATCCAAATTTCTCATGAAAGGATCAACAAAAGCCTCAACAAGGCTTTAATAATGGTAGAAGAAATAGGCTCAGCAATATCAAGCCTTATCCATCATCTTCTCAGCAATAGACAGAGAATTCTGAACAGAGTACCTCTAACTTAGCAAACTTAGTCTCTGATCTGTCTAAGGCCACTTTAAGTTTCATGAGTGAAACAAGGTCCTCCATTAGAAATCTGGAGGCATAAGTGGGCTAGCTGAGTAAGAAAATCACTAAAACTCCTCCTAGTACTCTCCCAAGCAATACTGAAGAGAATCCAAAAAGAGAGTGCAAGGCCATTGATATAATCAATATGGCTGAACCTAGAGAGGAAGGAGAGGATGTGAATCCCAATGAGGAAGACCTCATAGGACGTCTCTCAAGCAAGAAGGAGTTCCCTATTGAGGACCCAAGGGAATCTGAGGCTCATATAGAGACCATAGAGATCCTATTAAACCTTCTTCTGCCATTCATGAGCTCTGAAGACTATTCTTCCTCTGAAGAGGATGAAGATGTAACTGGAGAGCAAGTTGCTCAATATTTAGGAGCTATCATAAAGCTGAATGCCAAGTTATTTGGTAATGAGACTTGGGAAGGTGAACCTCCCTTGCTCATTAGTGAACTAGATACATGGGTTTAGCAAACTTTACCTCAAAAGAGACAAGATTCTGGCAAATTCATAATACCCTGCACCATAGGCACCATGATCTTTGAAAAAGCTCTGTGTGACCTGGGGTCAGGTATAAATCTTATGCCATTCTCTGTAATGGAGAAGCTGGGAATCATTGAGGTACAACCTGCCATGTTCTCATTATAAATGGTAGACAAGTCAGTAAGACAAGCTTATGGATTAGTAGAGGACGTATTAGTGAAGGTTAAAGGCCTTTACATCCCTGCTGATTTCTTAATCTTAGACACTAGGAAGGAGGAGGATGAATGCATCATCCTTGGAAGACCTTCCCTAGCCACAATAGGAGCTGTGATAGATGTTAACAGAGAAGAATTAGTCCTTCAATTGAATGGGGACTACCTTGTGTTTAAGGCTCAAGGATCTTCTTCTTTAACAATGGAGAGGAAGCATGAAAAGCTTCTCTCAGTACAGAGTCAAACAAAGCCCCCACAATCAAATTCTAAGTTTAGTGTTAAGAGGCCACAGCCAAACTCTAAGTTTGGTGTTGAATCCCCACATCTAAACTCTAAGTTTGGTGTTGGGAGTCTACAATATTGACCTGATCACCTGTGAGGCTCCATGAGAGCCCACTGTCAAGCTATTGACATTAAAGAAGTGCTTATTGGGAGGCAACCCAATTTTTATTTATCTAATTTTATTTTATTTTCATTGTTCTTTTATGTTTTATTAGGTTCATGATCATGTGGAGTTACGAAAAAAATACTAAAATTAAAAACAGAATCAAAAACAGCAGAAGAAAAATCACACCCTGGAGGAAGGACTTACTAGCATTCAAACGCCAGTAAGGAACATCTGGCTGGCGTTCAACACCAGAATAGAGCATGGATCTGGTGTTGAACGCCAGAAACAAGCAGCATCTTGGCGTTTGAACGCCAGGAATATACCTTGAGGAGAGCTGGCGCTGAACGCCAGAAACAAGCATGGAACTGGCGTTCAACACCAGAAACATGCTGCAGTTGGGCGTTGAACGCCCAACATAAGCATCACTTCGGCGTTTAAACGCCAGAATTGTATGCAAAGGCATTTTACATGCCTAATTGGTGCAGGGATGTAAATCCTTGACACCTCAGGATCTGTGGACCCCACAAGATCATCTCAAGATCTGTGGACCCCACAGGATCCCCACCTACCTCAACTCACCCTCTCTCCTCTTCTTCACATTCATCCTCTCTTCCCCATAAACACTATTCCCCAAAAACCCTTTACCAATCACCTCAATCTCTCTTCCCAATTACCCACCTTCACCATTCACATCCATCCACCCTTCCCCAGAAACCTCACCTACCTTCAAAATTCAAAATCACTTTCCCACCCAATCCACCCAATATGGCCGAACCTTAACCCCTCTTCCCCCACTATAAATACCCCTCCATTCTTCTTCATTTTCACACAACACAACCCTCTCTTCTCCACCTTGGCCGAAACACAACCTTCTCTCCATCTCCTCCATATCTTCCTCTTATTCATCTATTCTTTCTTTTCTTGCTCGAGGGTGAGCAATATTTTAAGTTTGGTTTGGTAAAAGCAAAGCTTTTTGTTTTTCCATAACCATTAATGGCACCTAAGGCTGGAGAAACTTCTAGAAAAGGGAAAGCAAAGACAAAAGCTTCCACCTCCGAGTCATGGGAGATGGAGAGATTCATCTCCAAAGCCCATCAAGACCACTTCTATGATGTGGCTAAGAAGAAGGTGATCCCTGAGGTCCCTTTCAAGCTCAAGAAAAATGAGTTCCTGGAGATCCGACATGAGATCCAAAGAAGAAGTTGGGAAGTTCTTACCAACCCCATTCAACAAGTCAGAATCTTGATGGTTCAAGAGTTCTATGCCAGTGCATGGATCACTAGGAACCATGATCAAAGTATGAACCTGAATCCAAAGAACTATCTTACAATGGTTCGGAGGAAATACTTAGATTTTAGTTCGAAAAATGTGAGGTTGGCATTCAACTTACCCATGATGCAAGGAGATGCACACCCCTACACAAGAAGGGTCAACTTTGATCAAAGGTTGGACCAAGTCCTTATGGACATATGTGTTGAAGGAGCTCAATGGAAAAGAGACTCCAAAGGCAAGCCGATTCAATTAAGAAGACTGGACCTCAAGCCTGTGGCTAGAGGATGGTTAGAGTTCATCCAACGCTTCATCATCCCCACTAGCAACCGATCTAAAGTTACTGTGGATCGGGCCATCATGATTTATAGCATCTTGAATGGAGAGGAAGTAGAAGTTCATGAAGTCATCTCTCTTGAATTCTATAAAATATCCAAAAAGCCCTCTACCTTGGCAAGGCTAGCTTTTCCTCATCTTATTTTCCATCTATGTTACTCAGCTGGAGTCATCATAGAAGGAGACATCCCCATTGAGGAGGACAAGCCCATCACTAAGAAAAGGATGGAGCAAACAAGAGAGCCCACTCATGGAACCCAAGAGACGTATAAGGAAGCTCATCACCAAGAAATCCTGGAGATACCTCAAGGGATGCACTTTCCTCCCAACAACTATTGGGAACAAATCAACAATTCTCTAGAAGACTTGAGTTACAATATGAATCAATTAAGGGTGGAACATCAAGAGCACTCCATCATTCTCCATGAAATTAGAGAAGATCAAAGAGCAATGAGGGAGGAACAACAAAGGCAAGGAAGAGACATAGAAGAGCTCAAGGACATCATTGGTTCTTCAAGAAGAAAGCGCCACCATCACTAAGGTGGACTCATTCCTTGTTCTTATTTTTTCTGTTTTTCGTTTTCTATGCTATATGTGTGTTTATGTTTTGTGTCTCTACTTCATGATCATTAGTATGTAGTAACTATGTCTTAAGGCTATGAATAATTGCATAAATCCTTCACCTCTCTTAAATAAAAAATGTTTCTAATTCAAAAGAACAAGAAGTACATAAATTTCGAAATTATCCTTGAATTTAGTTTAATTATATTGATGTGGTGATAATACTTTTTGTTTTCTGAATGAATGCTTGAACAGCGCATAATTTTGATCTTGTTGTTTATGAATGTTAAAATTGTTGGCTCTTGAAAGAATGATGAACAAAGAGAATGTTATTGACAATCTGAAAAATCATGAAAATTGATTCTTGAAGAAAGAAAAAGCAGTGAAAAAGCAAAAGCTTGCGAAAAAAAATGGCGAAAAAAATTTTAGAAAGAAAAATAAAAAGCAAGCAGAAAAGCCAATAGCCCTTAAAACCAAAAGGCAAGGGTAAAAAGGATCCAAGGCTTTGAGCATCAATGGATAGGAGGTCCCAAGGAATTAAAATCCAAGCCTAAGCGGCTAAATCAAGCTGTCCCTAACCATGTGCTTGTGGCATGCAGGTCCAAGTAAAAAAGCTTGAGACTGAGTGGTTAAAGTCGTGATCCAAAGCAAAAAAATTGTGCTTAAGAACTCTGGACACCTCTAACTGGGGACTTTAGCAAAGCTGAGTCACAATCTGAAAAGGTTCACCCAGCTATGTGCCTGTGGCATTTATGTATCTGGTGGTAATACTGGAAAACAAAGTGCTTAGGGCCACGGCCAAGACTCATAAAAGTAGCTGTCTTCAAGAATCAATGTACTTAACTAGGAGAATCAATAACACTATCTGAAATTCTAAGTTCCTATAGATATCAATCATTCTAAACTTCAAAGGAGAAAGTGAGATGCCAAAACTGTTCAGAAGCAAAAAGCTACAAGTCCCGCTCATCTAATTAGAATTAATATTCATTGATATTTTGGGATTTATAGTATATTCTCTTCTTTTTATCCTAATTGATTTTCAGTTGCTTGGGGACAAGCAACAATTTAAGTTTGGTGTTGTGATGAGCGGATAATTTATACGCTTTTTGGCATTGTTTTTAGATAATTTTTTAGTATAATCTAGCTATTTTTAGGGATGTTTTCATTAGTTTTTATGCTAAATTCACATTTCTGGACTTTACTATGATTTTGTGTGTTTTTCTATGATTTCAGGTAATTTCTGGCTGAAATTGAGGGACCTGAGCAAAACTCTGATAAAAGGCTGACAAAGGACTGCTGATGTTGTTGGATTCTGACCTCCCTACACTCGAAATGGATTTTTCTAGAGCTACAGAACTCCAAATGGCGCTCTCTCAAAAGCGTTGTAAAGTAGAAATCCAGAGCTTTCCAGCAATATATAATAGTTCATACTTTATTCGAGATTAGACGACGTAAACTGGCGCTCAACGCCAGTTCCATGTTGCATTCTGGAGTCAAACGCCAGAAACACGTCACAAACCAAAGTTAAACACCAAAAACACGTTACAACTTGGCGTTCAAATCCAAAAGAAGCCTCTGCACGTGTAAAGCTCAAGCTCAGCCCAAGCACACACCAAGTGGGCCCCGGAAGTAGATTTCTACATCAATTACTTACTTCTATAAACCCTAGTAGCTAGTCTAGTATAATAGGACATTTTACTATTGTATTAGATATCTTTGGTCTCGGTTTTATTCCATTATTCATCTTAGGAGACTATTGATCATGTTTTGGGGGCAGGCCATTCGGCCATGCCTAATCCTTCATCGCTTATGTATTTTCAACGGTGGAGTTTCTACACACCATAGATTAAGGGTGTGGAGCTCTGCTGTACCTCGAGTTTTAATGCAATTACTACTATCTTTTATTCAAATTCAATCTTATTCATGTTCTAAGATACCATTCGTACTTCAATCTGATGGATGAGATGATCTGTGACACTCATCATCATCCGTCCCTATGAACGCGTGCCTGACAACCACTTCTGTTCTATGGTGCGCGAAATTGTGAACAATACTTTTCACAACTCTCATAATCCCCGGTCATGAACCCCAAAAACTTGGTGTTCAATACCATGGCATTACACAACTTCGCACAACTAACCAGCAAGTGCACTGGGTCGTCCAAGTAATAAACCTTACGCGAGTAAGGGTCGATCCCACGGAGATTGTTAGTATGAAGCAAGCTATGGTCATCTTGTAAATCTTAGTCAGGCAAACTCAAATGGATATGGTGATGAACGAAAATAAACAATAAGATAAAGATAGAGGTACTCATGTAATTCATTGGTAGGAACTTCAGATAAGCGCATGAAGATGCCTTCCCTTCCGTCTCTCTGCTTTCCTACTGTCTTCATCCAATCCTTCTTACTCCTTTCCATGGCAAGCTTGTGTAGGGTTTCACCGTTGTCAATGGCTACCTCCCATCCTCTCAGTGAAAACGATTGCATATGCTCTGTCACAGCACGCGGAATTCAGCTGTCGGTTCTCGGTCAGGCCGGAATAGAATCCATCGATCCTTTTGCGTCTGTCACTAACGCCCCGCCTGCTAGGAGTTTGAAGCACGTCACAGTCATTCAATCATTGAATCCTACTCAGAATACCACAGACAAGGTTAGACCTTCCGGATTCTCTTGAATGCCGCCATCAGTTCTAGCCTATACCACGAAGATTCCGATTAAAGAATCCAAGAGATATTCACCCAATCGAAGGTAGAACAAAGGTGGTTGTCAGTCACATGTTCATAGGTGAGAATGATGATGAGTGTCACGAATCATCACAATCATCAAGTTGAAGAACAAGTGATATCTTAGAACAAGAACAAGCGGAATTGAATGGAAGAACAATAGTAATTGCATTAATACTTGAGGTACAGCAGAGCTCCACACCTTAATCTATGGTGTGTAGAAGCTCCACCGTTGAAAATACATAAGAACAAGGTCTAGGCATGGCCGAATGGCCAGCCTCCCAATGATCTAAGATAGCATAAAAATGAAGATAGCTACCAAAGTCTGCAAATATAATAGTAAAAGGTCCTACTTATAGAGAACTAGTAGCCTAAGGTTTACAGAAATGAGTAAATGACATAAAAATCCACTTCCGGGCCCACTTGGTGTGTGCTTGGGCTGAGCAATGAAGCATTTTCGTGTAGAGACTCTTCTTGGAGTTAAACGCCAGCTTTAGTGCCAGTTTGGGCGTTTAACTCCCATTTGGGTGCCAGTTCCAGCGTTTAACGCTGGGATTTCTGAGGGTGAATTTGAACGCCGGTTTGGGCCATCAAATCTTGGGCAAAGTATGGACTATCATATATTGCTGGAAAGCCCAGGATGTCTACTTTCCAACGCCGTTGAGAGCGCCCCAATTGGGCTTCTGTAGCTCCAGAAAATCCACTTCGAGTGCAGGGAGGTCAGAATCCAACAGCATCTGCAGTCCTTTTTAGTCTCTGAATCAGATTTTTGCTCAGGTCCCTCAATTTCAGCCAGAAAATACCTGAAATCACAGAAAAACACACAAACTCATAGTAAAGTCCAGAAAAGTGAATTTTAACTAAAAACTAATAAAAATATACTAAAAACTAACTATATCATACCAAAAACATACTAAAAATAATGCCAAAAAGCGTACAAATTATCCACTCATCACAACACCAAACTTAAATTGTTGCTTGTCCTCAAGCAACTGAAAATTGAATAAGATAAAAAGAAGAGAATATGCAATGAATTCCAAAAACATCTATGAAGATCAGTATTAGTTAGATGAGCGGGGCTTTTAGCTTTTTGCCTCTGAATAGTTTTGGCATCTCACTCTATCCTTTGAAATTCAGAATGATTGGCTTCTTTAGGAACTTAGAATCCAGATAGTGTTAATGATTCTCCTAGTAAGGTATGATGATTCTTGAACATAGCTATTTATTGAGTCTTGGCCGTGGCCCAAAGCACTCTGTCTTCCAGTATTACCACCGGATACATACATGCCACAGACACATAATTGGGTGAACCTTTTCAGATTGTGACTCAGCTTTGCTAGAGTCCCCAATTAGAGGTGTCCAGGGTTCTTAAGCACACTCTTATTGCCTTGGATCACAACTTTATTTCTTTCTTTTTCTTTCTTTTCTCTTTCTCCCTTTTTTCTTTTTTTTTTTTTTTTTGAATAGTAATGCTTTTTCTTGCTTCAAAAATCATTGTAATGATTTTTCAGATCCTCAGTAACATGTCTCCTTTTTCATCATTCTTTCAAGAGCCAACATTCATGAACCACAAATTCAAGATACATATGCACTGTTTAAGCATACATTCAGAAAACAAAAATATTGCCACCACATCAAAATAATTAAACTGTTATAAAATTCAAAATTCATGCAATTCTTTCCTTTTCAATTAAAGCACGTTTTTATTCAAGAAAGGTGATGGATTCATAGGACATTCATAACTTTAAGGCATGGACACTAAGACACTAATGATCACAAGACACAGACATAGATAAACATAAGCACTAAAATTCGAAAAACAGAAGAATAAAGAACAAGGAAATCAAGGAACGGGTCCACCTTAGTGATGGCGGCTCTTCCTTCCTCTTGAAGATCCTATGGAGTGCTTGAGCTCCTCAATGTCTCTTCCTTGTCTTTGTTGCTCCTCCCTCATGATTCTTTGGTCTTATCTAATTTCATGAAGGATGATGGAGTGTTCTTGGTGCTCCACCCTTAGTTGTCCCATGTTGGAACTTAATTCTCCTAGGGAGGTGTTTAGTTGCTCCCAATAGTTTTGTGGAAGAAAGTGCATCCCTTGAGGAATCTCAGGGGTTTCATGATGAGTGGGGTCTCTTGTGTGCTCCATCCTCTTCTTAGTGATGGGCTTGTCCTCATCAATGGGGATGTCTCCCTCTATGTCAACTCCCACTGAATAACAGAGGTGACAAATGAGATGAGGAAAGGCTAACCTTGCCAAGGTAGAGGACTTGTCCGCCACCTTATAGAGTTCTTGGGCTATAACCTCATGAACTTCTATTTCTTCTCCAATCATGATGCTATGGATCATGATAGCCCGGTCTATGGTAACTTCGGACCGGTTGCTAGTGGGAATGATTGAGCGTTGTATAAACTCTAACCATCCTCTAGCCACGGGTTTGAGGTCATGCCTTCTCAATTGAACCGGCTTTCCTCTTGAATCTCTCTTCCATTGGGCGCCCTCTTCACATATAACTGTGAGGACTTGGTCCAACCTTTGATCAAAGTTGACCCTTCTAGTGTAAGGATGTTCATCTCCTTGCACCATGGGCAAGTTGAACGCCACCCTCACACTTTCCGGACTAAAATCCAAGTATTTCCCCCGAACCATAGTAAGATAATTCTTTGGATCCGGGTTCACACTTTGGTCATGGTTCTTGGTGATCCATGCATTGGCATAGAACTCTTGAACCATTAAGATTCCGACTTGTTGAATGGGGTTGGTAAGAACTTCCCAACCTCTTCTTCGGATCTCATGTCGGATCTCCAGATATTCACTCTTTTTGAGTGAAAAAGGGACCTCGGGGATCACCTTCTTCAAGGCCACAACTTCATAGAAGTGGTCTTGATGCACCCTTGAGATGAATCTCTCCATCTCCCATGACTCGGAGGTAGAAGCTTTTGCCTTCCCTTTCCTCTTTCTAGAGGTTTCTCCGGCCTTGGATGCCATAAATGGTTATGGAAAAATAAAAAGCAATGCTTTTACCACACCAAACTTAAAAGGTTTGCTCGTCCTCGAGCAAAAGAAGAGAGAAGAGAGTAGAAGAAGAAGAAATGAGGAAGAAGGGAATGGCTTTGTGTTCGGCCAAAGGGGAGAGAAGTGGTGTTTAGGTTGTGTGAAAATGAAGGAGTGAAGATGGGTATATATAGGAGAGGGGGAAGGGTAGGGTTCGGCCATTTGAGGGTGGGTTTGGGTGGGAAAGTGGTTTGAATTTGAATGGTGAGGTAGGTGGGGTTTTATGAAGGATGGATGTGAGTGGTGAAGAGAAAGATGGGATTTGATAGGTGAAGGGTTTTTGGGGAAGAAGTGTTGAGGTGATTGGTGAATGGGTGAAGAAGAGAGAGAGTGTGGTAGGGTAGGTGGGGATCCTGTGGGGTCCACAGATCTTGAGGTGTCAAGGAAAAGTCATCCCTGCACCAAATGGCAAACAAAATCACGTTTTTAGCCATTTCTGGTGTTAAACGTCGGGCTGGTGCCCATTTCTGGCGTTTAACGCCAACTTCTTGCCCATTTATGGCGTTTAACGCCAGTCTGGTGCCCCTTTCTGGCGTTAAACGCCCAGAATGGTGCCAGACTGGGCGTTAAACGCCCAACAGCTAACCTCACTGGCGTTTAAACGCCAGTGGGTGCGTCCTCCAGGGTGTGCTATTTTTCTTCCTGTTTTTCATTCTGTTTTTGCTTTTTTCATTGATTTTGTGACTTCTCATGATCATCAACCTACAAAAAAGAGAAAATAACAAAATAAAATAGATAAAATATAACATTGGGTTGCCTCCCAACAAGCGCTTCTTTAATGTCAGTAGCTTGACAGAGGACTCTCATGGAGCCTCACAGATACTCAGAGCCATATTGGAACCTCCCAACACCAAACTTAGAGTTTGGATGTGGGGGTTCAATACCAAACTTAGAGTTTGGTTGTGGCCTCCCAACACCAAACTTAGAGTTTGACTGTGGGGGCTCTGTTTGGCTCTGCTTTGAGAGAAGCTCTTCATGCTTCCTCTCCATGATGATAGAGGGATATCCTTGAGCCTTAAACATAAGGGATTCTTCATTCACTTGAATGATCAACTCTCCTCTATCAACATCAATCACAGCCTTTGCAGTGGCTAGGAAGGGTCTGCCAAGGATGATGGATTCATCCATGCACTTCCCAGTCTCTAGGACTATGAAATCAGTAGGGATGTAATGATCTTCAACTTTAACCAGAACATCCTCTACAAGTCCATGGGCTTGTTTTCTTGAGTTGTCTGCCATCTCTAGTGAGATTCTTGCAGCTTGTACCTCAGAGATCCCTAACTTCTCCATTACAGAGAGAGGCATGAGGTTTACACTTGACCCTAAGTCACACAAGGCCTTCTTGAATGTCATGGTGCCTATGGTACAAGGTATTGAAAACTTCCCAGGATCCTGTCTCTTTTGAGGCAGTTTCTGCCTAGACAAGTCATCCAGTTCTTTGGTGAGCAAAGGAGGTTCATCCTCCCAAGTCTCATTTCCAAATAACTTGTCATTTAGCTTCATGATTGCTCCAAGGTATTTAGCAACTTGCTCTTCAGTGACATACTCATCCTCTTCAGAGGAAGAATACTCATCAGAGCTCATGAATGGCAGAAGTAAGTCCAATGGAATCTCTATGATCTCAGTTTGAGCCTCAGATTCCCATGGTTCCTCATTAGGGAACTCATTGGAGGCCAGTGGACGCCCAGTGAGGCCTTCCTCAGTGGCGTTCACTGCCTCATCTTCCTCCCAAAATTCGGCCATGTTGATGACCTTGCACTCTCCTTTTGGATTTTCTTCTGTATTGCTTGGAAGAGTACTAGGAGGGAGTTCAGTAATTTTCCTGCTCAGCTGACCCACTTGTCCTTCCAAGTTTCTGATGGAGGACCTTGTTTCAGTCATGAAACTTTGTGTGGTTTTGATTAGATCAGAGACCATGGTTGCTAAGTCAGAGGTATTCTGCTTAGAACTCTCTGTCTGTTGCTGAGAAGGTGATGGAAAAGGTTTGCTATTGCTAAACCTGTTTCTTCCACCATTATTGTTATTGAAACCTTGTTGAGGTCTCTGTTGATCCTTCCATGAAAGATTTGGATGATTCCTCCATGAAGGATTGTAGGTGTTTCCATAGGGTTCTCCCATGTAATTCACCTCTTCTATTGAAGGGTTCTCAGGATCATAAGCTTCTTCCTCAGATGAAGCCTCCTTAGTACTGCTTGGTGCATTTTGCATTCCAGACAGACTTTGAGAAATCATATTGACTTGTTGAGTCAATATTTTGTTCTGAGCCAATATGGCATTCAGAGTGTCAATCTCAAGAACCCCTTTCTTCTGACTAGTCCCATTGTTCACAGGATTTCTTTCAGAAGTGTACATGAATTGGTTATTTGCAACCATTTCAATCAGCTCTTGAGCTTCAGTAGGCGTCTTCTTCAGATGAAGAGAACCTCCAGCAGAGCTATCCAAGGACATCTTGGACAGTTCAGAGAGACCATCATAGAAAATTCCTATGATGCTCCATTCAGAAAGCATGTCAGAGGGACATTTTCTGATTAATTGTTTGTATCTTTCCCAAGCTTCATAGAGGGATTCTACTTCCTTCTGCCTGAAGGTTTGGACTTCCACTCTAAGCTTACTCAATTTTTGAGGTGGGAAGAACTTTGCCAAGAAGGCATTAACTAGCTTTTCCCAAGAGTCCAGGCTTTCTTTAGGTTGTGAGTCCAACCATGTCCTAGCTCTGTCTCTTACAGCAAAAGGGAATAGCATAAGTCTATAGACCTCAGGGTCAACCCCATTAGTCTTGACAGTGTCACAGATTTGCAAGAACTCAGCCAAAAACTGATGAGGATCTTCTAGTGGAAGTCCATGGAACTTGCAATTCTGTTGCATTAGAGAAACTAATTGAGGCTTAAGCTCAAAGTTGTTTGCTCCAATGGCAGGGATAGAGATGCTTCTCCCATAGAAGTCGGGAGTAGGTGCAGTAAAGTCACCTAGCACCTTCCTTGATTGTTGGCATTGTTGTTTTCGGCTGCCATGTGTTCTTCTTCTTTGAAGAATTCGGTCAGGTCCTCTAAAGAGAGTTGTGCTTTGGCTTCTCTTAGCTTTCTCTTCAAGGTCCTTTCAGGTTCAGGGTCAGCCTCAACAAGAATGCTCTTGTCTTTGCTCCTGCTCATAAGAAAGAGAAGAGAACAAGAAAATGTGGAATCCTCTATGTCACAGTATAGAGATTCCTTGAAGTGTCAGAGGAAAAGAAGAGTAGAAGACAGAAGTAGAAAATTCGAACTTATCAAAGGAGATGGAGTTCGAATTTTGCATTAAGGAATAGTGTTAGTCCATAAATAGAAGGATGTGAGAAGAAGGGAAGTGATTTTCGAAAATTAAGTGAAAATTTTGAAAACATTTTTGAAAAATATTTACTTAATTTTCGAAAATGAAAGTGGGAAAGAAGTGAAGTGTTTTTTTGAAAAAGATTTTGAAATTAGAAATCAAAAAGATTTGATTGAAAATTATTTTGAAAAATATGTGGTTAAGAAGATATGATTGGTTTTAAAAAGATGTGATTGAGAAGATATGATTTGAAAAACATTTTAAAAAGATTTGATTTTGAAAATTAAAAACTTAGCTAACAAGAAAAGATATGATTCTAACATTAAACCTTTCTCAACAGAAAAGGCAACATACTTGAAATGTTGAATCAAATCATTAATTGGTAGCAAGTATCCTTGAAAAAGAAAGAAATTAAATTTGAAAGAGATTTGATTGAAAAGATATGATTTGAAAAAGATTTGATTTTGAAAAACTTTGAAAACTGAAAAAAAATTGCATTGAAAAACAGAATCTTCCCCCTTGTTCCATCCTGGCGTTAAACGCCCAGAATGGTGCACATTCTGGCGTTTAACGCCCAAAACTATACCTTTTTGGGCGTTAAACGCCCAACCAGGTACCCTGGCTGGCGTTTAAACGCCAGTCTGTCCTTCTTCACTGGGCGTTTTGAACGCCCAGCTTTTTCTGTGTAATTCCTCTGCTGTATGTTCTGAACCTTCAATTCTCTGTATTATTGACTTGAGAAGACACAAATTAAAATATTTTTGGATTTTTTAATAATAAGGAAAAGTCAAAATGCAACAAGAATCAAATAACAATGCATGCAAGACACCAAACTTAGCAGTTTGTATACTACTGACACTAATGAGAATGCATATGAGACACACAAATACTCAAGTCAAGAGAATTCAAAGATTAGAGTAAGAAATCGTCAAGAACTACTTGAAAATCCTTAAGACACATGAATGAATGCATGCAATTGACACCAAACTTAAGATGAGACACTAGACTCAAACAAGAAATTTTTGGATTTTATGATTTTTTGATTTTTTTTGTGTTTTTCGAAAATTAAGTGGAAAAAGGTATCAAAGTTCTTAATGAGAATTCCAGGAATCATGCAATGTTAGTCTAAAACTTCAGTCTAAAGGAATTAGACATGGTTAGCCAAGCTTCAGCAGAACATTGCATTCAAGAGCTAAATTGATGAAGATCAATCAGCTTTGGTGATGATAAGAACATCACCTTGAAACACTAGAATTCATTCTTAAGAACTCTGAAGAAAAAAAATACCTAATCTAAGCAACAAGATGAACCGTCAGTTGTCCAAACTGAACAATCCCCGGCAACGGCGCCAAAAACTTGGTGCGCGAAATTGTGAACAATACTTTTCACAACTCTCATAATCCCCGGTCATGAACCCCAAAAACTTGGTGTTCAATACCATGGCATTACACAACTTCGCACAACTAACCAACAAGTGCACTGGGTCGTCCAAGTAATAAACCTTACGCGAGTAAGGGTCGATCCCACGGAGATTGTTAGTATGAAGCAAGCTATGGTCATCTTGTAAATCTTAGTCAGGAAAACTCAAATGGATATGGTGATGAACGAAAATAAACAATAAGATAAAGATAGAGGTACTCATGTAATTCATTGGTAGGAACTTCAGATAAGCGCATGAAGATGCCTTCCCATCCGTCTCTCTGCTTTCCTACTGTCTTCATCCAATCCTTCTTACTCCTTTCCATGGCAAGCTTGTGTAGGGTTTCACCGTTGTCAATGGCTACCTCCCATCCTCTCAGTGAAAACGATTGCATATGCTCTGTCACAGCACGCGGAATTCAGCTGTCGGTTCTCGGTCAGGCCGGAATAGAATCCATCGATCCTTTTGCGTCTGTCACTAACGCCCCGCCTGCTAGGAGTTTGAAGCACGTCACAGTCATTCAATCATTGAATCCTACTCAGAATACCACAGACAAGGTTAGACCTTCCGGATTCTCTTGAATGCCGCCATCAGTTCTAGCCTATACCACGAAGATTCCGATTAAAGAATCCAAGAGATATTCACCCAATCGAAGGTAGAACAGAGGTGGTTGTCAGTCACATGTTCATAGGTGAGAATGATGATGAGTGTCACGGATCATCACATTCATCAAGTTGAAGAACAAGTGATATCTTATAATAAGAACAAGCGGAATTGAATGGAAGAACAATAGTAATTGCATTAATACTTGAGGTACAGCAGAGCTCCACACCTTAATCTATGGTGTGTAGAAGCTCCACCGTTGAAAATACATAAGAACAAGGTCTAGGCATGGCCGAATGGCCAGCCTCCCAATGATCTAAGATAGCATAAAAATGAAGATAGCTACCAAAGTCTGCAAATACAATAGTAAAAGGTCCTACTTATAGAGAACTAGTAGCCTAAGGTTTACAGAAATGAGTAAATGACATAAAAATCCACTTCTGGGCCCACTTGGTGTGTGCTTGGGCTGAGCAATGAAGCATTTTCGTGTAGAGACTCTTCTTGGAGTTAAACGCCAGCTTTAGTGCCAGTTTGGGCGTTTAACTCCCATTTGGGTGCCAGTTCCAGCGTTTAACGCTGGGATTTCTGAGGGTAACTTTGAACGCCAGTTTGGGCCATCAAATCTTGGGAAAAGTATGGACTATCATATATTGCTGGAAAGCCCAGGATGTCTACTTTCCAACGCCGTTGAGAGCGCGCCAATTGGGCTTCTGTAGCTCCAGAAAATCCACTTTGAGTGCAGGGAGGTCAGAATCCAACAGCATCTGCAGTCCTTTTTAGTCTCTGAATCAGATTTTTGCTCAGGTCCCTCAATTTCAGCCAGAAAATACCTGAAATCACAGAAAAACACACAAACTCATAGTAAAGTCCAGAAAAGTGAATTTTAACTAAAAACTAATAAAAATATACTAAAAACTAACTATATCATACCAAAAACATACTAAAAACAATGCCAAAAAGCGTACAAATTATCCGCTCATCATTCTACAAGCGAATGCTAGAGTGTGTATCTCTTGGATTCCTGATTCACGATGCATGGTTGCCCTCGCCTGACAACCGAGCCTTCCATTCCGTGAGATCAGGGTCTTCGTGGTATAAGCTAGAATTGATGGCGGCATTCATGAGAATCGAAAGTCTAAACCTTGTCTGTGGTATTCCGAGTAGGATTCCGGGATTGAATGACTGTGACGAGCTTCAAACTCGCGATTGTTGGGCGTGATGACAAACGTAAAAGAATCAAGGGATCCTATTCTGACATGATCGAAAACTGACAAATGATTAGTCGTGCCGTGACAAAGTATTTGGACCTTTTTCACTGAGAGGATGGGATGTAGCCATTGACAACGGTGATGCCCTACATACAGCTTGCCATGGAAAGATGTAAGAAAGATTGGATGAAGGCAGTAGGAAAGCAAAGATTCAGAAGGAGCACAGCATCTTCATATGCCTATCTGAAATTCCCACCAATGATTTACATAAGTATTTCTATCTTTATTTTCAGTTTATTTATTATTATTATTCGAAAACTCCATAACCATTTATTATCCGCCTGACTGAGATTTACAAGATGACCATAGCTTGATTCATACCAACAATCTCTGTGGGATCGACCCTTACTCACGTAAGGTTTATTACTTAGACGACCCAGTACACTTGCTGGTTAGTTGAGCGAAGTTGTGAAATTATGTTAGATCATGGTATTTAAGTATGAATCACAATTCCATCCAAGTTTTTGTGGCCATTACCAGGGAATCAATTTCGAACAACAATTTAAGTATGAATCACAATTTCATCCACCAGTTGCCTCTGATGACCATAGAAGTATTGGTTGTCTGTTACAGTGTCAATGAGATTTTGAGCCTCCTCAGCTGTCTTCATGAGTTGTACTGAGCCTCCAGCAAAGTAATCAAGTGCTTCTTGAGCTCTCAGTGCCAATCTTTCATAGAAGTTCTGGAGTCTATCCCATTCAGTAAACATTTCTAGTGGGCTCTTCTTGATTAGAGCTTTGTATCTCTCCCATGCCTTATACAATGACTCTCCATCCATCTGAGTGAATGTTTGGACCTCTGTTTTGAGTCTGATGATCCTTTGGGGAGGATAGAACTTGGCTAAGAACTTGTTCACTAGATCTTCCCAATTGTTGATGCTATCTCTTGTAAATAACTCTAACTATTGAGTAGCTTTGTCTCTCAGGGAAAATGGAAATAGCAATAATTTGTAAATGTTAGGATGCACACCATTGGTTTTCACTGTGTCACATATCCTCAGAAAGGTGGATAAATGTTGGTTTGGATCTTCAAGTGGGCCTCCTCCATAGGAACAATTGTTCTGCACGAGAGTGATGAGTTGAGACTTCAATTCAAAATTGTTTGCATTGACATTGGAAGTAAGAATGCTACTCCCACAGTGCCTTGGATTAGAAAAAGTGTAGGAGGCTAGAACCCTCCTTTGAGGCTGGCCATTGTTGTTAGCCACTCTCTCTGGTGGATTAGGAGCATTTCCTTCCATTTCCTGGTTCTATTCCTCTGATTACTCTCCACTAATAATTCCCTTTCCTCTGGCTTCTCTTCTTATTCTTCAAAGAGTTCTCTCATTAATGTCACCAGAGGTGGAGACCTCTCTCCTTGCTTCTGTCATGCACACGAAACCAGCAACCAAGAAACACAATTCACTCTATTGCTAGAGTTATGTTAAGGTTAGTTTAAACAAAACTTCAAACAGTTAGTGTGCTTAGTAACAAGAAAAAGAAAATTGCTGAGAAATGTAAATTTCAGAAACTTAAAGTGCAAGAAATGTAAATTACTGAATCTAAATTGCTGAGAAATGTAAATTGCTTGAAGAGTAAAAGGATTTGGGTATTGGGATTCAGAATTTAACAAGAAATTGCAAGTTAAAAAAGATTAGAGGGCTCTGAGATGAAGAAATTCAGCTTAGTAGCCAACAAAATTGTAAAATTTCTTGAAGAATAAAAAAACAGCAAGAAAACTTGAATCACTTAAGAAATCCTAAGGAGGAATTAAAGATCAAAGAAGAAAAATGAGATTAGACAGCAGATCTAGATCTCAATTGCTCTCTTGATCAAACAAAAAAGTATTTGCAGAAGAAGAAAATGAAAAAAGAAAACTAAACTCAGATCCAATTCTTAGAACAATTGAGAAGAAGAGTGAAAGATGATTCCCAGATTTAGAATCAATGGAACTCTTTAATTTCAATTCAAAATCCGAGAACAGACAGTAGAAGTTGCAGAAGAAAAGAAAATGAAAACAGATACTAGATCCAATCCCTAAATCCCAAATTCAAAGACAAATGAAAATTAAAAGTGAAGACTAAAAAAATGAGCTAAAGGTCCTTTACAAATCAAATTAACTCCTATTTATACACTTTCTATTTTTGGTTTTCAGAACTTGGAGTGGGCTTTTCCAAATTGGTGAAGAAGTGAGTCCAAGATGGCATTTGATTGAAAATGGACTAAGGGTTCTAGCTCCAGTGGAGCGCTCCGTTTGGTTAGTGAACAGAGCGCTCACTAGCCCCTTGTGTGCCTTCCTCGTGCCAAGCCTCTTGGTGTAGCGCTCAGTGAGGAGAAGAGAACATAGCACTACACTTGGTGTGAGGTTCCCTCTTCGAACCTTGGTACTTCCTTTATGAGTGCCGCGCCTTGCTTTTCTTTTGTTGGGGGCCCAAAAATGTTCAAATGATTGAACGTGGTGCTCTCTTCAATTGAACGCCGGCCTTGTTTGAGCACTATTGTTGAGCGCTCCGTTGGGACGTTTGAGCGCTATGCTTGGCCTTGCTCCCTCTTCGAACCCTTGTGTGAGCACTTGGCCCTTCTTACTAGCGTTCACTCTTTGAACGCTGCGCTGGCTTAGTGAGTGCTCCCTTGCTCCTTGGTTGAGCGCTACACTTCACTATCATACGCTTTGATAAGTCACGCTTTCATGGTTCTTTCTTTTCTTCACCATTTCTTCACCTACAAGCAACCAAACAAACATGTCAAAGTATCACCAAATTTATAAGGTTTCTAAATCATTCATAAAATCAACTAATTCTAGCTTAAACCTATGATTTTGTGTCAATTAAATGATGGTTGATTGGTTTAACATAAACATGAAAATCCACTCCAAATCACTTACTTATTGTGCAAGAAAGTGCATAAAACCTAATGAAACAAGTGAAAAATGCTTGAAAAGCTAGCATAAGATGACTTGTCATCAGAGGGGAAGAACAGAAATCCTCTTCCCCTTTAGAATGGCCCAGAGGAGGACTGCCACTCGGACCCGGATGTGTGTAGCATGCGTGCTCGAAAGAATATAGTCGGTGATGATCTGCTGCCAAATCCTCGCCTCCAGGTTGAGGTCAGTGCACGCAATGCTCTGAGGGACCAAATTTTCTCCCCTATTGTACTCCCATATGGCCTCAGGTGTGCCAATCTTTCTCAGAACAACGTCTAGAGATAGCTCGCCTGATAACAGATCTTTCACTATCTGAGGATAAGCATCACGAGCCTTAGGAATATACGGGATGCCTAAGAGTTCCTCTAAAGCAGTATCAGAGGTGTCCAGAGTGACACCTCTGATAAAGACAGTGGGTGCATCTCTCTTTAGGAGATTCATGTAAAATTCTTTGACCTGGTGTTCATTTACTTCCACCGGATCGAATTTTACGAACTCCCAATGATAAAAATCAAGTCTGTTTAAAATTGTATCCGCATATTTCTCAGGCAAGTTAAGCTTTCGCTCATAGTGAAAGGCCTTGCTTTCTATTTTCTTATATTGTTCTTGGGCTTTAGCATTGATAAAAACTTCAGGTTGAGTGCTAGGGGTGTACGAGGAGCACGAGCCAAAGGATTGGCTTTCTCCTTATCCTTTCGACCTATCCTGAAAAAGACAAAAAGAACAGAGTACAACTTAGGAGAGGTATACAGAATTCATAGAAATACAGAGGAAATAATCAAACAATTCATGCAAGAGACAATCAGGTAAATAAATACTGAATCAAGGTATAACATGTATGATGCAGTGAAATGGTCAAAAAGGGAATGTGTTTTCCCAAATCAAGCAACCTAAGCAGCAAATGAATAAGTAAACAAGCAATGGTAGCATGGGTATGTCTTAGGTGCATTATTTAAGTGAACTGGACTAAAAGAATTCGACTTAATGCGATTGCGCCTTGAGGATTAAAAAAGTTTGTAAAAATTGGCACAAAAAGGTCACATTGGCAATCTTTGTTCCCAAAAGCAACGTCAGTTGAAATCAGATTCATTGCTCAAAAAGATTTACAAGGGACAAGTAATTGTACATGATCATTTATGTTCAAGAACACATGAATAAGCAGTTGGTCAATTCACCAAACAAACATTATATGCACAGCTGCAAAAAGTGCCAAACAGAATTGAAGATTGATAATATTCAAGCTAGGTTGGGTTTAAAACAAAATGTTTTGGTAGTCAGCATATAATGCAGTCAATCAGCAAGGGATGATACGCTCAGCAAAAAAAATTGACATCAAATGATAGAATTACTAAGGTAATGTAAATTCCAGGTTGATGTTTCAGCAAAGCACAGTGCATCAACCAACTCATCTCATGCAGGCAATATTCAGCAGAAAGTTGCACAAGTATGAAGTAATAATGTGGAATGGAAGAAAATTCAAAATTCATGATGATCAGACATAAAAATTGAATCAAAAACCCCATTCAAGCAATTTATCAAGCCTAAGATGTGCAGGAGTTAGAGGCAACAATCACAGTTCATTATGCATGGCAACATTGAAAATCAAGCAAGCAGCAGCATTCAGTCTCAGACTCAGCAGCATTATCCAGTCTCAGCAACATTCAAACCATAAACACTGAAATCAACTAACCTAATGCCACCTAGTAACTAGAATAACATTAAAGATCAAAATTAAAAACTAGTAAAAGAAAACAGAAAAGAGAACAGGACATGAAAGGAAACCTGGAAGCAGATAAAGAAGGAGGGTTGAAGGATTGTTGGGCAAGATGAGGAAGGGTGCAGCGGCATAGGGGTCTGCTGCTGCTGGTGGGGTCGCCGGAGCTAGAAGGGCATGGCTAGGGCAGCGTGGTAGTGATGTGGCAGAGACTGGGAAGAGAGAAGAGAAGGAATTGGAGAAGAGAGAGAAAGAAGGAAGGAAGGGAGAGAGAGAGAGAGAGAGAGAGAGAGAGAGAGAGAGAGAGTGTGTGTGTGTGTGTGTGTGTGTGTGACGGCAGTGGGGGTGTGGTCGCCGGTGCCGGCTAGTCTTGGAGGAGGGAGGAAGTTGGTGGTGGTGTGCAGAGAAAGAGAAGAGAAACAGGGTGGTGGGGTTTTGGGTAAATGTAGCACGACACTCCCCCCTTTTCGAATTAACGTTCGAAAAGGGACTCGTGCGGACGCACAGGGTCATGTGCGGATGCACAAAAAGGAGAAAGAGGGAGGTATGTGTGCGCATAGGGTCGTGTGGACGCCGCGATCAGAAAGTGGAACGCATCCTGTGCGGGCGCACAAGGTGATGTGCGCTCGAACAAGAGGAGGAAAGGGGCTGGGTGCACACGCACAGCCTGTGCGTGCATTGTGGCCAGAGGGTTGGTTCAAGGCTTGTGCGTGCACTTAGCTCTGTGCGCACGCACAAGAGGTCTCTTTTTTTTTGAAGCTAGTGGTTGGTGTGCGGTCACACAGCAGGAAAAAGGGTGGTGTTCCCACGCACAAGCTGTGCGCGTGCTGGGAACAGAAGGGGTATTTGAGGGTGTGTAAGCGCATGTTGCGGTGCGTACGCACGGGAACTGGTAAACAGGGGACTTGTGCGGACGCACAAGGCTGTCGCACGCACATGTCTCTGTTCCTGCAACAAAAATTATGCCTCCAAGGCATCAAACTTGGCATCCAAAACAGGTTTTCAAACCCCAAAACATCATAAAACTCCCCAAAACACATTATTTCACCAAAATTACTCAACAAACATCAAAAATAAAACTAACCAACCAAGTAAACTAACCAATTATTCATGAAACAAAAGCTAAAAGAGAGAAGGTTAGAAGGATATTACCATGGTAGGATATCTCCCACCTAGCACTTTGGTTTATAGTCCTAAGTTGGACTTAGTGAGGAGATCCTTGTTAGGGAGGCTTATGCTTCCACTCCTCCTTGAATCTCCAACCAAGTTTGCTATTCATTTGACCTCCAGGGTCCCATATAAAATTCGTCAAACTCTCAAGAGACTTCAAGCTAGAAACTAGGATCCTTAATTGTTGACTCTTAAGACTAATGCCCGGATCCCGTACTTGAATTCCTCTATCGCCATTGACATGCTTGTGCACTACCCAGAATCCACCAATTTGAATATTGCACTAAAATTGAGCTTCAAATGTTAAGTTGGGACTTGTGATGAACTTTCCATTCCATTTCCAATTAACATTCTTTCCATCACCATCCACTACTCCAACAAAGGGTCGAAGTTAACCATCCGATTCTAGAACGGCATATTGATGTGGGCCTAGAAACCTTGTTAGAGAATTCTTCACCCACTCATCTTGTACTACTGCCTTCACCTCTTGGCAACTAAAATTTTCCTTGACCTCTTTTAAGTCTTCATCATCACTCAAGTCAAAAATTGGGGGTCGTGTGAAGTCCACATCAACATCTCCCTCCAAATCTACTAGTGGAGACTCATGAAGGTTATCGAAGGAATTACCCAAGTTGGACAAAAAATCTTGGATGATGAAATCCTCTTGGTCAATTCCCAATGACTCTTCACTTGACTCCTTTTGCACTTCATCTTGTGACTTGATATCCTCTTCCTGATTTTGCACTTTTCAATTCAGTCCACAGTTGTCACCCAGTTCCATACATTCATCCACTAGAATTTCTTGCATGTGGCATGAACGCGATGAAACTAAATGATCCAAAGCTTTTGCTAAGGTAGACATGGTGAGCTCTTGTTTCTTCTGGAACTCTTGTTGTCCTTGGATGATCATGTAAAGTACATCTTGTGTGGCTTGATCCGTATACGAGGATGAAGATTGAGGTGATGAAGGTTGACAATCAAGCTCATGAGGGTAGGGATTTTGGTTTTGTGTGTAGTTGTATGATGGTGTGTAAGATTGGTAACTAAAAGGATGAGTGTTTGGGTTCCACTGGGGTGCATTGTAGTAATAGTGTGGAAAGGTCATCAAGAAAAATATAAACAAAAACCTACTAATAAAAGCAAACAAGCAACCAAAGAGTGCTATTTACACTATCAACATATTCACAACAACCAAAAGGATTTAACACCGATTGCAACTCCCCGGCAACGGCGCCAAAAATTTGATGCAAGCAAACCCGTCGGTTAAGAATTCCTTCTCGGTAAAGGAAAGATATAACCTCATTGCAAGTATAGCTCTCAACCAAAAAGTAATGCAATTGAGGTGTTACTTCCTTAGTTGTTAAAGCAAAAAGGGGATTTTCGAGAAAGAAATCAAAGATTAAAGAACTAAGAAATTAAAGAGCTAAGTAATGAGCAAAATTGTGAGTTAATGCATAAAAGAGACCTTAACTTGGGAGTGAAGATCCAAGGAATCCTATCATCGTCATAACTTACAATGAGTCAATCTCGCCTAGTCAACCCCAACCATCGAGGAGTAAGTCAAGCAAGTATAATTGGCCTTAATCAATAAGTCCTAACCAACTTATCAAACTAGTTGATAAAAGGCTAGCGTCAATGGAAACAAGAGTCAACCAACTACCCAAGAACTACCACTAAATGTCGGACATTATGACTCTAGTATCCTAGGAACTCAAACCACAAGACGAGGTGTGAAAATCTACTCAAAACACAAAGTTGGCATTTTCACAAACACCTTGTGTGCATAAAAGTAAAGTATGGAAAATTGCAAAGGAAAATAGAAAACTATAACCAACTATCAACAAAACCAAATATAAACAAACAATCAAACATAAAGGAGGTATGAAACATAAAATTCATTTATCAAAACTTCAAGAACTCAAAATTGCAAATATAAACAAAGTACTTGAACCAAGAAGGAAATGAAAATAAAGACAATGTAACTAAGAGAAAATTAGGAGTACTTACAAATGAGTTGATCAACATCCAAAATTAAAGCTTGCTATAAAATGCTACAATTGAAATTGCATAAACCCTAAGAGAGCTATCTACTCTACACTACTCCTAATCCTATGGAAGCTTCCTATACTACTACTACCTAAATAAAAGTGAGCTCCCCTTTGCTAAGTGTTGAATCCCTCTTTATATATCACTCCAAATCAGCATTTCAGCCTTTCAAAAATGAGCCAAGGGCCTCCAAATTTGCACAGCACTTATTTCATTAATGCAATCACGTGCAGGGACCTGTGCGGATGCACAGAACACTTGGCTGAAAATCGACCTGTGCGTACGTATAGGTGCTTGTGTGCATGCACGCATGGAAATTCTCACTTGTGCGTACGCACGCACACTTTGCTGTGTGTGCTATTCCTTGTTTTCTTCATGTTTTCTCCCTTGTACATGCTTTCTTCTGCTTTTGCCCATCCATTCTTGCCTTCAAGGCCTTAAATCACTCACAAACCACATCACGGCATCGAATGACATAAAAGTGAGATTAATTTTCTCTATTAAAGCACAAAATTGTATGTTTTCACAATTAGGATCAAATTAGGGATCAAACACAAAAGTATGCTATTTTGGTGCTTAAGTGTGAGTTCATATGCTAGAATCCATTCAAATCAAGCCAAAATATACCATCAAATATGGACTCATCATCCAGTTCACGCTCAATACCGTGCTGCAAAAAACCAGTGAAAAAATTAATTGAACCGGCAATTAACCGTTGAACCGGTCAAAACGGCCAGATTTTGTATAGTACCAGTTTCTAAAATCCACCAAAACGGTGTCATTTTGACGCTTTAAAAAAATTTAAATGCCTAAAGCTGAAACATGAAACCCAAACCCCACTTTCCTTTCTTCCCTCCCTCGCTCAAAAAATCCTAATCTGTCCCCTGTTCCCCTTACTCCCTCTCTTCTCTTCGAAGTTCCAATAGCCACTAGCCCACCACCCACTAGACACCATCCAAAACCCACCACTCACACTTGTCGCCGAATCCTTCTCCTTGCCGTGGGTGCCATCGTCACCGGTAGAAAGGTCTGCTCAGCCATCATCTCGATTTTTCTCTTTTCTTGGCGTTGCTATCGTGAAAGATTGATGGGTTCGTCGGTCACTGCTATCAGAGCTCACTGTCTCTCTGTCTGAGCTCACTTCCTTGTTTGAGCTCTCTCTCTCTCTCTCTCTCTCTCTCTCTCTCTCTCTCTCTCTCTCTCTCTGGCTCACTTCCCTTCTCCGTCACTGTCACTTCCGATTCCGTCGTTGCCGTCACTTTCTTTCTCCCTCGCTGCCGATACTTCAATTTATTTTTGCTTGTTTTCGATTTAATACTGATTTTGTGATTTTGAGTTGCTAGGTTTACTATTTTGAGTTACTGATTTTTATAATACTGATTTTTTGATTCTGAGTTGCTGGGATTAATATTCTAAATTGTTGTTTGAGCTAATTCTGTTTATGGTTAATTTTGTTAGTTTCTGATTTTTTGATTTGGAAGATACGATCACAAAATGGTTTTCTGAATTGAATTCGTTTCATACGATAAAAATATATGTTATTGTTGGTTTTTTTGGTAGAACATTATGTTTGTTATTTTTATTCATTTTAATTTTGTTTAGTGATAAATTTTGTTATTTTTTGAGTTTGGGTAATTTTGTGTTTTGTAATGTTGTGAGAATTGAGACTAATTGATTATGGAGGGTGATTTGTTTAAATTTGTGTAAATTATGTTGTTTTGTATTGTTTGGATGGTATGTAAGAACTGCGATTAATTAACCACTTAATTAATTAAATTAATTACCCAAAATAGGATCCAAAAATTTAGAATGTGAATTAGAGAATTTAAATATGATATTTGGACTCAATAGATTTTTTTGAGTTAAAAAATGTAATTTTCTTTGAAAAATTGAGTAAATTAACCGACAGTACTGGCTTAGATCTGTTTGGTACTATGCAAGAATAATTAAAAACAGTAGAAAAAGTTAGGAAATAATTAAAGTTAAAAACTGGGGACTAATTTTAAAGGTTTGACCCGAAATTAGGCCAAACAGGCCAAAAACGCTAACGAGTTGGGCCGGGCCCAAGTTGAGCACAATCCCAACATGTATAAAGCCACTTAAGTGGCAAACTCAGCTATTTTCACCAAATTCCAACAGCTGAAACGTGATTGAGAGAGAAAAGAGGCAGGGTTAACAAAGCACTATTCATCACCTCCTTCTTGGAGCCATATCTCACTCTCCGGTGCTTCGATTCGCATGCCGTGAGTGGCTATGCGAAGTTTTCGCCAAGCCCATCATTTCTAGCTAAGCCTTGTGGTAATCATTTCGAAATTTTCTGCCCGGTTTCCTGCCCTTGTGAAATTCAAAAATTTGGTTTTGGTTTTGAGTGAAATCTTGTGATTTGATTTTTTAGGTACACTCTAGCACTTGATTATTATTGGGTTTTGTCTTAATCAACTTAACCCTTGTGAAATTGTGATTATGATAAACCCTAGGTTCATTAGCTATGAATTATGTGTATAAAGCTTGAATTGGTGTTGTATGGAGAATGTTGGTGACTTGAAGGTGGACTTGGTAGCTTGATTGAGTTTGAGAGCTTGTGGAAGCTTGGTAGAGGTCAATTTGGTGATTTAGTGCATATTGAGAATCGGCTAAGGTATGATTTTGGTTTTCTCTATATAATATATAATATTTCTGGACACTTAGGCTAGTGACCCATAGGATAGGTTAGATTGAATTGGTTGTTGAGATTATTGAATGAGGATGTATGATGCTTTGATGAATTTGAATATTTTAATGAATCGTGATGTTGAAGTTGATAAATGATATTGAAGTTGAATTGAGTTTGATTTATGATGATTGTTAGTGATATAATGGTGATTGATGATTGTGTTGGGTAAGAAATTTTGTTAGTGTGATGCAAATGATCATTGGAGTTGAGAATTAGGTAATGTGAATGGAAATTTAGGAAGATTAGTAAAAATGAGACACAAAAGGGTAAATTCTAAGGTAAGTTGGAGTTTGGTGTGGTTTTGACTTGGTTTGGTTATGAATTTTTGGGAATCAAGAAATTAGTGAACTTTTGTAAAAATAGATTTTTGATGAACTTCAATGGATCATATGTTGAGCTACAGTTTGTGAAATGGAATGAATTTTATATCAAGTCAAAGATATTTTAATGAGCTTTAAAACGGTATCAATTTTGTAGAAATCCGAATTTTGTAGAGAAAGATATGATTGTAGCAAGTCGGTCTCCGAAATCTGAATTCTATGAATGCTGCAGAATTTGTGATTTCTGGTTTGTGTGTGCACGCACACCCCGTGTATTTTTGAAAACGTGCGTATGCACACTCTTGTGCGCACGCACACAAGGGGATGGGACTGCTGTTGGGAGTGCTAGCACGCTCTGTGTGAACACACAACCAACGAAGTTTTACAAGCCGTGCACACGCACACTCTAGAAAGTGCACTCTGTTAAGGGTGTTCGCACGCAATGGGCGAACGAGTAGAATGAAAATTTTTACTTCCTGTGTATACGCACACCTCTATGAATCTTCTATTTTGTTACTCATATGAATACTATTTATAAAAAATAGTTATTTAAAGTGAAACACTCTTTTAATTAAGAGAAATAGAAAACTTTTAGATTCATCGTTTTGTTTTACTTCTTAATCCCCACTTGATATTACTCAAATTTAATAACTTGATAGTAGTGATTCCTTGTGATTAGTTAAAAAAAATTCAATTTTTTTCTCATTCTTTTTTTTTTACAATTTTGAACAAACTCAATTTTGTTATTAAATAGCTTTTGTGGGTCATAATATTTTTAACTTTTTCTGTTATTGTAATTTTTTTTTCTACGATAAGTACTTTTAAATTATCTAATACTTAAAGATTCATATTTTTTTATTTTTTTGGAAAGGTGAAAATTAAAATTAAATGATATTAGTTAGTTTTTTAACAAAATTATATATTTACTTTTTGTTACTTATTTTACTTTCTTTTGATGGTCTAAATTAGTCTATAAATTATCAAATTATTTCTATTATTTATGCAACATTTTTTTCTAGTAATTATTTTACTTTTTGTTTATTGTATTTCAATATGTTTATTTTAGTTACATTCAATAAATTGTCCAAATCTAAACCTAATTTTTTGAACCATTTTTTTATCATATGATTGAAATTATTTAAACTGAGATCTTTAGACCCTAAAGTTTTTAAAGTAAAAAAAAATACAATAAAATAAATTAGAAAAACTAATAAAATAAAATAATTTTATTTTATTGGGTCCTCAAATTAGTTAAAAAATTAATTCAACAAATGTTCTTATATTGCCACATCTTTAATATTATATATTAATTTAATAATCAGTAAAAAATAATATTATCCAATATAAAACAGATTAAAAAAGAAAAAAGAAGTTAATAAAATATGAGTGAGACTTTTTACTCTATCATTAGTAGGTGCACACTTTCTTGAGTCCTTTATAAGCCAATCAAATAATTTGTGCCATATGTTAAATGAACAATATTAAATCAATTAATTTTTTTGAAATATAATTTATTTATTTTATTTAATTATAAACAAATTTGCATGTATTTAAATGTCATATACAATACTCAATATAATTAAAAGTTTAGAAAATTAATCTATGAATGTTTTAACAAATTATTATAAGTGTAGACTGCATCATTCATATGCGAATCAAATAACTAGTATCGTATGCCAGACAAATGATATTATAGAAGACAAAATTAATAATTTTTTGCAAAAAATTATGCGTAAACTTTTTTGTATTGTTAGTGAAATAAGTATATCCAAAATTAGTTTTGGATTATGTTAGTAGGATTAAAATCAGATAGAAGAAATTGGAAAGTGAAAAAATATATAATAGCATATGTGTCACGTTTTTTGAGCCCCTCTTACGCTTTCATAAGGATAATATATTCATTTTTTTATTGTCACTTTTTTTAACCAACTACTGTGCCTTACAATTTCTTGGATTGTTCATACAATTCGAATCCTGAAAGGAAGCAAAAACAAATATCTTATGATTTATTAAACTATTCTCTTTAGCATTATCATAAAAAATAGGTAACATCCATTATCAATGAAATAACAAATATAGTTATCACTCCAAAGTAACACATAGGACCTATTGACACCAATAATGTACTACATGAGGCACAATAACAGAAGTATCTATTATCATGTAGGCTACACATTAAAACTTCTTCACCTACTGAATACTTTCTTACTGTTTCATGTTGTATTTGTTGGCACGTTGATTTCATGTCACCCAATGCACCTATCTGCTCATACAACTCTTGTGTCTAAACCTTTTATATGTCCCATGATATTTATTACTTGCTCTCCACGCATCTAATGTCCATTATAAACTGTTGTCTAATATTCAATTATTTTTTCATTCATTCTTGTCACTCCCATTGTTTTTTCAACAACTATTCTTACTTCGTTCATACCAACCATTCTCATGTGTTGTATCTTTTAAAGTCATTCTAGATTAATACGTATTAATATGTAAATAAAAGTATTAATCAACTTTAATAAACATAGATTTTTAATAATATGTACTGATAGATTTTATCAAACAATTAACTTTATTACAATTACTATTATTAAAATTATAAATGTATTGTCTATTTTAATGGCAACACGTCATTTGGTGTCTAAAATTTTTTTTCAATTTTGTCCTTTTTTATCTACCCCACTACATGTTAGTTATTTCACATTAAAAAAATCCCACTACCTTATCTTCTCTCTTATCACATACCTTCTGTCATTCACGTGAAAGTAGTTGATCAAATTGGCAAAGACTATGCCAGACGACGAAGACAAAACATGAGCAAAGAACAGATGCAGCAACACCTGTTACCAAGAGAGTATTAGACGATGAAAATAAATTGCTATATCGAGTGGTCCAACTAATATAACAACACCAGTAGAAGATATCACAAATACATCCATAATTACTGCTCATCAATACTCTGTGTCAGGTACTCTAAGTTATACCTCCAATTAATAAATTTATGTTGTTAGTTTATCATTTAATTTAAATTATTTTCTACAATATATCTATGTTACTATACTCTTTATACCGTTTATGTATAATTTATCTACTAAATCTACTCTTAGATTCTCAAAATACATTATTTTCATGCTAATAATAGATTTTCTAATATTCAAATAAAATAACAGCGTACCTGGACACCTGGTCTAAGTAACAGATCGAATGGCTATAATATGAGTAGGAATCATGTATATTTATTTAATTAATAATAACTATTTTTTTAGGTTTTGATTCATTAAACTTTTTATTATTGTCCTAAATAATATTATTATATTATCTTAATGTACTTTAAATACTTATCATGTTAATTATTGGGCAATTTAATGATTTTCGAATATAATATTATAAGAATATAAAATTTTCTCATTGTATCATTATTAGAAATTTATATTAAATATATGTTTAATAATATATTTGGTAATAATATATTTAAGAAAATATCGTTGTTAAATTATATTTGTTATAATATATTTGTTATTTAAATTCCTCACTCTATAACAAAAATATTTAGTTGATAATTTTGATACATTCTTTTTACACTTTTCTTTATGCAATTTAGTTTATCATTTAATTTGAATTATTTCTATAATATATCTATGTTAATATACTCTTAGTACTATTTTTGTATAATTTATCTACTGAATATACTCTTAAATTCTTAAAATACATTATTTTCATACTAATAATAGATTTTCTAAATATTCAGATATTCATAATAACAGCGGAGCTGGTTCAAGTAATATATTGAATGACTATAATATAGGTAGGAATCATGTATATTGTAACACCCTACCACACAGAGCTTTATTCTTAAGTCGTAAAATAGAGGTGGTGTAGTATTCTGACCTCTAAGATAATAATAATAATAATAATAATAATAATAATAATAATAATAATAATAATAATAATAATAATAATAATAATAATAATAATAATAATAATAATAATAATATTGAAAATGATACAATATTCGAGGAGCCTTGAAAAACGGATAAAACAAAATCATAAAATAAAAAGCGCAATGCTCAGGAAACAAGATTACTTGCGTGTGAAGAAAACTAAGGTTCATGAGCATAATTAAACAGAAAGTAAGAATACAGGGTCAAAAGTACGAAATAACAAGCTCCTAACTCAGCTTGCAAAGCTAAGGCTGGCTGGAGAATATTTACATACAAAATATACAAACCATAACCCAAAATACATGTTTAAAACCCTAAGGCGATTTCTGAGCCCATCCAGGCCCAGGTCCAACTCATTTCTAATGCTATTAAACCCAAGGATTGGAGGAAAATGAACCAAGTAATCATAATTTAGTTTTCATCACGTTTTAGGTTAGGTTTCTAGAGAGAGAAGCTCTCTCTTCTCTCTAAAAATTAGGATTTTAGATTACTTCTCTCCATAGATTTAGGTTTCAATTATTGTTTTGATTTAATTTCCTTTGCTTATTATTGTTCTTACATCTTTATTCTCTTAGTTTTACTTGTTATTCTTTTTATTTTGTCTTTTTTTAGTTTATGAACACTCTTGTTAATTTAATTCTCTTTAATGCAATTTATGTTTTCATTATCATTGTTGCTTTCTTTTATTGTTATTATTATTATCTTGCATTTGGTAGTTTAGATTCTATTATCATAGCACTTTTATGATGCTTTTTCTTTATGCCTTCCAAGTGTTTGATAAAATGCTTAGTTAGATTTTAGAGTTGATTTTTCTATTCTTGGCTTGGGTTGGTAACTTGGATAACCTTGAGTTACCAATGTCCAAGTGGTTGATAATTTATTCTCATTGACACTAGCCTTTCACTAAATTAATTAGAGAGTGGTTAGGACTTATGGATGAGGATTAATTAAGCTCATTTGACTTTCCTCCAATTTTGGGGATGACAAAGTGAGATTGATCCTTGCAATTATCATATTGTGGTTGGTAACAAGGATAGTGATCCTTAACCATCAACCCTTACCAAGACCTTTTTTAGTTGTTAGCTTTAGTTTCTTGTTTATCAATGTCAAACTCCCAAAAATACTTTTCCATAACCAATAATATGTACACTTCCCTGCAATTCCTTTAAGAGACAACCCAAGGTTTAAATACTCTCGGTTTTTATTAGTTTGCACTTGTGACAAATAAATTAAACTTTGATTGAGAGTTATTTGTTGATTTAGAACTATACTTGCAATGAAGTTCATTTTTATTGAGAGTTATTGAGTTCCTTTTGGGTTGGGATTCTCGCGTAGCGAGCAAGGTGCTTGCATATGCTTGGTAGCACGTGTAACACTCCAATTACCCTAAACCTTTCCTCTAGCCGTAAAGCAAGGGTTAATAAGAGGTTACGACAATTCTAAGGCTTATACATATTTATATAGAAGGAAATAATATATTCTAGGAGCCCGATGAAAGATTAAGCTTAAAAACAGAGTTATAAAAGCGTGAAACATTCACATGAAGCTAACGCACAAGACACAAGGTATAGATGCAAGAGAATAGAACATATATAGATATAATATTATAATAATCATATGGAACAAGTCGCAACTTGCGGAGTTTAAGCCGACTAGTTACAAATAAAAAGAATACAGAGTTTTGGAATTAAAACAACTTATACAACTTATCTCTTAAGTAAGCCTCTAAGGCCATAAAGTCTAAAATAGAAAAGGTGAGAGAACTACTACAACAAAATAAAATAGAAATAAGCCAGGAAGAAACCATAAAACCGTCAAATTTTGCAACGCCTTAAAACCGTTCTCTTAGATAGTTTTAGACAACGGTTTTTTGTAGTGTTACTGTTGAATTCAATTTGTCATTATTTTATAGCAACAAATTAAAACCGTTCTCTTTGACTATTTTAAAGAATGATTTTATAACCGTTACCATGAATTATTTTTAAGCAACGATTTTTTTTGTTGTTTAAAGAATTGTACAAAAGAAACGCATTAAAACCGTTGTCGAAATGCTACACTTAAAAACCGTTCTATTAGATGGTCTTAGAAAACGGTTTTTACAGTGTTGCTGTTGAAGTTCATTTTTTCATTACACTACAGTAACAAAATAAAACCGTTCTCTTTGACTATTTTAAAGAACGGTTTTACAACCATTGTTTATGAAACAACCATTTTCTAATATTATTTAAATAATTATACAAATTAAACAATGTTTTCAAAATATAATATTTTTTATAATTTACAATAATAATATATAATATTTATTATAAATTTATTTTAATTTTATTTTTTTAAATAATATTTGTTATTTATTTATAAAAAAATAGTTTAAATTTATATAATTATCTAAAATTATAATGATTGATATATCATTTGCCTTGCAAATTGAAAATAACCTTGAAAAGTATAAAGTATAAAGTTACATGGCTTTTGATCCATCCATTTATTATTATTTTTTTAAATTTTCATTCGATTAATCGGGAATGCAAAATTTCAAATGGCTTAAAAAATCACTGCAGAAACTTTTATTTGAAGGAACTAAGAAAAATCGTGAATCTGATTTCTGTGTGTTGCATCTATTGTTAATATATAACAAATATTAGAATAATTAAAATAAATATATAACAAATATTAATATAAAAAAATAAAACTAAAATAATTTTAGAATAAATATATTATATTTATATATCTATTGCTTATTTTCTCATAATATACGCATATAAGAAAGTAGAATAGAGGCGCGTTCTTTCTCTTCTCTTCGAATCCAAGGACGAAGAACGATGTTCTTCCTCCCTCCACCGCCCTAATCCACGCCTTCAGTGTAACATCCCTCATTTTTTAAAATCTAAATATGAATAATATGTGATTTTATCTTATTAAATTTAAACTTTATAATTTTAGAGATTATTCTATTAAAAATAATTAAACAGATTTAGAGATAATTTTATTTTGAATCAATTAATATTCATAAGTAATTTTATTATAATTGAGATATTTTATATAATTTTAGTAATTGAAAAATAAGAAAAAATTATATAATTTAATTTAAGTAACTTTTATTCTAAAAAAGTTACGATTTATTTTATTCATTTGATATCTTATTTTATAAATTAATCAATTAAGAGTAATTAAATTAATTTTATTAATATTTGGAGTTTAAGTTAATTAATATTTTTATGTAATTTTTATAATTGGTTATTTCATATGCTTTTAAAATAAAATTTAGAAACGAAAGTACTATATAATTTAATTTAAGTAATTTCTATTATGAATGAATTATGATTTATTTTATTAGTTGAATTATTTGAGATTAATTTATTAGGAATGATTAAATTGATTTTTTATAAATATTTTGAGTTTAAGTTAATAAATATTTTTGTGTAATCTTATTACAATTGATCATTTTATATAATTTGGAATTAAGTTCTGATAACAGAAAAATAATAAAAAAATTATATAATTTAATTTGAATAATCAATATTGAGTTTAAACTATATTTTATAAAAATGTGATTAATATGCTTGTTTTATAATTTAAACTAAAAATAATTAATCGAACTTAGTAATATGTTGATAAATAATGTTCTTATATATTTTTAATAGAGTATATTTAATTTTAAAATTACTCTACCCTCCAATTTTATCAAAATATATATTCATATCTATCCATATTCTTTTATAAAATCCTAATTTCTAACCTAAATCCCAAAATCTCCAAATTCATTCAGACTCCCTAATTTTCCCAATTCCTAACCCTAACAACTGCAGCCTCACCTTCGTTCACGGAACAAACACATACACATGTAGAGGTAGAAATGAGAGATGGAGATCCGAGATCCAGAGAGTGAGGGAGCCGCGAGGAAGAAGAGAAGGAGAAGGGCGTGGCGTCGCCGGCTGGGTACCGCCGCCGTTCAACTCGTCGTCGCGCAGTCCACGTCGAGCTCGTTCCGTCACCATGTCGCGAAGGAGGGATTGCCGCCCGTGGTCGCGCCGTTCGTGGAGCTTGCCGTCGTCGCCGTTCAAGCTACTGCTGCCGCCACACTCCACGCCGTTGCCATCGTCATTCACGGAGGAAGAGGAAGCAAGTGCGCCAGAGGGGAGCGAGAGAGACCGAAGCTGCGAGGGAGAGGAAGTGACGCACGAAGCTGCCGCAGGAACTGCGAGCCAGAAGAGCCACTGACGTTGCCATTGTGGCCATCGCCATCGCCATGAGTGAAGTCCACCGCTGGTACTAATCGAGACTGCCGAAGTTGCTATTTTGACTCTGATGTAATTTATCCTTGTCCCTGCTCACGGTTGTCCTCTGTTCTTCCTCTACTTTTGATTTTCGCAGTTACCTGAATCTCTGCCGCCGTGGGTATTGCCGTAGGAGTCGTTGGGAACTAATGTTGGAGCTGCCCTTGATGATTCTGATGCTGCTACGTAGGTTCGGAGCTGCTGTGTTGTTGCCGGAGGAATGGAACTCATCAGAAAAAAATGTTATTGAGGCTGATGTTTGGTTTGATTGCGTTGTTAACGCGACACTGAGGTAAGGGGTATAACTTAAATGATTTTAATTTTAGAATGTCCATAAAGTTTATTGAATGACTGCAAATAGGTTAATCTTTATGAGTAATTGATTGGTTATACGGATATTGAATTGTGGCTGGAAATGTAATTGAGCTTGTGGTTTTTGTGAAATTGATTGATTGCGTGTGAACTAAGAATTGTTGATGAGTGATTGAATGCTGAATCTTGATGGATTGTATTGGTCGAGTAATGTTGAGCTGGTTATATGATTATTGTATTGGTGATGGATTTAGTTGATGATTGATTGGAATTGGATTTAGAGAATGTTTAAAGGATTGAATTTGAGATGTTGAATTGCTTGTTGAAAAATTTGAGTTTTGAAATTAAATGGAAACTTTGAAAGTGAACCAGCAACTTAATAGAGATTGAAAAATTATGAGATTAAAAGCTAATCGAACTACAACAAGTATAGTTATTAATATTCAATTTTTTAGGTTTCGTATTAACTAGAGAATTAGTTATGATTTTTCGAGGTTGAACTCTAAAATCTGATTTTCTGCATAATTTTAAACGATGTCAGAAACTTTAAAAAGCTATAACTAATTATGTAATGATCGGAATTGCATGAGACCAAGTCTGGGTTAAACTTAGGAATATAAGGAACTAAACTGGAAAAATTGAGACCTTTTTGTTAACTATACAATTTATGGCAAATTTTTAAAGATAGGTTATTAAATCTGTCCTGCAGCAGAAAAGGTCAAACAGGGCAGCAACTTGTGTGTCTTGCTGCGACTTCTACGAGCTGAGTTTTGGAGCGAAACCAATTTTATTATAAAATTTGATTAACTTGGTTTATTGCTCTAAAACTTAAGAATTTTAGGAGTTTAGGATTGGGAGTTGTGAATTTTTGAATATTGGTGGTTAAAGCTGGAAAGAAACAGATTTCAGCAAGCTATGCATCAACTTCCAATGCTTGTAACTCTTAGAATTGAATAGCAATTGGGTTGTAACCAAGACACACTTGTTTCTGTTTTGTAGTGGATTTAGGTTGAACTTTTTGGTTGCTGCTGATGCCTGGAATGAACGGTTTCAAATTGTATAGTGCTGTTTTATCCTTGTTAATGGCTGATTTCACGCCTTGTTTTGATTGAGCAATGATGATGATGGCCTTATTATGCTAATTTTTATATTGCTGCTGATTGCCATTCATTCTCCCTCGCCTTGCCTTATTATGTCGACATTGCTCTGCCTCCATTCTCCCTCCCTTTGCCATTTTCTGTTTCTGCTTCTTCTGCAGGTTGTCAATTTTTTTCCCTAATTACATTTTCTTAGTTTAATTAGTTTGTTCAGTTTTTGTTGGATTAGCCAGTTTAGTTATGCATGCTTAGTGGATTATAGGTGGTTAGGAAGTTATATCTTATTTGTAGTGGATTTAGGTTGAACTTTTTGGTTGCTGCTGATGCCTGGAATGAACGGTTTCAAATTGTATAGTGCTGTTTTATCCTTGTTAATGGCTGATCATGCCTTGTTTTGATTGAGCAATGATGACGATGGCCTTATTATGCTAATTTTTATATTGCTGCTGATTGCCATTCATTCTCCCTCCCCTTGCCTTATTATGTCGACATTGCTCTGCCTCCATTCTCCCTCCCTTTGCCATTTTCTGTTTCTGCTTCTTCTGCAGGTTGTCAATTTTTTTCCCTAATTACATTTTCTTAGTTTAATTAGTTTGTTCAGTTTTTGTTGGATTAGCCAGTTTAGTTATGCATGCTTAGTGGATTATAGGTGGTTAGGAAGTTATATTTGATTTGTAGTGGATTTAGGTTGAACTTTTTGGTTGCTGCTGATGCCTGGAATGAATGGTTTTCTGAGTTGTTTTAATTGACAAATGATGGTTGTTGCAGTTTTGTTTCAAATTGTATGGTGCTGCTTTATCCTTGTTAATGGCTGATGTCATGCCTTGCTTTATCCTTGCTGCTGATTGCCATTTTTCGCTTGCTGCCGTTTAATTCATATAAATTGATCCTGATTAGTGCTGATTTGATTTTAGTGAGTTCATATGGGTTGATTTTGCTGTTTGTTTAAATTTAGATATGCCCTATTTACTTCCAGAATGCTGCCGAAATTTCTAAAAATCTGTGTTAATTGAATTCCAATTTGTGAATTGAATTTGGTAATTTGTTACTTTAGTTTTGTTTTGTGACCAAATTCAACAATAGGTTACTTTAATTTGTTCTTTTTTTTTCAATTAAATATCTTATAAATCAATAAGAGGGATGCTATATAATTAGTATCTTTGAATAGAGACAACAGTGAAGAAAACACGAGGACCTACACAATGCTTGAAGATTCATGCAAGACAGTTGGAAGATAGAGAAGAAATTACTCTAGATATTGAAGGAGAGGCAATTGGTCCTACTGATGAAGCTGTAAACAACTTGAGCAAATTTTTGGGCACAATGGCAAGAAATTCTGATTTTTGTCCATTAATTTATACAAATTGGAAGGAGATTAAAGATAAAGAAGCCATTTGGGAATATGTTCAAGTGAGAACTTTAGTCTTGTTTCTTTTAGAAAGTATCTGGAAATGTACACATGTATTTTATTCTTACTAGCAAATAATATTTGTGGACATGATGACTATTTGCTACTTAGCTATTTCAACTCTCTTTTGTTATTATATTTTTTGCAAACTTAGATGATATTGTAGATCTTACAATAATTTTTATAAGTTAAATTTGATGGGAAATGTTCAATTATTTTTCTTTAGTGACTTGATTCAAATAGTTTAGATTATTTATCGACACTAAATAATTAAAAAAAACTGAAATCAAAGATGACTACATAGTAAAATCGTTGCCAAAACACGACTTCAACGGTAACGCTTTAAAACCGTTGTTTTAGATGACTATTAAATGGCAATGGTATCAAAACCGTTGCCGAAAAACGACATCAACGGTAACGTTTTAAAACCGTTGTCCTAGATGTCTATAAACCAGCAATGGTTTTAAAACTGTTGCCGAAACCTGGCACCAACGGTAACGGTTTAAAACCGTTGGCCATGTGAATAATAAAACCCCAACAGTTTAAAACCGTTGCCTATCCAGTTACGGTATTAAACTGTTGTCATATTAATAGGAACGGTTTGAAACCGTTGCTTATTGAGTAACGGATGAAAACTGTTGTTTAAAATTTTCCATCAAAACCGTTGTCTATGCCACTAACTGTAGCAACGGTTTTTCTGTTACCGTTGCCTTTGAGCATTGGTAACGGCCGCATATACCACAGGTCAAAAACCGTTGCCAAAGCGTTGCCTAAAGTTTTGGGAACGATTTTTCAATCTACGGCAACGGTTTTTGACCGTTGCGAAAAGCCTTATTTGTTGTAGTGCATAAACTGGGTTATCTAAACTTAGGGGAATTCTAACTAATACTAATTACACCGCTACATCCCATGGCCTTCACCAACCTAACCTCCGTGCGATCCCATCACCACTGCCTACCTAGCCTCCTCAGCACCAGACAATCACAAATAATGCAAACAAGTAATACACATGTAATATTCACGTATATACAAGTAATTCAAGAAGCAAGTAGGCATATTATACAATTAGGAAAAGTCAAGTAATCAAAGCAAGCAAACATATAAAAGATGCACATGATGAATGTCTGTCCTATTGGCTATGATATCACATGTCGGTTATAATGCCAAACCTGACAGAAAATCTGGTCGACAACTCCCGGATTAGTCTTTCTATTGCGCATAAGGAGGAATAACTCCGAGGGATGGGTGCCCTACTGATAAACCCCATTTATAGGGTTTATCTTGTATTGATTTTAGGGAATTTTATCACCTTTTACCACATTTATTCAATGAAATAGCATGATTTCATGATTGTCTCCTTATTTGTACTTAAGTGTGAAAACATGCTTTTTAGGCCTTTAACTTGATGATTTTAATCTCCTTTTGATTCCACTAGATGCCTTGATGTGTTTGTTAGTGATTTCAGATTGAAAAGGCTAGGAATGGATCAAAGGAGTGAAGAGAAAAGCATGCAAGGTGGAGAAATCATGAAAAACCAAAGAATTGAACTCGCCCATGGACGCGCGTGCGCCCCAGGTGCTTACGCGCACCTTGCGATATGGCCCATGGACGCGTACGCGTGCTGTGCGCGTACGCGTCGATGCTGATACTTGATTTTTAAGTGAATTCGCACCCAACGAAATCTTAAGAGTTGTGGGGCCCAATCTCAACCAACTTTGGCGCCCAAACTACTATTTAAAGCCAAGGATTGAAGAGCAAAGGGGGATTCCATTCATTTTTACATACATTAGGATTAGATAGAGTTAGTTTCTAGAGAGGGAAGCTCTCACTTCTCTCTAGAATTAAGATTAGGTTTAGATTAGAATTTCTAGATTTAGGTTTTAATTCATGTTCTCTTCTTCTTCTACTTCCTAATTCTTTGTTGTTACATTTATCATTCTTCTATTCATTCGTTGTAATTTCCTTTATGTTGCTTCTATGTTTTGTTGTAGATCTACTTTTGTTCTTTCTCTTTTTTTTCAATTCAATTTGAGGTAATTCATAATAATTGTGTTTCTTTTGATTGTTGTTGTTAATTCCTTGCAATAATTATTGTTAGATTCTATTCTTGTTGTCAATTTGCTTTGCTTTTCTTTTGTACCTTCCAAGTGTTTGATGAAATTCTTGGTTGGATTTTAGTATAGATTTTGTTCCTCTTGGCTTTGGTTGAGTAATTAGTGACTCTTGAGTTATCTAATTCCTTTGTTGATTGATAATTAGAAGTTGCTAATTGATTTGAATGCCTCTAAAGCTAGTCTTTCCTTTAGGAGTTGATTAGGACTCGAAGAATCAAATTGATTCATCCACTTGACTTTCCTCCATGGTTAAAGGTTAACTAAGTGGTAGCAATGGGCAATTTGTGGTCACAATTGAGGAGGATAACTAGGATAGGACTTCTAGTTCTCATATCTTGCCAAGAGCTTTGTTAGTTGTTAGTTTATTTTCCTTGCCATTTATAATTCTTGTCTAAAATCTTAAAAACCCCAAATATAACTCACAACCAATAACAAGACACTTCATTACAATTCCTAGGGAGAACGACCTGAGGTTCAATACTTCGATTTATAAATTTAGGGGTTTGTTTTAGTGACAAACAAATTTTTGTATGAAAGGATTATTGCTTGGTTTAGAAACTATACTTCAACGAGATTTCAATTGTGGAATTCTAAACTGTCAAAAATCCAATCATCAAAATAGAGCCGTTGCCGGGGATCAAAACTGGGTCACCCGCATGACAGGCGGGAATACTCACCACTATACTACTCCCCACACTTAAACCAAGCATGTCCTCATGCTTAAACCAAGAATAAAGTAAGGGTATGGCATTTGTTCAATGGAAACTAAACTAAATGCAATCTACGTATATGCAACTATCTAAATGAATGTAATTGCTTGGTCAAAATAAATCAATTCCCAATAATACATATATAAGGACAAGGGCTAAGGACTAGCAAGTTTAATCCACAATTTGATTGAGTTATTGAATATTTTTATGAACTTGCATGAAGAGATGATTGTAGGTGAAAACATGTAGTTGAGCATCAAACCCTCACCGGATGTGTTTGCACTCTATTCGCTCAAGTGTTTAGGGTTGATTCACTCAATTCTCTCCTAATCATGCTTTCCAAGATATGTTTTTCATCTAACAATCAACATTTATTCCATGCATGCATACAAGTATCATGAGGTCTTTTCTTTAAGTTGTAATGGGGCTAGGGTCAAGGTAGGATGCATATTTGGTCAAGTGAGCTTGAAATTTGAATCTTTGATAAGCTTAAACTTCCCACCTAACCTATGACATCCTATACAATTAAGTTCTAACCTAACTACCCATTCTTTACTTTTTCACACACTCATGCATTCCCTTTTCATTTCACAACACTTATGCATTGACTCTTATTTAGCTTTGCTTTAGGGCATTTTGTCCCCTTTTATTGTTTTCTTTTTCTTCTTTTTCTTTCTTTTCTATTTTCTTTCTTCTTTTCTTTTTGATATCTACATTTTTTTTCTTTTTTCTTTTTTTTTTTCTTTTCTTTTCTTTTTCTTTTTCTTTTGTTTTTCTTATTTTTTTTCTTTCTTTCAAGACTATCAATGCATAAGGTCTTACATTTAATTAACACATGAGTATGTACCCAATTCCCAATATTTACAACAAATAATACAAAACTACCCTTTTATTCACCCAATGTCTCAAGTTTTTCCACACTTGAATGATACACACACTAGCCTAAGCTAATCAAATATCCATATAAGGACATTTATTGTTTTTCGCTTTAAGGCTTGTAATGTGCTAAAATAAGAACAAGTGGGTTAAGCGTAGGCTCAAATTTGCTAACAATGGAAGATAAAAGGTAAGGCCATTTAGGTAAGTGAGCTAAATGAAATGATGGCCTCAATCATATAAATGCATGAATACACAAAATAATGGAAATAGAGAATCAAACAAATCAAATATCACATTCATAGAAAGAGAATAATGCACACAAGAATGGAAAATAAGTGGTTATAAGATGTAACCACACAATTAGGCTCAAATCTCACTAGCTTGTATTCTTAGCTCAAAAACCATGTTCCAAAATATATATAATTCAAGCAAGTTCTATGAAACGTTTTCACTCAAATCAATTGATTCCCTATAGATAGAATTCTTGAAAAATTTCATTATTTTGACTAAGCTTATTATGTATATATATGCAAAATTAAGAAAATGCACGTAAAAATCCTAAAAACCTAAAATGAAATGCAAAAGTGTTGAGATTAGAAATTTGTCACCCAAAATTGCCGACTGGTCGGACGACCTCCCCACACTTAAAAGTTTGCACCGTCCTCGGTGCACTCAAAGATGAGCAAGGGGGTACGGCGACTCTCCGGATTGCTACCTTTAGCTGGTAGGTCAACCGGTGCTGCATGTTCTTAGTCTTGCTTCCGTTATTGCTTGTGGTGCATCCATCATGAAAAACAAAAATATAATACCATAAGATGAGAAAACAAAAGCAAGGAAGCATACATTGTTGGAATGAGGTAAATCACTAGAATTGAGTAAGTGAATTAGTGTGACATTAGTGAAGATAGGGATGTGAATTATAAATTAGGCGCCTTTCAGAACACACATTAGCGTAAAAGCTATGCCACTAAAGAAGCATGCATTTCACTTGTCCTAGTGTGCTTTAGATGTTTAAAGTAAACTTGTAAAGTAAAACAAGCATTAAAGAAGCATGAGAGCATTCAAGGTAAAACATATGGATGCATATGATCATAACACAAGGTATTAAGGTAAATGCACAACATCATCCATCAAGAGGTTGCCTAATCACAGAATAAAGTTCAAATCACATGGTGGCCAAATCATGTAATTCAAGAAGAGTTACAAGTTCGAAGGCAATTCTCATCACTTGGCATTCTTAAAAGGTAAGCATGAAGAATTCAAAACCAAGTAGCAAAATATAACCTCAACAATAGAATCCAACAAAGATTATCTAAAAACATTCATGCTAAAATAGCATTTAAGCAATAAGGGCAGCAATGTATAGTAAACAAAGTCAATAATCCAACACTTATGATGAAAAGGGAGAAAATAAAATGAAAAGTAAACTAACTAACTAACTAACTAATTAGTTAACTAAAATAAATGGTTAGAAATGGTGTTTGGAAGTGTTGGATGAAGGGTAGAATGAGGGAAGAGGAAAGTAGGAGGAAAGAAATGGAGAGAAGAGAAGAAATGAAATGCTTGAAATAAGGGAATCCGCGCGTACGCAAGCATGGCACGCGCGCGGATGGTGGTGCAATGGATGCAACGCGTACGCGTATAGAGTGCATCCACATCGATGGATTATTCCGAGAGTGGCGCGTACGCGTCATGTGCACGTACGCGCGAGTTGGTTTGTGCGAAAGGCACAATGTTGGTGCAGCGTGGGTGATGAGCGGATAATTTGTACGCTTTTTGGCATTGTTTTTAGTATGTTTTTAGTATGATCTAGTTAGTTTTTAGTATATTTTTATTAGTTTTTAGTTAAAAGTCACTTTTCTGGACTTTACTATGAGTTTGTGTGTTTTTCTGTGATTTCAGGTATTTTCTGGCTGAAATTGAGGGACCTGAGCAAAAATCTGATTCAGAGACTGAAAAGGACTGCAGATGCTGTTGGATTCTGACCTCCCTGCACTCGAAGTGGATTTTCTCGAGCTACAGAAGCCCAATTGGCGCGCTCTCAACGGCGTTGGAAAGTAGACATCCTGGGCTTTCCAGCAATATATGATAGTCCATACTTTGCCCAAGATTTGATGGCCCAAACCGGCGTTCAAAGTCACCCTCAGGAATTCCAGCGTTAAACGCCGGAACTGGCACCAAAATGGGAGTTAAACGCCCAAACTGGCATAAAAGCTGGCGTTTAACTCCAAGAAGAGTCTCTACACGAAAATGCTTCATTGCTCAGCCCAAGCACACACCAAGTGGGCCCGGAAGTGGATTTTTATGTCATTTACTCATCTCTGTACACCTTAGGCTACTAGTTCTCTATATATAGGACCTTTTACTATTGTATTTTCATCTTTGGATCATTTTAGAGCTTTTGATCATGTTTTTTTTATGATTGAACCCTCTTTGGGAGGCTGGCCATTCGGCCATGCCTAGACCTTGTTCTTATGTATTTTCAACGGTGGAGTTTCTACACACCATAGATTAAGGTGTGGAGCTCTGCTGTACCTCGAGTATTAATGCAATTACTATTGTTCTTCTATTCAATTCTGCTTGTTCTTGTTCTAAGATATCACTTGTTCTTCAACTTGATGAATGTGATGATCCGTGACACTCATCATCATTCTCACCTATGAACGTGTGACTGACAACCACCTCCGTTCTACCTTCGATTGGGTGAATATCTCTTGGATTCCTGATACACGATGCATGGTTGATCGCCTGACAACCGAGTGCTCACCTGACAACCGAGCCAGCCATTCCGTGAGATCAGAGTCTTCGTGGTATAGGCTAGAACTGATGGCGGCATTCAAGAGAATCCGGAAGGTCTAACCTTGTCTGTGGTATTCTGAGTAGGATTCAATGACTGAATGACTGTGACGTGCTTCAAACTCCTGAGGGTGGGGCGTTAGTGACAGACGCAAAAGAATCACTGGATTCTATTACGGCCTGATTGAGAACCGACAGATGGATAGCCGTGCCGTGACAGGGTGCGTTGAACATTTCCACTGAGAGGATGGGAGGTAGCCACTGACAACGGTGAAACCCTTGCTTGAGCTTGCCATGGAAAGGAGGAAGAAGGATTGGATGAAGACAGTAGGAAAGCAGAGAGACGGAAGGGAAGGCATCTTCATACGCTTATCTGAAGTTCCTACCAATGAATTACATAAGTATCTCTATCCTTATCTTTATGTTTTATGCGTTTATCACCATACCCATTTGAGTTTGCCTGACTGAGATTTACAAGGTGACCATAGCTTGCTTCATACCAACAATCTCTGTGGGATCGACCCTTACTCGCGTAAGGTTTATTACTTGGACGACCCAGTACACTTGCTGGTTAGTTGTGCGAAGTTGTGCTTATGCCATGGTATTGAACACCAAGTTTTTGGTTTCATCACCGGGGATTATTTGATTTGTGAAAAGTATTGATCACAATTTCGCGCACCAGCGGCCATAACTCTTTGGAAAATGTACCAGGACGGCAGGTGGCACTATCGGCACGCGCGTGCGCGGTGCGCTTGCGCGTCCAACCCGCAAGTTGCCAAAAGGGCGCGTACGCGCGAATTGGTTTGTGCCTTAGGCCCAATTTGCGCATAGTACAGGCTAACTCTCGGGTTAATGTATGGAAGGTGGAACTTCTCAATCCACGCGTACGCGTGCATGGCGCATCCGCGTAGGTGGACGAAAATGCTTGATGCACGCGTACGTGTGTAGTGCGCGTACGCGTGGATGGTGCTTTGTTTTTAAAATTTTTCTATGTTTTTGCACCAATCCAAGCATTCCAAACCTCCAAACATCTACCAAAACACCTTAAAACCTTATTTAACATGATAAAATGCTAATTAAACTCAACAAACTAATCAAAACATGAAATTAAACTAATTCTACCAATAAGTACAAAAGAGAAAAAAATGAAAAGAATTTACCATAGTGGGGTGTCTCCCACCTAGCACTTTTGTTTATTGTCCTTAAGTTGGACTTATGGGGAGCTCCTCATCAAGGTGGTTTGTGCTTGTACTCATCTTGGAACTTCTACCAATGCTTGGACTTCCAATAAGCTCCATCATTCAAGATCAATATCTCCAAGCTTTGATGGAGTTCTTCACAAACCATGGGCTCCCAATGTTGATTCTCATCTTGCAATCCAGGATCCCACACTTTATTTTCACACCTGTCTTGAAGTTGATCATCATTATTAGTCCATTCGGGTGGTGTGACCTTAGAATTCTCATTTAAGTGGCCAAACATGCTCCTAGACCCAAGCGATTTAGCTCTATACCAACATTCGCTATTAAGCTTTGAACATGTTACCATAATGAACCTTGATTCACAATGCCAACCACTAACCATCTCCCTTTTGCTTTTAAATGCACAAATATTTCTAAGTTGACCATCCGTCTTAAGTAAACCATATTCAAGGAGGATAATAAAGCTTAAGTATAAGGAATTTACCCACTTGAATGAAAGAATTGGTGGTGGTGGCTTGGGGAGAGGTATTTCCAATGTCCTTGCAAGCTCTACTCCCTTGTGTTTTTCCTTAATTGTTTCCACCTCTTCACAAACTTCTTTATTCTCAATCCTTTGTTCATCAACTTCATCTAGCTCTTCTCCATCACTCAAATCATAGATAGGAGGTTGAGAGAAATCTACCTCCACATTGCTTTCTATTTTATTGGGAGAAGGTTCTTCAAGTTCAAAGGATTCACCACCAAGAAAACTGGATGCATGATCTTCATCTCCAAGGGAACTCACTTGTTGCCCCATTCCTTCCAAGTCTTCGTTCAAAATTTGGTTTGGAGGTTGTGCACATTCCTCCTCAACAACAAATTCAATCTTCTTGGAGGTATGTTCTACGATTTTAGCTTCCCATGGAGGTTCTGTATCTCATAAGTCTTCAACCACTTCTTCCTCTTCTTTGATGATCATAGGCTCCTCCAATTGCTCTAATACAAAATAGCATTCCTCATTTTCCACCAGAGTTTCCAATCTATCCTTTATGTTATGCTTTTTAATTAATTCTCCACATGTGACCATGGAAATGCTTTGAGTACTCAAGCATTGAGAGGCTAATAGGCTTACTACCTTGGTTAAGGTAGCTACAAATTCTAGTATCTCCCTTTGCATTTCTCCTTGCACTTGAAGTATAAGGCTAAGGATTTCATCCATTGAGGATTGGGGTAGATAAGAGGGTTCATTGTCTTGGAGAAAGGGTTCAAAATAGGAAGGTGGTTCTTCTTGGTACGGTGGTGGTGTGTATTGAGGTGGTTCTTGGGAGTAGTAATCTTGGAATAATGGTTCAACGTAGGGCTCATATAGCTCAAAAGGTGGTTGGTTTGGTGGATATGGATTGGGGTCATGTGAAGGTGTTTGGTGAAAAGAGGCTTGTGAGTATGGTTGAGGTTCATGTTGAGGATATGGTTCATAGGCATATGGTGGTGGTTCTTGAAAGTCACAAGGTTGCTCACCATAGCCATTGGATTGATATGCATCAAAAAATGGCTCTTCTTCATAGTGCATTGGTGGAGGTTGTTGCCATGAAGATTGATCATATTCATATGGCTCTTCCCACCTTTGGTTATCCCATCCTTGATACATCTCTTTATTGTAATCCTCATTTCCTACAACATAATTAGAACCAAACTCATAGCCAAAGTGAGAATTCATGATAGCAAGAGAAAAAGAAAATAAACTCAAATAAGAAATAAAGAAAACCAAATCCTAAAACTAGCAAGAGCTAACAAGAGCAAACATATTCACACTATTCACATATATACAATAACCAATAACACAATACCATTGCAACTCCCCGGCAACGGTGCCATTTTGATGATTGGATTTTTGACGGTTTAGAATTTCACAATTGAAATCTCGTCAAAGTATAGTTTCTAAACCAAGCAATAATCCTTTCATACAAAAATTTGTTTGTCACTAAAACACATCCCTAAATTTATAAAACAGAGTATTGAACCTCGGGTTGTTCTCCCTAGGAATTGTAATGAAGTGTCTTGTTATTGGTTGTGAGTTATATTTGGGGTTTTTAAGATTTTAGACAGGAATTATAAATAGCAAAGAAAATAAACTAACAACTAACAAAGCTCTTGGCAAGATATGAGAACTAGAAGTCCTATCCTAGTTATCCTCCTCAATTGTGACCACAAATTGCCCATTGCTACCACTTAGTTAACCTCTAACCATGGATGAAAGTTAAGTAGATGAATCAATTTGATTCCTCAAGTCATAATCAACTCCTAAAGGAAAGACTAGCTTTAGAGGCATTCAAATCAATTAGCAACTTCTAATTATCAATCAACAAAGGAATTAGATAACTCAAGAGTCACTAATTATTCAACCAAAGCCAAGAGAAACAAAATCTATACTAAAATCCAACCAAGCATTCCATCAAACACTTGGAAGGTACAAAAGAAAAGCAAAGCAAATTGACAACAAGAATAGAATCTAACAATAATTATTGCAAGGAATTAACAACAACAATCAAAAGAAACACAATTATTATGAATTACCTCAAATTGAATTGAAATAAAAGAGAAGGAACAAGAGTAGATCTACAACAAAACATAGAAGCAACATAAAGGAAATTACAACAGAAGAATAGAAGAATGATGAATGTAACAACAAAGAATTAGGAAGTAGAAGAAGAAGAGAACATGAATTAAAACCTAGATCTAGAAATTCTAATCTAAACCTAATCCTAATTCTAAAGAGAAGTGAGAGCTTTTCTCTCTAGAAACTAACTCTAACTACTAAACTAATCTAGACTAAACTAATGGTAACTAATTGTCTAAAGTATGTTGATTCCCCTTCAATTCTTGGCTTAAATAGCATCAGAAATGAGTTGGATTGGGCCCACAAGGTTTCTAAAATCGCTGGCCACGAGTTGCATTAAGTGGGTCATGTGCCACCATCGGCGCGTCCGCGTACTATGCATGTGCGCGCCCTTATACGCGATGCAAATATAGAAAATCTTATATCGTTTCGAAGCCCCGGATGTTATCTTTCCAACACAACTAAAACCGCATCATTTGGATCTCTATAGCTCAAGTTATGATTAATTAAGTACAAAGAGGTCGGGCTTGACAGCTTTTCGATTCCTTCATTTCTTCATGAGTTCTCCATTTCTACATGCTTTTTCTTCATTCTCTTGATCCAATCTTTGCCACCTAAATCTGAAATCACTTAACAAACATATCAATGCATCTAATGGAATCAAGGTGAATTAAATTTAGCTATTTTAAGACCTAAAAAGCATGTTTTCACTTTTAAGCATAATTAAAGGAGAATGTACAAAACCATGCTATTTCATTGAATAAATGGGGAAAGATTGACAAAAACCCTCTAAATGAAATACAAGATAAACCCTAAAAATGGAGTTTATCACCTACCACCTTCTCCTTTCAGAGCTAAACATTCCAAGGGAGCATGCCCTACCACCTTCCTCTGGTTGCCGCATGATTCCGTGGATTAGTGCCCTACCACCTTGCAATCAGAGAGATAACACATGCTCAGGAGGAAAAATTCCGAGGGATGAATGCCCTACCACCTTCTCCTTTCAGAGGAAAAATATTCCGAGGGAGAGTGCCCTACCATCTTCCTCTTTTCCGAGCGAAACATTCCAAGGGAGCGTGCCTTACCACCTTCCTCTTTTTCGATACATATGAGTGAGAAGCCCAGGTTCAAGCCTCACATCCGAACGTAGGCGGGAGATTGCCACAGCCCCTACGATGGATAACAATGCACATCATAATCACGTACTCAATCTTAGAGGCCAGTGCTCACAGCAACCTTCCACTCATACTCATTCCATTAACCATAATCACTCCTTCCCAAGTTCTCAACTCATCACAACCATTTCTAATATCATAAATATTCCATTCCGAACTCATTGGTTCATCAGTTTCTCATCTCATTGTCGGCAATCACCAAGTTCACAACTTTTCCTTTTCCCTCAACCAAAAATCATCCTAAATACACTAGAAACCTAAACCTCCGTCCTCTAACTTTTCAAGACAATACCAAACAAAATCCTCATAGGACCTTTTCCATGTATGATATCTAAAAATAAGCCGAAGAGTCTTAAAATGGTGTCACAGAAGCTTACAAGCTTGTTGGGAAGGTGAAATTGTTGAAAACAAAGTTTATGTTTGAGAAACAGGGCGTGTGCGTACCCACACGGGTGTGCGTGCGCACGCCCAGAAGAAGTCTCAAAACGTGTGCGTACGTATAGAGGTGTGCGTATGCACAGATACAAAAATTCACAAGTCTATTCGCTCGCACAAGCTGTGCCAGCTCCCTCAACAAACTGACCTTCCCAACGTGTGCGTGCGCACAGGGCTGTGCGTACGCACATGATGTAAACCCTCATTGGTTATGTGGATGCACAAGCTGTGCTAGCACTGAAAACAGGAAGCTTTTCCCTGCATGTACGAATGCACAAGTCTGTGTGTGTGCACAGGTTTAAAGTTTCGTAGGGTTGTGCGCGCGCACAAGGCTGTGCGTGCGCACATACCAAAAATCACAATTGTGCAACTCTGCAGAATTTCATATTTTGACACCAAACTTTGAATGATCATAACTTCCTCTACAAAATTTCAAATTGTACAAACTTTATATCAATTCGAAGAGTTTTCAATAAACTGTAATTCTAAACCAGTTTCAATAAATTTTGAAAACCGAGGCATAAGTTATGATCAGACAAAGTTCACCAAATTTCCCTTTTTACCAAACTCACAAAAATCTCAATTTTCCAAGTCCTCAAACCACATCCAACCAAAACATTACCAAGCTTCCATTTACAACACAATCTACCCTCTTGGTTCACAATTCACCATTCATATAACCTTTCCATCAAATTTCACTATCCTCAATCATCAACATCAAATACATATAATATTAAAATTAATCCTCCACCAACACATTCACCAATCATCAATCTATCACTATCATTAATAAGTCACATCAATCATTAACAATCCAAAAAAATCCTCATTTACCCCATTCCTACATCATACGTCAACATCATCGTCATCATAATCATCACAATCATCAAAATCATCATATTTTACAATTATCAACAATCAAAAGCATCATCAACATCCATCTTAAATCTCAACATCCACCAACACAACACATTAATAATTAATATTATTTAAGAACATCAACAATATTTCTCATCGAGAATCATCACACATCATACCCCCAACACATACGTTCTTCTCAATCTCATCATCATACATATATCACAAACGACCATATATCCAATTCAATCCTATCCTATGGGCCACTAACCTAAGTGTCCAGAAACATTACATATTACATAAAGGAAATCGAAACCACACCTTGGCCGATTCCTAAATGCACCAAACACCAAAACGAAGCAACCAAGCTTGATCCAAAGCCTTAACCAACTCCAACAAAAACCAAAGCTCAAACTAACAACACATAAATCACCAAAATCAAAATCTGAGATACACAAAACAACTAAATACAGGGTTTAGTGAAACCTTACCTTATCCAACAAGATTAGAGGTAAAATCCAACAATTACCCGCTACTAGAGATTACCTAAACAAGCAAAACCACAAAAATCTCCTAAAAAATCAACCCCAAAAATGCCGAAACTTAGGGCCTGAAATGGGAGCATGAAAATAGAGATCTTACCAAATTTTCCTAGATAAATTGAAGAGCTCGACCAGACCGCAAATGGTTCATCAATCGGAGCTCCGTAGCTCAAGAAGGTACATTTTTCAACTCAGAAAAATTTACTGAAATCAAATTTCACCTTTAAATTTTGAAATTAAAACTTCTAAATTTTGAATCTAGCTCGGGCACTTAAAATTATTATTGTTATTAAAATGGTTTAGCCGGTTCTTACAGTATGAATCCTCACACCCTTCGTACTGTTGTACCAGCAAGTGCACTGGGTCGTCCAAGTAATACCTGAGCGAGTCAGGGTCGATCCCACGAGGATTGTGGTTTGAAGCAAGATATGGTTATCTTGCAGGTCTTATTCAGGCAGATCAGAAGGTTGTTGGATTATGAATTTTAGGATTTTTATAACAGGGTGCTAATACTTTAAGGATAGAGTTGAGAGTTGGAGTTGCTTTGTCTTTCTGAATTAACTTTGGTACTATTGTTTTCTTTGCTTATAAGTGATCTTCTTATATGGCAGGCTGTATGTGATCAAATCCATTGTCCGGGGTCATTGATCTCCTCTGCTCCAAATCAAACGCCATTGCCCATGGTCATTCAATCTGACGGAGGGTGAAGCTCTAGCAGTTCATTCTCTTGGCAATCATACTCAAAATGCCACATACTAGGTGAAATCTTCCGGATCAGAGAATGCTGCTTCCATTGATTCTAGCCTATACCACGAAGACCCTAATCTCCCTGGAAATTGGCTGAACTGATGTCTCGAGAAGTCCCCAATGAAGTCATGGATTAACCGTCTGAGAGATGTATAAACATAGCTGTTGGTTCGTGCTTTCCAGCCACGTATTCACACGAACCCAAGTAGACGCGGGTGTTTGTCAGGCACGTTCGTCTTAATGTGATGAATAGAGCTAAATGTTTGATCATCCTATCCACCATGGTGAAGATCGGATATACATCTTAGAAGTAAATCAAACACGGATCGAAGAAAAAACAGTAATACTTTTATTAATTCATAGGACTCAGCAGGGTTCCTCCCCACAACCTAGGAGGTTTAAAAACTCATAGTGATGTAAAATACAATGCAAAAACGTAAAATAATGTGTTCTATGCGTGATGATCCTAATGATTATGTAAAATACACTTTAAATACTTAAATAGATATATTCAATCCTTCACCCACTTATTCATATTAATTGCATGGTTTTACTTTCCCTTCCTTATTATGTGATGTGTGTGAAAAACATGTTTCCTATGCTTTACCTTTATTTCCATTCGATGCCGTGATCAGTGTGTTGAGTAGTTTCAGATCTTCTAAGGCAGGAATGACTTAAAGGATGGAAAGGAAACATACAAAAATGGAAAGAAAGCACAAAACGGAGTTTCGGAAAAACTGGCAGCGACGCGGCCGCATGGACGATGCGACCGCGTGCCAAGAGCGAAGAAGCAGCGACGCGGCCGCATGACTGACGCGACCGTGCATCTTGAGCCAATTGCATACGACGCGGCCGCATGACTGACGTGACCGCGCGACAAGGAAAACTCCAATCGACGCGACCGCGTGACCCACGCGGACGCGTGACAGAGGCTACGCACCAGAAATTGCAGAAAATGCTCATGGCGGATTATGAAGCCCTTTTTGGCCCAAATCCATGTCCAGAAAGCATAGATCAGAGGTTATGAAGTGTGGGAATGCATCCATTCAAGGAGACTCTCGAATTTTTAGTTACTTTCCATGATTTAGGTTTAGTTGGAGAGAGGTTCTCTCCTCTCTCTTTAGGATTAGGATTTAGGACTTCTCTTAGTTTTAGGAGTGACTCTCGATCCCAGGTTCAATGTTCTTTTACTTTATATTTATTTCTTATTTTCAGATACTTTAATGCTTATATTAGTTATGTTGCCTATTTGGCTTATGCCACATTCATGATGATTTTCTTATTTGATGTTATTTGAGGTATTTCAATTTAATATTGCTTTTTTTATTTATGCCATTGATTGTTCCCAATCTGAAGATATTTTCATTCTAGTAGAATTAATTTACTTTTCCCTTTTTGGTCTTGGTTAAGAAATCAGTAACTCAGGAGTTATCTTAGCTCAACATAATTGATAACTGTTATTGTTGCTAATTGAACTGAACTTCAATAATCCCAACCTTTTCTTAGGAAATAAATAGGATTCGAAGGACAAACTAATTAGTCCCTTGATTTTCCTTTGCTTTAGCAAAGGTTAACTAAGTGGAATTAAGATTCAACTTTCATTATTATTGAAGAATAACTAAGTCTGGACTTCCAATTTCTCATACCTTGCCAAAGAGTTTGCTTTACAGTGTTTATTTATTTTAATTGCCATTTAAATTATTTGCCATATTAATTCTTCATTCTCAACCCCAATTTACAATCTCCATAACCAATAATAAGAACATACCTCCCTGCAATTCCTTGAGAAGACGACCCGAGGTTTAAATACTCGGTTATCAATTTTAAAGGGGTTTGTTACTTGTGACAACCAAAACGTTTGCACGAAGGGATTTCTGTTGGTTTAGAATCTATATCTACAACGCAACTATTTTTATAAATTCTTTACTAGCAAAAATCCCAACGTCAAAATGGCGCCGTTGCCGGGGAATTGCAAACGTGTGCCTTATTATTGGTTATTGTAAATATTTTTCAAAAAAAATTTTTTTCTTTTACTTTTTTATTTGTTTCTCCTTTTTCCCCCTTATTTTTTATAACTACTATAAATTCTCACCCCTCTCGCTTTGAGTTTGGTTCTAACTTTGTTGAAGGAAATAGAAACCATAGCAGGAATATGCATCGAGGTCAGACCAATCAAGGATGGATGGAGCCAAGAGGATCTAATCAACCCTTTAGGCGACAACACCCTCCAAGATATCATGGACAACGACCATTCTACAATGCATACCCAGCTGAAAGATATGGTGGACAACTTTGTAACTACCAACAAGCCCCACCCTGTGCTCAGAGACCATCCTCTCGACATAACTTCGAACCACCACACTCACAAGCTTCTTTTCACCATTCATTACCACAGGATCCTTATCCACCCCAACGCCAATCCAATTACTCCCAAGAACCACCACTCCCATATGCACCATGTCTATATCCATCAAGCCAAGAATCACAGGTTCGCTTTAAGGAATCAGTAAACCAGTTCATTGCAATCCTTTCCATCAACTGGAGCAAGCAATAAATCAGTTATCTTCCAGACGTTCGGACACTCAACAGACTCCCATGGCTTCATATGGAGAATTTAATAAAGAACGCAACACGAAGAAGATACTAGAGACTCCAGTGGATAGCATATAGCATAACTTCGTACTGGAACAAGTAGAGGACGCTGTCATTGTAGAAGAAGAAGAGTTGGTTGAAGATTTAGGAGATGCCAAACCTCCTAGGGAATACAGAGTCATGGAAGACCCCGTCAAGGATGTTACAACTGACGCTAAAGAGGATGTTGCATAACCTCCAACGCGGATATCTTATGAAGAATTGGACGGAGTAACATAAGACGCATGTTTCCTTGATGATGATAGTCACCAGTCGAGTCCTCCTAGTGATGAACTTGCACCCGCAAGTGAATTCTTTGAGACAGAAGAATCTTCCCCAAGTGAATACGAAGATGATGCAGAGGTCGACTTTTTTCAACCTCCTAATTATGACTCGAGTGATGAGGAAGATATGGAAGACTTTGACCAGGACATGGCTGGAATGGAAAAGGTTTGCAAGGAAGTGGAGGAATTCACTAAAGACCACAAGGGAGAAAAACTTACAGAATCACTGGAACCACCTATCCCGAGGCCACTACCACCCAATACAAGCTTTAAGTGGGTACAATCCTTAACCCTTAGCTTTATTTTTCTACTTGAATATGGTTTTCTTGAAACAGATGGCCAGCTTAGAGCTCTCTGCGGCTTTAAGAGTAAGAAGGAAATGGCTCGCACTCAGAGTTGGTGTACAAGGTTCAATAAGGTTCCACGCTTCAACTCGAAGTGCACGGATTGGTATCATGTTCAATCGAATGGATCTCGAAAAATGTTTGGTCATCTTGGTGAGAATCTAATTTCCAAACTGCCCAGATGGAAAAGTATAGATCAAAACGAAAGCAGATTTGGAACCAAAGTTTGGGATCTTGGAAAATATTATGATATTCATCACCCTGGGAGCCTGAAAATCTGTTTGAAGCTGCTTAGAAGCTTCACATGCCTAGTTTGGGACCCCAGAGGATGCTAGCATTCCAAACACTGGTGGAGATTTTTGGACGAATTCAAGCATAAGCCACCATAGCAAGAAGCTCATCTAATGTCCAACTTAAGGACTTTAAATAAAAGTGCTAGGTGGGAGACAACCCACCATAGTATGATCGTTCCTGTTTCCATTTTATTTCGTTTTTGTTTATTTTATATTGTTTATTTCTATTGAACCTGGATGCTATTCATGACATTTGCATTTAGCACTGCATACTGCATAATTACATACCTGCATAAAAAAAAGCAAAAAGGCGTGCGACGCGACCGCATCGATCATGCAATCGTGTCAGTTGCGATAAACACCTCCCACGCGTCTGCGTCAATCATGCGGCCGTGTGACCTGGAAATCGGCGTAAAGATCCAACGCCGAGAAAGTTGGGCTGGAATCGTGTGGCCATTGTGCGTTTCGCACAAAATGAACCACGCGGTCGCGTCCCTGACGCGATCGCGTCACATGCACCAACAACCAATCCCACGCGACAGCATGAGCGACGCGATCGCGTCGCATAGATTGGACACCACCCCAAAGGAGACAGAGAGTTGCGCTGACACGATGCTGGAATCGTGCATTTAGCACAATTTCCAGCCACGCGATCGCATGCCTCAGGCAATCGCGTCATTCCCTCTTTTACCCATTCCACACGATCGCGCAACCCACGCGATCGCGTCACCCCTACTACACCCCAGCCACGCGACCGCGTGCTCCACGCGATCGCGTGGATTCAAATTTATAACCCCCAAGTCACGCGAACCCTATCCGTCGCGCCCCACTCCAAAACCCTCCCCTCCCTCTCTTTTTCTCCAACCACCCTGCCACCACCATCGGTCACCCCTGCCCCCGTCGACCACCCAGAACCAACCACCATGCCAACGCCCTTCCTCCTCCCCCTCTTTCTTCTTCTTTTTTCCCCTTCTTCCCCCACCGCCGCTGCCCCCCTCCGCGATCGCCACCCTCGCCGCCGCCCACAACAGCCGCGCTACCTCCAACCACCAACACCCTCAACCCCCCGTCCCAACCTTTCCCCCCCATCCCACATTACCTTACCGAACCCCTGCCCCGAACAGCAGCCACAACAGCTGCGCCACCCTCCTCCGCTGCACCGGACGCCACCACCTCTATCCCCCGGTCACCTCTCTGCCCCACTCTGCTTAATTTGCCTACCAGGTTAAGCAAAACATCACCCTTCTATCCATTCATAGTTACTTCATATTTTTCTCTTTTTGTTCATATTTAGGCTAGTTAGATATGCATGTTGTAGTGGATTCTAGGTTGTTAGGTAGTCTAGGATGTGGTTAGTGGATTTAGGCCTGATAATTGCGTTGTTCATGTTTCTTGTTTTTTGATTTTCGCAATTATGATGTTTTTGTGATGTTGCTATTGTTCATATGCTATACTTTCTTGTTTCATGCTGCTTTTTACATCGCCTTTTTCATGTTCATACCCCTTATATGTGATTGCAGCTATGTTTTATTTTTCATATGAACTGTTTTGTTGCTTTTTATTTTCCGGGACAGTCCAATTTTAGCCGAAATGCTGCCCAATTTTCTGTAAAATATTTTCATTCATGTCTTGGTTTTGGCATTATCAATTGTGCTTTCCTTAGCTTTCACCATACCAATTCATGAATGCCAGGGCACGCATTCTTATTCTCTTTGATCTCCTGGTTCATAAATTGCATTGTTGACGTTTGATTCTAATTTTTGCTATTTCTATCTCTATCTGAATCATCATCAACCTATTTGCCTATTTGTTTTCCTATTTTTATTATATCTTGGTTTTCTATTTTTCAGGATGTCAGATTCCCAGAGAAAGGGAAAAGGAAAGGCTACCACTGGCAAATGTAAGAGAGGAGATTCATCTATGTCTATCATAGATCTTATGCTTAATGCCTCTTGGCGGGAGAAACACTTTACCGCGTAGGAGAAGGCTAACCAGCTACTCCCTGCTACTGATCCCATAAAGTTTGCAAATCGATACTGCGAGTTGAAATATCCGGCGTTTGCAACCTCCAGGATCCTATACTTAGAGTGGACTCTGAAAATCCTAAATGAACTCCAGCAATATACCTCTGATCAAATCAAACAAAGAGGTTGGTTCTTCCTGGAGAGATACCTGACAAAGGTCAATGCATCTTGGGTAAGGGAATTTTACTGCGATTACTTCATCACTTCCCTAGATGCAGTGAACCTAAGAGGAAAGCAGATACTGGTCACTGAAGAAGCCATTGAGGACGTTCTGCAGCTCCCACCCAAGTCTGATCAGCCTGATGGGTACAAAAAAGCTGGGGAAGACATGCGTTTCATGAAGTTTGATTGGATGCAGTCAAGGCGAGAATTGCCCTTGACCCGACTGTTCCATGGGAATTGGGTCAGGACACCACCATGCCTAAGGGAATTAAGCAGATTTACTTAAATGATGAGGCACGGCTAAGGCACCATCTCTGGCATATCTTTATTTTGGTGAACCACTACAAACTCTCTCTTATTTTGTTCATTTTCTGTATTTTTGCATATTTTTCTCTTTTTGCTTTTTATTGTACTTTTTGCATTTTGCACTTTGAGCTATACTACTTTGGATATTTTAGCTTGATTTGCACATTAGTTTACTAGTTTTATTTTAAGTGGATTAATTAGTATAGTTTACCCTTTTTAGTATATGATAGTTGACTTGATTGAAAAATAAAAAGGAAGTAAGCTAGAGACTTTAACAGAATAGAAACAATCCACACCTTGTATATATAGGATTACATGTTAGTTAGTTAACAACTTTTCATCAAGGAGAAACACTAAAACCTTAAAGGCCACCCAAAACAATTTTTTTATGAGAATAATGGGAAATTTTAACTAAACCTGCATGACATATATGAATGATATATGATTATGAGTTTGAGAACATACAGCCTGTGAGTTTTGAGCTTAACTGTATAGTTACATTTAAACCATAGTATTTTATTTCTGTGTGTTCCATCCTTCTTTTTTATTCTGCTGTTCTTTACTTTGTTTTAATCTATATGTCCAATTATAGAATAGAAATACATACCAAGAGAGTGATTGAGGCCATTGTTTGATTCTAACCCACTTATCCTAAAATTAGCCTACCTTTTACATCACCCTTGTTAGCCCCCTTGAGCCTTTAAATCCCTTTTTATTCTAACAGCAACATTACTAGCCTTAAGCAAAAATACAAAATAAAAATCCCAAGTTAAATCCTTGGATAGCTTAAGATAGAAATTGTGTATTGTTTGAGTGTGGGGAAACCTGTTGGGAACATGGATGATAAAAATAAAAAGGTAGAAAAGTTGAAAAGAATAAAATAACTCAAATAAGAATTTTGGGAAGCATGCTCATGTGAAATCAAAATAATTGAGCTACCATGTGCATTAAAAAAAAGAAAAAAATATTATTTTTCAATAGTTGAATAAAGGGGACAAAAAAGAATTCCTCAATTGTGAAATAAAGCAATGCACATGGGATAAAAATAAACATTGAAACATGAGCATGTAACATCAAAAGTGGGAACATATAAGAAAATAGGTAAAGAAGCGTTGCTTTACAAGGTATGTATGTTAGGTGAGATCTTAGACTAATTAAGGATTCACTTATTAGCTCACTTAGCCCTATACATATACCCTTACCTTTACCTTGGCCCCATTATAACCTTAACTAAAGACCTCATGATTTTTGGTATGTCTATATTCTATAACTGTTGATTGGTTAGGTGAAGAACAAAGTTATAGAAAGTAAGAATAAAAAGAAGAATAGAGTGATTAACCCAATAAACACTGAGTGACCAGAGAGTAAACACAAAATCCAGTAAGGGTTCAATAGCTCATCAACATATATCTGTACTTAAATTACTAATTGTCTTGCAAGTTTGTAAAATATTTTTCTTTCCCATCTCAATTGTAAAAGTGCTTTATTAATATCTAAGGGTTGGCTATCTATATACGATTCCTTGAGAATGTGAAGTACTTTAACTACATGTAAGCTTTATATATGAGTGAATAAATTAGAATTGCATGATGCATTTAGTTAGTTGCATTTAAATTAGAATTGCATTGCATGGCATTCCACCACTTCAACCTTACTTTTTACCTTGGATATAGCATGAGGATATGCTATTGTTTAAGTATGGGGAGGTTGATAAACCCATATTTTGTGATATATTTTGTACCTAGTTTGAGTGATTTATTCAATCCTTCACCCACTTATTCATATTAATTGCATGGTTTTACTTTCCCTTCCTTATTATGTGAGGTATGTGAAAAACATGTTTCCTATGCTTTAAAATTAATTATTTTAATTACCTTTATTTCGTCGTGTGTTGAGTAGTTTCAGATCTTCTAAGGCAGGAATGACTTAAAGGATGGAAAGGAAACATACAAAAATGGAAGGAAAGCACAAAACGGAGTTTCGGAGAAACTGGCAGCGACGCGGCCGCATGGACGACGCGATCGCGTGCCAAGAGAAAAGAAGCAGCGACGCGGCCGCATGACTGACGCGACCGTGCATCTTGAGCCAATCGCATACAACGCGGCCGCATGACTGACGCGACCGCGCGACAAGGAAAACTCCAATCGACGCGACCGCGTGACCCACGCGGACGCGTGACAGAGGCCACGCACCAGAAATTGTAGAAAACGCTCATGGTAGATTCTGAAGCTCTTTTTGGCCCAAATCCAAGTTCAGAAAGCATAGACCAGAGGTTATGAAGTGTGGGAATGCATCCATTCAAGGAGACTCTCAAATTTTTAGTTACTTTCCATGATTTAGGTTTAGTTGGAGAGAGGTTCTCTCCTCTCTCTTTAGGATTAGGATTTAGGACTTCTCTTAGTTTTAGGAGTGACTCTCGATCCCAGGTTCAATGTTCTTTTACTTTATATTTATTTCTTATTTTCAGATACTTTAATGCTTATATTAGTTATGTTGCCTATTTGGCTTATGCCACATTCATGATGATTTTCTTATTTGATGTTATTTGAGGTATTTCAATTTAATATTTCCTTTTTTTATTTATGCCATTGATTGTTCCCAATCTAAAGATATTTTCATTCCAGTAGAATTAATTTACTTTTCCCTTTTTGGTCTTGGTTAAGAAATCAGTAACTCAGGAGTTATCTTAGCTCAACATAATTGATAACTGTTATCTTTGCTAATTGAACTGAACCTCAATAATCCCAACCTTTTCTTAGGAAATAAATAGGATTCAAAGGTCAAACTAATTATTCCCTTGATTTTCCTTTGCTTTAGCAAAGGTTAACTAAGTGGAATTAAGATTCAACTTTCATTATTATTGATAAGAATAACTAAGTCTGGACTTCCAATTTCTCATACCTTGCCAAAGGGTTTGCTTTACAGTGTTTATTTATTTTAATTGCCATTTAAATTATTTGCCATATTAATTCTTCATTCTCAACCCCAATTTACAATCTCCATAACCAATAATAAGAACATACCTCCCTGCAATTCCTTGAGAAGACAACCCGAGGTTTAAATACTCAGTTATCAATTTTAAAGAGGTTTGTTACTTGTGACAACCAAAACGTTTGCACGAAGGGATTTCTGTTGGTTTAGAATCTATATCTACAACGCGACTCTTTTTATAAATTCTTTACTAGCAAAAATTCCAACGTCAGATGACTTAGGTATGAGAAGGTAGGGTGCTTATGTATATGTGTGTGTGTATATATATATATATATATATATATATATATATATATATATATATATATATATATGTTATTTCAATTATGAAACTGGCTGAAGAAAGGAATAAATGTTGCATCTAGGCACTCTTTCTTGAAAGTGCGACCCCAGGGGATAGTGGAAGGTGAGGATCCCCTTCCTTGTTCCTCCTGGTATTGTAAAATCACCCCCAGCGAGATGGCAGAAAGTATCGTGGCTTGTAGATGCAAGGGTTATGATAAACTATGTATAAAGATGTAAACATATCATGTACAAAGTAACTTTGCAGCCATAATGAATGATTATGAGATGTTAATAAATTAATGTGAAATGATTATCTGAGATACAAGTTTCTCTTGGTAAAGTATCGTGGCTTGCCACCACATGTTTCAAATTGAGACTCGATACTCTATTGACCCTACGTCGTAAGGGTGACTAAGCACGTCTAAATTCCTGGGAATGGTAACCCCATCGAGTAAAGTTATATATATGAATGTATGAAATATGAATGAAAAGAGAAAAAGCTATCCATAGACTCATGGGGACGCGCGATGGGGGACAGTCCAGGGTTTAGCGGCTGTACTTGTTGGGTTGTCTTGATAACGGATAGATGACCCTCATTTGCCATAGGACAGGCATGCATCATGTGCATATTGTTTGAATTGTTTGATTGTGCAATAACTGGGAATGCCTAACTGATTATAACATGCTAGTTGTTATACTTGCTATTTGTATTATTTGTATCTACCTGTGTCTGCTTTTGTTTGCTTGTTTGTCGTTGTAATTTCATCGGAGATGGAGGAACAGAGAAAAGGTAGAGAGATTTAGAATTCTAGTTCAGTCTTAGTTAGATTTTAAGGGATCGGTTTAGTTTAGAAAGCCTTAGAGAACCACCTTGATTTATGGTTTCTATTTTAGTTCCTTAAGTTCTATAATCTGAATGTCGGCATTCTAGGATTGCCTCTGGAATTCCCAATACCTTATATCTTATGTGTGTGGAACCTTTACCATGCTGAGAACCTCCGGTTGTCATCCTATACTATGTTGTTATTTTTCAGATGCAGGTCGAGAGGCACCTCGGTAGGCGTCTGGAGCTTCTGCAATGAAGTGGATTAATTTTGGGATTTTACCTTTGGTCCTTTGCTATATGTACATATACACTCCCTATATATATATACACACTTGTTTTATTTTGTACCAACTAGAGGTTTATGGAGAACTAAGGTTTTAAACATGTATTTCGGGCTATGGGTTGTATATTCTGTATGTAAGTATTCTCCGGCCAGCCTTAGCTTCGCCGGCTGAGTTAGGACCTTGTTATTTTGTATTCTTGACCCTCTATTCCTACTTTCTATTTATTTATGCCCTTGAAACTTAATTTCTTCACACGCAAGTAATCACATTTCCTGAGTGTTCTGCTTTTTATTCTGCGATTTTGTTTTATCCGTATTTCAAGGCTCCGCGTATATTGTGTTCTTCTCAATATTAGTATGTATATATCTTATTTTAGAGGTCATAATACCACACCACTTCTATTTTAAGGCTTAAGCATAAAGCTCTGTGTGGTTGGGTGTTACACCATGACTAGGCAATTTCTGGATCTTTGATTATGTGCATTTATCTTAATACATTGTGTTGCTTATGCCTTAATGACATGTTGACCCTTAATTGTTTAATTATGTGCTCTACACATACTTGAAACTATTCATTTTGGCATAATGCTTTAGTTGTGAAATTGGATCGTGAGCTCACCTAGGGACATCTTTTTGAAATTCTTAAGCTATATGGACCATGCTTGCTATGTGATTGATTTTCAACTTATATCTCTCTTTTCTAAATCACTTAGCACCCATGTCTCCCACTCTATGTCGATTAAGTGAGGCAAACGAACTTCAAGGTGTGTCATTGATTGGTGTGTTAGTCCTATATTTTCATTTGGTTCCTTAAAATTTCTTGCACACCAACCAACATCCATTCGTTATCCAATTCACAATTGTTTGATTCTTGCTTAAATGCTTTTATGCTTCTTTATTGCTTGTTTGTTTGCCTTAACCAACAAGCTTCCTTTAAAGTATTTTAAGCACACTAGAATGAGTGAAGCCCGTACATCTTTTGTGTAATTTTGACATAGCTTTCTATGTTAGTGTGTGTGTTCTAAACCGCATGCAACTTAGAACTCACACCCTATTTTTCCTTAATGTCACTAACTTATTTACTCACTTTATTTTAGTGATTCTGACCTCATTCCAATAAGCTATGCTTCCTTACTTTTGCATTTACTCGTCTTACTATCCTGTTTTCTATCTTTCAGGATGATTCATTATTAGCAACAAAATGGAAGCAAAAGAAATATCATGCAGCAGTCGGTTGATCTACCAGTTGAAGCTGGTATCCGTAAAGTCGCCATACTCCCTTGCTCATCTTTGAATGCACCGAGGACAATGCAAACTTTTAAGTGTGGGGAGGTCGTCTGACCAATCGGCCGATTTTTTGGTGACAAATTTCTAATCTCAATACTTTCACATTTTATTCTCTTTTGTTACCATGTCATTTAGAATTCTTAGTTACATTTCCTTAGTTTGCATATATGTAATAAGCTTAGTCAAAATAATGAAATTTTTCAAGAATTTTATCTATAGGGCATTGACATCCTAATTGAGTTGAGTAGATATTTTTCATTATAACTTGCTTGAATTATACATTGTGGAACTTGATTTTTGAGCTAAGAACACACAACCATGTGAGTCTTGAGTCTAATTGTGTGGTTACATCATATTAAGCACTATTTTTATTCTTGTGTGTGTTATTTGATGACATGTCATCATGTCATGTTTTTCCACTACAAGAAAAATACCCATTCAGCGACACTTTTTTTAAACTACATTTGAAAAGCGTAGCCTATTCTATGAATAGGCTACGCTTTTCTCCGTGTTGCCTTTTTATAAGAGAAAAGAATACACAATTGTGGCATCATTTAAAAAGTGTAGCCTTAGGTATTATAGAAATCACTTATAAAGCATAGCCGTAGATTGATACCTATAGATTCACTTTTCGTATCAAAGGGAACACTTTTCGAGGGTAGCCTATTTCTTAAGTTTTGGGTGCGTTTTAAAAGTGATGCCTAATGTATCTAGAACTAAAAAATTAACACTTGTAAATTTTTTCCCTCTTAACTTTTTCCCGGCGTAATAAGGACGCACACTCAGCTCACACTTAGTAAAAATTTTCTCTCCAAGAGAAGAAAACCATTTCACCTTTCACAAAGAAAACCCTCAGCTCACACTCAGCTTGTGGATCATCACCCTTTGAAAACCCTCAGCTCGTCATCACCCTTTCATAAAGAAAATCCTTTGAAAACACTCAGCTTGTCATCACCCTCAGCTCGTCGTCACCACTCACCGCGCGAAGAAAACCCTATCAGAAAACCCTCCTGCATCGCGAAGATCTCAAACCCAGTCACCACTGGCCCCCACTCACCACTCACCACCACACACCTCTCACCACTAACTACTGACTGTCGCTCCAAGTCACCCTCTTGCACTGATCGTAGCGCGCCGCCCAGATCATTCATCTACTACTGTACTCATTGTCCCCACACCTTCATAGTCTCTGCTCTCACCATTACTGGTCACCATCGTTGTCTCTGCTCTCACCGTTGCATCTCACCCTTGTTGTCTTTGTGCTGACCGTCGCCGCGCGCTTAACATCAACATTCTCTCTGTGCTCACTGACGAATGAATTTTTACCAGTATAGAAATTATCAAGTAATCAATCGTAGTATAGTCTAAACCGACGCAAAATCCATCATCAAAGTAATTCTACAATCTATAACCGAGAGTATTAGTCCCGAGTCATTCTTCCCTAGGAATGCTACAAGGATGCATGTTATTGGTTAGGTGGTCTTTTGTGGCTTGAAGAGTGTGGCATAAAAGTGCTAATAAAAGAAAACAACAATCAATCAATATTAAAAGCCTTGGCCAAGGTTGAACATTGGAAGTTCCATCACTATAGCTTCCTTCAATTGTGATGACAAAGGAGTGTTGCTTTACTTAGTTAACCCCTAATTATAGAGGGAAGTCAAGTAAAAGTAACTAACTTGAGTCACAAGTCCTAGTCTTACCCTAGGGAAGTCTAGCTTTAGTGCACTCCAAGTCAATTAGCAATTCTCAATTCTTAATCAACAATTGACATCCATTATTCAAGTGTCTCCAATGACTCAACTACTAGGCCAAGTGAGGGGATACTACTCCATATCTAAAGTTGGCATTTTCTCAAACACTTGGAGAGCGAGAATGAAAGACATAGTAAAATTGAGAGGAAATTTAGAATCAAAGTAATTCAACACAAGAAATCAACAAGAATCAACAATGAACAACAATGAAAATGAGATCTTCAATGAATTAATAGAATCCAAAACAACAAAGTTAAACCTAAGATCTATGAGAATTGAACAATTACAAACACTAATTGAGATTAGAGAAGAGGATCTACAACATGAACAAAGTAAATTGAGAGTTGCAATGGATCTCACCAAGGAATGGTTGAGAATTGAGAAAGTGAAGATGAATCCTAGAGAGAAGTTGGAGTTTCTCTCTCTACAAATGTAACTAACTAAGAATATCTACCTAAGGATCTAAAATTAGTCTATGGATGTGAATGTGTGTCAATCCCCTTCAATCCTTGGCTCTTATATGCATTTTGGCGCCAAAGTTGGTTGCTGAAACCTTCCAAAATCGCCAGGCACGTGTTGCAATAAAAGAATCACGTGCGGACCACGAAGCGTGCGCGCACGGTACGCGTGCGCGTCCCTGGCTAATTCTGCGATGTGCGCGCGAGCGCCTTGTGCGCGTACGCGTGCTTGGCCGAGGTCAACTCTTTGGCTTTTTGTGCTTCTCTCCACTTGCATGCTTCCTTCCTTGCTTCCTTTGATCCATGCCTAGCCTATTTCAATCCTGGAATTACTAGCAAACACATCAAGGCATCTTATGGAATCAAAGAGAAACTAGAATTCATCAAAATAAGGCTCAAAAAGCATGTTTTTACACTTAAGCACGAATATGGGAGAGATAACAAAACCATGCTAATTCATAGGCTAAATGTGACAAAAGGTTATCAAGACACTCTAAACTTAATACAAAACAAACCGTCAAATTGGGGTTTGTCACTCACCAATGCTGAGAAGGTATGTATTGATTATCATTTGGTTCTGAAATTTGAGGTTTAGGGTTCCGATTTAGGGTTTTTAATTTTGGGGTTTGGTACACTAATTGCCTGTTATCAGTGAAATCTGAAGTTTGGTTTAGTTCAAGTGATTCAGTTGTTGTTTATTGAAATCTGAATTGAGTAGAAGTTGCTTGTTGTTCAAATCCATATTTGTTTGGGTAATGGAAAAATGAAATGCAGTCATTGCCATCACATGGAACTAATTGGTTATGATTCTTATTTGTTACAACAATTTTTTTCAATTCAATTTATTGCAATTTCTGTCTAAAAATTAAAAGAACTTTTGTTATTTGTTCTTATCATAATGACAGATATCAAATTTGATCTGTGTTCTATAACAAAAGAAATGGAAACACATGTGAACTTCATTTTCTGATTATATTGACACTTTGTTGGTTCACACCTCATTGAAAAAAAGTCATATATATAGGTAATTAAGAACTAGAATAAAGGAATATTGCATTTATTGAGAATAGTTTAAACAATTTTTAGAGCTGGATGTCTCAGTCTCTTATGCCATAGAGCAATTATATCAACATCTATTTTTTTGAAGTGAGTGCCGTTTTATTAACATTGCTAGAAATAGAAGTAGGTATGTTTCTTGGTACATATACGTTAAAAAATTCATATATTCCATGTTTAGCTAAGCCTTGAAGGAGATAATCCCTGATAACCAGATCACACACATAACAATGATTAGGCCAAAAGCAAAAGAAGACACAATTATCAACAACAAATTGTGACACACTTAAAAAGTTTTGAGAAATTTAAGGCACGTGTAAAAAGATTGGTGATGAGCGGATAATTTATACGCTTTTTGGCATTGTTTTTAGGTAGTTTTTAGTAAGTTCAAGCTACTTATAGGGATGTTTTCATTAGTTTTTATGTTAAATTCACATTTCTGGACTTTACTACGAGTTTGTGTTTTTTTCTGTGATTTCAGGTAATTTCTGGCTGAAATTGAGGGACTCGAGCAAAATTCTGATAGGAGGCTGACAAAGGACTGCTGATGTTGTTGGAATCTGACCTCCCTATACTCAAAATGGATTTTCTGGAGCTACAGAACTCTAAATGGCGCGCTCTCAACGGCGTTGGAAAGTAGACATCCAGAGCTTTCCAGGAATATATAATAGTTCATACTTTATTCGGGAATTGATGACTTAAACTGGCGCTCAACTCCAGTTTCATGCTGTTGTCTGGAGTAAAACGCCAGAAACACGTCACGACCCGGAGTTGAACGCCCAAAACACGTTACAACTTGGAGTTCAACTCCAAAAGAAGCCTCAGCTCGTGGATAGATCAAGCTCAGCCCAAACACACACCAAGTGGGCCCCGGAAGTGGATTTATGCATCAATTACTTACTCATGTAAACCCTAGTAGCTAGTCTAGTATAAATAGGATAGTTTACTATTGTATTAGACATCTTTGGTCTCAGTTTTATTTTATTCTTCATCTGAGGAGACTATTGATCATGTTTTGGGGGGCTAGCCATTCAGCCATGCCTGGACCTTTCGCTTATGTATTTTCAACGGTGGAGTTTCTACACACCATAGATTAAGGGTGTGGAGCTCTGCTGTACCTCAAGTTTTAATGCAATTACTACTATTTCCTATTCAATTCTCTTTATTCCTATTCTAAGATATTCGTTGCACTTCAACTTGATGAATGTGATGATCCGTGACACTCATCATCATTCTCACCTATGAACGCGCATGATTGACAACCACTTCCGTTTTACCTTAGGCCGGGCGCGTATCTCTTAGATTCCTTAAACAGAATCTTCATGGTACAAGCTAGATTGATGGCGGCATTCATGAGAATCCGGAAAGTCTAAACCTTGTCTGTGGTATTTCGAGTAGGATTCTGGGATTGAATGACTGTGACGAGCTTCAAACTCCTGAAGGCTGGGCGTTAGCGACAGACGCAAAAGAATCAAGGGATTCTATTCCAACCTGATTGAGAACCGACAGATGATTAGCCGTGCTGTGACAGAGCATTTGGACCTTTTTCACTGAGAGGATGGGATGTAGCCATTGACAACGGTGATGCGCTACATACAGCTTGCCATAGGAAGGAATGAAAGAACTGGAAGGAAGAAGTAGGAAAGTAGAAAAAGAAAGGGCACAGTATCTCCATACGCCTATCTGAAATTCCCACCATTAATTTACATAAGTATTTCTATCCTTTTTTAATTATCTTTATTTTCTGTTTATTATTTATTATTATTCGAAAATACGTAATCAATTATTATCCGCCTGACTGAGATTTACAAGATGACCATAGCTTGCTTCATATCAACAATCTCTGTGGGATCGACCCTTACTCACGTAAGGTTTATTACTTGGACGACCCAGTACACTTGTTGGTTAGTTGAACGGAGTTGTGTCCACACATAGCAAAGAGCCATCATAATTATTCCATACAACAACAAAGAATACAATATTGATGATGACAATTACGTTCACCAATTGGCTAAAAGGATAGTGTGTTGATATAAGACACAATTCTATTTCTACAATAGTATAGGATCCCAATTTGGATATAACAACTGAAATGAACACATGATACTCCTCTGAGAGTCCATCTAAAATTGCTTGGATATGATCATCCATCCTCAGGGTAAGAACAATCTAAAGCTAACAAAAGATCAACTAGACCTCTGATCTTGGCTAAATATTCATCTGCAGTTCCATTCTTTTTTATTGATCTTATTTGAGACTTCAAACTCTGAATTTTTGTCTTCAAAGAAGTAGTGAACTTTTCATGTAATTTATCACACATTTCATGAAATATAACACAATTGATTACCTTGTTTTTGAATGTTGGAGTCTGGTGCACGAAATTCTAATCCCAATCTCAAAATCTTAAGGTGATTTCGTACCACTAACCAGCAAGTGCACTGGGTCGTCCAAGTAATACCTTACGTGAGTAAGGGTCAATCCCACAGAGATTATTGGTTTGAAGCAAGCTATATTTATTTTATTATTCTTAGTCAGGATATCAAATAAAATTATCAGTAGGAATTATTAGAAAAATAAAAGAGCGTGAAATAGATAATTGTTACTTTAATTATGGAGAATATGTTGGAGTTTTGGAGATGCTTTGTCCTCTGAATTTCAACTTTTCCTTGAAATCCTTTTCCCACACGCAAGGTTCCTTCCATGGCAAGCTATATGTAGGGTGTCACCGTTGTCAATGGCTACTTCCCATCCTCTCAGTGAAAACGGTCCAAGTGCTCTGTCACAGCACGGCTAATCATCTGTCGGTTCTCAATCAGGTTGGAATAGAATCCAATGATTCTTTTGCGTCTGTCACTAACGCCCAGCCTTCAGGAGTTTGAAGCTCGTCACAGTCATCCAATCCCAGAATCCTACTCGGAATACCACAGACAAGGTTTAGACTTTCCGGATTCTCATGAATGCCGCCATCAATCCGGCTTATACCACGAAGATTCTGATTAAGGAATCTAAGAGATACTCATTCAATCTGATGTAAAACGAAGGTGGTTGTCAGGCACATGTTCATGGATTGAAAAAGGTGATGAGTGTCATGGATCATCACCTTCTTCATCTTTAAGTGTGAATGAACATCTTAGATAAGAACAAGCGTGTTTGAATGGAAAACGAAGGTAATTGCATTAATTCATCGAGACGCTGCAGAGCTCCTCACCACCAACAATGAAGTTTAGAGACTCATGCCGTCAAAGTGTATAAAAATTCAGATCTAAAAATGTCATGAGATACAAAATAAGTCTCTAAAAGTTGTTTAAATAGTAAACTAGTAACCTAGGTTTACAGAATATGAGTAAACTAAGATAATTGGTGCAGAAATCCACTTCTGGGGCCCACTTGGTGTGTGCTGGGGCTGAGACTTAAGCCTCTCACGTGCTTGGGCTGTTTCTGGAGTTGAACGCCAGGTTGTAACGTGTTTTGGGCGTTGAACTCTAACTTGTAACCTGTTTCTGGCGCTGGACGCCAGACTGCAGCATGGAACTGGCGTTGAACGCCAGTTTACATCCTCTATCTTTGCGCAAAGTATAGACTATTATATATTGTTGGAAATCTCTGGATGTCTACTTTCCAACCCAATTGAGAGCGCATCAATTGAGCTTCTGTAGCTCCAGAAAATTTATTCCAAGTGCAGGGAGGTCAGGATCCAACAGCATCAGCAGTCCTTTTTCAGCCTAAATCAGATTTTTGCTCAGCTCCCTCAATTTCGGCCAGAAAATACCTGAAATCACAAAAAAATACACAAACTCATAGTAAAGTCCAGAAATATGATTTTTGCCTAAAAACTAATAAAATTCTATTAAAAACTAATTAGAACATACTAAAATCTACATGAAATTACCCCCAAAAAGCGTATAAAATATCCGCTCATCACAACACCAAACTTAAACTGTTGCTTGTCCCAAAGCAACTAGAAGAATAAAATAGGATAAAAAGAAGTTAAGAAGCAATAATATCTCAGAGTTTCAAGTGAGGCTCAGGTTTTAGTTAGATGAGCGGGGCTAGTAGCTTTTTGTTTCTGAACAGTTTTAGCATCTCACTTTATCCTTTGAAATTCAGAATGATTGGCATCCGTAGGAACTCAGGATTCTGATAGTATCATTGATTTTCCTAGTGTAGTATGTTGATTCTTGAACACAGTTACTTTATGAGTCTTGACCGTGGCCCTAAGCACTTTGTTTTCCAGTATTACCACCGGATACATAAATGCCACAGACACATAATTGGGTGAACCTGTTCAGATTATGACTTAGCTTTGCTAAAGTCCCCAATTGGAGGTGTCCAGAGCTCTTAAGCACACTCTTTTGCCTTGGATAACGACTTTAACCACTCAGTCTCAAGCTTTTCACTTGGACCTGCATGCCATAAGCACATGGTTAGGGACAACTTGATTTAGCCGCGTAGGCCTGGATTTACTTCCTTGGGCCCTCCTATCCATTGATGCTCAAAGCCTTGGATCCTTTTCACCCTTGCCTTTTGGTTTTAAGGGCTGTTGGCTTTTTTTCTTTTTCTTGATCCAATGATTTCTTGTATTTTTTTTGGACTGCTTTTTCTTGCTTCAAGAATCAAATTCATGATTTTTCAGATCATCAATAATATTTTTCGTGTTCCTCATTCTTTCAAGAGCCAACAATTTTAACATTCGTAAAATTCAAGATAAAAAATATGCACTGTTTAAGCATTCATTCAGAAGACAAAAGGTATTGCCACCACATATAAATAATTATAATTTTTATTATTAAGAACTCGAAAAATATAAATTACTTCTTTATTCTAATTATCTACTATTTTACTCATGTTTGATGATGATGAGAAAAATAAATTATAACTTAATTGGAAATAAAACCAGAATAGATATGCTAATTACTACTACTACTGTATAACTTCTAAGGTAAATTCCTATAATAACACTATCACAGAGTTAAAGCTAAAATTAGAACTCAACAACCTATATTTTGGGAAGTGGATGTTCCTCTGATCTGTGGGGTGCTTGGTACTTCAAGGATTAATTTCTGGCGCTTCAGCTCCCTTAAGTCACGCCCTTGCTCTTCTTGTTCCCTAAGCAATTTGCAAAGCATGCTACTTTGATTATTCTGTTCTTCTTTTATTTGGTTCATAACTTCTTGCAGCTTGGAAACAGATGCCTCAAGATGTTCCCAATATTCGAATTGAGGAAGTTCTAGGAGGAATTCTTGTGCTCTCCTCTTGATTGGATCATCCTGTAGCTGTTGTCTTTCCATTGATATTTTAGTGATTGGCCGCTCAACTGAGATATACTCAGTTATTCCCATCTTCACTCCGGCATCTCTACAGAGCATAGAAATTAAGCTTGGATAGGCCAATTTGGCATCCTTGGAGTTCTTGTTTGCTATTTTGTAGAGTTCACACGAGATTAGTTGATGAACTTCTACTTCTCTTCCCAACATGATGCAGTGAATCATCAATGCTCTTTTAACAGTGACTTCAGAGCGGTTGCTGGTGGGCAATATAGAACGCCCAATAAAGTCCAGCCAGCCTCTAGCAACTGGTTTGAGATCTTCTCTTTTGAGTTGATTTAGGATGCCAGTGGTGCTGGTGGTCCACCTGGCTCCAGGGATGCATATATCCTCTACAATCTTATCCAGGCCTTTGTTTACCCTCATAATTCTCCTATTAAAGGAGTCTGGGTCATCTTTCAGTTGAGGAAGCTTAAAGATCTCCCTGATTTTGTCAGGATAGATGTGAACAATCTTTCCTCTGACTAAGGTCCGATGGTCATAGCGGGCAGCTCCAATTATTCTTTGCCTGTCTGTCTGCCATAGATTAGCATAGAACTCCTGAACCATGTTCCTTCCCACTTTTGTTTCAGGATTAGCTAGGATTTCCCAGTTCTTGTTTCGAATTTGTTCTTTGATCTCCGGATATTCATCTTCTTTCAGATCGAACTTGACTTCTGGGATCACTAATCTTAGACCCATTATTTTGTAGTAATGGTCTGAATATTCTTTAGTCAAGAACTTCCCTTGATTCCAAAGTGGTTTTGGAATACTCTCTTTCTTGCCTCTTGGGGTGGGTTGTTTTCCTTTAGGGGCCATGATCAAAGTGAGTATGTTTTTGTGATCACGGATAAGCACACCAAACTTAGAGGTTTGCTTGTCCTCAAGCAAAAGAAAAGAAAGGAGAGGGATAGGAGGAGAGCAAGTGAGGAATGGTGGATGATGAGAGGGGTGCCGAATGTGGATATAAAGGGAGGGAGGGTGATGAGCGGATAATTTATACGCTTTTTGGCATTGTTTTCAGCATGTTTTTAGTATGGTTTAATTAGCTTTTACTATATTTTTATTAGTTTTTAGTTAAAATTCACTTTTCTGGACTTTACTATGAGTTTGTGTATTTTTCTGTGATTTCAGGTATTTTCTGGATGAAATTGAGGGTCCTGAGCAAAAATCTGATTCAGAGGCTGAAAAGGACTGCAGATGCTGTTGGATTCTGACCTCCCTGCACGCGAAGTGGATTTTCTGGAGCTACAGAAGCCCAATTGGCGCGCTCTCAATGGCGTTGGAAAGTAGACATCCTGGGCTTTCCAGCAATATATAATAGTCTATACTTTGCCTGAGATTTGATGGCCCAAACCAGCGTTGCAAATCAGCTTCAGAATTCCCAACGTTTAACGCTGGAACTGGCATAAAAATTGGAGTTAAACGCCCAAACTGGCATAAAAGCTGGCGTTTAACTCCAGAAAAAGTCTCTACACATGAAAGCTTCAATGCTCAGCCCAAGCACATACTAAGTGGACCCAGAAGTGGATTTTTACGTCATTTACTCATTTCTGTATACCCTAGGTTACTAGTTCACTATTAATAGGATCTTTTGACATTGTATCGGGACATCATGACATTTTACACGTTTCTCATTGTATCTTCTACGGCATGAGTATCTAAACCTCATGGTTGGGGGTGAGGAGCTCTGTTGTGTTTTGATGGATTAATGCAATTACTACTGTTTTTCATTCAATCATGCTTGCTTCCATTCCAAGATATCACTTGTTCCTAAACCTGATGAATGTGATGATCCGTGACACTCATCATCATTCTCAACTATGAACGTGTGCCTGACAACCACCTCCGTTCTACCTTAGATTGAGTAGATATCTCTTGGATTCCTTAATCAGAATCTTCGTGGTATAAGCTAGAATTGATGGCGGCATTCAAGAGAATCCGGAAGGTCTAAACCTTGTCTGTGGTATTCTGAGTAGGATTCAAGGATTGAATGATTGTGACGAGCTTCAAACTCCTGAGGGCTGGGCGTTAGTGACAGACGCAAAAGAATCACTGGATTCTATTCCAACCCGATTGAGAACCGACAGATGATTAGCCGTGCTGTGACAGAGTGCGTTGAACATTTTCACTGAGAGGATGAGAGGTAGCCATTGACAATGGTGAAACCCTACATACAGCTTGCCATGGAAGGAGCCTTGCGTGCTTGAAGAAGAAGACAGTAGGAAAGCAGAGGTTCAGAAGATAGAGCATCTCCAAAACCTCAACCTGTTCCCCATTACTGCAAAACAAGTACATATTTCATGTTCTTTTGCTTTTTACAATCAACCCTGATAATTATTGATATCCTAACTAAGAGTTACAAGATAACCATAGCTTGCTTCAAGCCGACAATCTCCGTGGGATCGACTCTTACTCACGTAAGGTATTACTTGGACGACCCAGTGCACTTGCTGGTTAGTTGTGCGGAATTGCAAAAGTGTGATTGCAATTTCGCCCACCAAGTTTTTGGCGCCGTTGCCGGGAATTGTTCGAGTTTGGACAACTGACGGCTTATCTTGTTGCTTAGATTAGGACTATTTTATTTTTGTTGGTTTAGAGTCTTTTATTTGAGTCTAGTTTCAAATTTTAAGTTTGGTGTCAATTGCATGCTTTTGTTTTCTTTTAATTTTTTTTCGAATTTGCATATTCTTAGTCCTTTCTTGTTCTTTAAAAATTCTAAGTTTGGTGTCTTCCTTGTGTTTTACCTTTAAAATTTTCGAAAATTTGTGTTTGATTTTCTAAAAATTTTAAGTTTGGTGTCATTTTGTTGTTTTTCTCTTTCCTCATTTCAAAAATCAAATATGTTTCAAATAATTTTCAATCATATCTTTTCAATTGCTAATTCCAAAATCTTTTTAATTAACTAATTGATTTAGTTTTCAATTTACCTTGATCTTATTTTCTTTTAGTTTTCGAAATTTGATTTTATTTTCCATTTGTTTTATTTTATTATTTTCGGTTAATTCAAAAAAAAAAACAATTTACTTCACTTGTGAATTCATATCATATTCCCTTTCTCCATCATGGACCTAAGTGGAATTGAGCAGTCCAGAAGGACTCTGGGGTCATATGCTAACCCCATTACAGCTGCATATGGGAGTAGCATCTGTATACCTCCCATCAAAGCAAGCAGCTTTGAGCTAAATCCTCAACTCATTATCATGGTGCAGCAAAATTGCCAGTATTCCGGTATTCCCAGGAAGAACCTACTGAGTTTCTGGCACAGTTCTTACAAATTGCTGACACAGTACGTGATAAAGAGGTGGATCAGGATGTCTACAGACTATTACTGTTTCCATTTGCTGTAAAAGATCAAGCTAAGAGGTGGTTGAATAACCAACCTACAGCAAGCATAAAGACATGGAAACAGTTATCAGACAAATTCCTGAATCAATTCTACCCTCCAAAAAGGATGACACAGCTAAGGCTGGACATCCAAGGCTTTAAACAAGAGGATAATGAATCCCTTTATAATGCCTGGGAGAGGTATAGAGGTATGCTAAGAAAATGCCCATCTGAAATGTTTTCAGAGTGGGTACAGCTAGACATCTTCTACTATGGGCTTATAGAAAAAGCTCAGATGTCTTTAGACCACTCAGCTAGTGGATCTATACACATGAGGAAGACAATTGAAGAGGCTCAAGAGCCTACAAAAGAAGAAGTTATGACAGTAGCCACTGATCTTAATCCTCAAGAACAGATGGTTGAGCTTAATCAACAATTACACCTGATGACAAAACAGTTAGCAGAATTTAAAGAGATGCTCCAAGAAACTAAAATTTCTAACAAGAACATAGAATCACAGTTGAATCAGGCAAAACAGTAGTTATCTAAACAGATAACAGAAGAATGCCAAGCAGTTCAACTGAGGAGTGGGAAGACATTGACTAACACTGCTCAAAGCAGCAAAAAGCCAACAAAGGAACAATTGACAGAGGATAACCAAACCACTGTCCAAAATCCCTCTGAGGACAGTAAGAGCCCAGAGAGGAATACTCTTGGCGTTCAAACGCCAGAAAGGGGGGAAAAGCTGGCGTTAAACGCCCATTCCCTGCCCAGTTCTGGCGTTCAAACGCCAGAAAAGGGGGAAAACTTGGCGTTAAACGCCCATTCCTCACCCAATCCTGGCGTTCAAACGCCAATGAGGGATCAGACACCTGAGAGTGCTGATAGTAACCCCTCTAAAAAGGCTTCTCCAACCACCTCTGTAAGGAATAAACCTGCAGCAACTAAGGTTGAAGGCGAAAGTTTTTGGTTAAGGTCTTCCAAGAAGATTTTGTCAAAACGTTGATCGTGTCATGGCAAGGTACAATGCATACTTTAATTCTTTTGATTTGTTAGTTTTGAAGTTGCAATTTAACTTATTATATTTGTACTATAAATTCTATGTTTCTCTTTATTTGTTTTACCTCAATGGGTTTCTAGAGAATTACTTCTAAGACTAGGAACTATTTCCCAACCTAGTTACAAGGCTTTGAATGTCCTTTTCATTGCCCATTCCCTTTGTAGCGACTAACACCCTGCCTCCTCTATTCCTCTAATCTTCACTTTGCGACCCCTTATAAATTTTCTGCCTAAAAAATTTAATAATTATCGATTAGATTTTGTGATATGCTAAAGGATTGGATGGATCTACCGAGGTATAGTGAAGAGTATATCAATGGTGTTATTAGTTTTTTAGACTTTGCATACTCTGAGGGAGAACTGGACGGATGACAAATTCAATGTCCTTGTAAGAGGTGTTGTAACATTAATTGGTATAGAAGAGATGTGGTATTTGATCATTTAGTAGCCGACGGATTTGTTAAGGGATATAGAACATGGATTAATCATGGCGAATGGGCAATCCCGATGGCGGTTGACGATGACACGGATGATGAAGAAGATGCACGCGATGACATCAAATGACTGCTTAATGATGCATTTGGAGATGTATCTCAAGCTGAGGGTGTTACTATAGGTCAAAATGAAGAGGCTAAAAAGTTTTACAATTTAATAGATGGGGCAAGTCAAGAGTAATACCCGGGTTGCAAAAAATTCTTTACATTATCTTTTACCATCCGTCTGTACTTGTTAAAGTGTTTGCACGGTTGGAGCAATGTCTCCTTCACTTTACTTCTTGAGCTAATGAAAGAGGCAATGCCTGACATTAACATACCTTCATCTTTCCATAAGACAAAGGCTATGATAAGAGATTTAGGTCTGGATTATAAAAAATTGATGCTTGTCCTAATGATTGCCTCCTGTATAGAAAAGAACTAAAGGATGAAAAACAATGTCGTGTGTGTGGAACTTCTCGATGCACTGAAAATTCTAGTAATAATAGCGAGAACCAACCTGACAAGAAAGGTCGTCCTATTCCTGTAAAGACTCTGAGATACTTTCCTATAATTCCAAGACTTCAGAGATTATTTATGTGCTCAAAGACGGCAGCTAGTCTGAGGTGGCATGATGAGGAGCGCGTAAATGATGGGATGTTAAAGCATCCTGCTGATGGCTTGGCATGGAAGAACCTTGATGAAATGGATAAAGAATTTGCAAAAAAATCTCGTAATATTAGACTAGGCTTGTCAAGTGATGGGTTCAACCCATTTCGTAGCATGAACATTTCATGGAGCACGTGGCCCATGATGCTGATGGTATACAACTTGCCTCCGTGAATGTGCATGAAACCCGAATATTGTATGCTTTATTTGCTTATTCTTGGGCTACAATCACCTGGTAAAGACATTGATGTGTGGTGGACGAAATTGTGATCACTATTCTTTTGTATTTGTATGAAATCATTATTGTGGCACCAGTTGTTATCACAACTCCGTTCAACTAACCAGCAAGTGTACTGGGTCGTCCAAGTAATAAACCTTACGTGAGTAAGGGTCGATCCCACAGAGATTGTTGGTATGAAGCAAGCTATGGTCACCTTGTAAATCTCAGTTAGGCAGATTAAATTGGTTTATGGGTTTTCGAAAATAAAGATAAGAAAATAGAAATAATAAACGAGATAGAAGACTTATGCAGATTCATTGGTGAGAATTTCAGATAAGCGAATGGAGATGCTGTATGGCTCAAGGACGCCTGCTCTCCTACTGCTTCTACTCAATCCTTCTTACTCCTTTCCATGGCAAGCTTTGTATAGGGGTTCACCATCAGCGGTGGCTACTTTCAATCCTCTCGGGAAAATGATCCTATGCGGCTGTCACTCGCACGGCTAATCGTCTGGAGGCATCACCCATGGTTGATGGCTACATCCCATCCTCGCAGTGAAAACTAATGCTCACGCACTCTGTCACAGTACGGCTAATCACTGGTTGGTTCCTGCGCCTGCTAGAATAGAATCCCTTGATTCTTTTGCGTCTGTCACTAACGCCCAGCACTTGCAAGTTTGAAGCACGTCACAGTCATTCATTACCGGAATCCTACTCGGAATACCACAGACAAGGTTAGACTTTCCGGATTCCCAGGATCCTACTCGGAATACCACAGACAAGGTGAGACTTTCCGGATCCTCATAAATGCCACCATCTATCTAGCTTATACCACGAAAATTCTGTTGGGGAATCTAAGAGATACACATTCAAGCTCTGTTGCATGTAGAACGGAAGTGGTTGTCAATCACGTGCGTTCATAAGTGAGAATGATAATGAGGGTTACTTATCATCACATTCATCATGTTCTTGGGTATGAATGAATATCTTGGAATAAGAATAAGAGAGATTTGAATAAAAGAAAATAGAACTGCATTAATACTTGAGGTACAGCAGAGCTCCACACCCTTAATCTATGGTGTGCAGAAACTCCACCGTTGAAAATACATAAGCAAAAGGTTCAGGCATGGCCGAATGGCCAGCCCCCCCTAACGTGATCAATGATCTCTTAGGATGAAGAATAAGATAAAACTGAGACCAAAGATGTCTAATACAATAGTAAATTATCCTATTTATACTAGACTAGCTACTAGGGTTTACATGAGTAAGTAATTGATGCATAAATCCACTTTCGGGGCCCACTTGGTGTATGCTTGGGCTGAGCTTGATCAATCCACGAGCTGAGGCATCTCTTGGAGTTGAACTCCGAGTTATGACGTGTTTTGGGCGTTCAACTCCGGATCATGACGTTTTTCTGGCGTTTAACTCCAGACAGCAGCTTGTACTTGGCGTTCAACGCCAAGTTACGTCGTCTTTCTTCGAATAAAGCATGGACTATTATATATTGCTGGAAAGCTCTAGATGTCTACTTTCCAACGCCGTTGAGAGCGCGCCAATTGGAGTTCTGTAGCTCCAGAAAATCCATTTCGAGTGCAGGGAGGTCAGATTCCAACAGCATCAGCAGTCCTTTTGTCAGCCTTCTTCAGAGTTTTGCTCAAATCCCTCAATTTCAGTCAGAATTTACCTGAAATCACAGAAAAACACACAAACTCATAGTAAAGTCCAGAAATGTGAATTTAACATTAAAACTAATGAAAACATCCCTAAAAGTAGCTTGAACTTACTAAAAACTATATAAAAACAATGCCAAAAAGCGTATAAATTATCCGCTCATCACAACACCAAACTTAAATTGTTGCTTGTCCCCAAGCAACTGAAAATCAAATAGGATAAAAGAAGAGAATATACTATAAATTTCAGAATATCAATGAATATTAATTTAATTAGATGAGCGGGACTTGTAGCTTTTTGCTTCTGAACAGTTTTGGCATCTCACTTTTTCCTTTGAAATTTAAAGTGATTGGCTTCTCTAGGAACTTAGAATTTTGGATAGTGTTATTGACTTTCCTAGTTAAGCATGTTGATTCTTGAACACAGCTACTTATGAGTCTTGGCCGTGGCCCTAAGCACTTTGTTTTCCAGTATTACCACCGGATACACAAATGCCACAGACACATAACTGGGTGAACCTTTTCAGATTGTGACTCAGCTTTGCTAGAGTCCCCAGTTAGTGGTGTCCAGAGCTCTTAAGCACACTCTTTTGCTTTGGATCACGACTTTAACCACTCAGTCTCAAGCTTTTCACTTGGACCTTCATGACACAAGCACATGGTTAGGGACAGCTTGATTTAGCCGCTTAGGACTGGATTTAATTTCCTTGGGCCCTCCTATCCATTGATGCTCAAAGCCTTGGATCCTTTTTACCCTTGCCTTTTGGTTTTAAGGGTATTGGCTTTTTCTACTGCTCCTTCTTTTTCTTTCTATTTTTTTTCGCCAATTTTTTTTTTTCGCAAGCTTCCTTTTTCACTGCTTTCTCTTGCTTCAAGAATCAATTTCATGATTTTTTTTCAAATCATCAATAACATTTCTCTTTGTTCATCATTCTTTCAAGAGCCAACAATTTTAACACTCATAAACAACAAGATCAAAAATATGCACTGTTCAAGCATTCATTCAGAAAACAAAAAGTATTGCCACCACATCAATATAATTAAATTAAATTCAAGGATGAATTCGAAATTCATGTACTTCTTGTTCTTTTGAATTAAAACATTTTTCATTTAAGAGAGGTGAAAGACTAATGGATTTTATTCATAGCTTTAAGGCATGGTTACATACTAATGATCATGAAATAAAGACACAAAACATAGATAAACATAATACTAAAAACCGAAAACAGAAAGAAATAAAGAACAAGGAATGAATCCACCTCTTAGTGGCGTCTTCTTCTTGAAGGTCCAACAATGTCCTTAAGCTCTTCTATGTCCCTTCCTTGCCTTTGTTGCTCCTCCCTCATTGCTCTTTGATCTTCTCTTATTTCTTGGAGAATGATGGAGTGCTCATGATGTTCCACCCTTAATTATTCAACATTATGGCTCAAATCTTCTAAAGAGGTACTGAGTTGCTCCCAATAGTTGTTGGGAGGAAAGTGCATTCCTTGAGGCATTTGTTGATGATGAACTTCCTCATGTTCTTCTTGAGGGCCGTAAGGAACTTCTCTTGTTTGCTCCATCCTTTTCTTGGTGATGGGCTTGTCTTCTTCAATGGAGACATCTCCATCTATGATAACTCCAGCTGAGTAACATAGATGGCATATAAGGTGAGGGAAAGCTAGTTGTGCCATAGGTGAGGACTTGTCGGCTATTTTGTAGAGTTCATTGGAGATGACCTCATGAACTTCCACTTCCTCTCCAATCATGATGCTATGGATCATGATGGCCCGATCCACAGTAACTTCAGATCGGTTGTTTGTAGGGATGATGGATCTTTGGATGAACTCCAACCATCCTTTAGCTATAGGCTTGAGGTCCAGTCTTCTTAGTTGGACTGGCTTGCCTTTGGAGTTTATTCTCCATTGGGCGCCTTCCACACATATGTCCATTAGGACTTGGTCCAACCTTTGATTAAAGTTGACCCTTCTAGTGTAGGGGCGTTCATCTCCTTGCATCATAGGTAAATGAAACGCCAACCTCACATTTTCCGGACTAAAATCTAAGTATTTCCTCCGAACCATTGTGAGATAGTTCTTTGGATTCGGGTTCATACTTTGATCATGGTTCCTAGTGATCCATGCATTGGCATAGAACTCTTGAACCATCAATATTCCGACTTGTTGCATGGGGTTGGCTAGGACTTCCCAACCTCTTCTTTGGATTTCATGTCGGATTTCCGGATACTCATTCTTTTTGAGCTTGAAAGGGACCTCGGGGATCACCTTCTTCTTTGCCACAACATCATAGAAGTGGTCTTGATGGCTTTTGGAGATGAATCTCTCCTTCTCTCATGACTCGGAGGTGGAAGCTTTTGTCTTCCCTTTCCCTTTTCTTGAGGATACTCTGGCCTTAGGTGCCATTGATGGTGATGGAAAAACAAAAAGCTTAGGCTTTTACCACACCAAACTTAAAATTTTGCTCGCCCTCGAGCAAGAAAGAAAAGAAAAGTAGAAGAAGAAGAAGAGAATAGGGAAGAGAGGGAGAAGAGTTGGTTCGGCTATGTTGGAGGATGTGGGTTTGTGATGTGTGAAAATGAAGAAGAGTGGAAGGGTATTTATAGGGAGAGGGGAGGGTATAGGTTCGGCCAAGTTGGGTGGGAATGGGTGGGAAAAATGAATTTGAATTTTATGAAGGTAGGTGGGGTTTATGGGGAAGAGTGGGTTAATGTGAATGGTGAATGGGGTAATTGGGAAGAGGAATTGAGGTGATTGGTGAGGAGTATTGGGTTTTGTGATATGGGGAAGAGTGAAATGAGATTTGGATTAGGAGAGTGTGATTAGGATTAAAAGAAAAAGGTGGGAGTATGGTAGGTGGGGATCCTGTGGGGTCCACAGATCCTGAGGTGAAAAGAAATACCATTCCTTCACCATATAGGCATGTAAAATGCCTTTGTACATCATTCTGGCGTTCAAACGCCCATTGGTGCACGTTCTGGGCGTTCAACGCCCATGTAATGCATGTTTCTGGCGTTGAACGCCAGTTTCATGCTTGTTACTGGCGTTCAGCGCCAGTTTGTCCTCTCTGTGCACATTCCTGGCGTTTAACGCCAGGTTGTTGCTTGTTTCTGGCATTCAGTGCCAGAATGGTGCTCTGTTCTGGCGTTGAACGCCAGCCAGATGCATCTTACTGGCGTTGAACGCCAGTCTGAGCTGCCTCCAGGGTGAACATTTTTTTCTCCTGTTTTTGACTCTGTTTTTAATTTTTGTTTGATTTTTTCGTGACTCCTCATGATCATGTACCTAATTAAACACAAAAATAACAAAGAAACAAAATAAAATAAAATTAAATAAATAAAATTGGGTTGCCTCCCAACAAGCGCTTCTTTAATGTCAATAGCTTGACAGTGGCTCTCATGGAGCCACAAGATGATCAGGTCAATTTTAGTGTGTAGTCCCCACACCAAACATAGAGTTTGGATATGGAGTTTGAACACCAAACTTAGAGTTTGGTTGTGGCCTCACAACACCAAACTTAGAGTTTGACTGTGTGGGCTCTTCTTGACCTTGAACTGAGAGAAGCTCTTCATGCTTACTCTCTTCTGTCACAGAGGGATGGCCATGTGCCTTAAACACAAGGTAGTCCCCATTCACTTGAAGGACTAACTCACCTCTGTTGACATCTATCACAGCTTCTGCTGTGGCTAGGAAAGGTCTTCCTAGGATGATGCATTCATCATCTTCCTTCCTAGTGTCTAGGATTATGAAATCAGCAGGGATGTAAAGGCCTTCAACCTTTACTAGCACGTCCTCTACTATTCCATAAGCTTGTCTTATTGACTTATCTGCCAATTGCAATGAGAACAAGGCAGGTTGTACCTCAATGATCCCCAGCTTCTCCATTACAGAGAGTGGCATAAGATTTATCCCTGACCCCAGATCACATAGAGCTTTTTCAAAACTCATGGTGCCAATGGTACAAGGTATTAAGAACTTGCCAGGATCTTGTTTCTTTTTAGGTAGAGTTTTCTGAATCCAAGTATCTAGTTCACTAATGAGCAGGGGAGGTTCACTTTCCCAAGTCTCATTACCAAACAACTTGGCATTCAGCTTCATGATAGCTCCTAAATATTGAGCAACTTGCTCTCCAATCACATCTTCATCCTCTTCAGAGGATGAATAGTCTTCAGAGCTCATGAATGGCAGAAGGAGATTTAGTGGAATCTCTATGGTCTCTAGATGAGCCTCAGATTCCTTTGGATCCTTAATAGGAGACTCCTTCTTGCTTGAAGGACGTCCCAGGAGGTCTTCCTCACTAGGATTTTCGTCCTCCTCCTCCCTAGTGCATTCGGCCACTTTGATTAAATCAATGGCCTTGCACTCTCCCTTTGGATTCTCTTCTGTATTACTTGGGAGAATACTGGGAGGAGTTTCAATAACTTTCTTACTCAGCTGGCCCACTTGTGCCTCCAAATTTCTAATGGAGGATCTTGTTTCATTCATGAAACTGAAAGTGGCTTTTGACAGATCAGAGACAATATTGGCTAAATTAGAAGTGTTTTGTTCAGAATTCTCTGTCTGTTGCTGAGAAGATGATGGATATGTCTTACTGTTACTCAGCCTATTTCGTCCACCATTGTTAAAGCCTTGTTGAGGCTTTTGTTGATCCTTCCAGGAGAAATTTGGGTGATTTCTCCATGATAGGTTATAGGTGTTTCCATAAGGTTCACCCATGTAATTAACCTCTGCCATGGCAGGATTCTCAGGATCATAAGCTTCTTCAGAAGATGCCTCTCTAGTACTGTTGGATGCATGTTGCAGTCCATTCAGATTTTGAGAGATCATGTTGACCTGTTGAGTCAACACTTTGTTCTGAGCCAATATGGCATTCAGAGCATCAATTTCAAGAACTCCTTTCTTCTGAGGTATCCCATTATTCACGGAATTCCTCTCAGAGGTATACATGAACTGGTTGTTTGCAACCATGTCAATAAGTTCTTGAGCCTCTTCAGGCGTTTTCTTCAGGTGAATAGATCCACCTGCAGAATGGTCCAGTGACATTTTTGAAAATTCAGAGAGACCATAATAGAATATATCTAACATGGTCCATTCTGAAAACATGTCAGATGGACATCTTTTGGTCAGCTGCTTGTATCTTTCCCAAGCTTCATAGAGGGATTCACCATCTTTTTGTTTGAAGGTTTGAACATCCACTCTCAGCTTGCTCAGCTTTTGAGGAGGAAAGAATTTATCCAAGAAGGCAGTGACCAGCTTATCCCAGGAGTCCAGGCTATCCTTAGGTTGTGAATCCAACCATATTCTAGCTCTGTCTCTTACAACAAAAGGGAAAAGCATGAGTCTGTAGACTTCAGGATCAACCCCATTCGTCTTTACAGTCTCACAAATCTGCAAGAACTCAGTTAAAAACTGATAAGGATCTTCAGATGGAAGTCCATAAAACTTGCAGTTTTGTTGCATTAATGCAACTAGTTGAGGCTTAAGCTCAAAGTTATTGGCTCCAATGGCAGGAATGGAGATGCTTCTTCCATCAAACTTGGACGTTGGCTTTGTGAAGTCACCAAGCATTCTCCTTGCATTATTATTATTATTATTTTCGGCTGCCATCTCCTTCTCTTGTTCGAAAATTTCTGAAAGGTTATTTCTGGATTGTTGTAATTTAGCTTCTCTTAATTTTCTCTTCAGAGTCCTTTCAGGTTCTGGATCAACTTCAACAAGAGTGTCCTTTTCCCTGTTCCTGCTCATATGAAAGAGAAGAAAACAAGAAAAGAAAGAGGAATCCTCTATGTCACAGTATAGAGATTCCTTTATGTTAGTAGAAAAAGATAGGGGTATAAGAAAGAAGAAGGATGGATTCGGATTTTTGGATGAAGAGAGGTGAGGAGAAGTGTTAGTAATTAAATAATTAAATAGAAGGAGAAAAGAGAAGAGAAATTTTCAAAAATAATTTTGAAAAAGGGGTTAGTAATTTTCGAAAATAAAAAATATAATTAAAATTAAAATTTAAAACAAAAAAATTTTTGAAAAAGAGAGGGAGAATTTTCGAAATTTAGAGAGGGATAGGTAGTTAGTTAGTTTTGAAAAAGATAAGAAACAAACAAAAAGTTAGTTAGTTGATTTGAAAAAGATTTGAAATCAAATTTTGAAAAAGATAAGAAGATAAGAAGTTAGATAAGATATTTTGAAATCAAATTTTGAAAAAGATAAAGTTTTTGAAAAAGATAAGATAAAAAGATAAAAAGATTTTTAAGAAAAAGATATTTTGAAAAAGATTTAATTTTTAAAATTATTTAACTAACAAGAAACTACAAGATAAGATTCTAGAACTTGAAGATTGAACCTTTCTTAACAAGAAAGTAACAAACTTCAAATTTTTGAACCAATCACATTAATTGTTAGCTAATTTTCGAAAATTTGATATAAAGATAAGAAAAAGATTTTGAAAATATTTTGAAAAAGATTTTTGAAATTTTCAAAAATTATATAAAAAAATGAAAAAGATATGATTTTTGAAAAAGATTTTGAAAAGATAAGATTTTTAAAATTGAAATTTTGACTTGACTTGTAAGAAATAACTAATTTTAAAAATTTTTTTGACCAAGTCAACCCAAAATTTTGAAAATTTGGAGGAAAATAAGGAAAAGATATTTTTTTGATTTTTGAATATTTTAATTATGAGAAAGAAAAACAACAAAAATACTCAATGCATGAAATTTTTAGATCAAAACAATGAATGCATGCAAGAATGCTATGAATGTCAAGATGAACACCAAGAACACTTTGAAGATCATGATGAACATCAAGAACATTATTTTGAAAAATTTTTGATGCAAAGAAAACATGCAAGACACCAAACTTAGAAATCTTTAATGCATGGAAAATATGAACGCAAAAGTGCACAAGAAAAACAAGGAAAGACACAAAATAAGAAAACATCAAGATAAAACAAGAGGACTTATCAAGAACAACTTGAAGATCATGAAGAACACTATGAATGCATGAGATTTTCGAAAAAATGCAAGAAAAATTTTAAAAGCATGCAATTAACACCAAACTTAAAAATTGACTCAAGACTCAAACAAGAAACACAAAATATTTTTGATTTTTATGATTCTCTAATTTTTTTTGTATTTTTATCAATTTTTTCGAAAATATTTTTGGAAAAACGAAAAATAAAAGAAAAATTTTTGAAAAAGATTTTTGGAAAGAAAATTACCTAATCTGAGCAACAAGATGAACCGTCAGTTGTCCATACTCGAACAATCCCCGGCAACGGCGCCAAAAACTTGGTGGACGAAATTGTGATCACTATTCTTTTGTATTTGTATGAAATCATTATTGTGGTACCAGTTGTTATCACAACTTCGTTCAACTAACCAGCAAGTGTACTGGGTCGTCCAAGTAATAAACCTTACGTGAGTAAGGGTCGATCCCACAGAGATTGTTGGTATGAAGCAAGCTATGGTCACCTTGTAAATCTCAGTTAGGCAGATTAAATTGGTTTATGGGTTTTCGAAAATAAAGATCAGAAAATAGAAATAATAAACGAGATAGAAGACTTATGCAGATTCATTGGTGAGAATTTCAGATAAGCGAATGGAGATGCTGTATGGCTCAAGGACGCCTGCTCTCCTACTGCTTCTACTCAATCCTTCTTACTCCTTTCCATGGCAAGCTTTGTATAGGGGTTCACCATCAGCGGTGGCTACTTTCAATCCTCTCGGGAAAATGATCCTATGCGGCTGTCACTCGCACGGCTAATTGTCTGGAGGCATCACCCATGGTTGATGGCTACATCCCATCCTTGCAGTGAAAACTAATGCTCACGCACTCTGTCACAGTACGGCTAATCACTGGTTGGTTCCTGCGCCTGCTGGAATAGAATCCCTTGATTCTTTTGCGTCTGTCACTAACGCCCAGCACTTGCAAGTTTGAAGCACGTCACAGTCATTCATTACCGGAATCCTACTCAGAATACCACAGACAAGGTTAGACTTTCCGGATTCCCAGGATCCTACTCAGAATACCACAGACAAGGTGAGACTTTCCGGATCCTCATAAATGCCGCCATCTATCTAGCTTATACCACGAAGATTCTGTTGGGAAATCTAAGAGATACACATTCAAGCTCTGTTGCATGTAGAACGGAAGTGGTTGTCAATCACGTGCGTTCATAAGTGAGAATGATAATGAGGGTTACTTATCATCACATTCATCATGTTCTTGGGTACGAATGAATATCTTGGAATAAGAATAAGAGAGGTTTGAATAAAAGAAAATAGAACTGCATTAATACTTGAGGTACAGTAGAGCTCCACACTCTTAATCTATGGTGTGCAGAAACTCCACCGTTGAAAATACATAAGCAAAAGGTTCAGGCATGGCCGAATGGCCAGCCCCCCCCTAACGTGATCAATGATCTCTTAGGATGAAGAATAAGATGAAACCGAGACCAAAGATGTCTAATACAATAGTAAATTATCCTATTTATACTAGACTAGCTACTAGGGTTTACATGAGTAAGTAATTGATGCATAAATCCACTTCCGGGGCCCACTTGGTGTATGCTTGGGCTGAGCTTGATCAATCCACGAGCTGAGGCATCTCTTGGAGTTGAACTCTGAGTTATGACGTGTTTTGGGCGTTCAACTCCGGATCATGACGTTTTTCTGGCGTTTAACTCCAGACAGCAGCTTGTATTTGGCGTTCAACGCCAAGTTACGTCGTCTTTCTTCGAATAAAGCATGGATTATTATATATTGCTGGAACGCTCTGGATGTCTACTTTCCAACGCCGTTGAGAGCGCGCCAATTGGAGTTCTGTAGCTCCAGAAAATCCATTTCGAGTGCAGGGAGGTCAGATTCCAACAGCATCAACAGTCCTTTTGTCAGCCTTCTTCAGAGTTTTGCTCAAATCCCTCAATTTCAGTCAGAATTTACCTGAAATCACAGAAAAACACACAAACTCATTGTAAAGTCCAGAAATGTGAATTTAACATAAAAACTAATGAAAACATCCCTAAAAGTAGCTTGAACTTACTAAAAACTATATAAAAACAATGCCAAAAAGCGTATAAATTATCCGCTCATCACAACACCAAACTTAAATTGTTGCTTGTCCCCAAGCAACTGAAAATCAAATAGGATAAAAGAAAAGAATATACTATAAATTTCAGAATATCAATGAATATTAATTTAATTAGATGAGCGGGACTTGTAGCTTTTTGCTTCTGAACAGTTTTGGCATCTCACTTTTTCCTTTGAAATTTAAAGTGATTGGCTTCTCTAGGAACTTAGAATTTTGGATAGTGTTATTGACTTTCCTAGTTAAGCATGTTGATTCTTGAACACAGCTACTTATGAGTCTTGGCCGTGGCCCTAAGCACTTTGTTTTCCAGTATTACCACCGGATACACAAATGCCACAAACACATAACTGGGTGAACCTTTTCAGATTGTGACTCAGCTTTGCTAGAGTCCCCAGTTAGTGGTGTCCAGAGCTCTTAAGCACACTCTTTTGCTTTGGATCACGACTTTAACCACTCAGTCTCAAGCTTTTCACTTGGACCTTCATGACACAAGCACATGGTTAGGGACAGCTTGATTTAGCCGCTTAGGACTGGATTTAATTTCCTTGGGCCCTCCTATCCATTGATGCTCAAAGCCTTGGATCCTTTTTACCCTTGCCTTTTGGTTTTAAGGGTATTGGCTTTTTCTACTGCTCCTTCTTTTTCTTTCTATTTTTTTTTTCGCCAATTTTTTTTTCGCAAGCTTCCTTTTTCACTGCTTTCTCTTGCTTCAAGAATCAATTTCATGATTTTTTTTCAAATCATCAATAACATTTCTCTTTGTTCATCATTCTTTCAAGAGCCAACAATTTTAACACTCATAAACAACAAGATCAAAAATATGCACTGTTCAAGCATTCATTCAGAAAACAAAAAGTATTGCCACCACATCAATATAATTAAATTAAATTCAAGGATGAATTAGAAATTCATGTACTTCTTGTTCTTTTGAATTAAAACATTTTTCATTTAAGAGAGGTGAAAGACTAATGGATTTTATTCATAGCTTTAAGGCATGGTTACATACTAATGATCATGAAATAAAGACACAAAACATAGATAAATGATGGTGTTTTTGCGGAAAACGAATTTTCCAACACACAAATCCAACCGGCAAGTGTACCGGGTCGCATCAAGTAATAATAACTCACAAGAGTGAGGTCGATCCCACAGGGATTGATGGATCAAGCAACTTTAGTGGGTGATTAGTTTAGTCAAGCTAACATTGAAGTGAAATTGAGTGAAATCGTAGCCAACAGAATTGTAAATGACAGGAAATTTAAAGTTGCAGAAAGTAAAATTGCAAGTAACTTAAATAACAAGAAAGTAAAATAACTGAAACTTAAATTGCAAGAAATGTAAATTGCATGAAAAGTAAAGGGGGTTGGGTGCTGGAAATTAAAATTCAACAGGAAAGTGTAAATAGCAATCAAACAGAGAAGTAAAAGGTGCAAAATCATGCAACAGATCTTAACAGAAAAGTAAAAATGCCTTGAAGAATTTAGAACAGAAAAGCAATACTTAAGTTGCAGCAAATTAAAAGTGATTGTTGAAGATCTCAGGGAATCAATGAGACTAGAGAATAAGTCTAGGTCTCAAGCCCTTCCTTGATCAAAGTAGAAAACAGATTGAAGAAGGAAAGAAGATAAATGAATTGCAGAATTAAAAGAGAAGATGAAGCAGTATGTGAATTTCAATTATGCAGAAAAAGTAAACAAGAGATCTCAAGATGAGAATGAAACAGAATTCCTCCAATCTCACCCAAGATTTAAAACAGATAAGAAAACTAAAGGAGAGAGCTATCTATTCCTAATGGAGCCGGCCTCCTTTCAAAGATGGAAATGATGCCTTATATAGGCTTTACAAAATAAAATCAAAATGAAATTAAAACAAATTACAAAAATGAAAATCCTAAATTACTTGATCCATGTGCCTTTGAGTGATGATTTGGGCTTTGCTTGCTTTGGATTTGAGGAGAAATGGGTTTGGTTAGCCTTGATTCAATTTGGAGAGGAATTGAATTTAAATGAAAATTTGGTTGAATTTTGGCCCATGTTGCTCCCAGGAGGCTGCCCTGCCCTTGTGGAGGGCAGGGCAGAAAATTGGTGCATGGTGGTGCGTCCTTGGTGCGTGAGATGCTGCCCTGCCCGTGCCAAGGGCAGGGCAGGAAAAGTTGGTGCGCCAGAAATTCCTTGGTGCTGCCAAAATCAGGAATTGGTGCGCCAGAATTGAAAATTGGTGCGCCAGAATTGAGCTTGGTGCATAGGATGCTGCCCTGCCCTCGCAGAGGGCAGGGCAGGAAATTTTGGTGCTGCCAGGATTGAGGTTGGTGCGCCAGATGCTGCCAGGGACGTGCCATGGTGCGCCAGATGCTGCCAGAACGTGCCATGGTGCGCCAGATTTGTGCACCAACCCAAATGCTGCCCTGCCCTCGCGGAGGGCAGGGCAGTGTTTTCACTTTGATGTCCCAAGTTCGAACCATGGCCGAAACACACGCTACTTAATTTCCTTGGCTTTCTTGGCACCAAAGTAAGGCCTAGTTTCTTGCTTTATCATGGCCCTTAAAGATTCCTTTCGTTCCTGCCTCAATTGTGCGCCAAATATGGATTGCTATATATCGTTGGAAAGCTCTGAATGTCAGCTTTCCAACGCAACTAGAAGCACATCAATTGGACGTCTGTAGCTCAAGTTATAGCCCTTTGAAGTAGGCATGGTCATGCTGTATGCGGCCAGATTTTAACTTAGCGAAAATTCTTGCTTCCAACCACACTTTGCATCACGATTCTGCCCTGCCCTTGGCAAGGGCAGGATCGTGTGCGTGCTGGCTGCTTCCTTTCTTGATTTGGTCATGGGCCATGCTTTTAAAAGCGTGGCCTAAGGCTCCAAAGTGTACCCAACTTCAAAATGTACCCCAAAGCTCTTTTTTTCTCCTTTTTTTGTGCTTCTTTGCTTCTTTTTCTTCTTATTTCCTACAAGATTTATAAAATTAAAAGATCAAGAAAATATATCATTTAAGCACAAAAGCATTCAATATTTAAGCACAAATCATCAATTTCTTATATGAAAAAGCATAGAAAATGGGTATATGATGACTTGTCATCACAACACCAAACTTAAACCTTGCTTGTCCCCAAGCAAGAAAAGAATCATGCAATAGAAATTGACAATCCGAGGTAAGAAGAGTAGCAAGTTAATGTTCATGGCAAGCTAGTTTTCTATGCATGCTACAATTACAAAAGAGATGTAAATGATTGATGCTTCTATCTAGCTTATTTTATGAAATCTTTTTCTTATAATTCTTCCTTGAAACAAGCTTTTGATTTTTTTTTTCTCCTTTTGGGTGCTTTGCCCCATGAGTTAATAACAAAGCTACGACTTCTAAATGCTTTGTTTTCAAGTATTACCACTTGATACATAAGCACCACAAGCATTTAATTAGAGGACTTCATTAAGCTCATTTTTCTTTTCTTTTCTTGACTCTCTAATCATTGATGCTCAGAACCTTGAGCTTTGAGGGAGTGCTTTTGCACTTGAGCCTAACCTTGACTTCTAAGTGTTTTGTTTTCAAGCATTTGGCTTGATACATAAACACCACAAGCACTTAGCAAATAAATTGCCATTGGTACTCAGAGCCTTCAGCTTTCTCATTCTTTCCCTTTTTCTTTTCTTGCTTTAATTGTATTTGCTTCTTCAAGGTTTTCATGATTTCAAAAGATTTCACAAAATGTACTAGATGAAAAACTTCAATTAAATAAAATCCAATGCAATTGAGCAACAATTAATCATACTAGCTTTCCAATACTTGTATGCACATGCTAAATTCTTCTTTAATTCCTTGTTTGTTTATGATCATGATGCTTTATTGCTTTTGAATTCACAAAGCTAAAGTTGGTAGTTATAATGCCACAGCAACATATTATAAATCAAATTCAAGCTATGCTTAGTCATACCACACATGTATACAGAAAATATAAAGACAATCATGCAATTTAAAGTGCTGGAAATAAATGAGAGGAAAAGGAACTTTACAACCTTGTAGTCCATCTTCTCTATTGTTGTCATTTTCCTCCCATTCTTCTCCTTCCCATACCAAATCAGAATGCTTGCTCTTCCTTAAGCAACAATTAGAACAATGGTGGTGGGGTCTAAAATGGATCATGAATGTCTCACACAAAAGGATGTCAGTAGCATATGTGTTTAGGCAAGCAAGATTAAGATAACAATCAAGGCACAGAGAAACAAAAACACTATGATTGCAAACATAAGATGGTGTGCATGATACATTGCATAAAAAAATATAAGTGGCACACCAAACTTAGTGTGACACTTTCACTTGGAATTGATGCAAGTATCTTGTAAGGATTGGAACCAAATTTTGTTGCATAGCAACACCAAACTTAGAATGCAACCATATGTCAATTTATTTGAACTAAAACTAAACAAAAGAAACTGTTATTTGTTAAATACAATCACCAATCCAAGAATCTGTCATGAATAAAGCTCTCTTGGTAATGTATTAACAAACACAGTAAATAAGCAAACTAAAATGAAAGCATTTAAAAACAGAAAAATGACTAAAGAAAGTAGAATGAAAAGGTGTCAAATTCAAAAAAAAAATAAAACTGCAGAGGCATTATGATTATGCAGACAAGTAGTGTTGCTTGAATGAATTGCATAGAAAAATAAGTGGCACACCAAACTTAGAATCTTGGTGCGTCACTTTCATTTTTGATTTGATGCAATCATCCAAAAAGATTGAAAACAATTTTGTTGCAAGGCAACACCAAACTTAGAATGTAACCATATGCCAATTTATTGAATTTAAACAATGCATAAAAAGAAATGTACCTACGGTTGGGTTACCTCCCAACAAGTGCTCTTTTAGTGTCATTAGCTTGACATGTTGCTCTTCACTTTCTTCCTCTTCTTCCAGTTTGTTAAGAGGAATGACTTCAAGAGGGGAAAAGTTTCAGCTATTGTCCCCTGTCTTGGTCTCCTTTCAGCAAGCTTCCTTGTGAAATTGGCTTGATTAATCTTGCTTGCTGGATCAGGGGGAGGATTGTTTGCAGTTGACCTTCTCTTGAATGTTGTCCTTGGTATCTTGGTCACAATCCTCTTCTTGGTGCTTTTGTTAATTGCCTTCACTTCTTGGATGTCAAGACATGGTTGCTGTGTGATTATTGGAGTGATTTCTTCATTAAGAGCCTCTTCAATTGGTGGTTCCATGAATCCTTCTTCTATGCAACTCTCTGCTTCAATTGGGGGTGACTTCTCTTGAGTGTCTTCCTCACTTTCTTGATCCTCCACTTCTTCCCTTGTCACCTCAAGTGCAATTTCATTTTCAACCACCTCATTCTTCATTGAAAGTTCACTTGATGCAGTGGCCTCCTTATCTTGCTCTTCCATTTTCTCCTTCACATCCATCAATTGGCCTTCATTTTCCTTGCTCAGTGGTTCTACGCTCCTCCTTGTTTGCTCTAAGGGGCCATTCATCTTCTTGAAGATGATTTCTTTCCAGGATTGGGGTTGTGTGTATCTTTCCACGAGTTTTTTATGTATTTCAATGGCTTGAAGGTAATCCTCATCAGGTGGTTCAAGAGATGACGGTTGAGAGCAATAATAATCAAGTGATGAAGAACTTTCAAATGAAAAACTGGGATGTGAGGGTGGATGCTCTTCCATTCTTTGGTGATACTTCCATCCACCATGAGGATAATGATATGAATCATTTTGTGGTGGTGGTTGGTATCCCATATGATTTTCTTGCTCATCTTGTGTCTCTGAAGCAAATCTCCATGAATTGGAGTGCTCAGAATGTGTGATTTCTTGGTGATATTCCCAACCACCATTAGAGATTGGTGATGGTGGGTAATATCCCATAAAATTTGTTTGATCATAAGATGAGTTGAACTCCATTTAAATTTTGGAAAACACAACACCAACAAAAATTGAAATTCATATCTCAAAGATGAATTTCTTAGTGAGGCAATAACTCAAACACCTTGGTTTCAACTTTAAAACAGAGAACAAAAACAAAAAAAATGCTTGATCTAGACTTCTCACCCACTTAATCATTGTTGATCTAATCAATCCCCGGCAACGGCGCCAAAAACTTGATGGTGTTTTTGCGGAAAACGAATTTTCCAACACACAAATCCAACCGGCAAGTGTACCGGGTCGCATCAAGTAATAATAACTCACAAGAGTGAGGTCGATCCCACAGGGATTGATGGATCAAGCAACTTTAGTGGGTGATTAGTTTAGTCAAGCTAACATTGAAGTGAAATTGAGTGAAATCGTAGCCAACAGAATTGTAAATGACAGGAAATTTAAAGTTGCAGAAAGTAAAATTGCAAGTAACATAAATAACAAGAAAGTAAAATAACTGAAACTTAAATTGCAAGAAATGTAAATTGCATGAAAAGTAAAGGGGGTTGGGTGCTGGAAATTAAAATTCAACAGGAAAGTGTAAATAGCAATCAAACAGAGAAGTAAAAGGTGCAAAATCATGCAACAGATCTTAACAGAAAAGTAAAAATGCCTTGAAGAATTTAGAACAGAAAAGCAATACTTAAGTTGCAGCAAATTAAAAGTGATTGTTGAAGATCTCAGGGAATCAATGAGACTAGAGAATAAGTCTAGGTCTCAAGCCCTTCCTTGATCAAAGTAGAAAACAGATTGAAGAAGGAAAGAAGATAAATGAATTGCAGAATTAAAAGAGAAGATGAAGCAGTATGTGAATTTCAATTATGCAGAAAAAGTAAACAAGAGATCTCAAGATGAGAATGAAACAGAATTCCTCCAATCTCACCCAAGATTTAAAACAGATAAGAAAACTAAAGGAGAGAGCTATCTATTCCTAATGGAGCCGGCCTCCTTTCAAAGATGGAAATGATGCCTTATATAGGCTTTACAAAATAAAATCAAAATGAAATTAAAACAAATTACAAAAATGAAAATCCTAAATTACTTGATCCATGTGCCTTTGAGTGATGATTTGGGCTTTGCTTGCTTTGGATTTGAGGAGAAATGGGTTTGGTTAGCCTTGATTCAATTTGGAGAGGAATTGAATTTAAATGAAAATTTGGTTGAATTTTGGCCCATGTTGCTCCCAGGAGGCTGCCCTGCCCTTGTGGAGGGCAGGGCAGAAAATTGGTGCATGGTGGTGCGTCCTTGGTGCGTGAGATGCTGCCCTGCCCGCGCCAAGGGCAGGGCAGGAAAAGTTGGTCCGCCAGAAATTCCTTGGTGCTGCCAAAATCAGGAATTGGTGCGCCAGAATTGAAAATTGGTGCGCCAGAATTGAGCTTGGTGCATAGGATGCTGCCCTGCCCTCGCAGAGGGCAGGGCAGGAAATTTTGGTGCTGCCAGGATTGAGGTTGGTGCGCCAGATGCTGCCAGGGACGTGCCATGGTGCGCCAGATGCTGCCAGAACGTGCCATGGTGCGCCAGATTTGTGCACCAACCCAAATGCTACCCTGCCCTCGCGGAGGGCAGGGCAGTGTTTTCACTTTGATGTCCCAAGTTCGAACCATGGCCGAAACACACGCTACTTAATTTCCTTGGCTTTCTTGGCACCAAAGTAAGGCCTAGTTTCTTGCTTTATCATGGCCCTTAAAGATGCCTTTCGTTCCTGCCTCAATTGTGCGCCAAATATGGATTGCTATATATCTTTGGAAAGCTCTGAATGTCAGCTTTCCAACGCAACTGGAAGCACATCAATTGGACGTCTGTAGCTCAAGTTATAGCCCTTTGAAGTAGGCATGGTCATGCTGTATGCGGCCAGATTTTAACTTAGCGAAAATTCTTGCTTCCAACCACACTTTGCATCACGATTCTGCCCTGCCCTTGGCAAGGGCAGGATCGTGTGCGTGCTGGCTGCTTCCTTTCTTGATTTGGTCATGGGCCACGCTTTTAAAAGCGTGGCCTAAGGCTCCAAAGTGTACCCAACTTCAAAATGTACCCCAAAGCTCTTTTTTTCTCCTTTTTTTGTGCTTCTTTGCTTCTTTTTCTTCTTATTTCCTACAAGATTTATAAAATTAAAAGATCAAGAAAATATATCATTTAAGCACAAAAGCATTCAATATTTAAGCACAAATCATCAATTTCTTATATGAAAAAGCATAGAAAATGGGTATATGATGACTTGTCATCAATAAACATAATACTAAAAACCGAAAACAGAAAGAAATAAAGAACAAGGAATGAATCCACCTCTTAGTGGCGTCTTCTTCTTGAAGGTCCAACAATATCCTTAAGCTCTTCTATGTCCCTTCCTTGCCTTTGTTGCTCCTCCCTCATTGCTCTTTGATCTTCTCTTATTTCTTGGAGAATGATGGAGTGCTCATGATGTTCCACCCTTAATTATTCAACATTATGGCTCAAATCTTCTAAAGAGGTACTGAGTTGCTCCCAATAGTTGTTGGGAGGAAAGTGCATTCCTTGAGGCATTTGTTGATGATGAACTTCCTCATGTTCTTCTTGAGGGCCGTGAGGAACTTCTCTTGTTTGCTCCATCCTTTTCTTGGTGATGGGCTTGTCTTCTTCAATGGAGACATCTCCATCTATGATAACTCCAGCTGAGTAACATAGATGGCATATAAGGTGAGGGAAAGCTAGCTGTGCCATAGGTGAGGACTTGTCGGCTATTTTGTAGAGTTCATTGGAGATGACCTCATGAACTTCCACTTCCTCTCCAATCATGATGCTATGGATCATGATGGCCCGATCCACAGTAACTTCAGATCGGTTGTTTGTAGGGATGATGGATCTTTGGATGAACTCCAACCATCCTTTAGCTACAGGCTTGAGGTCCAGTCTTCTTAGTTGGACTGGCTTGCCTTTGGAGTCTATTCTCCATTGGGCACCTTCCACACATATGTCCATTAGGACTTGGTCCAACCTTTGATTAAAGTTGACCCTTCTAGTGTAGGGGCGTTCATCTCCTTGCATCATAGGTAAATGAAACGCCAACCTCACATTTTCCGGACTAAAATCTAAGTATTTCCCCCGAACCATTGTGAGATAGTTCTTTGGATTCGGGTTCATACTTTGATCATGGTTCCTAGTGATCCATGCATTGGCATAGAACTCTTGAACCATCAATATTCCGACTTGTTGCATGGGGTTGGCTAGGACTTCCCAACCTCTTCTTTGGATTTCATGTCGGATTTCCGGATACTCATTCTTTTTGAGCTTGAAAGGGACCTCGGGGATCACCTTCTTCTTTGCCACAACATCATAGAAGTGGTCTTGATGGCTTTTGGAGATGAATCTCTCCTTCTCCCATGACTCGAAGGTGGAAGCTTTTGTCTTCCCTTTCCCTTTTCTTGAGGATACTCCGGCCTTAGGTGCCATTGATGGTGATGGAAAAACAAAAAGCTTAGGCTTTTACCACACCAAACTTAAAATTTTGCTCGCCCTCGAGCAAGAAAGAAAAGAAAAGTAGAAGAAGAAGAAGAGAATAGGGAAGAGAGGGAGAAGAGTTGGTTCGGCTATGTTGGAGGATATGGGTTTGTGATGTGTGAAAATGAAGAAGAGTGGAAGGGTATTTATAGGGAGAGGGGAGGGTATAGGTTCGGCCAAGTTGGGTGGGAATGGGTGGGAAAAATGAATTTGAATTTTATGAAGGTAGGTGGGGTTTATGGGGAAGAGTGGGTTGATGTGAATGGTGAATGGGGTAATTGGGAAGAGGAATTGAGGTGATTGGTGAGGAGTATTGGGTTTTGTGATATGGGGAAGAGTGAAATGAGATTTGGATTAGGAGAGTGTGATTAGGATTAAAAGAAAAAGGTGGGAGTATGGTAGGTGGGGATCCTGTGGGGTCCACAGATCCTGAGGTGGGGATCCTGTGGGGTCCACAGATCCTGAGGTGAAAAGAAATACCATTCCTTCACCATATAGGCATGTAAAATGCCTTTGTGCATCATTCTGGCGTTCAAACGCCCATTGGTGCACGTTCTGGGCGTTCAACGCCCATGTAATGCATGTTTCTGGCGTTGAACGCCAGTTTCATGCTTGTTACTGGCGTTCAGCGCCAGTTTGTCCTCTCTGTGCACATTCCTGGCGTTTAACGCCAGGTTGTTGCTTGTTTCTGGCGTTCAGCGCCAGAATGGTGCTCTGTTCTGGCGTTGAACGCCAGCCAGATGCATCTTACTGGCGTTGAACGCCAGTCTGCGCTGCCTCCAGGGTGAACATTTTTTTCTCCTGTTTTTGACTCTGTTTTTAATTTTTTTTGATTTTTTCGTGACTCCTCATGATCATGTACCTAATTAAACACAAAAATAACAAAGAAACAAAATAAAATAAAATTAAATAAATAAAATTGGGTTGCCTCCCAACAAGCGCTTCTTTAATGTCAATAGCTTGACAGTGGCTCTCATGGAGCCACAAGATGATCAGGTCAATTTTAGTGTGTAGTCCCCACACCAAACTTAGAGTTTGGATATGGAGTTTGAACACTAAACTTAGAGTTTGGTTGTGGCCTCACAACACCAAACTTAGAGTTTGACTGTGTGGGCTCTTCTTGACCTTGAACTGAGAGAAGCTCTTCATGCTTACTCTCTTCTGTCACAGAGGGATGGCCATGTGCCTTAAACACAAGGTAGTCCCCATTCACTTGAAGGACTAACTCACCTCTGTTGACATCTATCACAGCTTCTGCTGTGGCTAGGAAAGGTCTTCCTAGGATGATGCATTCATCATCTTCCTTCCTAGTGTCTAGGATTATGAAATCAGCAGGGATGTAAAGGCCTTCAACCTTTACTAGCACGTCCTCTACTATTCCATAAGCTTGTCTTATTGACTTATCTGCCAATTGCAATGAGAACAAGGCAGGTTGTACCTCAATGATCCCCAGCTTCTCCATTGCAGAGAGTGGCATAAGATTTATCCCTGACCCCAGATCACATAGAGCTTTTTCAAAACTCATGGTGCCAATGGTACAAGGTATTAAGAACTTGCCAGGATCTTGTTTCTTTTGAGGTAGAGTTTTCTGAATCCAAGTATCTAGTTCACTAATGAGCAGGGGAGGTTCACTTTCCCAAGTCTCATTACCAAACAACTTGGCATTCAGCTTCATGATAGCTCCTAAATATTGAGCAACTTGCTCTCCAATCACATCTTCATCCTCTTCAGAGGATGAATAGTCTTCAGAGCTCATGAATGGCAGAAGGAGATTTAGTGGAATCTCTATGGTCTCTAGATGAGCCTCAGATTCCTCTGGATCCTTAATAGGAGACTCCTTCTTGCTTGAAGGACGTCCCAGGAGGTCTTCCTCACTAGGATTTTTGTCCTCCTCCTCCCTAGTGCATTCGGCCACTTTGATTAAATCAATGGCCTTGCACTCTCCTTTTGGATTCTCTTCTGTATTACTTGGGAGAATACTGGGAGGAGTTTCAATAACTTTCTTACTCAGCTGGCCCACTTGTGCCTCCAAATTTCTAATGGAGGATCTTGTTTCATTCATTAAACTGAAAGTGGCTTTTGACAGATCAGAGACAATATTGGCTAAATTAGAAGTGTTTTGTTCAGAATTCTCTGTCTGTTGCTGAGAAGATGATGGATATGTCTTACTGTTACTCAGCCTATTTCGTCCACCATTGTTAAAGCCTTGTTGAGGCTTTTGTTGATCCTTCCAGGAGAAATTTGGGTGATTTCTCCATGATGGGTTATAGGTGTTTCCATAAGGTTCACCCATGTAATTAACCTCTGCCATGGCAGGATTCTCAGGATCATAAGCTTCTTCAGAAGCTGTCTCTCTAGTACTATTGGATGCATGTTGCAGTCCATTCAGATTTTGAGAGATCATGTTGACCTGTTGAGTCAACACTTTGTTCTGAGCCAATATGGCATTCAGAGCATCAATTTCAAGAACTCCTTTCTTCTGAGGTATCCCATTATTCACGGAATTCCTCTCAGAGGTATACATGAACTGGTTGTTTGTAACCATGTCAATGAGTTCTTGAGCCTCTTCAGGCGTTTTCTTCAGGTGAATAGATCCACCTGCAGAATGGTCCAGTGACATTTTCGAAAATTCAGAGAGACCATAATAGAATATATCTAACATGGTCCATTCTGAAAACATGTCAGATGGACATCTTTTGGTCAGCTGCTTGTATCTTTCCCAAGCTTCATAGAGGGATTCACCATCTTTTTGTTTGAAGGTTTGAACATCCACTCTCAGCTTGCTCAGCTTTTGAGGAGGAAAGAATTTATCCAAGAAGGCAGTGACCAGCTTATCCCAGGAGTCCAGGCTATCCTTAGGTTGTGAATCCAACCATATTCTAGCTCTGTCTCTTACAGCAAAAGGGAAAAGTATGAGTCTGTAGACTTCAGGATCAACCCCATTCGTCTTTACAGTCTCACAAATCTGCAAGAACTCAGTTAAAAACTGATAAGGATCTTCAGATGGAAGTCCATAAAACTTGCAGTTTTGTTGCATTAATGCAACAAGTTGAGGCTTAAGCTCAAAGTTATTGGCTCCAATGGCAGGAATGGAGATGCTTCTTCCATCAAACTTGGACGTTGGCTTTGTGAAGTCACCAAGCATTCTCCTTGCATTATTATTATTATTATTTTCGGCTGCCATCTCCTTCTCTTGTTCGAAAATTTCTGAAAGGTTATTTCTGGATTGTTGTAATTTAGCTTCTCTTAATTTTCTCTTCAGAGTCCTTTCAGGTTCTGGATCAACTTCAACAAGAGTGCCCTTTTCCCTGTTCCTGCTCATATGAAAGAGAAGAAAAGAAGAAAAGAAAGAGGAATCCTCTATGTCACAGTATAGAGATTCCTTTATGTTAGTAGAAAAAGATAGGGGTATAAGAAAGAAGAAGGATGGATTCGGATTTTTGGATGAAGAGAGGTGAGGAGAAGTGTTAGTAATTAAATAATTAAATAGAAGGAGAAAAGAGAAGAAAAATTTTCGAAAATAATTTTGAAAAAGGGGTTAGTAATTTTCAAAAATCAAAAATATAATTAAAATTAAAATTTAAAACAAAAAAATTTTTGAAAAAGAGAGGGAGAATTTTCGAAATTTAGAGAGGGATAGGTAGTTAGTTAGTTTTGAAAAAGATAAGAAACAAACAAAAAGTTAGTTAGTTGATTTGAAAAAGATTTGAAATCAAATTTTGAAAAAGATAAGAAGATAAGAAGTTAGATAAGATATTTTGAAATCAAATTTTGAAAAAGATAAAGTTTTTGAAAAAGATAAGATAAAAAGATAAAAAGATTTTTAAGAAAAAGATATTTTGAAAAAGATTTAATTTTTAAAATTACTTAACTAACAAGAAACTACAAGATAAGATTCTAGAACTTGAAGATTGAACCTTTCTTAACAAGAAAGTAACAAACTTCAAATTTTTGAACCAATCACATTAATTGTTAGCTAATTTTCGAAAATTTGATATAAAGATAAGAAAAAGATTTTGAAAATATTTTGAAAAAGATTTTTGAAATTTTCAAAAATTATATAAAAAAATGAAAAAGATATGATTTTTGAAAAAGATTTTGAAAATATAAGATTTTTAAAATTGAAATTTTGACTTGATTTGTAAGAAATAACTAATTTTAAAAAAATTTTTGACCAAGTCAACCCAAAATTTTGAAAATTTGGAGGAAAATAAGGAAAAGATATTTTTTTGATTTTTGAATATTTTAATTATGAGAAAAAAAACAACAAAAATACTCAATGCATGAAATTTTTAGATCAAAACAATGAATGCATGCAAGAATGCTATGAATGTCAAGATGAACACCAAGAACACTTTGAAGATCATGATGAACATCAAGAACATTATTTTGAAAAATTTTTGATGAAAAGAAAACATGCAAGACACCAAACTTAGAAATCTTTAATGCATGGAAAATATGAACGCAAAAGTGCACAAGAAAAACAAGGAAAGACACAAAATAAGAAAACATCAAGATCAAACAAGAGGACTTATCAAGAACAACTTGAAGATCATGAAGAACACTATGAATGCATGAGATTTTCGAAAAAATGCAAGAAAAATTTTAAAAGCATGCAATTAACACCAAACTTAAAAATTGACTCAAGACTCAAACAAGAAACACAAAATATTTTTGATTTTTATGATTCTCTAATTTTTTTTGTATTTTTATCAATTTTTTCGAAAATATTTTTGGAAAAACGAAAAATAAAAGAAAAATTTTTGAAAAAGATTTTTGGAAAGAAAATTACCTAATCTGAGCAACAAGATGAACCGTCAGTTGTCCATACTCGAACAATCCCCGGCAACGGCGCCAAAAACTTGGTGGACGAAATTGTGATCACTATTCTTTTGTATTTGTATGAAATCATTATTGTGGCACCAGTTGTTATCACAACTCCGTTCAACTAACCAGCAAGTGTACTGGGTCGTCCAAGTAATAAACCTTACGTGAGTAAGGGTCGATCCCACAGAGATTGTTGGTATGAAGCAAGCTATGGTCACCTTGTAAATCTCAGTTAGGCAGATTAAATTGGTTTATGGGTTTTCGAAAATAAAGATAAGAAAATAGAAATAATAAACGAGATAGAAGACTTATGCAGATTCATTGGTGAGAATTTCAGATAAGCGAATGGAGATGCTGTATGGCTCAAGGACGCCTGCTCTCCTACTGCTTCTACTCAATCCTTCTTACTCCTTTCCATGGCAAGCTTTGTATAGGGGTTCACCATCAGCGGTGGCTACTTTCAATCCTCTCGGGAAAATGATCCTATGCGGCTGTCACTCGCACGGCTAATCGTCTGGAGGCATCACCCATGGTTGATGGCTACATCCCATCCTCGCAGTGAAAACTAATGCTCATGCACTCTGTCACAGTACGGCTAATCACTGGTTGGTTCCTGCGCCTGCTGGAATAGAATCCCTTGATTCTTTTGCGTCTGTCACTAACGCCCAGCACTTGCAAGTTTGAAGCACGTCACAGTCATTCATTACCGGAATCCTACTCGGAATACCACAGACAAGGTTAGACTTTCCGGATTCCCAGGATCCTACTCGGAATACCACAGACAAGGTGAGACTTTCCAGATCCTCATAAATTCCGCCATCTATCTAGCTTATACCACGAAGATTCTGTTGGGGAATCTAAGAGATACACATTCAAGCTCTGTTGCATGTAGAACGGAAGTGGTTGTCAATCACGTGCGTTCATAAGTGAGAATGATAATGAGGGTTAATTATCATCACATTCATCATGTTCTTGGGTACGAATGAATATCTTGGAATAAGAATAAGAGAGATTTGAATAAAAGAAAATAGAACTGCATTAATACTTGAGGTACAGCAGAGCTCCACACCCTTAATCTATGGTGTGCAGAAACTCCACCGTTGAAAATACATAAGCAAAAGGTTCAGGCATGGCCGAATGGCCAGCCCCCCCTAACGTGATCAATGATCTCTTAGGATGAAGAATAAGATAAAACTGAGACCAAAGATGTCTAATACAATAGTAAATTATCCTATTTATACTAGACTAGCTACTAGGGTTTACATGAGTAAGTAATTGATGCATAAATCCACTTCCGGGGCCCACTTGGTGTATGCTTGGGCTGAGCTTGATCAATCCACGAGCTGAGGCATCTCTTGGAGTTGAACTCTGAGTTATGACGTGTTTTGGGCGTTCAACTCCGGATCATGACGTTTTTCTGGCGTTTAACTCCAGACAGCAGCTTGTACTTGGCGTTCAACGCCAAGTTACGTCGTCTTTCTTCGAATAAAGCATGGACTATTATATATTGCTGGAAAGCTCTGGATGTCTACTTTCCAAGGCCGTTGAGAGCGCGCCAATTGGAGTTCTGTAGCTCCAGAAAATCCATTTCGAGTGCAGGGAGGTTAGATTCCAACAGCATCAGCAGTCCTTTTGTCAGCCTTCTTCAGAGTTTTGCTCAAATCCCTCAATTTCAGTCAGAATTTACCTGAAATCACAGAAAAACACACAAACTCATAGTAAAGTCCAGAAATGTGAATTTAACATAAAAACTAATGAAAACATCCCTAAAAGTAGCTTGAACTTACTAAAAACTATATAAAAACAATGTCAAAAAGCGTATAAATTATCCGCTCATCAATGTGTATCTACAAACATTGATAGAAGACTTGAAGTTATTGTGGAAAAAGGGGGTCGAAACCTATGATGCGTCAAAGAATGAGACTTTTCAAATGTAGGCAGCTCTTTTGTGGAAAATCAACGATTTTCCTGCTTATGCTATGTTGTCTGGGTGGAGTACTAAGGGAAAGTTGGCTTGCCCTTGTTGCAACAAAAATACCAATAGCTTACAACTAAAACACATTTGGAAGACAGTTTATATGCACCATCATGTCTTTTTACCCATGGATCATCCATGGAGAACCAATACAAGGTCTTTTAATGGGAAGCAGGAATTAAGACCCCCTCCACCTGTTATACAAGGACCCGAAATTTTTGAGATGCTATAAAATGCTGAGAATGTCTTTGGAAAGAAGCAAAGTACATCAAATAGTTTCCCATGAAATTGGAAAAAAGATCAATTTTCTTTGAATTGCCTTACTGGTACAAGAACCCACTGCGTCACAACTTAGATGTCATGCACATAGAGAAGAATATACTTGACAGTGCAATTGGAACTCTCTTGGATATCCCAGGCAAGACAAAGGACCATTTGAATGCTCGATATGACTTAAAAGATTTGGGTATCTGAAAAAATCTTCAACCAAAGGAGGTGAATAATGGCAAGAGAACAAAGTTGGCAAAGTTATGCTTTTCTATTACTACTGCAGAGAAGTCAATTTTTTGTGGTGTTTTGAAGACAACAAAGCTACCTGATGGCAGTGCTTCGAATATATCACGCTGTGTACATCTAGGTGGAAGAAAAGTTTCTGGGTATAAGACCTACGATGCTCACTTTATGTTTCACTATTTACTACCAATACTGATTAAAAGCATCCTTCCTGATCATGTGGCCATTCCGTTGATTCGACTAAGTTCCTTTTTTCGTTGCTTGTGAAAAAAGTTCATCACACTGGAAGAAATAGATTTATTGGAATTAGAGATTGTGGAAATATTATGCCAGCTTGAGAGGATCTTTCCCTCTAGTTTTTTTAACATAATGGTTCATCTTCCCATTCATTTAGCAAATGAGGTGAGATTGGGAGGTCCGGTGCAGTTTTGTTGGATGTATCCTCCAGAAAGGTACATGTGTACATTAAAGTCATATGTTCGCAATAGAAGTCAGCCCGAAGGTTCTATTGCAGAGGCATATCTGGCTGAGGAGTGCTTAACTTTCTGCTCAAGATACTTGCATGGAAGTGTGCAAACAAGACTTAATAAGCGGCCTTGGAATGATGATGATCCTAACGAAGACGAAGTTGTGCCATCAAAGTTGTTTTCTAACAAAGGTTGTTCGTTAGGCATGGGAAATGGAGAACCAATTAATCTAGATGACATATCAATTGCTCAAGCCCATGTGTATGTATTACACAATTGTGAAGAAGTGGCAGATTATGTTAGGTGGCTTAGTTAAACTTTTTTTTATTTCGATCAAGTTCACCTATATTTCTTAGATCAAACCTAACCATTATTAATTATAGAGAGCATGAGGAAGAGGTTAACAATCAGCGGGAAACGAAATGGAGAAAAGCAAAAGTTCACAACGAAACGTTCGTGCAGTGGTTTGAAACTCGTGCGAGGGATCCAAATGTGCCTTTTTGGCTAAAAGAATTATCTCGAGGTCCAAGCTCTGTTGCAAGAAGATTTTCTGGATATGTAATTAATGGATACAGGTTTCACACGGTGGAACGTGAGGCAAGGAGAAAAACACAAAACAGTGGTGTCACATTAACTGCTTTAACTTTAAGCTTTACAAGTGCTAAATATCAAAGTCCAATCCAAGACAATGTAGCTTATTATGGCAGGTTGTTTGAGATAGTAGAGTTAGACTATTTTGGGCGTTTTAAGGTTGTCTTATTTCGGTGTGAGTGGTACGATGCTGGGAGAGATAAGTATGGTCTTACATTTGTTCACTTCCATAAGAAATGCTTCCAAGATGAACCTTTTATACTAGCATCTCAAGCACATCAGTGTTTTTATGTGCAAGATCCATATGAACATAACAAACATTATGTTATGGAAACTATCCCAAGAGACTTATTTAAAACAAGCGACGAATCTGAGTCTGAGGCCCGTCAAACACACTATAGTGAACAACACAAGCATATAACGAGCCCTGCCATACCAGCTGATGATGGTGAACTTATTCTGGAGAGGACTGATCTACGACTCACGGTTATTGAAACGGTTCCCCAAGTGACTTCTGCCCAAGAATATGAGGCAGACTTCATTGGAGATTCTGATTTTGATTGGTCATCCTAAGCAATTTATTGCTTAATATGTACATATGTATACTTAAGCTTTCTTCTTCACATTTTTATTTGTAAGTAATACTTATTTTTTTGTTAATTTGTTAGTCTCTTACATTTTTTTATATTGATTTTGATGGGTATATTGACTCTACTTAACTAATTTATTTGTGTAGGAATAAGCAATTTATTGATCTTAAAGCTACATCAAGTAAGAATTTACTTAGACAATTTGAGGCTAAGAGACAAAGGATTGTAACTGAACGCAAGAAATATGAAATGGAAGTTGCAGCTGCTAATGACAAGGAGAAATCTGAGCGAAGGATGGATGAACCAGAAAGTCAATTGGAGATGCGTGCAACCAAAGGGCAGAAGAAATCCACGTCAAAGAAGCTGGATTTTAGTCATCTACAAAGCACATTCGATTCTATTAGCAAAATGACTAACTCCATGCCTACCACCTTGGAAGTACAGCTAAACATTCCACTGCAACAGACAGAAAATAAAAAGAGAAATGAGCTATTGACTATGCCTACTACTGAGAAAGTCAAGAATGGAGTGCAGGGTTGAAAATCAACACAAGGCTTGAAGAAGTCTAAGCCTACAAACATGGAGGTAGATGAACTTACAAGGAAGCTCGAAGCAATTCGTAAAATGAACAGCAACGTGTCAACAAGTCTAAGCCAAGAGCGGAGTTGTCCAAGTTCTACTCAACTCACAATCAACCAAGGGCAGCAGCAGAATATTCAACTCACAGATGAAGAGACTCAAACAGGGCAAGATGACACAACTTTGCCTTCTCCTGAAACTACCTCACAAAATGAAAGTGCAATGTTGGAGCAAGGAATATCAACAAAGAGTAAGAGGATGCCAGGAGTAAAGGCTACAACAATTGATGAATTCTTAAAGGAAAATGGGATAGATGTGGAAATTGAAGGACTAAGCACTGAACTAGGTGAGGACGGGGAAGAAAGCATGTCACTTGATAAAGACTATTATCAACATGTGATAGAGGACATTGATGATGAAGAAGGTATTGTTTTGCTCTGTTTCTATTGATGATAAATATTTTTTTTAATTGTTATAGAAAAACTGGACTGGTAGATCTAGTTGTTTGAAGCTGGTAAATATAGTGTTAGTTGATTCGAAGTTTGTGTGCTATGATTGATCTAATTGTTGAGATTGTGAAATTAAGATTTCTTTCGATTTTGAACTTTTTTTAAGAATATCGGTCAGCTTGATGAGCATGGAGGATAGTGAATTTGTTAAAGTGGTTAAGTCAACTGAAGTTTTATGTGCCTTGATGGATGCAATTGATGTAGTTTTGTAATGCGTAATTCAGTGAAGTCCATGATGTGGAATGAACTTAAAAGTTGTGTGCTTTGATCGATCTCTAGAATAGCTAAAACTTGTCCACTTCATGGTATCAACTACATAGGTCAGATTTATAATTTTTATAATTTTTATATTTGTGTTCTTGTTTGCTTTATATGCTTGCTGAGCTCGAGTTAATTAAGCATAATCTGATGTTGACCAATTAATGAATCTAGGAGAGCCAAAGAAGAAGAAAACTCGTGGAAAAACAACTTGCAAGGAGATTTATGCAAGGACTATGGAACAGTGGAAAGAAGTCACTTTTGATCTTGGACAGCCCATAGGACCAACCGACCAAAGTGTTTCTAATTTAACTAGTTTTGTTGGCACTATTGGTAGAAATAAAAGATTTGTTAGTCTTTTGTACACTAGTTGGCATGCTATTCCTCCTAAAGCTAAGAAGTTCATGTGGGACTATGTTAACGTAAGACACTTGATAATTATTTATTTCAGTTTTTTTATTCAGCACAAGAGCATATAACAATTACTTATAATCATGAAGACCAAGTTTCTCCTCCCAGACAGTGGAGAAAAGTGGGTAATGCAAGCGATTTGAGATGCTTGGAAGCGGTTCAAAGGAAAGATTAAGCAAAAGCACTTTGTTCCTTATCATACTATTGAAGATATGGTGAAGAATCGACCCCCACAAGTACCAGAAAGTGGTTTCATAAAATTGATCTATTATTGGAGTCATCCTCTAATCCAAGTAAAAGACTATATATATCGAATTTTCATGTGAAATTATTTGACTATTGAAAGAGCAATATGGTATTTAGTTATTAATGTGAAGCAGCTCTACTGATTGGATGTGAATTATTGTTATTAAAAGAAAATTTTTCAAGTGTTTCAGCATTATGTGATGTCTATATGCCTTTTTACTTGGCTAGCTACTTTTTTATCTCATTGCAAAGGTATTATTTTTTATTTGAAAGTTATATGCATATCTTCTTTCTCTTTCTTTCAAAATTCCCATGATTTTTTTTCTTGGTATATAAATATATACAACAATTTTGGCAGATGAAGGATTTGAGTAGCTAGCTTTTTAGTTCTTACACATAATCTCTTATTGCAGAATAGCTTTCTAGACAATACTGAATCTATGGTTTAGAAGAGGAGAAGGTGAATAGCTCCTTTTTTTCTTTTTTTCCCCTTGAATTTACTTTTGTAATTTTTCTACATCTGATGCTTCTGATTTGGAAGTGGTGTTCTGTTCTGTTTCATACTTCATTTTTCATGTTTGAGATTGATTTTTTTCTCTTTCTTTCTTTCTTTCCCTTCCCACTGAAGTTATATATAAAATTTGAGTCTTTCTTACTTTAATATGTTAAGAAATTATGTATAAATTTTGTTCACTGTATCTATGAACATATATACTCTTGAGTCTTGAGTTTCATGTCAAACTCGAGAGTTCATCTAACTTCATGGAGATGAGCTAAACTCGAATCGTCAAACTCAACTCATAAACTTGAGTTGGGAACCAAAATTTGGATACTCATGAACTTTCTAGTGAGTTAAGAGTTTGTGAACTCAACCCTGATTCTTTAAGCCTTCAATCTGGAAACAGTTATAAATTTGATACAGTTCTGCATAGGATGCAACTGATATAACACTAATTGTGGTGTGGACTACTTGGAAAAATTGAATTATCCATAGGTTTTGGTTGAAAACCTTTGTATAGTCATCTATCAAGTTCTATTTTTCAATGTGATATAACACTTTCTGCCAAATTATTTTTTTTATTTAATTTGAGTAATAGATTTTCTCATGAAAACCACATCTGAATTTTGCTTTTAGTGGATTGACTTATATGCATGTATAATTTGTTTCTTGTGTTATGTGTATAATTCTTTGTAGATCTCATAGCTATGTAGTTTTGTTCCATTCATATGTGCTTCTATAGGCTTAAGCTTGAGAATCTAAGAGTTGTTAATTGGTTACTAGAGTCTTAAAATGCAAGGAGTATTGCGAGTGTTCTTATCACAAGGAGAATGCGCACACTGACCTTTAATTTCATTAATTTGAGCCATTTGAACCTAAGAACTTCATAACCCATGTAAATATAGATTAGCATGTGCATACTTGTCAACTTAGTTAATGTAAATTTTTAGTGTTAACTTTTCCTCTCTTTGTTATAAGTTCTCTACTCATTTTTTTTAATTTCACAGGGTTTAGGGGATACCTGGGTAATACTTACTTGTTCAATGAGAATTCTACTATGTAGGAAATTAAACTCGACATAAGTCACTGGAATTAATTGATTGAATGATGAGGGGTTCGGGTAAGCATATTTTACATGAGATAAGATGTCATTGCCTTTTGCAATTGGAGTACTAAAATAGAAGTATAAAGCTAAGAAGGAAGTGGAAATCATGAAAAATGTGAATAGATTTTCTCAGTTATAAAATTTACTTGATCATGTAAAGTGTGAATTTTTTCAGTTGTGAAAAAACTGAATAGGTGCTCCAATGTATTATAAATAGATCTTTTATGCTTGCTTTTGGGTATTGTTCAGTGCTTTAGCTTAATAATGCAGCCTTGCTAGTAGATTTTCCTAACTCATTATGCTACACATTTTAGTAACTGTATGCTAACTTTTATTCACTTCCAGTCAATAAGTCAAAGAAACAAGCAACACAAGGAAAAACAGAAATTTCCACATCGCATGGGGTCAATCAATTTCGGAAGAGTACGAGTGGCTATGGTAAATAGTAGATTTATATTTATTAGAATTTATATTTGCATAAATTGAAGGAAGAAATCGAAGTATGATCTTGTTTTGCAGCGAGCAACAAAGGAAACAAACGAGGAACCAAAAAGGTTGAGATGTTCATTGCTACCCGAACAAGTCGGAAGAGGAAAGAAGTGGATGAGGAAACACAAACTGCTATTGTAAGAGTTCATTGAATCATTCATAATTACATTTCAAATTTAGGATACGGTAACTAACTCAATTTTAAATGTTTCTTCTATGCAGGAAGACTTCCAACACCGCCAAGCTGTTGGTGAAACAGAAGAGGAAGCATTTGAGGCCTTATTCGGGAAAGAACAACCAGGTCAGGTAAGGTTGTATGGAAGATCTGTGACAAAGACTGATTTAAAAAAATGTGCTGAAATTAATAAAATCAAGAATCAACACAAAGAGGAAATGTCCAGTCTGAAGGATAAACTTGGACACATGGAGGCCCAACAGCAAAAACAAGAGGCCAAACAGCAAAAACAAGACGAAGAGATTCATGGGTTGCAAAATATGATCAAGTTATTACTGCAGCGATCGGAACTGGAATGAGGCCAGAAGAATTAGAAGCTTTATTACAAGATGCCCAACAGTCTCCTATTGATGCGAATAGCGGCCATGGATCAACACATTTTCCGAACTTAGATGTGGTATGTCCTTATCTATTCGTTGTTCCATAGTTTTTTACTTGCATTTACATTAATTGCTATGGCTGAAAATGTTTGTTGGCTTTATTAACACTGAAGTTGTATTGCTATGGTTGAAATTTGTTTGTGTAATTCTGGTGGTTGTATTTTTGATTTTGTGCACTTGGTACATATGAATTTGTCCCTATATCTAATTTAAGTGTGAAAGTCTGGTTAATTAGTGCATGAAAAATGCTATAGGGACATATTAGGATTGTGTTAAAGGAAATGGAAGAAAGAAACACCTGTAGATTTTCATGGTTTGAATGAAACAAGATAATACATAATTCCTTGAATTCACCTCTTCTGTCATGACCATGTTATTTTTTTAGTATATGCTTTCTTGGTTTACTATGACTACGTGTTCCATTTAATTTTTATAATTACGAATGTCATTATGAATAATTTTTAACTACTTTTCTATATAATTATGCAGGGTAACAATGAAGATTAAGCTGACTATTATTGTGGTTTATTGGCTAAGATAGAGTGCTATTTAGAATCTTTACATGTATGGTTGACTAATGATTTTTATTAGAATATACTTTTATTGGCTAAGTGATATTATGGTTTTGATATGGCTATGCTTACTTTAGTTTGAGTTGTATAAAATTTTACAGTTAACTTTATTCTAGTACTTTTGGATCAATGTTATAAAAATATTTTGGTTAGAGACAATTTTTATTATATAAAGAAATTATTTAGTATAATTATGTATTTATTTTTATTTTGTAATATTCAACTCATTTATACATGTAATCATATTAACTATTATGTTGTATTAATAATTATTATATATATATATATATATATATATATATATATATATATATATATATACAGAAAAAAAGATCTAAGGCTACACTTATATGTATAGTAGCTATAGTATACAAAAAAAAGGAGACCTAAGGCTACACTTATATACAGTAGCTATAGTATACAAAAAAAGAGGGACCTAAGGCTACGCTTATAAAAAATAGCTATGGTATACAATTTGGCTATGCTTTACAAGTGATGCAGTAGCGTTGAAAAGCGTAGCCTATTCTTGAAGAATGAAAGCTGAAAAGCGTAGCCTTTGGTCCTGGACAGCATCACTTGAAAAGCGTAGCCTATTCCCAAACGCTATTGAATGAACGCTTAAGGTAAGTAAATGGCATTACTAATTAATTAAACAAATAAAAGCATGCATACATTATTAAAGCTAAGGCGTTAATAAAAGAAAAGTGAAGCAAGGAGGCCTAGCGTTCAATTCCAAAGTGAACGTGGCGTTCGCATTTGTTCAATTTTGCGTGAGAAAAGGGCAAGGAAGAGCGTTCAATTAAATGAACGCTAGCGTTCACACAAGCAAATTTTTTCGGCCTTATGGAAGCTTGGAAGCAAGGCCAGCGCACTAAGAGCCCAACAAAGCAAAGGGTAGCGTTCAAAGAAGTGAACTCAGCGTTCAAAAGAGTGAACTCCCAGGGAAGCAAAGCGCATCAAAGGACCAAGAGAGAGCGTTGGAAGATTGAACGCAGCGTTCAAAAAGTGAACGCTAGGCACAATTGGCCCACCAAGGAAAGTGAACGGGCGTTCACTAATGTGAACTGAGCATTTCACTGGAGCTGCACCAAGCCACTCTAACCCATGCTATCAAGTGCCAATCCAGATCCATATTCATTCATAGCCAAATCCAAATCAACCCATTTCATTGAAGCTCTAAAGCAAACAAAGCCCACTGACATGACTCAAAGGCACAAGAAACAATTAAATTAGAAATTTCATTTTAATTGTAATTTGTTTTCAATTTCATTTTCATTTTTCATTTTTGTAAAAGCCTATAAAAAGGCATTTGTTCCATTTTAGAAAAAAGAAGGCAGGCTAGAGAGCAATAGGAGTAGGAGTAGGATAGAATAGAAAGCTCTCTTCGATACACATTTATTTTTCTGCACTTTCTACATTTCAAGGATTAAATTCAATTTCACAGTTTCGTTTTCATTGAGCTTGATTTACTCTTCGGCACTTCTACTTCTCTGCAACTTTACATTTCTGTTCTTGATTCAATCTGATCTACTCTTCCTGCAAGTTAAATTTTCTGTAATGGCTCTGAGTAATTCAAACTGCCTCTTTAATTTCCAACACCCAATCCCCTTTACATTTACTGCACTTTACCTTTCTTGTCGTTTAAGCTTCTGAAATCTACTTTTCTTGCTCTTTAAGTTTTTTGCCCATTTACATTCTGCAACTTAAAATTCCTTGTCATTTACATTCTGCTGCTTGAATTTCACTCAATTCACCAATGTTAGCTTGACTAAACTAATCACGTCACTAAAGTTGCTTGATCCATCAATCTCTGTGGGATCGACCTCACTCTTGTGAGTTATTACTACTTGATGCGACCCGGTACACTTACCGTGAAGTTTGTGTGGAATCATTTTTCCCTCATCATTATTCTCTTTCTATGATTGTAATCTTTGATTTGTTGGATTCTTTATGTCCATTATTTTGTGTATGAATGCATTTATATGATTGAGACCTTTATTTCATTTGAGCTCACTTACCCAAATAGCCTTACCATTTTATTTACCATTGTTAGCCAATTTTTGAGCCTATTTTAATCCCCTTTTGTTCTTAATTTTAGCACATCACTACCCCTAAGTGAAAAATAATAAATATCCTTAATTTGGATCTTTGATTAGCTTAGGCTAGTGAGTGTGTGTATCATCTAAGTGTGGGAAAGTTTGGGAACATTGGTTGAGATAAAAGTAATTTTTGTATTTTTGTTGAAGATCTTGGGAATTGGGTGCATACTCATGCATTAAATGTTTAAACCATATGCATTGATACTCTTGTATATATTTTATGATTTTTTTTAAAAAAAAGAAGAAAACAAAAGAAAAATAAAAAAAGAAAAAAAAGAAGGAAAAGAAAAGAAAAAGAAAAAAAAAGCAATAAAAAGAGGACAAAATGCCCCAAAGTAAAGTGATAACAATAATGCATATGTGTTGTGAATAAACAAAGAATGCATAAGTGTGTGAAAAAGTGATGAATGGGTAGTTAGGTTTGCATTTGTATTATATAGGTTGTTGTGTAGGTTAGGCAAGAGCTTAAGTTAATCAAAGATTCAATTTTCAAGCTCACTTAGCCACATATATATCCCTACCTTGACGTAGCACCATTACAACCCACAAAAGTCCTCATGATATTTGTATGCATGCATTGAATAATTGTTGATTATTAGATGAAAAACAAATCTTAGAAAGCATGATTAGGGGAGAATTGAGTGAATCAACCCTATACACTTGAGCGACTTGAGCGGATACACATCCGGTGAGGGTTCGATTGCACAATTCTATGTTTCCACCATTTATTATTTCTTATCTTTCAAGTTTGTAAATTCATTTCAATAACTCAATTCAATTATGGATTTGATTTGAGTTCTATTGCTTTAGCCCTTATGTTCATATATGTATTCTTGCGAATTGATTTATTTTGACCAAGTAATTGCATTCATGTAGATAGGTTGCTGATGAAAGACCAAAAGCATAGGTTTGGATTTTTGCACTAAAAATAGGATTGACGTTGCAAGTATAGTCCTAACCTAACCATTTATCATCAATCAAATTATGATACTAAAGATGTCACAAATCAAAGCAAATATAAACCGAGAGTATTTCGACTCCCGGGTCGTTCTCCCTAGGAACTAGTGACAACAAATGCACAATTTTGGTTGTGAGAAGCAAAAGGGTATTTTCAATAAATAATCAAGCAATAAAAATAAAGAAATAAAATATCAAGACAAAATTGCAATTAATAAAGTAATCAAGGAATAAAAGAACTATGTGTGTAATATAAACAAGTAAAGCTATAAAGTGATGAAAAAGGTGGTTCAAAACATAAATAAAAACTTGACTTGGGATGAGTTATGGAATCCCTTCCTTACCATAACTACAACTATGATAATTATGATGGATTAATCTCACCAAGTCAACCCTTAACGTCGAAGGATAAGTCAAGTGAGCATAATTGTTATTAAGATTGGTAAAAAGCTAGCGTTAGTAGAAACAATAACAACTAACAACCCAAAAATTATCACTAAATATTGGACATTATGGCTTTAGTAATTCATAAACTCATTTCCCCAAGCCAAGGGGTAGAAATCTACCCCATAACTAAGATTGGCATTTTCACAAACACATAGTGGGCATAAACATAAAACATGGTAAAATTGGTAAATTAAGGAAAGCTATGAACCACAAATGCTCAAAATTAATAAAGGCAACTCAGACAAACATTTAAAAGCCATCAAACATCAAATTAAACAACTAGGAATCCAAAATTGCAAGACTATGTAAATATGGACAAAGGAGATGAAAATAAAAGCAAGCGTAGAACAAGTGGTATAATAAAAGAGAGAATCAAAAAAATACTTACAATAAAATTGCTATAATCCCAAATCAAAACTTGAAGTATAAAATGCTACAAACCCTAACCAAGAACCCTAAGAGAGAATTTCCTAATCTACACTACTCCTACTCCTACTATGTAAAACTATGGAAAATTATGTTTAAGTCCTAATGCCTTCATATGTCTTCAATTCCCCTTGATATAGCACTTCCCATTCAGCATCAAGCCTTCCAAAACTAGGCCAAAGGCCCCCAAAATCGTGCAGCACATGCTTTATTAATGAATCCACGTGCAGGGACCTGTGCGTACGCACAGGTGCTTTTGTGCACGCACACATGTTAATTCCTTCCTGTGCGTACACACGCATCCTTGTGCGCACGCATGCATGGCTGAGTGCTTTCTCCTTGTTTTTTTCATGTTTTCTCCCTTTGTACATGCTTCCTTCCACTTTTGCATATCCATTCTTGCCTCTTAAACCTGAAATCACTCAACAAATATGTCATGGCATCAAATAGAATAAAAGTGGAATTAATTTGCTCAATTTAAGCACAAAAATGCATGTTTTCACATTTAAGTTCAATTTAGGGATCAAACACAAAAGTATGCTATTTTGGTGCTTAAGTGTAGGTTTGAGTGATGAAATCCACTCAAATCAAGCCAAAATATCTCATCAAATGTGGACTCATCAGTTGCATATAGATAGTTTGCATTAAATAAATGTTCATACCCCCTTTCTTATCTTTCTTGAGTTTAGCATGAGGACATGCTAATGTTTAAGTGTGGGGAAGATTGATAAACCACAATTTTGTAGTTTATCTTATGTCTAATTTGGTGGATTTTATCAACTTTTCTCACATTTGTTCACTAAAATAGCATGGTTTTATAATTCTCCCAAATTTGTTGTTAAGAGTGAAAACATATTTTTTTGGCCTTAAAATTGTTGATTTTAATTCACCTTAATTCCATTCAATGCCTTGATATGTTTGTTGAGTGATTCAGGGTTTATAAGGCAAGAATTGGATGGAAAAGTGAAGAAAAAGCATGCAAAGTGGAGAACTCATGAAGAAATGAGCATTTGGAAGATTCATCGCGACTCGTATGCATGACCGACGCGTACGTGTGAGAAGGATGCTTGCCAGGCGACGCGTACGCGTGATAAGCGACACGTGACTCACTTAAAGGCAAAATGCTGGGGACAATTTCTGAGCCTATCCAGGCCCAGATCCAACTCATTTCTGATGCTATTAAATCCAAGGATTGGAGGGGAATTAACCAAGTAGTCATAATTTAGTTTTCATCATGTTTTAGGTTAGTTTTCTAGAGAGAAAAGCTCTCTCTTCTCTCTAGAAATTAGGATTTTAGATTACTTCTCTCCATAGATTTAGGTTTCAATTATTATTTTGATTTAGTTTCCTTTGTTTATTGTTGTTCTTACATCTTTATTCTCTTAGTTTTACTTGCTATTCTCTTTATTTTGTCTCTTTTTAGTTTATGACACTCTTGTTAATTTGATTCTCTTTAATGCAATTTATGTTTTCATGATCATTGTTGCTTTCTTTTATTGTTGTTATTATTATCTTGAATTTGGTAGTTTAGATTCTATTATTATAGCAATTTTATGATGCTTTTCCTTTATGCCTTCCAAATGTTTGATAAAATGCTTAGTTGTATTTTAGAGAAGATTTTTCTATTCTTGGCTTGGGTTGGTAACTTGGGTAACCTTGAGTTACCAATGTCAAAGTGGTTGATAATTTTTTCCCAATGACACTAACCTTTCACTAAATTAATTAGTGAGTGGTTAAAAATTATGGATGAGGATTAATTAAGTTCATTTAACTTTCCTCCAATTTTGGGGACGAAAAAGTGAGATTGATCGTTGCAATTATCATATTGTGGTTGGTAACAAGGATAGTGATCTTTAACCATCAACCTTTGCAAAGGCCTTTTTAATGTTAACTTTAATTTCATGTTTTTCAATCTCAAAATCCCAAAAATAGTTTTCCAAAATCAATAATATGCACACTTTCCTGCAATTCCTTTGAGAGACGAACCGAGGTTTAAATACTCTCGGTTTTTATTGGTTTGCACTTGTGACAAACAAATTAAACTTTGATTGAGAGTTATTCGTTGGTTTAGAACTATACTTGCAACGAAGTTCATTTCTATTGAGGAATTCTAGACTGACAATAATCCTCCATCAACAACTCATCTGAATGGGGAGAAAGTGAACCGACTTTGTCAGTCGATCCACAATCACCCAAATAGCGTCATATGCACCCCGAGTTCTTGGTAAGCTCGACACGAAATCCATTGCAACGCTCTCCCATTTCCATTGCAGAATTTCTAAGGGCTTACTAGAAGAAAATGAAACATTTGTAACAAAAACTTTGTAACAAATTTAAAATTGTTACAAAAAATTATTTTTTTGTAACAAAAATTAGTAATTGTTACATAATAATAATGTTTCGTAACAACAATACAATTTGTTACAAAATGTTTTGATATTTTGTAACAATTTGATTTTTTTTGTTACAAATTATATTGGCTTTTGTAACGAATCGTGTTTTGTTGCAAAATTTTAAAATATTTTGTATTAAAAGATGAAGTTGTTGCAAAAGTTTAAAATATTTTGTAACAAAATATTCATTTGTTTCAAAAACTCCAATTATTTTGTAACAAAAAATTAATTTGTCACAAAATTTAATATTGTTTATAACAAGTTATTTGTTTGTTACAAAATACAAGAATTTTTGTAATTAAAAAAATATTTTAAAATGTTAAAATCTTTAAGATAATTTTATTTCATTTTAAAAATTTTATTTTTTAAAATATTATTTGTGTTAATTAATTATTTTTTATAAAAAAATTAAAGATTAAATGTTTTATTTTTAAAAATGGTATATATTATTTTATATTTTTTTATAAAATTAATATATAATTTTACTAATAATTAAATTTTAAATGTTGATTAAAAAATTATTTTTTAAATTAAAAAAATTAATTATGAAACATAAATAAAAATAGCTAAAATTTAAAAATTAAAACAAAAATAAAAAAAACTAAAAGGCCAAAAACCTAAAACTCCCCAACCCAGCCAGTCCTCCCTTTCCTCTCCCATCTGAAACTTTGAACTTTGAACTTTGAAATTGAAAGATCAAAGAATCCTAGTCTAAGCCCCGCAGCCACCGCAGTCCCGCAACCCCGCAGCCCCCAAAGCCCCCACATTCCCATTCTCCATCGTTGTCCCTTTCCCTTCGTTGCATGTCTCAACCTAGTCTCTCTTCACTGCGTGTACCGTCGCTGCTTATTTTCGTCTTGCTGTTGGTCATCGCTACTCAGCTCCTCGCCGTAGGTCGTCGCCGTGTGTCATTTCTGCTTCTCTACCTCCTCACCGGTCTTACTGGGTGGTCTCTGCTTCTTTGCTTCTCACTCGCCGTCTCTGTCTTCGTCGTCATTGATGTGCTATGACTCTTGGGAGGAAGTCCTAAAAGTTTCCTGCTATGAGGCTTTTCATCTCAGTGTAAAGCTGTAGGTTCCAGCACACTATTCTAACTTAATTTGTGATGTGAGAAGGATAAGGATAATTACGTGAATTATTTTTTGATAGATGATGCACGAAAACTTGTCTCTCAACAAATTTCCCTTCGACAAGTATACCGAATTGTCGTCAAGTAAAAACTCACAATAGAGTGAGGTCGAATCCCACAGGGATTGATTGGTCAAGCAACTTTAGTTGGAAGAGTATTCAAGTTGAGCTAAACAGAGTGTAGTTGAGAATTGTAGGAAATTAAATGGTGGGAAAGTAAATTGCAGAAAATAAAGTGTAGAATCTTAAATGGGGATTTGGGGAGATGAACATGGAAATAAATGGCAGAAAGTAAAGAGAATGGGTAAGATCAGAAATGGGGAATTCATTGTGCTTAGGAGATGTTGCATTCTCTGGATCAAATTCATTTTCATCTCTTCCACAATCAATACATCTATTGATCTCCTTGGCAATCTTAAGTGATTGGATTCCAATTCCTTGGCAATCCAATCTCTCTAAGCTTGAACAATTGCCCAATTCCTTGATTTAATTGCTCATGGGAAGAGATGAAGTATGGTCACTGATTATACCACATGTATTTCCAAATCAAAGTGTTGGGAGGATTACATGTCACTATATCCGCCCAGACCCCAATTTGGTCCAACATGAGAAAGCATTTCTAGCATGATCTCCTCATTTCTTTTCCAAGGCTCAGAGGAGATCCAATTATGGAGAGTTTCTTTTTCAAGACAACTAACCAATTGAATTAAGATCGAAAGCTTTCTAGCAAATCAAGAGAAAAGAAAGAGGAAGAAGAATGAAAACTACAATTGATCCATCAAATTACAACAGAGCTCCCTAACCCAATGAAAGGGGTTTAGTTGTTCATAGCTCTGGAAATGGAAAATGGCAGAAAAGAATACATGCAGAAAGTAAATATACAGAGGGTAGTTCTCCAAAGTGCCAAGCTTCTCTATAGTTTAAAACTACTCTTATATATACTACTCTTCTTGAGCTTCTAGTGAGTTCTTCAAGTCTTGGATGTGGGCCTTAGATCTTGAGTTGAAGCAGTTACAGTCTTCAGTGGGCTCAGCTTACAGAAAAATGTGAGTTAGGCATGGGCATTAGTTAGGACGTTAGTGGTGTTAACGCTAAGTGAAAATGTGGGTTCGAGAACGTTAGTGGCAATCACCTTTCTCACTAACGTTCTAACCCTAAAATAGTCCACGTTAACTTCAACGTTAGTGGCACTAACGTGACCACTAACGTTGCCTCATGATCCTTCGCAAACGTTATTGGGAATCACCTTTTCCAATAATGTTGCATTGTGCCCCCTTTCCCCACGTTAGAGCTCAAGTTAACTAGGTTAACGTGGCTCTTAACGTGGGCATGCCTAAGCTTCGAGAGCGTTAGTGACACTTACCTTTTTCACTAATGCTCTAAACGTCCCTCCTCTCCACGTTAGAGTTCACATTAACTAGGTTAACATGGCCACTAACATGGTAGTGAATGCCATCTCCAACATTAGTGACAAAGGTGAGTGTCACTAACGTTGGCTCATCATGCTTAGCTCCACGTTAACTTTCACGTTAGTGGTCTTAACATGACCACTAACGTGGGAAATGTTGGCTTGATCCAACGTTAGTGACAAAGGTGAGTGTCACTAACGTTGGCATTGTCTTTCCCTTCCACGTTAGAGTTCACGTTAACTAAGTTAACGTGACTCTTAACGTGGCTAATTGCCAATTTGTAGCGTTAGTAGTATTCACTTTTACCACTAATGCTTGAGCTTGTCCCGTTTTATCCACGTTAAATACTGTTCATACCCTGACTGGACTCCTCCAACTCGGCAAAATCCATGAAAAGGTCCGACCTCGTCCCAAGGCCCACGCCTGAGGTCGGACCTCGGACAATAAAGCTAAGAAGGCCCATCAAAAGGAACGCAGCCCAAAACCTAAAGGCCGAAAAGGCCTAGGAAAGGCGGTTCCACAAAGATAGAGATAAAACTCCCAAAAGATAAGATAAGATAAGAATATCTTATCCAAGGAGGATCACGGCCAACTACTATAAATACACTGGAGCACCCAGGTATGAAATATATTCCACATTCTACACATATCTGCTTGAACCCATGCTAACTTAAGCATCGGAGTGTCATTGCAGGTACAACCACCAACCACTCCACATATCAAGCTCGGGTCCCTGACCCCCACCTCGGGCCTCTCCAAGACGACCGAGCTACACGTTTCAGGTAACCCTCGGAACATTGGCGCCGTTGCCGGGGACCTGGAAGTCATCCCTCTACTATGGCGGACGACCCCTCCAACAATAACCACGCTGCATCAGAACAAGAGGACGAAGTTGACACCGGAGAACGACCGGACAGCCCTCTATCACCACGCACTCCAGGAGGAAACAAACAGAATCGCCCAAAGACATCACTCCCAAACAAAGATCCGCAAAATTCCGAAAAAGAAAAGAACTCGGAAATTTTAGAAGCAGTCCGGGCACAACAAAACCGACTGAAACAACTCGAAGAGGACATAAAAAAGCGGAAAGAAACTGAACAAGATCTGAGAAGGGAGGCTCGAAAGCGCAGAGAATTAGAAGAAAAACTACGGAAAATAGAGGCCAATCTGAAAGACCGGACAGAACGCGGCACCACCCCCGAATGCAACCATGATCCCTTCACGCAAGAGATCATGAAGGAGAAGGTACCACGAAACTTCAAGCCACCCGATATGGATCTCTACGACGGCACCACCGATCCAAGTCACCACCTTAGCAACTTCAGAAGCAGAATGTACCTAGTCGACGCCTCCGACGCGATTCGATGCAAAGCCTTCCCCACCACTCTCACCAAGTCGGCCATGAAGTGGTTCGACAACCTGCCACCAAGATCAATCACCAGCTTCGAAGACCTAACCAAAAAAATTCCTGACAAGGTTCTCTATTCAAAAGGACAAAACGAAACATGCCCCCAGTCTACTCGGAATCAAACAAGGTAACCAAGAAACTCTCCGAGAGTACATGGAGCGATTCAACAGAGCCTGCCTGGACATACAACACTTGCCCACTGAAGCAGCCATCATGGGACTAGCAAACGGCCTAAAGGAGGGACCGTTTAGCCAATCCCTATCCAAACGATACCCGACCTCCCTATACGAGGTGCAGGAGCGAGCAGAAAAATATATCAACATGGAGGAAACCTCCCAGTTAAGAGACTCTTCTAGGAAGGAATCGACCTACCCACTCCGAGATCGAGATCGGGAACAAAGGAAGAAAGAAGAAACCAACTCGGACAAGCCACGGAAGTACCACAGTTACACCCCCCTCCGAATCTCCTTGGTAGACATCTACAGAGAAGTATGCCACACCGAAAAGATCCCACCACCTTGACCGCTAAAACACAAGAGAGCGGGGAGAGATCGGTCCGAATACTGTGAATATCACAAGCTCTACGGTCATTCTACTAACGACTGCCACGACCTAAAGAATGTTATAGAAAAGCTAGCCAGAGAAGGAAAACTCGACAGATACATAGCAGACAAAGGAGAAGAGACCAAGAAGAGAAGGAGGGGAGATAACGAAGATCGGGCTGAACAAACCCCGCGAACCCCTGAAAGGCACGTTCACATGATAAATGGAGGTTTTGCAGGCGGAGGAACATCCAGATCCTCGCGAAAAAGACACCTCAAAGAAGTCTACCACGTCCGAGAAGACAATCCCCTGCCCGAACTACCTACTATCTCGTTTACCCGAGAAGATGCTCAAGGGATAATACCCGGGCATGACGATCCAATGGTAATCACCATTATCCTGGCAAACGCCAACTTACATCGAACCCTGATTGACCAGGGAAGCTCTGCAGATATCCTGTTCAAAACGGCCTTCGACAAACTCGGACTTGAAGAAAAAGAACTAAAGGCCTATCCCACCGACCTGTCTGGGCTAGGAGATACCCCGATCCATCCCTTAGGATACATCTCGCTACACACTACCTTCGGAAAAGGCGAGCAAACTAAAATATTAAGCATCAACTACATTATAGTCGACGTCACTTCAGCATACAATGCCCTCATTGGGCGACCAACCCTAAACAGACTGGCAGCTATAGTCTCGACCCCACACCTCTGTATGAAGTTCCCTACCGCAAAAGGAATCGCTACCCTGAAAGGCGACCAAAAACTGGCACGGCGATGCTACAACGAAAGCCTGAGCTTAAAAGGAAAAGAGATCAACACAATAGAACTCGGGCGAGTTCAAGCCCGAGAAGATCTTCGGCCACAACCAGAGGGAGAAACCGAAAGAGTCCAGATCGGGAACACATCTGAAAAAGTAACAAACATAGGAGCAAACCTCGAAGCGGGCCTAAAAGAGGAACTCATAACCCTCTTAAAAGAAAATTCCGACCTCTTCGCCTGGAAAGCCTCCGACATGCCAGGCATAAGCCCCGACTTAATGTGCCATAAGCTATCAGTGTACCCGGGATCCCGACCTGTCCAACAAATAAGCAGGAAGCTCGGACCCGAACGCATGCAAGCAATAGAAGAACAAGTACAAGCACTACTAGATGCAGGGTTCATTAGGGAAGTAAAATACCCCCTATGGCTCGCAAACGTAGTCCTGGTAAAAAAGCCCAATGGAAAATGGAGGATGTGCGTCGATTACACGGATCTCAACAAAGCCTGCCCCAAAGACCCATATCCACTACCAAACATCGACGCCTTAGTAGACGCAGCCTCAGGCTATAGATATCTCTCCTTCATGGACGCATACTCAGGATACAATCAAATCCCGATGTACGGACCCGACCAAGAAAAGACCTCGTTCATAACCCCAAGGGCAAACTACTGCTACGTAGTAATGCCCTTCGGGCTGAAGAACGCAGGGGCAACCTACCAGAGGCTAATGAACAAAGTGTTCTCAGAGCACATCGGACTACAACTAGAGGTGTACGTCGACGACATGCTGGTAAAGACACAAAAAGACAGAAACTTGCTGACCGACCTCACCAGTGTCTTCGGCACCCTCAGAAAACACAACATGAGACTCAACCCGACGAAGTGCACCTTCGCCGCAGAAGCCGGAAAGTTCTTAGGCTTCATGTTGACTCAAAGGGGCATCGAAGCAAACCCGGACAAATGCCAAGCGATACTCAATATGAAGAGCCCGACGTGTGTCAAAGAAGTACAACAGCTGAATGGAAGGCTGGCCGCCCTATCAAGATTCTTAGCAGGATCAGCGATAAAATCACTACCTCTCTACTCACTCCTAAAGAAAGGGAAACCCTTCTCGTGGACCCCAGAGTGCGAAAAAGCCTTTCAAGAATTCAAGGAATTCCTCGGGCAGCCACCAATCCTAACCCGACCTTTAAAAGGGGAAGAGCTCGTACTATACCTCTCGGTCGGACATCGAGCAGTCGCTTCAGCATTAATACGAGAAAATAACCAGGGACAACACCCCATATACTTTGTAAGCAAGGCACTACAAGGGGCCGAATTAAACTATCAGAAAATAGAAAAATTCGCCTACGCCCTAGTGTTCACAGCTCGGAGGCTCCGTCCCTACTTTCAAGCCCACACCATCAAAGTCCGGACAAATCAACCCATGAGACACATCCTACAAAAAACAGACCTGGCAGGACGAATACTACAATGGGCGGTGGAACTGTCCGGGTTCGACCTCCACTATGAAGCCCGGACTGCCATAAAATCTCAGTACCTAGCCGACTTCATCGCAGAATACACTGAGACCCCTGGAACCCCACTCTCATGGAACCTGTATGTCGACGGGTCCTCAAACAAAACAGGAAGCGGAGCCGGGGTTATACTCGAAAACGACCAAGGAACACGGATAGAACTATCCCTAAAATTCGAGTTCCAGGCTTCGAACAACCAAGCCGAATACGAGGCCCTACTAGCAGGTCTAAAACTAGCCGAAGAGGTCGGAGCCCAGAGAATCACGATCTTCAGCGACTCCCAGGTCGTCACATCACAAGTAAATGGAAGCTACCAGGCCAAAGACCCAACTATGAAAAAATACCTAGACCAAACACAGGCACAATTACGCCACTTTTTAGAAATACAGATCCAGCATATACCTCGGGAGCAAAACGCCCGGGTGGACGCCCTCTCAAAACTCGCCAGCACCAAGCCCGGAGGCAACAACAGAAGTCTCCTCCAGGAAACCTTACAATCCCCCTCCGTGATAAAAGAGGAAGAAACGCTAAATATATCCAACCAACAGCAAGGATGGATGACCCCCATACTCAACTACCTGAAGTCGGGAACTCTCCCCACCGAAAGAAAGGAAGCTAAAAGACTCACGAAAGACGCCCAGAATTATACACTAATTCACGACGTATTATACAGAAGAGGATTCTCAAACCCCCTCCTTAGGTGCGTCCCGACCTCAGAAACAAAGAGCGTCCTCGAAGAAGTCCACGGAGGCATGTGTGGGAACCATCTCGGAGCTCGGGCATTATCCAAGAAAGTAGTCCGGGCCGGGTTCTACTGGCCGACCTTGCAAAGAGACGCAACGGAATTTGTGAAAATATGCCCCCCTGTCAAAAACACGCAAATTTTCACAAGGCACCACCCGAAGACCTTATCAGCATCACCGCACCATGGCCCTTCGCAAAATGGGGACTAGACCTACTCGGTCCATTCCCCCAAGGACCGGGGCAAGTCAAATACCTCATAGTAGGGGTCGACTACTTCACAAAATGGATCGAAGCTGAACCCTTAGCCACCATTACGGCTCAGAAAAGTCGCAAATTCCTATACAAAAACATTGTCACAAGGTTCGGAGTCCCCTACTCCATCACAACAGACAATGGAACATAGTTCACGGACACAAGTTTTCAGAACTTGGTGGCCGAGCTAAAAATCAAACAGCAATTCACATCAGTCGAGCACCCACAAGCCAATGGACAAGCAGAGGCTGCAAATAAAGTCATCTTGGCAGGGTTAAAACGAAGACTCCAAGAGGCCAAAGGGGCATGGGCCGAGGAACTCCCCCAGGTACTATGGGCATATCGGACAACCCCACACTCTACAATGGGAGAATCCCCATTCCGACTAGCTTACGGGATGGAGGCAATGATTCCTATCGAAATAGATGAAGGGTCACCCAGAGTCATCTTCTACAACGAAGGAGGCAACCCACAGGCACAAAGGGAAGAACTCGACCTCCTCCCCGAGGTCCGAGAAAGAGCCCGAATCCGAGAAGAAGCCTTAAAACGACGAACGGCCCTCAGATACAATCAGAAAGTAATAAAGCGAAGCTTCTCCATTCACGACCTGATTCTAATCCGAAATAACATCGGAACACAAAAGTCGGGAGAAGGAAAGCTAGCTGCAAATTGGAAAGGACCCTACAAGGTAACAGAAGTCTTAGGGACAGGCTACTACAAAGTATCCGACCTAGAAGGCAATGAGCTGCCCAGGGCCTGGCACACCTGTAATCTAAGGCGGTACTACAACTAGAAAAACTTAATCCGAGGTGTACTCTTTTTCCCTACAAGGGTTTTTTAATGAGACACCCGGTTAAAGTAAGACACCCGACCTAGTCAAAGGGTAAACACTCTGCAAATATTCTTTCTTTTTTAATACTAATCAAATTTCTCTATTTTCTTTTCTTCTTCCTCATGATGAAACAAATCCTGGAAAGTACCCCACCAAGGCGCATTAATTTATGCTCGGCAAAACGCAAAAAATCATTTGCCAAGAGACCACACAAGGTCGGCAAAGATAAAGCGACGAGGTTCAAATTAATGTGAGAAGTTATAAAGTAACTCTGAAAAGGCTCAAAAGGCCAAATAAAAAGAGATTACAAAAATAACTTAAAAGGCCGACCAACAACAAGGTCGGACCCAACAAAGGGGAAGTTATAAAGTAACTCTGAAATGGCTCAAAAAAAGCCAAATAAAAAGAGATTACAAAAATAACTTAAAAAGGCCGACCAACGACAAAGTCAGACCCAACAAAAAGGAGGTACTCAAGCGCCCGAGGTCCGAGAAAAAGCTCGGATCCAAGAAAGAAGCCTTAAAACGGCGAGAACCAAGATTTCGAAAAACGCTTACTAAAAAGTTGCTTTATAAAAAACAACTGAAAAGTACAAGCGAAAGAACGAAATCAAAGGAAGTCTCGAAAACGCTTACTAAAAAGTTGCTTTACAAAAAGCAGCTAAAAAGTACAAGCGAAAGAACGAAAGCAAAGGAAGTTTCGAAACGCTAGCTAAAAAGTTGTTATCCAAAAACAAACTAAAAAGCACAAAAGCGGAAACAAAAAGTCAAAACGCGAACAAAAACACCGCATAATAAAGTTACTACAAGTAGCTAAATAAGCAAAAGGTGTCCAAAGCGTTCACAGAAACCATCCAAAAAGCCCACAGGCCGGCAAAACACCAAAAAGATTACAGAGGATCAAGGTCCTTTCCAGACTCCACATCAACAGAAGGCCGCGGAGGAAACATAGATATCGGGACTGCATCAACAGCAACGTCATCCCGGTTTGAAACCTCCACGCCAAAACCATCCCCGACCAAAGGTGAAGTCGGGTTCTCAACCGGAACTTTGGGGTCGGACATCGGAACCTCATCCTCGGTAGGAGCAGGAACAATCTTTCCCTCCACAACAACGTTGTCCGTACTGAATAAACTCAGATCCAGGTCGGGAGCAAGAACCCGGACCTGAGCCTTCAAATTTTCAAACATAGCATCCATACCCTTGGCCACATGACCTTCCAGCTCGTAAAACTCGTCCTGCGCGGATTGCAACTTCTCCTTTGTCTCCACAAGCTCGGTATATAGCCGAGTATAATTCTCTGTAGCCGCCTTCGCCATCTCCTCAGATGTCTTCGCTGCCGCCACAGCCGCGGTAGCTTTAGTTTTCTCTTTCTCCAAAGAGGCCTCCAACTCAGTAATCCTGGCAGCCTTCAGTTGACTAATCCTATCAAGCTCGGACTGAGCCTTCTCAAGTCGGGAGCTGGTCGCCCCAAGGGGGATTTCTTGAACTCCCGGGCAATAGCGGCATGGAGACTAGCCATCCGGACACAGCTCCGCGCCATATACTGAAAATGATGCTCCATAGATACATCATCAGTGGAAATAAAGGTCTGAGGGAGAATATGCTGCTCAATCCAACCAAGAGCGTCAAAGTCCTTATCATTGAAACCGGCAAGCTCTTGAGAGGTCTTCTGCTTCTTGGGAGGAGGACCCGAGAACGGAGGAGGAGAAAAAGTAGCAGGCCCAGAGGTCGGAGGATCCTGACTTATAGCTCGGAACTGGGGAGTCGGAATAGTCTTCGACCGAGTCTGAACACCCACAGTAGTCTTCTGCGGAGAAGATCGGGCAGAAGCCTCCCCGGCCTCGATATTCCGAGCAGCCACAGACTTCTTCGTCCGACGAAGGAACTTCATGGAATCCGCCTGAGAAGACATCTCTGCAAGAAATAAAGAAAAGGATTACCACAACAGAAATTCCACCAAAAATAAGCAAAACCAAAATACTAGAAAAAGATGAATCTCGGAAGAGGTCGGGAACTACCTAACTCGGAATGGAGAAGGCTTGGATCTCCCAACATTTTCTTCGTATCCAAGTGAGGTGCCCGACCCCATAAACTGCTCACCACACCCACAAAAGCCTGCTCCACCTCATCTAGACTCTCAAAGGTATACTTAGCAGACACTACATTCTCCTGCCAACAAAGAGGAAAAGAAGGCTCCCCACTCTCATCTAGAAAGAAAGGTCGGACGTCTCCAGTAGCCCGGACCTTGAAATAAAAGTTCTTAAAATCGTGAAAGGACTCATCATACAGGGTACAAAACTTTCTTCCCTGGTTAGCCCTAAAAGAGACCCAAGATACCTTCCCTCCACCCGACCCCGGCTTCGTCAACACAAACAAGTAGGAAAAAAGAGAAATAGAGGGAGCAACGCCCAAAAACTGACACAAAAGTTGAAACAGCTTTAAAAATGCCCAAGAATTTGGATGGAGCTGCGTAGGGGCAAGGTTACAAGACCATAACACCTCGGACTCCAGGTCGGTAAAAGGAAGTCGGACACTCAGCTTAGAGAAAAAACAATCATAAGCATAAAAGAAGAGCTTCTCGGAACTATCTAAAGGCGGGAAGCAAACTCTCTCCTCGGAATCCGGGGCTACTAGTTCATAATCCCTCTCAGACTCTCTATCTTCACATATGCTACATTGCCTACGAAACCTAGCTAAATACTCAGAATCTACCACAGAAGGGACTCTTAGAGGAACAGGATCTACCCAACCAAGACCACTTGGAATCTTGGTCGACATCGCTTGAAGAACCTTTCGAGACATAAAATTCTTGCCTACAAAGAAGAATACAACAGCAAGCAAAAATCACATAAAAGCAGACAGCGAAAACCCATTCAGCAAAAGCAAGAAACAGAGATCTTTTAGAAGAAAATACAGCAACCCGGAGCAAAATACCAGAGAACAAAAAAGAGTCCCCCCCCATGTACAAACAACTGGCGGCGCCTCTTTTCGGGGCAACCCAGGCATAGGAAAAAAGAAACAAACAAAGAGCCACACAAAAGAAACAGAAGCATATGTGCACAAGAAAAAGAGATGGGAACAAACCTGGAAGAAAGAAACGAGGACGACGAGCTCCGAAGCGAGGAGAACGGAACGGCGGCGCAGAGGAAACCCCGGAAAGACACGCGGAAAGATTCGGAGAAGAAGAACGAAAGAAAAAGAAGCGGTGCTCAAAAAAGGGAACAGAATAAACGAAGAAAAAGGAGGAAAGGGGCAAATAAATAATGCCTTCACAAAGCCCGAACGGAAATCAAGGAGAAACGGTAAAATGCAATAAATGCAGGAACGGCCATTTTTGAAATTTGAAAAAACTACTATGCCCGAGCTCGACCTCCCAAAAAGGACGAACTCGGGCAGGGGCACTGTTCATACCCTGACCGGACTCCTCCAACTCGGCAAAATCCATGAAAAGGTCCGACCTCGTCCCAAGGCCCACGCCTGAGGTCGGACCTCGGACAATAAAGCTAAGAAGGCCCATCAAAAGGAACGCAGCCCAAAACCTAAAGGCCGAAAAGGCCTAGGAAAGGCGGTTCCACAAAGATAGAGATAAAACTCCCAAAAGATAAGATAAGATAAGAATATCTTATCCAAGGAGGATCACGGCCAACTACTATAAATACACTGGAGCACCCAGGTATGAAATATATTCCACATTCTACACATATCTGCTTGAACCCATGCTAACTTAAGCATCGGAGTGTCATTGCAGGTACAACCACCAACCACTCCACATATCAAGCTCGGGTCCCTGACCCCCACCTCGGGCCTCTCCAAGACGACCGAGCTACACATTTCAGGTAACCCTCGGAACAACTACCATGTTAACCTAGTTAATGTGGCAATTAACGTGGGCTTATGATGGCTTCGCAGGCGTTATTGGCGATCACCTTTTCCATTAACTCTACAAGCTTGTCCCTATTCCACGTTAGTGGTCACGTTAACTAGGTTAACGTGACTGCTAACGTGGCTTCTTCTTGCTTCCTTTGTCCTGAAATCAAGCAAATAAAGTGCATCAAAGCTCTAGCCCAAGTCATGAGATTATGCATCATCAATTTGTCATTCAATCCTTGCAAAATCCTTATGAAATCATGTAAAATTCACAATAGTTGCTTGAATCACGGTATAAATGAAATTTCATCCAAAACTTGCCTTATTTACTAAGAAAATGCTTGAAACTACCCTAAAACAGTAAAGAAAAGGTCAGTGAAACTGGCCTAGATGCCCTGGCATCACAACACCAAACTTAAAGCTTTCTTGTCCCTAAGCAAGTTCTGAAACATAGGAATAATGAATGAAAGAAACAAGATGAACAATATAAAAGTAAAATTCCTGGTTTATGGGGTTTCATGCATAGCAACTTAGGTTCATTCCTTTACTGGTTTTCAGGCCTTTATCATGCCCTTGAACACTTGTTTGATTGCATCCTTTGAGACTTCCTAATTATTGATCCTCCCTTCTTTTCAAGGTTTTATTGCATTCTTTTTATAGGCTAAGTGCTCTGTAAGAGGGCGACTCTTTATGATAAGTTTTCAGCCAACACTCCCGAACCAGTTGGTTTAAGGTGCTAGGTGTTAAGACACCCCTAAGGACATACTCCCTCAAGTCTCTTTCCCCCATACATACACACCACAGGCACATGGTTTGTTATTTTTCTTTCTTGAGACCTTGGTGTCCAGCACCTCTTTGGGTTGCTAAGTGTTCTGTAGCAAAGGTTACTCTTAATAGTGGACTTTCAGCTGATAATCTCGGATTAGTTAACCCATGTTACCAAGTGATAAGGCACCCCTAAGAGCTTATTCATCCAAACATATCCTTTGCACATGAACACCACAGACACATGCCTCAATCTTCAAACCCTTGGTGCCTAGCATTATTTCTTACTCTTTTCCTTTCCTTCTCACTTTTATTGCTCTTTCTCTTTTCTTATTGGGATTTCATTATTTGGTTAGTCTCATAGGATGTGTTTCAAGCATAGGATTCAGGATAGATAGTTGTCTTCCTACCTTGTTTGTGAACCAACTTAGCTAATTAATCACTCTACCACAAACATTCAAAATTTACTTTACAAGATAACTCCACTCTTGTTCTTTTCATAACATTTTCTTTTTGATTGGCTTAAAGGACAAGCATACATATAGGCAAGGTGACTATGAAAACTAGGGACCTATACTAGCACACTTTGATCTAAATAAAGATGAACAAGCAGAACATGCAGGTTTCTAGAACAGTATTCAATCATTTTTCAATTAAAGTACTACAATTCCGAGACAATTCAATACAACCTCATGATGTCTTCCTTGGCATTATCATCCTAGCATTTTGCATCTTTGTCTGTCTCCTTGGGTGATGAGGTATGATTATTCCCTAAGATTGATTGGATTCCTGTAACACTATTGGAAGTTTCTTGATCCCCAAGCATTTGGAAAATGGTTAGTATGCATGTATGCTTGTGAATTTCTGAACTTAATTTGGTGTGTGAACACCAAACTTAGTTCCTCGCCTACTGCAGCAAATTAAATACATGCAGAAACCTCATGTGCTTTTAAGAAAACAACTATGAGCTAAAAAGGCAAACTATGTATTAGAGGTTAAACCTCTGTCAAGTGAGTTCTCTGGTTGTTAGAGCCATGCTTTATCATTGAAGTGTAGCAATGCACTCTTCAGCTGGAGTCTTTGGTGAAACACCAAACTTAGAGTTCCACATTCACCCTTGAAATATTTTGGTGTGCAACACCAAACTTAGCACCTCACAATACAGAGAACTCAACTTAAAGTTTTTATTGAGGCAATTATGAAAGGAGAATTATCTTAGGTTGGGCTGCCTCCCAACAAAGCGCTTTTTTATCTCCTTTTTTGCTTTTTTCTTATAGATCTTGGTATTTTCATAGGCTTGAGACCTAAACTCTTCCAGTTCTTGTAGCTGCAAGATCCTCTTTTCACTAGCAGCGGTGCTGTCCAGGTTCAGTATCTTAAGAGCCCAAAAGGCTTTATGTTCCAGCTCTAATGGCAAGTGACAGGCCTTTCCGTATAACAGTTGATATGGGGACATCCCAATTGGTGTTTTGAAGGCTTCTTGTATGCCCAAACTTATAACCAGACACTAAACTCAGAAAAATTAAAAATTAATAAAGAAAAATAATATTTTTGAAAAGAAAATAAAAGACTCTGACCCAATTGCCAAAATCTTCCTAATCTAAGAAATAAAATAAACCTTTAGTTGTTCAAACTCGAACAATCCCCGGCAACGACGCCAAAAACTTGGTGCACAAAATTCTAATCCCAATCTCAAAATCTTAAGGTGATTTCGTACCACTAACCAGCAAGTGCACTAGGTCGTCCAAGTAATACCTTACGTGAGTAAGGGTCGATCCCACAGAGATTATTGGTTTGAAGCAAGCTATGTTTATTTTATTATTCTTAGTCAGGATATCAAATAAAATTATCAGTAGGAATTATTAGAAAAATAAAAGAGCGTGAAATAGATAATTGTTACTTTAATTATGGAGAATATGTTGGAGTTTTGGAGATGCTTTGTCCTCTGAATTTCAACTTTTCCTTGAAATCCTTTTCCCACACGCAAGGTTCCTTTCATGGCAAGCTATATGTAGGGTGTCACCGTTATCAATGGCTACTTCCCATCCTCTCAGTGAAAATGGTCCAAATGCTCTGTCACAGCACGGCTAATCATCTGTCGGTTCTCAATCAGGTTGGAATAGAATCCAATGATTCTTTTGCGTTTGTCACTAACGCCCAGCCTTCAGGAGTTTGAAGCTTGTCACAGTCATCCAATCCCAGAATCCTACTCGGAATACCACAGACAAGGTTTAGACTTTCCAGATTCTCATGAATGCCGCCATCAATCCAGCTTATACCACGAAGATTCTGATTAAGGAATCTAAGAGATACTCATTCAATCTGATGTAAAATGGAGGTGGTTGTCAGGCACACGTTCATGGATTGAGGAAGGTGATGAGTGTCACGGATCATCACCTTCTTCATCTTTAAGCGTGAATGAACATCTTAGATAAGAACAAGCGTGTTTGAATGGAAAACGAAGGTAATTGCATTAATTCATCGAGACGCTGCAGAGCTCCTCACCCCCAACAATGGAGTTTAGAGACTCATGCCGTCAAAGTGTATAAAAATTCAGATCTAAAAATGTCATGAGATACAAAATAAGTCTCTAAAAGTTGTTTAAATAGTAAACTAGTAACCTAGGTTTACAGAATATGAGTAAACTAAGATAATTGGTGCAGAAATCCACTTCTGGGGCCCACTTGGTATGTGCTGGGGCTGAGACTTAAGCCTCTCACGTGCTTGGGCTGTTTCTGGAGTTGAACGCCAGGTTGTAACGTGTTTTGGGCGTTGAACTCCAACTTGTAACCTGTTTCTGGCGCTGGACGCCAGACTGTAGCATGGAACTGGAGTTGAACGCTAATTTACACCATCTATCTTTGCGCAAAGTATGGACTATTATATTTTTCTGGAAAGCCCTGGATGTATACTTTCCAACCCAATTAAGAGCGCATCAATTGGACTTCTGTAGCTCCAGAAAATCCATTCCAAGTGAAGGGAGGTCAGGATCCAACAGCATCAGTAGTCCTTTTTCAGCCTAAATCAGATTTTTGCTCAGCTCCCTCAATTTCAGCCAGAAAATACCTGAAATCACAGAAAAATAAACAAAGTCATAGTAAAGTCTAGAAATATGATTTTTGCCTAAAAACTAATAAAATTCTATTAAAAACTAATTAGAACATTCTAAAATCTACATGAAATTACCCCCAAAAAGCATATAAAATATCCGCTCATCAGAGTCATCGATGCAAGAGTCTATGTCATCAAAGGAAGATCCTTCAATTTTCACTCTTTATACTTGTCTAATTTTGTAGTTGATGGTTTTCCACCTTCTTTTAGCAAATTGAGATGAATTTTTTTCTTTTGAAAAATAATCTCCTAAAGATTGACTCTGTACAGTGATGAGTATAGTTTTGCGCCATGTATTATAGTTGTTTTCATGCAACAAATCTGTGATAACTGGAAGAAAATACTTGGAATCAGAAGAAAAAGTGGGTGTTACTCCTATGGCCATATTGAAAGAACCTTGGCTCATGATACCATGTGAAGATTTGAAAAAGAATCTAAAGAACATGAAGAACAGTAAATGAAGAAGAGAAATTGAGAAAGAATAAATAAAAATACATCAAGTAGCAATATTATTGATTGTGTTTTAGGAACAAGACTTGCACTCCTATTTATACATTAATAATATGAGTAAATAACAGCTTTGCCTAATATGAAAAATCTATTAGATTCTTAATTGCCTTAACAGTTTTATTAAGTCACAAGCTAACTAACCATTCTCTACACTACTATCCTTTACAAGGCTCAATTTCATCCTTTCAATATAAAATCTTAAACTTCATCTTCTCTTCCGTTTCTGTTAACTGCTATTGCTACTCTTGTACTTTTTTTGCTTTTTGAGTAATGATGGGCGAGTTATTCCATCATTCATAAGTCAACTGCTTTCTTTTAACATTTCCCTATACTTTGCCAATACTTTGCCAACTTAGTTTATTGAAATCCGATTGTTTTTAGGTTTTTTATACTACAATATCTAGGAATATCAATATGTATTATTTCTCCTTTTGTTCATGGTTGGTTTTTTCATTAGCTTATTCATTGATACTGAATCCAAATGCATGTTGAGGATTAATAATTTTCTTCATCCGAAATTGTGTTTCCTTTTTAGGAGCAAAATTTGGTGGCTTTCATGAGCTTTAGATTGTTTTGATCACTCTCTCTGGCTTTTTGATCTCAATAGGAAATGCAGCGTTTGAGTAGGCACACCCGTCTCAATAAACTTGCTCATTCTGGTAAACCTTTTTTTTTAATTTTCCCCACTTAAATCACCTCAAGTGAAGATATTTCTGGTGGCTTTTCCAATTTTAATCTGTACCCCATACTGGGTATTTCAATTTGATTAATTTATTTATTTTTATTATATTAATATAATAATAATAATAGTTTTTTTATTATGGTTATGAAATTTGGGTTCTGATTTTCTGGTCTTCTGAAGGATATGTGTGTGTGTGTGTGTGTGGCTTTTTTCCCTTTTTTCTACATTACTTAAAATGCACAAGTGTTAGCTTGGATCTTTGTCTTTTGGTTGGTCATCCTAATAAATGGGGTTGCTTGGTGGTTTAGTATTAAGGGTTGTTCTACCTGCTCTGTTTAACTATTTTGAGGGTACGGTTTATAATATTAGGAGTATGAGGGTGGTTGTTGTTCTGTCTTTGCTGAGGTTGATGGTGCACCTGTGTCACTTAATTAGGACATGTTGCTACAACATTATGCCATTGCCCATGCTTTATTTTTCTATTTTTTCTGTGTCTTAAAAAGTAGAATTTAAAACGTATTTTATAAGAAACAGGCTGAGTTGGCCAGTTGAAATTTGAAGTAGAATAAAGTTTAAACCAATCAAAGTTGGGTTAGGTTAATTAACCTTTTAAAAACATTTTAGCCAAATCAAACCAAGCCAATCTAAAATATACTGGTCAATGGTCAATTAAGCTTTCAAGCAAGGGCCATGCATGTTGAAATGTCTTGTTCTGCATGCCAGTTACATCTTTCCAACACTGAAATGTCTATTTTCTTATTATCACTTTCTTCATATAGCCCAATGTCCTTTTTCATCAATTTTCCTTTATTCACAAATTCAATATGTGATAAACGAAATTCTAATTAATAGCCATATTTATACACTTAAAATTTTGTTGTTTTGTCGTTATCTATTGAATGATTTAATTGCTGCTGCTGCTGCTGGGTCCCAAATCTGTTTGATTATATCAATATAATTCTTGCTAAATGATGATTGTGCTAAATTCTGGTTAAATGGTTGGATATGGCAATTACAATTTTTTTTTTCTATAATTTTTACAGTTATTCGTGATTAAGGTTGAAGGCGAAAGTTTTTGGTTAAGGTCTTCCAAGAAGATTTTGTCAAAACATTGATCGTGTCATGGCAAGGTACAATGCATACTTTAATTCTTTTGATTTGTTAGTTTTGAAGTTGCAATTTAACTTATTATATTTGTACTATAAATTTTATGTTTCTTTTTATTTGTTTTACCTCAATGGGTTTCTAGAGAATTACTTCTAAGACTAGGAACTATTTCCCAACCTTGTTACAAGGCTTTGAATGTCCTTTTCATTGCCCATTCCCTTTGTAGCGAATAACACCCTGCCTCCTCTATTCTTCTAATCTTCACTTTGCGACCCCTTATAAATTTTCCGCCTAAAAAATTTAATAATTATCGATTAGATTTTGTGATATGCTAAAGGATTGGATGGATCTACCGAGGTATAGTGAAGAGTATATCAATGGTGTTATTAGTTTTTTAGACTTTGCATACTCTGAGGGAGAACCGGACGGATGACAAATTCAATGTCCTTGTAAGAGGTGTTGTAACATTAATTGGTATAGAAGAGATGTGGTATTTGATCATTTAGTAGCCGACGGATTTGTTAAGGGATATAAAACATGGATTAATCATGGCGAATGGGAAATCCCGATGGCGGTTGACGATGACACAGATGATGAAGAAGGTGCACGCGATGACATCGAAGGACTGCTTAATGATGCATTTGGAGATGTATCTCAAGCTGAGGGTGTTACTATAGGTCAAAATGAAGAGGCTAAAAAGTTTTACAATTTAATAGATGGGGCAAGTCAAGAGTTATACCCGGGTTGCAAAACATTTTTTACATTATCTTTTACCATCCGGCTGTACTTGTTAAAGTGTTTGCACGGTTGGAGCAATGCCTCCTTCACTTTACTTCTTGAGCTATTGAAAGAGGCAATGCCTGACATTAACATACCTTCATCTTTCCATATGACAAAGGCTATGATAAGAGATTTAGGTCTGGATTATAAAAAATTGATGCTTGTCCGAATGATTGCCTCCTGTATAGAAAAGAACTAAATTTGATGAAAAACAATGTCGTGTGTGTGGAACTTCTCGATACACTGAAAATTCTAGTAATAGTAGTGACAACCAACCTGACAAGAAAGGTCGTCCTATTCCTATAAAGACTCTGAGATACTTTCCTATAATTCCAAGACTTCAGAGATTATTTATGTGCTCAAAGACGGCAGCTAGTCTGAGGTGGCATGATGAGGAGCGTGTAAATGATGGGATGTTAAAGCATCCTGCTGATGGCTTGGCATGGAAGAACCTTGATGAAATGGATAAAGAATTTGCAAAAGAATCTCGCAATATTAGACTAGGCATGTCAAGTGATGGGTTCAACCCATTTCGTAGCATGAACATTTCATGGAGCACGTGGCCCATGATGCTGATGGTATACAACTTGCCTCCGTGAATGTGCATGAAACCCGAATATTGTATGCTTTATTTGCTTATTCCTGGGCCACAATCACTTGGTAAAGACATTGATGTGTATCTACAACCATTAATAGAAGACTTGAAGTTATTGTGGAAAAAAGGGGTCGAAACCTATGATGTGTCAAAGAATGAGACCTTTCAAATGTGGGTAGCTCTTTTGTGGAAAATCAACGATTTTCCTGCTTATGCTATGTTGTCTGGGTGGAGTACGAAGGGAAAGTTGGCTTGTGATGTGTGGAAAACGATCCAACACAAAACTCACCGGCAAGTGTACCGGGTCGCATCAAGTAATAAAACTCACGGGAGTGAGGTCGATCCCACAGGGATTGAAGGATTGAGCAATTTTAGTTTAGTGGTTGATTTAGTCAAGCGAATCAAGTATTGGTTGAGTGGTTTATCATTAACAGAAACTAAATTGCTTGGAATGTAAAGGGAGAGGGGAAAATTGCAGTAAATTAAAGAGCAGGAAAGTAAAAGATGCTGAATCTTAATGAATAAGAAATTAAATGACTGAAACATAAAGTGCAAGAAATGTAAATTGTAGTAACTTAAAGTGCAAGAAATATAAATTGCTTGAATGAAAAAAAAGGGATTCGAGGATTGGGATTTCAGAATTCAAACGAGGGAAATTAAATTGCAACAATTAATAAAACAGAAGATGAATTGGAATAAACTAAATCTCAAACAGAAATGGAAATTAACTTGCAGCAGGGGTTCAGAGAAGAACCAAAAAGGAAAATGGGATCTCAGGACTCAAGAGACTAGATAGCAAAGTCTAGATCTCAATTGCCTTCCCAGATCCAAGTTCACAAAGCAATTGACAAGAAATTAAAGAAGAACCAGTAAAGGAAATGTAATTGAACTCAATTATGCAGAAGAGGAATTAAAGAGATCTTGAATGGAGATTGAGACAGAATTTTCTCAATTCTTCACACCCAAGACTCAAACAAGAAAAGTAAAAATGCTCAAGCAAGAACAAGGAAGAAGAGAGATCAATTCTCCTCCCCAATTCTCTGAAATCTCAGTGAAATCTCCAAGAGAAGGTTCAAAAGTCAAAAATAAAAAAGAAGGTTCAAAGCTCAAAAGAAAGGTCCTAATTACATCAAACTATCTCCTATTTATACACTTTCTATTCTTGGATCTTGGGATTTAGATGGGCTTTTGATTTGGTGAAGAAATCAATTAAATTGGATTTTTAATTCAATTTCTAGCCCATGAAAAATTGCTTCCAGGAGGCTGCCCTGCCCTTGTGGAGGGCAGGGCAGAAAATGGTGCGTGCGGCCCTCGGTGCGTGTTGGTTGGTGCGTGTGGTGCTGCAGGATGCTGCCCTGCCCTTGTGGAGGGCAGGGCAGAGTTTTTTGGTGCGCCAGATTTTGCTGCCCGTGCGTGCCGTTGCTGCCGAGAGTCCTTGGTGCGTGCCAATCTGGTGCGCTGGCTGTGCACCACAAAATGCTGCCCTGCCCTCGCGGAGGGCAGGGCAATGTTTCCAAAAATGAAGCCCCACGTTCGAAGCTCGTTGGAGACACACGGTACTTCTTTTCCTTGGTTTTCTTGGCACCAAATTAAGGCCTAGTTCCTTGCTTCCTCATGGTGCCGAGTTCGATCCTTGTGGCAAGCATTGGTAAGCTTTTTACTTGAATTTATTCCTTTGATGAGCCCGATCTTGCTCTTGAGGAGGGCAGGGCAGAGTTTTTGCTCTCATTGGTCCTTGGCATCAAATTGTGCTCTGCCCTTGTTGTGGGCAGGGCAGTGTTGCTTCTCAAAGCTTGTTTCATTATGTTGCCCTCTTGGAGGGCAGTGTGCCCTTGTGGAGGGCAATGTTTGCTTCCTCCCTTCCATGCGCCACACTCTTTTCTCCATGGGCGACGCTTTCTTAAGCCACGTTTTTCCTTTTTTTCTTTCTTTCTTCATCTACAAGAAACCAAAACAACCACTCAAAGTATCTCTAAATTCACAAGGTTTATAATTCATTAAAAATCAATTAATTCTTGCTCAAACCTCATGATTTATCATCAATTTAATGGTAGTTGCTTGATTTAAAGAAGTTATGCATTTTCATTCCAAATCACTTACTTAGATGTAAGAAAGTGCATAAAAACTAATAAAACAAGTGAAATTAGCTTGAAAAATGGGTATATGATGACTTGTCATCACAACACCAAACTTAAATCTTGCTTGTCCCCAAGCAAGCATCAAAACTAAGAGAAAATGAAATGAACAAGAAGAGCAAACATATCCTTATTAGGCATATAGCAGAACTTGGTTTATGGAGTGTTTATGCAGACAATGACAACCCAAGTTATTGTTTGCTGTTACATAATATACATCTTTCCTCAAAGGCTTACTAAACTTGCTGTTATAAGGTTTACTCTTTAATACTCCCCTGCCAACTTTTCTTTTCTTATGTTGCTTAACAAGCTTATTATTCTTTTGGAGGTTTGGTGTCTAATGTTGCAGTAGTAGCCTTTGGCTTTATTTTTACTCAACATCTTTCCACCACAGACACATGGCTTACTATTTCATCCTAGGATCATTGATGCCCAGCATCTCTTTGGATAACTAAATGTTCTGTATCTAAGTTGCTCTTTATTGTGGACTTTCAATTGGCCATCCCAAATCAGTTGATCTAAGTGACCGGGTTTTAAAATACCCCTCAGAATTTACTTATCCAAGCACATCCTAGTACAAGAACACCACAGGCATATGTCCTAGGGTCCAAGCTATTGGTGTCCAACCTTTATTCTTTGTTTTTCTTGCCACATTGGCTTTTTCTTCTTCCTTTTCTTTATTTTTGTTCTCAAGGGCTTTTTCTTTATTGATAAGAACCTTTACAACAGCAAGCTAGCTCACACTTTAATGAAGATGATACTATGAAGCAATTATTTCATGAGTTATTGATGATTGGATTTTTGACGGTTTAGAATTTCTCAAATAAAATCTCGTCGAAGTATAGTTTCTAAACCAAGCAATAATCCTTTCATACAAAAAGTTGTTTGTCACTAAAACAAACCCCTAAATTTATAAACCAAAGTATTCAATCCTCGGGTCGTTCTCCCTAGGAATTACAATAGAGTGTCTTGTTATTGGTTGTGAGTTATTTTGGGGTTTTGATAAGAAGTATGAAAGATAAATGGCAAGAAAGTAAACTAAGGCCTAAAAAGGTCTTGGCAAGGGTTGGTGGTCAAGGATCTCTATCCTAATCACTAACCACAATATGAGAATTGGCAAGGATTAATCTCATTAAATCATCCTCTAACTAGTAGTAAAGGAAAGTCAAATAAGCTATATCAATCCTAGTCCATAAGTCCTAACTCTCCACTAATTCAATTAGTGAGAACTAGAGTAAATGGCTCCCAATCATCAATTACTTGGACATTAGTAACTCAAGAGGTCCTAAGTTACCTTTCCAAGCCAAGAGTATAAAATTCTACTCTAAAATCCAACCAAGCATTTCATCAAACACTTGGAAGGCATAAAAGGAAAACATAGTAAATCAACAACAAGAACAAAACCTAACAACAATTATTGCAAGGAATTAATAACAACAAATCAAAAGGAACAAAATTATTATGATTTACCTTGAATTGAATTGAAAGAAAAAGGAAGGAACAAAAGTAGATCTACCCCAAAACACAAGAACAACATAAAGGAAATTACAACAAAAGAATAGAGGAAGATGAATGTAACAACAAGGAATTGAAAGGTAGAAGTAGAAGAAGATGAATTAAAATCTAGATATAAGAACTAAACCTAATCCTAATCCTAATCCTAGAGAGAAGTGAGAGCTTCTCTCTCTAGAAACTACTTCTAACTACTAAACTATGACTAATGGTAACTAACATGTAAAGTATCTTCATTCCCCCTTCAATCCTTGGCTTAAATAGCATTAGAAATGAGTTGGATTGGGCCCACAAGGCTTGTAAATTCGCTAGCCACGAGTTTGCATGAAGTGATCACGTGCACCAACGGCGCGTGTGCGTACTTTGCGCGTGCGCGCCACCATACGTGTAGCAACTATGACAAATCTTATATCGTTTCGAAGCCCCGGATGTTAGCTTTCTAACCCAACTGGAACCGCATCATTTGGACCTCTGTAGCTCATGTTATGGTCGTTTACGTGCGAAGAGGTCGGCTTGACAGCTTTCCGGTTCTTTCATTTCTTCATGAGTTCTCCAACTTTTCATGCTTTCTTTCTTCATTCCCTTGATCCAATCTTTGCCTCCTAAACCTTAAATCACTTAACAAACATATCAAGGCATCTAATGGAATCAAGGTGAATTAGATTTAGCTATTTTAAGTACTAAAAGCATGTTTTCACTCTTAAGCACAATTAAAGGAGAATATACAAAACCATGCTATTTTATTGAATAAATGTGGGTGAAAGGTGATAAAATCCCCTAAAATCAATACAAGATAAACCCTACAAATGGGGTTTGTCAACCTCCCCACACTTAAACCAAGCATGTCCTCATGCTTAAACCAAGAATGAAGTAAGGGTATGGCATTTATTCAACGGAACTAACTAAATGCAATCTACCTATATGCAACTATCTAAATGAATACAATTGCTTGGTCAAAATAAATCAATTCCCAAGAAGCATATATGCACAAGGGCAAAAGGTATTAACAACCATGCCAAACCACAATTGAATTGAGCTATTAAATATTTTTACAAACTTGCATGAAAGGAGATGATCATTGGTGGAAACATGTAATTGAGCATCAAACCCTCACCGGATGTGTTTGCACTCTCTTCGCTCAAGTGTTTAGGGTTGATTCTCTCAATTCTCCGCTAATCATGTTTTCTAAGATTTGTTCTTCTTCTAACAATCGACATATATTTCATGCATGCATACAAATATCATGAGGTCTTTTCTTTGGTTGTAATGGGGCTAGGGTCAAGGTAGGATGCATATTTTGGTTAAGTGAGCTCGAAATTTGAATCTTTGATAGGCTTAAACTTCCCACCTAACCTATGACATCCTATACAATTAAGTTCTAATCTAACTACCCATTCCTCACTTTTTCACATACTCATGTATTCCTTTTTAATTTCACAACACCTATGCATTGATTTTATTGGACTATACTTTGATTTGGGGCATTTTGTCCCCTTTTATTGCTTTTTTCTTTTTCTTTTATTTTTCTTTTTTTTCATATTATTTTTCTTTTTTTCTTTTCTTTTTTTTTTGTTTTTCTCATTTTTTTCTTTCTATATACAAGAGCATCAATGCATAAGGTCTATACATTTGATCAATACATGAGCATGTACCCAATTCCCAATATTTTTCAATAATAATACAAAACTACCCTTTTATTCACCCAATGTCCCAAGGTTCCCACACTTGAATGATACTCACACACACTAGCCTAAGCTAATCAAAGATCCAAATAAGGACATTTATTGTTTTCCGCTTTAAGGCTTGTAATGTGCTAAATTAAAGAACCAAGTGGGTTAATCGTAGGCTCAAATTGGCTAACAATGGAAGATAAAAGGTAAGGCTATTTGGATAAGTGAGCTAATGAAATGATGGCCTCAATCATATAAATGCATGAATACATAAAATAATGGACATAAAGAATCAAACAAATCAAAGATTACAATCATAGAAAGAGAATAACGCACACAAGAAGGAAAATAAGTGGTTATAAGATGTAACCACACCATTAGGCTCAAATCTCACAAGCATGTGTTCTTAGCTCAAAAACATGATCCACAAGATATATAATTCAAGCAAGTTCTATGAAAAGTTTTCACTCAAATCAATTGGTGTGCCCTATAGATAGAAATCTTGAAAATTTTCATTATTTTGACTAAGCTTATTGTGTATACATATGCAAAAATTAAGAGAATGCAAGTAAAAATCCTAAAATCCTAGAATGAAATGCAAAAGTGTTGGGATTAGAAATTTGTCACCCAAAATCGTCGAACGGTCGGACGACCTCCCCACACTTAAAAGTTTGCACCGTCCTCGGTGCACTCAAAGATGAGCAAGGGGGTACGGCGACTCTCCGGATTGCTACGTGTTCTTTCTTCCGCTTCCATGTGTGCCTGTGGTGCATTCATCATAAAAAACAAAAATATAACACCATAAGATGAGAAGATATAAAAGCAAGGAAGCATACTTTGTTGGAATGAGGTAAATCACTAGAAATGAGTGAGTGAATTAGTGTGACATTGATGACAAGTAGGTGTGTGAATTCTAAATTGCGCGGTTTAGAACACACATTAGCATAAAAGGCTATGTCACCAAAGAATCATGCACTTTACTCATTCTAGTATGCTTGAGATGCTTTAAGTAAGCTTGTAAGGTAAAACAAGCATTAAAGAAGCATGAAAGCATTGGTATGCATCATAGAATGTCTCTTATTCATAGTGCATTGGTGGAGGTTGTTGCCAAGAGGATTGATCATATGCATATGGCTCCTCCCACCTTTGAGTGTCCCATCCTTGATACACATCTTCATTATAGTCCTCATTTCCTACAACATAATTGTAATCACACTCATAGCCAAAGTGAGAATTCATGATAGCAAGAGAGGGCAAAACAAAAAATAATAACAAATAAAGAGAACAAACTAAAAACTAACAAAGAAGCAAAAAGCAAACATATTCACAATATTCACATATATACAATAACCAATAACATAACACCATTGCAATTCCCCGGCAACGGCGCCATTTTGATGATTGGATTTTTGACGGTTTAGAATTTCTCAAATAAAATCTCGTCGAAGTATAGTTTCTAAACCAAGCAATAATCCTTTCATACAAAAAGTTGTTTGTCACTAAAACAAACCCCTAAATTTATAAACCGAAGTATTCAAACCTCGGGTCGTTCTCCCTAGGAATTACAATAGAGTGTCTTGTTATTGGTTGTGAGTTATTTTGGGGTTTTGATAAGAAGTATGAAAGATAAATGGCAAGAAAGTAAACTAAGGCCTAAAAAGGTCTTGGCAAGGGTTGGTGGTCAAGGATCTCTATCCTAATCACTAACCACAATATGAGAATTGGCAAGGATTAATCTCATTAAATCATCCTCTAACTAGTAGTAAAGGAAAGTCAAATGAGCTATATCAATCCTAGTCCATAAGTCCTAACTCTCCACTAATTCAATTAGTGAGAACTAGAGTAAATGGCTCCCAATCATCAATTACTTGGACATTAGTAACTCAAGAGGTCCTAAGTTACCTTTCCAAGCCAAGAGTATAAAATTCTACTCTAAAATCCAACCAAGCATTTCATCAAACACTTGGAAGGCATAAAAGGAAAACATAGTAAATCAACAACAAGAACAAAACCTAACAACAATTATTGCAAGGAATTAATAACAACAAATCAAAAGGAACAAAATTATTATGATTTACCTTGAATTGAATTGAAAGAAAAAGGAAGGAACAAAAGTAGATCTACACCAAAACACAAGAACAACATAAAGGAAATTACAACAAAAGAATAGAGGAAGATGAATGTAACAACAAGGAATTGAAAGGTAGAAGTAGAAGAAGATGAATTAAAATCTAGATCTAAGAACTAAACCTAATCCTAATCCTAATCCTAGAGAGAAGTGAGAGCTTCTCTCTCTAGAAACTACTTCTAACTACTAAACTATGACTAATGGTAACTAACATGTAAAGTATCTTCATTCCCCCTTCAATCCTTGGCTTAAATAGCATTAGAAATGAGTTGGATTGGGCCCACAAGGCTTGTAAATTCGCTAGCCACGAGTTTGCATGAAGTGATCACGTGCACCAACGGCACGTGCGCGTACTTTGCGCGTGCGCGCCACCATACGTGTAGCAACTATGGCAAATCTTATATCGTTTCGAAGCCCCGGATGTTATCTTTCTAACCCAACTAGAACCGCATCATTTGGACCTCTGTAGCTCAAGTTATGGTCGTTTAAGTGCGAAGAGGTCGGCTTGACAGCTTTCCGGTTCTTTCATTTCTTCATGAGTTCTCCAACTTTTCATGCTTTCTTTCTTCATTCCCTTGATCCAATCTTTGCCTCCTAAACCTTAAATCACTTAACAAACATATCAAGGCATCTAATGGAATCAAGGTGAATTAGATTTAGCTATTTTAAGTACTAAAAGCATGTTTTCACTCTTAAGCACAATTAAAGGAGAATATACAAAACCATGCTATTTTATTGAATAAATGTGGGTGAAAGGTGATAAAATCCCCTAAAATCAATACAAGATAAACCCTACAAATGGGGTTTGTCAGTTATGCATTTAATCAGACACATATACCACCATTAACTTCCATTCTACTTATGCAACATTGGATATTTACTTTCCAATTCAAACAATTCTCTTTTATTCAAGCTTATGGGAAACAAAACAAAATTCAGCTAGGTGATGGATGACAAGCAATATGCAGATTTAGCATACTTAATCAAACAACTTCACTTGCAACTAGATAAACATTTTAGCAGGATATATAATGGTTTCCATGTTCAAAACAATTCACAACAGCAAGGATTAAGTTTAGATACAACCTTTGAAGTTGCAGCCCTTTGATTCTTCATTCTGTTGTGTTTTCTTTTAGTTAAGATGCACAATATCTTCAATTGTTGACTCATGTCCTGCATAATTCTCAAAGTTGCTTGCTTCTCAAGCCCTTAATTACATGGTTAGTATGCATAAATTGAGTGTGGCTCTTGGATTTATTTAGGTGTTGGGGACACCAAACTTAATTGCTTGCCACTACCTCTTATGCAACAAGTTAACCATATGTGAAACCTTGTGTCCTTGCTAAAGGTTATGGAATTAAAGCTAGAAAGCAGTTAAATAGTTGGATAATTTGTTTGATTGCTTAGAGCTAGCATCATGCAAGAGGTGAGAATGTGTTTTTAAATGTGATTTTTGGTGGAACACCAAACGTAGAATCTTTCATTCTCCCTTAAATTGTTTTGATGTGCAACACAAACTTAGCTCCTTGCCATACATACCAATTATTCAACCTTTTTATTGAAAAAGCTTATGAAAAGAAAACTACCTCAGGTTGGGTTGCCTCCCAACAAGCGCTCTTTTAATGTCACTAGCTTGACATTCTCCATTCTGCTGATCATGAAGATTGAAAACCACAGTGCCTTAACTTGTCTTTCTTCACGGTGAACTTCCTTCCGATTTCCTCTTTGATGACCTCTATGAATTCCTGTGGAAGGATCTTAGTCACAATGTAGTGATCAGACAGCTGTGGGGACACCTTCATGGTTTGACTATTTATCATTACTCTATCCCCTAGTGAAAATATTCCAGTGGGGATTTTCTGCTTTTTTTTAATTCTATCCTCTGTCTCTCCTTGTAAGAATTCCTTGTTGTGTTTTTCTTGGCTGGTACTTTCTTTGTCCAAGGTTTTCTTACTTTCCTCTATGATCCTTTTCCATCCTTCCTTCTTTGCAGTATCTTCGTTGTTAGTTGGTTTGTCTTCAGTGGCTCTGGGGAGAGTATTTACCCTCTTCTCACCCATTTCTGCAAAGTGCTTCACTAGTTGAGCTATCTGCCCCTCAATTCTTCTAGTTGAAATCTCTTGGTTCTTTGTTATCTCCTCTTGGTGTTTCATCATTCTCTCCATTAAGATCTCCAAGTTCGTAATCCTCTGAGAGTCTTGTGAGATTGGTTGGTTGTGAGACGTTAAAGGTTAGAAAGGTGGGTATTGTGGTGGCATGTAGTGGTTGTTGTTACTATAATGGTGTTTTTGTTGGTTTGTGAAGTTGGGGTTGTTATAATTGAAGTCCCTTGGTTCGTGATTTTGGTACTCGGTCCTTCTCCAGTTGGAATGAGTCTGGACGTGTCTGTGTTGTGAGTATTGGCTCTGATTGGTATTAATAGGTGAGTGATGTTGGTTGTTTATGGTCATGGATTTGCCCTGGTTGAAACCTCCTTTTTCTTGATTTTGAGACTCTCTCATTCTCATATAAGAATGGGGTCTCCATGGTGGGAATTGGGCATTCTCTGCAGCAGATTGCAGGCAATCAACTTTTCTATCTCTCAGCTCCATGTGTTGCTGTGTTTGATGGTGCATTTGTTTGTTCAGGTTCTTGAATGCATTCACTCCTTCAGTATTCATCACTTCCTTTTCTGAGATTGCATTCTGTGGTTTCTCAAATGAGTGTTGGTTGTTGACTCCTTTGTCATTGAAATTTGCAATTCCTTTGGCAGTTGTTGTTGCTTTGAGTAGGTCATCTGAGAAGTAGTCCACTGCTTTTCTTATTTCTGGGGTTAATCCTTCATAGAAAGCTCGGAAGCCCACTTTATCGGTTGCTTTCTTGTATCTTTCCCATGCCTTGAAGAGTGGTTCTTCTTCTCCTTGTGTGAATGGATATTCCCCCTCTTCCAGCTTTATGATCTGTCGGGATGAGGAGAATTTGGCCAGAAATTTGGTGACCAAATCGTCCCAACCAGTGATACTTCCTTGGGGAAAAGTTTCAAGCCATTGTGCAGCTTCACCCCTTAATGAGAAAGGGAATAACAAGACCTTATAAGTATCATGATCTAGACCATCAGTTTTGACAGCACTACAAGTCTTCAGAAAAGTGGATATGTGCTGTTGAGGATCCTCCAATGGATTTCCGTCATAGGAACAATTGTTCTTGATTAGTGTAATGAGTGGTGGCTTCATGTTATGCTATTCTTCATCTGCAGAGACTTCTTTTCCAATGATAGTCTTTCTTCTGACTTCCCTATTTTCTGTGGCATGCAAACAATCAAGAGGGACAAACAGCAGCACTCTTGAGAATTTAGCGCAGTTAGTTGAGACAAACTCTCAAATAGTTAGTGAGTTGATAGAGGCAAATTTTCAAACAGTTAGTGTGTTAGTAAAAAAAATCAAAGAAATAGAAAAGAATTGCTTGATCTAGACCTCCTCTTCACTTAATCATTGTCAATCTATTTCAATCCCCGGCAACGGCGCCAAAAACTTGATGTGTGGAAAACGATCCAACACAAAACTCACCGGCAAGAGTACCGGGTCGCATCAAGTAATAAAACTCACGGGAGTGAGGTCGATCCCACAGGGATTGAAGGATTGAGCAATTTTAGTTTAGTGGTTGATTTAGTCAAGCGAATCAAGTATTGGTTGAGTGGTTTATCATTAACAGAAACTAAATTGCTTGGAATGTAAAGGGAGAGGGGAAAATTGTAGTAAATTAAAGAGCAGGAAAGTAAAAGATGCTGAATCTTAATGAACAAGAAATTAAATGACTGAAACTTAAAGTGCAAGAAATGTAAATTACAGTAACTTAAAGTGCAAGAAATATAAATTGCTTGAATGAAAAAAAGGGATTTGAGGATTGGGATTTCAGAATTCAAACGAGGGAAATTAAATTGCAACAATTAATAAAACAGAAGATGAATTGGAATAAACTAAATCTCAAACAGAAATGGAAATTAACTTGCAACAGGGGTTCACAGAAGAACCAAAAAGGAAAATGGGATCTCAGGACTCAAGAGACTAGATAGCAAAGTCTAGATCTCAATTGCCTTCCCAGATCCAAGTTCACAAAGCAATTGACAAGAAATTAAAGAAGAGGCAGTAAAGAAAATGTAATTGAACTCAATTATGCAGAAGAGGAATTAAAGAGATCTTGAATGGAGATTGATACAGAATTTTCTCAATTCTTCACACCCAAGACTCAAACAAGAAAAGTAAAAATGCTCAAGCAAGAACAAGGAAGAAGAGAGATCAATTCTCCTCCCCAGTTCTCTGAAATCTCAGTGAAGTCTCCAAGAGAAGGTTCAAAAGTCAAAAATAAAAGAAAAGGTTCAAAGCTCAAAAGAAAAGTCCTAATTACATCAAACTATCTCCTATTTATACACTTTCTATTCTTGGATCTTGTGATTTGGATGGACTTTTGATTTGGTGAAGAAATGAATTAAATTGGATTTTTAATTCAATTTCTAGCCCATGAAAAATTGCTTCCAGGAGGCTGCCCTGCCCTTGTGGAGGGCAGGGCAGAAAATGGTGCGTGCGGCCCTCGGTGCGTGTTGGTTGGTGCGTGTGGTGCTGCAGGATGCTGCCCTGCCCTTGTGGAGGGCAGGGCAGAGTTTTTTGGTGTGCCAGATTTTGCTGCCCGTGCGTGCCGTTGCTGCCGAGAGTCCTTGGTGTGTGCCAATCTGGTGCGCTGGCTGTGTACCACAAAATGCTGCCATGCCCTCGTGGAGGGCAGGGCAATGTTTCCAAAAATGAAGCCCCACGTTCGAAGCTCGTTGGAGACACACGCTACTTCTTTTCCTTGGTTTTCTTGGCACCAAATTAAGGCCTAGTTCCTTGCTTCCTCATGGTGCCGAGTTCGATCCTTTTGGCAAGCATTGGTAAGCTTTTACCTTGAATTTATTCCTTTGATGAGCCTGATATTGCTCTTGAGGAGGGCAGGGCAGAGTTTTTGCTCTCCTTGGTCCTTGGCATCAAATTGTGCTCTGCCCTTGTTGTGGGCAGGGCAGTGTTTCTTCTCAAAGCTTGTTTCATTATGTTGCCCTCCTGGAGGGCAATGTGCCCTTGTGGAGGGCAATGTTTGCTTCCTCCCTTCCATGCGCCACACTCTTTTCTCCTTGGGCCATGCTTTCTTAAGCCACGTTTTTCCTTTTTTCTTTCTTTCTTCATCTACAAGAAACCAAAACAACCACTCAAAGTATCTCTAAATTCACAAGGTTTATAATTCATTAAAAATCAATTAATTCTTGCTCAAACCTCATGATTTAGCATCAATTTAATGGTAGTTGCTTGATTTAAAGAAGTTATGCATTTTCATTCCAAATCACTTACTTAGGATGCAAGAAAGTGCATAAAAACTAATAAAACAAGTGAAATTAGCTTGAAAAATGGGTATATGATGACTTGTCATCAGCTTGCTCTTGTTGCAACAAAAATACCAGTAGCTTACAACTAAAACACATTCAGAAGATAGTTTATATGGACCATCATGTCTTTTTACCCATGGATCATCCATGGAGAACCAATACAAGGTCTTTTAATGGGAAGCAGGAATTAAGACCCCCTCCACCTGTTATACAAGGACCCGAAATTTTTGAGATGCTATAAAATGCTGAGAATGTCTTTGAAAAGAAGCAAAGTACATCAAATAGTTTCCCATGAAATTGGAAAAAAGATCAATTTTCTTTGAATTGCCCTACTGGCACAAGAACCCACTGCGTCACAACTTAGATGTCATGCACATAGAAAAGAATATACTTGACAGTGCAATTGGAACTCTCTTGGATATCCCAGGCAAGACAAAGGACCATTTGAATGCTCGATATGACTTAAAAGATTTGGGTATCTGGAAAAATCTTCAACCAAAGGAGGTGAATAATGGCAAGAGAACAAAGTTGGCAAAGTTATGCTTTTCTATTACTGCTGCAGAGAAGTCAATTTTTTGTGGTGTTTTGAAGACAACAAAGCTACCTGATGGCAGTGCTTCGAATATATCACGCTGTGTACATCTAGGAGAAAGAAAAGTTTATGGGTATAAGACCTACGATGCTCACTTTATGTTTCACCATTTACTACCAATACTGATTAAAAGCATCCTTCCTGATCATGTGGCCATTCCGTTGATTCGACTAAGTTACTTTTTTCGTTGCTTGTGAAAAAAGTTCATCACACTGGAAGAGATAGATTTATTGGAGTTAGAGATTGTGAAAATATTATGCCAGCTTGAGAGGATCTTTCCCCTAGTTTTCTTGACATAATGGTTCATCTTCCCATTCATTTAGCAAATGAGGTGAGATTGGGAGGTCCGGTGCAGTTTTGTTGGATGTATCCTCCGGAAAGGTACATGTGTACATTAAAGTCATATGTTCGCAATAGAAGTCAGCCCGAAGGTTCTATTGCAGAGGCATATCTGGTTGAGGAGTGCTTAACTTTCTGCTCAAGATACTTGCATGGAGGTGTGCAAACAAGACTTAATAAGCAGCCTTGGAATGATGATGATCCTAACGAAGACGAAGTTGTGCCATCAAAGTTGTTTTCTAACAAAGGTCGTTCGTTAGGCATGGGAAATGGAGAACCAATTAATCTAGATGACATATCAATTGCTCAAGCCCATGTGTATGTATTACACAATTGTGAAGAAGTGGCAGATTATGTTAGGTGGCTTAATTAAACTTTTTTTTTATTCTGATCAAGTTCACCCATATTTCTTAGACCAAACCTAACCATTATTAATTATAGAGAGCATGAGGAAGAGGTTAACAATCAGCTGGGAACGAAATGGAGAAAAGCAAAAGTTCACAACGAAATGTTCGTGCAGTGGTTTGAAACTCGTGCGAGGGATCCAAATGTGCCTTTTTGGCTAAAAAAATCCAAGCTCTGTTGCAAGAAGATTTTCTGGATATGTAATTAATGGATACAGGTTTCACATAGTGGAACATGAGGCAAGGAGAAAAATACAAAACAGTGGTGTCACATTAACTGCTTTAACTTTAAGCTTTGCAAGTGCTAAAGATCAAAGTCCAATCCAAGACAATGTAGCTTATTATGGCAGGTTGTTTGAGATAGTAGAGTTAGACTATTTTGGGCATTTTAAGGTTGTCTTATTTCGGTGTGAGTGGTACGATGCTGGGAGAGATAAGTATGGTCTTACATTTGTTCACTTCTATAAGAAATGCTTCCAAGATGAACCTTTTATACTAGCATCTTGATACGTAAAAATGAGATTTCACGTACAACCGGCAAGTGTACCGGGTCGCATCAAGTAATAAAACTCACTTAGAGTGAGGTCGATCCCACGAGGATTAATGGATTAAGCAAGCAATAGTTAATTAATTGTTCTAGTTAGACGATTCATGTTTGAGTGATAAGCAACAAGAAATGTAAATGACTTGAAATTAAATAAAAGTAATAAAGTGCAAGGAAAGTAAATGACAAGAAATTAAAGTGCTAAAAATTAAAGTGCAAGAATGTAAATTGCAAGGAATAGAAAGTACAAGAAAGTAAAGTGCAAGAAAGTAAATGACTAGAAAGTAAAACCAAGTGAAGTATTTCTACAAACACTTGGAAGGCATAAATGTGCCAAAGTAAAGAAAGCCATAAATGTGCATAAGTAAATGACAAGAATTTAAAGAGAACAATTAAATGACAAGAATTAAAGACAAGAAGTAAATAACAAGAATTAAGAATGAAATTAACATGGGATCAAGAGATATTGCATTCTCAAGATCAACAATTCTCATCTCCACTTCAATCATTCAATCATTGATCTCTTGGCAAATCATAAGTAATCAAACCCCAATCTCTTGGTGATTTGATTTCTCTTAACTTGATCAATTGCCAATCTCTTGATCTAATTGCTTATGAGAAGAGATGAAGAATGGTCTCTAATTGCCACACAACCCTCAAGATTTCAATTCAAAGTGATTACATCTCACATATCAAGCTAAGAATTATCAATCAAGAGAGTTGTGAGAGAAGAGCCTCAAACTAAATTCTATGACTCCTTTCTCAAGTTCATCATAGAATTTAAATAGATCTAATCCCTCTCTCGATAGTAATTAGATCTTTGAAGCACAAAGACTCTCTCTAAAGAAACAATGAAAGAAGAATTGAAGATGAAGAATGAAAAAAATCAACCCATTAAATTGCAATAGAGCTCTCTTTCCCAAATGTTGGAAATTAGAAACTCATCATAAAAAAAATATTTACTAAAGTGTGAATGAAAGAAAATGGAAGAAGAGAAGAGAATGAGAGTGAAAGGGGAGTGGAGTCACCTCCACCCCTCCATGGTGTCTCCCAAATGATGAATCTAAGGCCCTATTTATAAGCTACCTAAATTACAAATTCAAATGAAATTACAATCAAATGCAAATTTCCTAATTACTTCTAGATGATTCTTGTGGCCTTGATTGATTGTTACTTGTGGCTTGACTTGGGCTTGTGAACTTTTAACTCCCTTCATAGAAGCTTGAAACATTGAAGAATAAATGAAGGGATTGGAGTATTTGGAAGTGGCCCAATGTGGAGTGTCATTGAAGTGGCATTTTGGGCTTTTGAAGGTTTGGAAAAACCTTACACGCTGAAGTATTGGTCTGTTTGGGTCTCCAAATTGAATGTCTACTATAGACTATTATATATCTTTGGAAAGCCCTAGATCTCAGCTTTCCAACGCCGCTGGAAGCATGTCAATTGGACTTCTCTAGCCCAAGTTATGATCTTTTGAAGGTGAAGAGGTCAGTCTGGCGAACTGCAGGGACTTGTTTTACGCTGAAATTGTGAAGCTAAACGAATAGCAATTTGTCCCCTCAAATCAGTGTCAACTATAAAGTGTTATATATGGTTGGAAAGCTCTAGAAGTCTACTTTCTAATGACACTAACATCACTTCATTTGGAGCTTTGTAGCTCGAGTTATTCTTGTTGGAGTGTGAAGAGGTCAGGGTTGCAAATCCTCTTTGCTTCTCTTTGAGTTTGTTTCCAACTTTTTGCCACCTTGGGAGTGTGCTTCCTCTATTAGTGCTTTTATTGCTTCATTTTCCATAATTTCCTACAAAATTTATTAACTCAAGCAATCAAAGCAATATTCAATTTAATCACCAAAACACTCCCATAATTAAGCATTATGAATTGATTTTTATATGAAAAAGCATAGAAAAACATAACATGATGCGTAGTCATCACAACACCAAACTTAAACTTTGCTTGTTCTCAAGCAAACAAAGAATCATTCAATAAAGATTGACAATCCAAGGTGAGAAGAATAGCAATTAAATGTTCATGGTTGGCTAGTTTATTATGCATGCTACAATCTCAAAAGAAATTCAAATGATTGATGCTTCTATCTAGCTCATTTTATGAAATATTTTTCTTTATGTTCCTTACTTGAAACAAGCTTTTCATCTTTTTCTTAGCTTAGCTTCTTGGGTGCTTTGCACCATTAGTTAAAAGCTTTGACTCTAAATGCTTTGTTTTCAAGTATTACCACTTGATACATAAGCACCACAAGCATTTAATTAGAGGACTTTTTAAGCTCATTTATTCCTTTTCTTTACTTTCCTTCTAATCATTGGTGCTTAGAGCCTTGAGCTTTGAGGGAGTGCTTTGCACTTGAGCCTAGTCTTGAGTCTAAGTGTTTTGTTTTCAAGCTTTTTGCTTGATACATAAACACCACAAGTACTTGACTAATGAAATGTCATTGGTACTCAGAGTCTTCAACTTCCTCATTTTTCCCTTTTTCTTTCTTAATCTTTTAATTGATTTGCTTGTTCAAGGTTTTCAATATTTCAAACATTTCATAAAATGTCCTAGATGAAAACTTCAATTAAACAAATTCAAATGTAATTGAGCAACAATAGTCATGCTAGCCTTCCAATACTTATATGCTCATGCTAGATTCTTCTATAATTACCTTGTTTGTTTATGATCATGATACTTAATTACTTTGACTCACAAAATTCAAAATGGTAGTTATGATGTAAAAGCAACATGTTGCAATTCAAATATCAAGCTATGCTTTTCCAAAAAGAAGAACACGCATGCATATAAAAGAAATGGAAGACAATCATGCAATTGAAAGTATAGAAGATAAATAAGAGGAAAAAGAACTTAACCACCTTGTAGATCTTCATCTTTGTTATTGTCATTTTCCTCCTACTCCTTCCTTCCCCAACACCAAACTTAGAATGATTGCTTGTCCTCAAGCAACAAATAAAATAATGGTGGTGGAATTTATGATTAATCATGAATGTCTTCAAGAAAGAGATGTAAGTAATGCATGTGTTTAAGCAAGCAAAAATTAAAGATGACAATCAAGGCACAAAGAAAAGAGACAATATGATTACATCAATAAGTGAGTTGTGCATGGTACTATGCATGAAAGGTAAGTGGCAACACCAAACTTAGTATGACACTTTCATTTTAGAATGATGCAAGTACCCACTAAAGATTGAAGATCAAATTGTTGCATGCAACACCAAACTTAGAATGCAATCATATGCCAAATTATTGAAAGTAAACTAAGCAAGGAAAGAAAATGTTACCAACAGTTGGGTTGCCTCCCAACAAGCGCTCTTTTAATGTCATTAGCTTGACATGTGGTTCTTAATTTTCTTCCTCTTCTTCCAATTGGTTAAAAGAAATGACTTCAAGGGAGAAGAAGAGAAAATTGATGCCCCTTGATTTGATTGTCTCCTAACAAGCCTTCTTTTGTTGTTATTAGCTTGATTCCTCTTGCTTGTTGGGGTGGGGGTTGGATTGCTTTTTGTTGACCTTCTCTTTTTCATGGATGTTGTCTTTTGTTTCTTGGTCACAATCCTTCTTTGAATGTTTTTATTGATTGCCTTCACTTCCTTGATTTCAAGACTTAGGTGTTGTGTGATGGTTGGAGTGTCCTCTTCATCAAGAACCTCTTGGATTGATGGTTCAATTAAATCATCTTCCATACAACTTTCTACTTCATTGGAGTGTGGACTCCCTTGGTTGTTTTCCTCCCTTACAACCTCATTCTTCATTGGGATTTTACTTGGTATAGGGGCCTCTTTTTCTTGCTCTTCCAATTCCTCTTTTACACTAAACATTTGCTTTAATAGCTCTTCTATGGAGGAGGTTTGTTGATCTTCCCAAGATTTCTTCATCTCCTCTTCATATTTTTCGATCACAAATTCAAGGGAAGTTTGTGAGGGTTGTGAATGTTCATGTTCCTTTATCACCTCAAGTTCAATTTCATTCTCAATCACCTCATTCTTCATTGAAATTTCACTTGACACATGGACCTTTTGTTCTTCTTTTTCCACTTCCTCACCCACAAATTGGTCTTCATCCTCACTGCTTGGCAACCCGAAGTGTTTCCTTATTTGCTCTAAGTGCCCATCTATTTTCTTGCAGAGGATTTCTTGTTCTTTCCAAGATTCTAATATTTCTCTAGACCATTGAAGGTGATCCTCAACTATTAGCTCCAAAGATGAAGGTTGGGAGTAATTTTGTGGATATGGATGTGTTGTGGTGAAGTCATTTTGGGGAGTATGAAAGGAGTTTTGTGAGTTGTGAAATGAATTTTGTGAATTTTGAAATGAGTTTTCTGTATAGTGAAATGAATTTTGTGGTTGATGAATTGAATTGTATGGATTTTGGAAAGAATTTTGTGTTGAGGCAAACTCAAGTGGTGAAGAATTTTGATATGAAAAATTTGGAGATGAGGTTGGATAATTAAGAGGTGAGGGCTCTTGATGGATGGGATAGGAAATATTGAATTCTCTTTGGTTTTGTCCTTCCCAATCATAATTTGGATAGTTGTCCCATTCATAGGAGTATGAATCATTTTGTGTTCTTGGGAAGTATCCCATTTGGTTTGATTGCTCAAACCCCATCATTCCTTGATCTTGATTTTCCCAACCACAATTAGTATAGTAACTTGAATCATTTTGTGGTGGTGAAAAATACCCCATGTAACTTGCTTGATCATTGTGTGACCTAGGGGCATGTCCCATTTGGGTTGATTGCTCATGATCCATCATTTCTTGTTGATATTCCCATCCACCATGAGGATAATGACATGAATCATTTTGTGGCGGTGGGCAATATCCCATGTAATATGATTGATCAACATGTGAGGTAAACTCCATTTTAATTGAAAAATGTTGTATCAAACACAACCACCAAGAAAAATTGAAATTCCTTGTGTCACAACTAAAGAATTCTTAGTGAGGCAATAACACAAACACTTAACTTGCAATAAGAAAAGAGAAATAAAAATAAAAAAATAAAGTAAAAACGGAAAAAAATGTCTAATCTAGAAAATTAATCAACCGGTAGTTTGTTAATCACAATTAATCCCCGACAACGGCGCCAAAAACTTGATACGTAAAAATTAGATTTCACGTACAACCGGCAAGTGTACCGGGTCGCATCAAGTAATAAAACTCACTTAGAGTGAGGTCGATCCCACGAGGATTAATGGATTAAGCAAGCAATAGTTAATTAATTGTTCTAGTTAGACGATTCATGTTTGAGTGATAAGCAACAAGAAATGTAAATGACTTGAAATTAAATAAAAGTAATAAAGTGCAAGGAAAGTAAATGACAAGAAATTAAAGTGCTAAAAATTAAAGTGCAAGAATGTAAATTGCAAGGAATAGAAAGTACAAGAAAGTAAAGTGCAAGAAAGTAAATGACTAGAAAGTAAAACCAAGTGAAGTATTTCTACAAACACTTGGAAGGCATAAATGTGCCAAAGTAAAGAAAGCCATAAATGTGCATAAGTAAATGACAAGAATTTAAAGAGAACAATTAAATGACAAGAATTAAAGACAAGAAGTAAATAACAAGAATTAAGAATGAAATTAACATTGGGATCAAGAGATATTGCATTCTCAAGATCAACAATTCTCATCTCCACTTCAATCATTCAATCATTGATCTCTTGGCAAATCATAAGTAATCAAACCCCAATCTCTTGGTGATTTGATTTCTCTTAACTTGATCAATTGCCAATCTCTTGATCTAATTGCTCATGAGAAGAGATGAAGAATGGTCTCTAATTGCCACACAACCCTCAAGATTTCAATTCAAAGTGATTACATCTCACATATCAAGCTAAGAATTATCAATCAAGAGAGTTGTGAGAGAAGAGCCTCAAACTAAATTCTATGACTCCTTTCTCAAGTTCATCATAGAATTTAAATAGATCTAATCCCTCTCTCGATAGTAATTAGATCTTTGAAGCACAAAGACTCTCTCTAAAGAAACAATGAAAGAAGAATTGAAGATGAAGAATGAAAAAAATCAACCCATTAAATTGCAATAGAGCTCTCTTTCCCAAATGTTGGAAATTAGAAACTCATCATAAAAAAAATATTTACTAAAGTGTGAATGAAAGAAAATGGAAGAAGAGAAGAGAATGAGAGTGAAAGGGGAGTGGAGTCACCTCCACCCCTCCATGGTGTCTCCCAAATGATGAATCTAAGGCCCTATTTATAAGCTACCTAAATTACAAATTCAAATGAAATTACAATCAAATGCAAATTTCCTAATTACTTCTAGATGATTCTTGTGGCCTTGATTGATTGTTACTTGTGGCTTGACTTGGGCTTGTGAACTTTTAACTCCTTTCATAGAAGCTTGAAACATTGAAGAATAAATGAAGGGATTGGAGTATTTGGAAGTGGCCCAATGTGGAGTGTCATTGAAGTGGCATTTTGGGCTTTTGAAGGTTTGGAAAAACCTTACACGCTGAAGTATTGGTCTGTTTGGGTCTCCAAATTGAATGTCCACTATAGACTATTATATATCTTTGGAAAGCCCTAGATCTCAGCTTTCCAACGCCGCTGAAAGCATGTCAATTGGACTTCTCTAGCCCAAGTTATGATCTTTTGAAGGTGAAGAGGTCAGTCTGGCGAACTGCAGGGACTTGTTTTACGCTGAAATTGTGAAGCTAAACGAATAGCAATTTGTCCCCTCAAATCAGTGTCAACTATAAAGTGTTATATATGGTTGGAAAGCTCTAGAAGTCTACTTTCTAATGACACTAACATCACTTCATTTGGAGCTTTGTAGCTCGAGTTATTCTTGTTGGAGTGTGAAGAGGTCAGGGTTGCAAATCCTCTTTGCTTCTCTTTGAGTTTGTTTCCAACTTTTTGCCACCTTGGGAGTGTGCTTCCTCTATTAGTGCTTTTATTGCTTCATTTCCATAATTTCCTACAAAATTTATTAACTCAAGCAATCAAAGCAATATTCAATTTAATCACCAAAACACTCCCATAATTAAGCATTATGAATTGATTTTTATATGAAAAAGCATAGAAAAACATAACATGATGCGTAGTCATCACATCTCAAGCACATCAGTGTTTTTATGTGCAAGATCCATATGAACATAACAAACATTATGTTATGGAAACTGTCCCAAGAGACTTATTTAAAACAAGCGACGAATCTGAGTCTGAGGCCCGTCAAACACACTATAGTGAAAAACACGAACATATAACGAGCCCTGCCATACCAGCTGATGATGGTGAACTTATTATGGAGAGGACTGATCTACGATCCACGGTTATTGAAATGGTTCCCCAAGTGACTTCTGCCCAAGAATATGAGGCAGACTTCATTGGAGATTCTGATTTTGATTGGTCATCCTAAGCAATTTATTGCTTAATATGTACATATGTATACTTAAGCTTTCTTCTTCACATTTTTATTTGTAAGTAATACTTATTTTTTTGTTAATTTGTTAGTCTCTTACATTTTTCTTATATTGATTTTGATGGGTATATTGACTCTACTTAACTAATTTATTTGTGTAGGAATAAGCAATTTATTGATCTTAAAGCTACATCAAGTAAGAATTTGCTTAGACAATTTGAGGCTAAGAGACAAAGGATTGTAACTGAATGCAAGAAATATGAAATGGAAGTTGCAGCTGCTAATGACAAGGAGAAATCTGAGCGAATGGTGGATGAACCAGAAAGTCAATTGGAGATGCGTGCAACCAAAGGGCAGAAGAAATCCACGCCAAAGAAGCTGGATTTTAGTCATATGCAAAGCACATTCGATTCTATTAGCAAAATGACTAACTCCATGCCTACCACCTTGGAAGTACAACTAAACATTCCACTGCAACAGCCAGAAAATAAAAAGAGAAAGGATCTATTGACTATGCCTACTGCTGAGAAAGTCAAGAATGGAGTGCAGGGTTGAAAACCAACACAAGGCTTGAAGAAGTCTAAGCCTACAAACATGGAGGCAGATGGACTTACAAGGAAGCTCGAAGCAATTCGTAAAATGAACAGCAATGTGTCAACAAGTCTAAGCCAAGAGCGGAGTTGTCCAAGTTCTACTCAACTCACAATCAACCAAGGGCAGCAGCAGAATATTCAACTCACAGATGAAGAGGCTCAAACAGGGCAAGATGACACAACTTTGCCTTCTCCTGAAACTACCCCACAAAATGAAAGTGCAATGTTGGAGCAAGGAATATCAACAAAGAGTAAGAGGATGCCATGAGTAAAGGCTACAACAATTGACGAATTCTTAAAGGAAAATGGGATAGATGTGGAAATTGAAGGACTAAGCACTGAACTAGGTGAGGACGGGGAAGAAAGCATGTCACTTGATAAAGACTATTATCAACATGTGATAGAGGACATTGATGATGAAGAAGGTACTGTTTTGCTCTGTTTCTATTGATGATAAATATTTTTTTTAAATTGTTATAGAAAAACTGGACTGGTAGATCTAGTTGTTTGAAGCTGGTAAATATAGTGTTAGTTGATTCGAAGTTTGTGTGCTATGATTGATCTAATTGTTGAGATTGTGAAATTAAGATTTCTTTCGATTTTGAACTTTGTTTAAGAATATCGGTCAGCTTGATGAGCATGGAGGATAGTGAATTTGTTAAAGTGGTTAAGTCAACTGAAGTTTTATGTGCCTTGATGTAGTTTTGTAATGCGTAATTCAGTGAAGTCCATGATGTGGAATGAACTTAAAAGTTGTGTGCTTTGATCGATCTCTAGAATAGCTAAAACTTTTCCACTTCATGGTATCAACTACATAGGTCAGATTTATAATTTTTATAATTTTTATATTTGTGTACTTGTTTGCTTTATATGCTTGCTGAGCTCGAGTTAATTAAGCATAATCTGATGTTGACCAATGAATGAAACTAGGAGAGCCAAAGAAGAAGAAAACCCGTGGAAAAACAACTTGCAAGGAGATTTATGCAAGGACTATGGAATAGTGGAAAGAAGTCACTTTTGATCTTGGACAGCCCATAGGACCAACCGACCAAAGTGTTTCTAATTTAACTAGTTTTGTTGGCACTATTGGTAGAAATAAAAGATTTGTTAGTCTTTTGTACACTAGTTGGCATGCTGTTCCTCCTAAAGCTAAGAAGTTCATGTGGGACTATGTTAACGTAAGACACTTGATAATTAGTGATTTCAGTTTTTTTATTCAGCACAAGAGCATATAACAATTACTTATAATCATGCAGACCAAGTTTTTCCTCCGAGACAGTGGAGAAAAGTGGGTAATGCAAGCGATTTGAGATGCTTGGAAGCGGTTCAAAGGAAAGATTAAGCAAAAGCACTTCGTTCCTTATGATACTATTGAAGATATGGTGAAGAATCGACCCCCACAAGTACCAGAAAGTGGTTTCATAAAATTGATCTATTATTGGAGTCATCCTCTAATCCAAGTAAAAGACTATATATATCGAATTTTCATGTGAAACTATTTGACTATTGAAAGAGCAATATGGTATTTAGTTATTAATGTGAAGCAGCTCTACTGATTGGATGTGAATTATTGTTATTAAAAGAAAATTTATCAAGTGTTTCAGCATTATGTGATGTCTATATGCCTTTTTACTTGGCTAGCTACTTTTTTATCTCATTGCAAAGGTATTATTTTTTATTTGAAAGTTATATGCATATCTTCTTTCTCTTTCTTTCAAAATTTCCATGATTTTTTTTCTTGGTATATAAATATATACAACAATTTTGGCAGATGAAGGATTTGAGTAGCTAGCATTTTAGTTCTTACACATAATCTCTTATTGTAGAATAGCTTTCTAGACCATACTGAATATATGGTTTAGAAGAGGAGAAGGTGAATAGCTCCTTTTTTTTTCTTTTTTTTCCCCTTGAATTTACTTTTGTAATTTTTCTGGATCTGATGCTTCTGATTTGGAAGTGGTGTTCTGTTCTGTTTCATACTTCATTTTTCAAGTTTGAAATTGATTTTTTTCTCTTTCTTTCTTTCTTTCCCTTCCCAATGAAGTTATATATAAAATTTGAGTCTTTCTTACTTTAATATGTTAAGAAATTATGTATAAATTTTGTTCACTGTATCTATGAACATATATACTCTTGAGTCTTGAGTTTCATGTCAAACTCGAGAGTTCATCTAAATTCATGGAGCTGAGCTAAACTCTTGACGTCAAACTCAACTCATAAACTTGAGTTGGGGACCAAAATTTGGATACTCATGAACTTTCTAGTGAGTTAAGAGTTTGTGAACTCAACCCTGATTCTTTAAGCCTTCAATCTGGAAATAGTTATAAATTTGATACAGTTCTACATAGGATGCAACTGATATAACACTAATTGTGTGGACTACTTGGAAAAATTGAATTATCCATAGGTTTTGGTTGCTTCTGTAAATAGTTGTGGTTGAAAACCTTTGTATAGTCATCTATCAAGTTCTATTTTTCAATGTGATATAACACTTTCTGCCAAATTATTTTTTTTATTTAATTTGAGTAATAGATTTTCTCATGAAAACCACATCTGAATTTTGCTTTTAGTGGATTGACTTATATGCATGTATAATTTGTTTCTTGTGTTACGTGTATAATTCTTTGTAGATCTCATAGCTATGTAGTTTTGTTCCATTCATATGTGCTTCTATAGGCTTAAGCTTGAGAATCTAAGAGTTGTTAATTGGTTACTAGAGTCTTAAAATGCAAGGAGGATTGCGAGTGTTCTTATCACAAGGAGAATGCGCACACTGACCTATAATTTCATTAATTTGAGCCATTTGAACCAAAGAACTTCGTAACCCATGTAAATATAGATTAGCATGTGCATACTTGTCAACTTAGTTAATGTAAATTTTTAGTGTTAACTTTTCCTCTTTTTGTTATAAGTTCTCCACTCATTTTTTTTTAATTTCACAGGGTTTAGGGGATACCTGGGTAATACTTACTTGTTCAATGAGAATTCTACTATGTAGGAAATTGAACTCGACATAAGTCACTTATATTAATTGATTGAACGATGAGGGGTTTGGGTAAGCATATTTTACATGAGATGAGATGTCATTGCCTTTTGCAATTGGAGTACTAAAATGGAAGTATAAAGCTAAGAAGGAAGTGGAAATCATGAAAAATGTGAATAGATTTTCTCAGTTATAAAATTTACTTGATCATGTAAAGTGTGAATTTTTACAGTTGTGAAAAAACTGAATAGGTGCTCCAATGTATTATAAATAGATCTTTTATGCTTGCTTTTGGGTATTGTTCAGTGCTTTAGCTTAATAATGTAGCCTTGCTAGTAGATTTGCCTAACTCATTATGCTGCACATTTTAGTAACTGTATGCTAACTTTTGTTCACTTCCAGCCAATAAGTCAAAGAAACAAGCAACACAAGGAAAAACAGAAATTTCCACATCGCATGGGGCCAATCAATTTCGGAAGAGTACGAGTGGCTATGGTAAATAGTAGATTTATATTTATTAGAATTTATATACAGAAAAAAAGATCTAAGGCTACACTTATATGTACAGTAGCTATAGTATACAAAAAAAAGGAGACCTAAGGCTACACTTATATACAGTAGCTATAGTATACAAAAAAAGAGGGACCTAAGGCTACGCTTATAAAAAGTAGCTATGGTATACAATTTGGCTATGCTTTACAAGTTATGCAGTAGCGTTGAAAAGCGTAGCCTATTCTTGAAGAATGAAAGCTGAAAAGCGTAGCTTTTGGTCTTGGACAGCATCACTTGAAAAGCGTAGCCTATTCCCAACCGCCAAAAGCATAGCCCTTGGTGCAGAAAAGCGTAGCCTTTGAGAATAGGCAACGGCCGAATAGGAATTACCCCAAAAAGCGTAGTCGTAGCCTAAGGCATCATTTTTTTTCACTTTTGGCTACACTTTTCAAACAAGAAATTGATGATTAGTGCTTAAATATTGAATGCTTTTGTGTTTAAATGGTATATTTCTTTGATCTTTTGATTTTATAAATCTTGTAGGAAATAAGTGGAAAAAAAAGCAAAAAAAAAGCACAAATTAAGCTCAAAAAGAGAAAAGAAGAGTTCTGAGGCACATTTTGAAGTTTGAACACGCTTTGGAACTTTAGGCCACACTTTTAAAAGCGTGGCCCATTACCATGAAGCCTTGGCATATGCATTAATGCTTATGCATGCATTAATAATTAATAACCATGCTATTTCATTATCATAAATTATCATGCATTAATGCTTATGTATGCATGCATTTAATTATTTATGCAATGCATGAACGTATTAGCATTATTAACTAAGGCCAATGCAAGCATGCACGTAATGCATTATTAATTAAAGTAAATGCATTGGCAAAAGAACAAATCATGCTTCAACGTTAATGCATTGGCTTTATTAATTAAAGTAAATGCAAGCATGCATGCATGAAACAACTAATTACTAATGCTATTGAATGAACGCTTAAGGTAAGTAAATGGCATTACTAATTAATTAAACAAATAAAAGCATGCATACATTATTAAAGCTAAGGCGTTAATAAAAGAAAAGTGAAGCAAGGAGGCCTAGCGTTCAATTCCAAAGTGAACGTGGCGTTCACATTTGTTCACTTTTGCGTGAGAAAAGGGCAAGGAAGAGCGTTCAATTAAATGAACGCTAGCGTTCACACAAGCAAATTTTTTCGGCCTTATGGAAGCTTGGAAGCAAGGCCAGCGCACTAAGAGCCCAACAAAGCAAAGGGTAGCGTTCAAAGAAGTGAACTCAGCGTTCAAAAGAGTGAACGCCCAGGGAAGCAAAGCGCATCAAAGGACCAAAAGAGAGAGCGTTGGAAGATTGAACGCAGCGTTCAAAAAGTGAACGCTAGGCACAATTGGCCCACCAAGGAAAGTGAACGGGGCGTTCACTAATGTGGACTGAGCATTCCACTGGAGCTGCACCAAGCCACTCTAACCCATGCTATCAAGTGCCAATCTAGATCCATATTCATTCATAGCCAAATCCAAATCAACCCATTTCATTGAAGCCCCAAAGCAAGCAAAGTCCACTGACATGACTCAAAGACACAAGAAACAATTAGATTAGGAATTTCATTTTAATTGTAATTTGTTTTCAATTTCATTTTCATTTTTCATTTTTGTAAAAGCCTATAAAAAGGCATCTGTTCCATTTTAGAAAAAAGAAGGCAGGCTATAGAGCAATAGGAGTAGGAGTAGGATAGAACAGAAAGCTCTCTTTGATACACATTTATTTTTCTGCATTTTCTACATTTCAAGGATTGAATTCAATTTCACAGTTTCGTTTTTATTGAGCTTGATTTACACTTCGGCACTTCTACTTCTCTGCAACTTTACATTTCTGTTCTTGATTCAATCTGATCTACTCTTCCTGCAAGTTAAATTTTCTGTAAATGCTCTGAGTAATTCAAACTGCCTCTTTAATTTCCAGCACCCAATCCCCTTTACATTTACTGCATTTTACCTTTCTTGTCATTCAAGCTTCTGAAATCTACTTTTCTTGCTCTTTAAGTTTTCTGCCCATTTACATTCTGCAACTTTAAATTCCTTGTCATTTACATTCTGCTGCTTGAATTTCACTCAATTCACCAATGTTAGATTGACTAAACTAATCACCTCACTAAAGTTGCTTGATCCATCAATCCCTGTGGGATCAACCTCACTCTTGTGAGTTATTACTACTTGATGCGACCCGGTACACTTGCCGGTGAAGTTTGTGTGGAATCATTTTTCCCTCATCATTATTCTCTTTCTATGATTGTAATCTTTGATTTGTTGGATTCTTTATGTCCATTATTTTGTGTATGAATGCATTTATATGATTGAGACCTTTATTTCATTTGAGCTCACTTATCCAAATAGCCTTACCATTTTATTTACCATTGTTAGCCAATTTTTGAGCCTATTTTAATCATCTTTTGTTCTTAATTTTAGCACATCACTACCCCTAAGTGAAAAATAATAAATATCCTTAATTTGGATCTTTGATTAGCTTAGGCTAGTGAGTGTGTGTATCATCTAAGTGTGGGAAAGTTTGGGAACATTGGTTGAGATAAAAGTAATTTTTGTATTTTTGTTGAAGATCTTGGGAATTGGGTGCATACTCATGCATTAAATGTTTAAACCATATGCATTGATACTCTTGTATATATTTTATGATTTTTTTTAAAAAAAGAAGAAAACAAAAGAAAAATAAAAAAAAAGAAAAAAAGAAGGAAAAGAAAAGAAAAAGAAAAAAAAGCAATAAAAAGAGGACAAAATACCCCAAAGTAAAGTGATAAGAATAATGCATATGTGTTGTGATTAAAGAAAGAATGCATGAGTGTCTGAAAAAGTGATGAATGGGTAGTTAGGTTTGCATTTGTATTATATAGGTTGTTATGTAGGTTAGGCAAGGGCTTAAGTTAATCAAAGATTCAATTTTCAAGCTCACTTAGCCACATATATATCCATACCTTGACCTAGCACCATTACAACCCACAAAAGTCCTCATGATATTTGTATGCATGCATTGAATAATTATTGATTGTTAGATGAAAAACAAATCTTAGAAAGCATGATTAGGGGAGAATTGAGTGAATCAACCCTATACACTTGAGCGACTTGAGCGGATACACATCCAGTGAGGGTTCGATTGCACAATTCTATGTTTCCACCATTTATTATTTTTTATCTTGCAAGTTTGTAAATTCATTTCAATAACTCAATTCAATTATGGATTTGATTTGAGTTCTATTGCTTTAGCCCTTATGTTCATATATGTATTCTTGCGAATTGACTTATTTTGACCAAGTAATTGCATTCATGTAGATAGGTTGCTGATGAAAGACCAAAAGCATAGGTTTGGATTTTTGCACTAAAAATAGTATTGACGTTGCAAGTATAGTCCAAACCTAACCATTGATCATCAATCAAATTATGATACTAAAGATGTCACAAATCAAAGCAAATATAAACCGAGAGTATTTCGACTCCCGGGTCGTTCTCCCTAGGAACTAGTGACAACAAATGCACAATTTTGGTTGTGAGAAGCAAAAGGGTGTTTTCAATAAATAATCAAGCAATAAAAATAAAGAAATAAAATATCAAGACAAAATTGCAATTAATAAAGTAATCAAGGAATAAAAGAACTATGTGTGTAATATAAACAAGTAAAGCTATAAAGTGATGAAAAAGGTGGTTCAAAACATAAATAAAACCTTGACTTGGGATAAGTTATGGAATCCCTTCCTTACCATAACCACAACTATGATAATTATGATGGATTAATCTCACCAAGTCAACCCTTAACGTCGAAGGATAAGTCAAGTGAGCATAATTGTTATTAAGATTGGTAAAAAGCTAGCGTTAGTAGAAACAATAACAACTAACAACCCAAAAATTATCACTAAATGTTGGACATTATGGCTCTAGTAATTCATAAACTCATTTCCCCAAGCCAAGGGGTGAAAATCTACCCCATAACTAAGATTGGCATTTTCACAAACACATAGTGGGCATAAACATAAAACATGGTAAAATTGGTAAATTAAGGAAAGCTATGTACCACAAATGCTCAAAATCAATAAAGGCAACTCAAACAAACATTTAAAAGCCATCAAACATCAAATTAAACAACTAGGAATCCAAAATTGCAAGACTATGTAAATATGGACAAAGGAGATGAAAATAAAAGCAAGCGTAGAACAAGTGGTATAATAAAAGAGAGAATCAAAAAAATACTTACAATAAAATTGCTATAATCCCAAATCAAAACTTGAAGTATAAAATGCTACAAACCCTAACCAAGAACCCTAAGAGAGAATTTCCTAATCTACACTACTCCTACTCCTACTATGTAAAACTATGGAAAATTATGTTTAAGTCTTAATGCCTTCATATTTCTTCAATTCCCCTTGATATAGCACTTCCCATTCAGCATCAAGCCTTCCAAAACTAGGCCAAAGGCCCCCAAAATCGTGCAGCACGTGCTTTATTAATGAATCCACGTGTAGGGACCTGTGCGTATGCACAGGTGCTTTTGTGCACGCACACATGCTAATTCCTTCCTGTGCGTTCACACGCATCCTTGTGGGCACGCATGCATGGCTGAAAGCTTTCTCCTTGTTTTCTTAATGTTTTCTCCTTTTGTACATGCTTCCTTCCACTTTTGCATATCTATTCTTGCCTCTTAGACCTGAAATACTCAACAAATATGTCATGGCATCAAATAGAATAAAAGTGGAATTAATTTGCTCAATTTAAGCACAAAAATGCATGTTTTCACATTTAAGTTCAATTTAGGGATCAAACACAAAAGTATGATATTTTGGTGCTTAAGTGTAGGTTTGAGTGATGAAATCCACTCAAATCAAGCTAAAATATCTCATCAAATGTGGACTCATCAGTTGCATATAGATAGTTTGCATTAAATAAATGTTCATACCCCCTTTCTTATCTTTCTTGAGTTTAGCATGAGGACATGCTAATGTTTAAGTGTGGGGAAGATTGATAAACCACAATTTTGTAGTTTATCTTATGTCTAATTTGGTGAATTTTATCAACTTTTCTCACATTTATTCACTAAAATATCATGGTTTTATAATTCTCCCAAATTTGTTGTTAAGAGTGAAAACGTATTTTTTTGGCCTTAAAATTGTTGATTTTAATTCACCTTAATTCCATTCAATGCCTTGATATGTTTGTTGAGTGATCTCAGGGTTTATAAGGCAAGAATTGGATGGAAAAGTGAAGAAAAAGCATGCAAAGTGGAGAACTCATGAAGAAATGAGCATTTGGAAGATTCATCGCGACTCGTATGCATGACCGACGCGTACGTGTGAGAAGGATGCTTGCCAGGCGACGCGTACGCGTGATAAGCGGCACGTGACTCACTTAAAGGCAAAACACTGGGGACAATTTCTGAGCCTATCCAGGCCAAGATCCAACTCATTTCTGATGCTATTAAATCCAAGGATTGGAGGGGAATTAACCAAGTAGTCATAATTTAGTTTTCATCATGTTTTAGGTTAGTTTTCTAGAGAGAAAAGCTCCCTCTTCTCTCTAGAAATTAGGATTTTAGATTACTTCTCTCCATAGATTTAGGTTTCAATTATTATTTTGATTTAGTTTCCTTTGTTTATTGTTGTTCTTACATCTTTATTCTCTTAGTTTTACTTGCTATTCTCTTTATTTTGTCTCTTTTTAGTTTATGACACTCTTGTTAGTTTGATTCTCTTTAATGCAATTTATGTTTTCATGATCATTGTTGCTTTCTTTTATTGTTGTTATTATTATCTTGAATTTGGTAGTTTAGATTCTATTATTATAGCAATTTTATGATGCTTTTCCTTTATGCCTTCCAAATGTTTGATAAAATGCTTAGTTGTATTTTAGAGAAGATTTTTCTATTCTTGGCTTGGGTTGGTAACTTGGGTAACCTTGAGTTACCAATGTCAAAGTGGTTGATAATTTTTTCCCAATGACACTAACCTTTCACTAAATTAATTAGTGAGTGGTTAAAAATTATGGATGAGGATTAATTAAGTTCATTTAACTTTCCTCCAATTTTAGGAACGAAAAAGTGAGATTGATCGTTGCAATTATCATATTATGGTTGGTAACAAGGATAGTGATCTTTAACCATCAACCTTTGCCAAGGCCTTTTTAATGTTAACTTTAATTTCATGTTTTTCAATCTCAAAATCCCAAAAATAGTTTTCCAAAATCAATAATATGCACACTTTCCTGCAATTCCTTTGAGAGACGAACCGAGGTTTAAATACTCTCGGTTTTTATTGGTTTGCACTTGTGACAAACAAATTAAACTTTGATTGAGAGTTATTCGTTGGTTTAGAACTATACTTGCAACGAAGTTCATTTCTATTGAGGAATTCTAGACTGACAATAATCCTCCATCAACAACTCATCTGAATGGGGAGAAAGTGAGCCGACTTTGTCAGTCGATCCACAATCACCCAAATAGTGTCATATGCACCCCGAGTTCTTGGTAAGCTCGACACGAAATCCATTGCAATGCTCTCCCATTTCCATTGCAGAATTTCTAAGGGCTCACTAGAAGAAAATGAAACATTTGTAACAAAAACTTTGTAACAAATTTAAAATTGTTACAAAAAAATTTTTTTTTGTAACAAAAATTAGTAATTGTTACATAATAATAATGTTTTGTAACAACAATACAATTTGTTACAAAACGTTTTGATATTTTGTAACAATTTGATTCTTTTTGTTACAAATTATATTGCCTTTTGTAACGAATCGTGTTTTGTTGCAAAATTTTAAAATATTTTGTATTAAAAGATGAAGTTGTTGCAAAAGTTTAAAATATTTTGTAACAAAATATTCATTTTTTTCAAAAACTCCAATTATTTTGTAACAAAAAATTAATTTGTCACAAAATTTAATATTGTTTGTAACAAGTTATTTGTTTGTTACAAAATACAAGAATTTTTGTAATTAAAAAAAATATTTTAAAATGTTAAAATCTTTAAGATAATTTTATTTCATTTTAAAAATTTTATTTTTTAAAATATTATTTGTGTTAATTAATTATTTTTTTATAAAAAAATTAAAGATTAAATGTTTTATTTTTAAAAATGATATATATTATTTTATATTTTTTTATAAAATTAATATATAATTTTACTAATAATTAAATTTTAAATGTTGATTAAAAAATTATTTTTTAAATTAAAAAAATTAATTATGAAACATAAATAAAAATAGTTAAAATTTAAAAATAAAAACAAAAATAAAAAAAACTAAAACCTAAATGGCCAAAAACCTAAAACTCCCCAACCCAGCCAGTCCTCCCTTTCCTCTCCCATCTGAAACTTTGAACTTTGAACTTTGAAATTGAAAGATCAAAGAACCCTAGTCCAAGCCCCGCAATCACCACAGTCCCGCAACCTCGCAGCCCCCAAAGCCCCCACATTCCCATTCTCCAACGTTGTCCCTTTCCCTTCGTTGCATGTCTCAACCCAGTCTCTCTTCACTACGTGTACCGTCGCAGCTTCTTTTCCCCTTGCTGTTGGTCGTCGCTACTCAGCTCCTCGCCGTAGGTCGTCGCTGTTCTGCTCATCGCCGTGTGTCATTTCTGCTTCTCTACCTCCTCACCGGTCTTACTGGGTGGTCTCTGCTTCTTTGCTCCTCACTCGCTGTCTATGTCTTCGTCGTCATTGATGTGCTATGACTCTTGGGAGGAAGTCCTAAAATTTTCCTGCTATGAGGCTTTTCATCTCAGTGTAAAGCTGTAGGTTCCAGCACACTATTCTAAGTTAATTTGTGATGTGAGAAGGATAAGGATAATTATGTGATTTATTTTTTGATAGATGATGCACGAAAACTTGTCTCTCAACAAATTTCCCTTCGGCAAGTATACTGAATTGTCGTCAAGTAAAAACTCACAATAGAGTGAGGTCGAATCCCACAGAGATTGATTGGTCAAGCAACTTTAGTTGGAAGAGTATTCAAGTTGAGCTAAACAGAGTGTAGTTGAGAATTGTAGGAAATTAAATGGTGGGAAAGTAAATTGCAGAAAATAAAGTGTAGAATCTTAAATGGGGATTTAGGGAGATGAACATGAAAATAAATGGCAGAAAGTAAAGAGAATGGGTAAGATCAGAAATGGGGAATTCATTGGGCTTAGGAGATGTTGTATTCTCTGGATCAAATTAATTTTCATCTCTTCCACAATCAATGCATCTATTGATCTCCTTGGCAATCTTAAGTGATTGGATTCCAATTCCTTGGCAATCCAATCTCTCTAAGCTTGAACAATTGCCCAATTCCTTGATTTAATTGCTCATGGGAAGAGATGAAGTATGGTCACTGATTATACCACATGTATTTCCAAATCAAAGTGTTGGGAGGATTACATGTCACTATATCCGCCCAGACCCCAATTTGGTCCAACATGAGAAAGCATTTCTAGCATGATCTCCTCATCTCTTTTCCAAGGCTCAGAGGAGATCCAATTATGGAGAGTTTCCTTTCCAAGACAACTAACCAATTGAATTAAGATCAAAAGCTTTCTAGCAAATCAAGAGAAAATAAAGAGGAAGAAGAATGAAAACTACAATTGATCTATCAAATTACAACAGAGCTCCCTAACCCAATGAAAGGGGTTTAGTTGTTCATAGCTCTGGAAATGGAAAACGGCAGAAAAGAATACATGCAGAAAGTAAATATACAGAGGGTAGTTCTCCAAAGTGCCAAGCTTCTCTATAGTTTAAAACTACTCCTATATATACTACTCTTCTTGAGCTTCTAGTGAGTTCTTCAAGTCATGGATGTGGGCCTTAGATCTTGAGTTGAAGCAGTTACAGTCTTCAGTGGGCTCAGCTTACAGAAAAGTGTGAGTTAGGCATGGGCGTTAGTTAGGACGTTAGTGGTGTTAATGCTAAGTGAAAATGTGGGTTCGAGAACGTTAGTGGCAATCACCTTTCTCACTAACGTTCCAACCCTAAAATAGTCCACGTTAACTTCAACGTTAGTGGCACTAACGTGACCACTAACGTTGCCTCATGATCCTTCGCAAACGTTATTGGGAATCACCTTTTCCAATAATGTTGCATTGTGCCCCCTTTCCCCACGTTAGAGCTCATGTTAACTAGGTTAACGTGGCTCTTAACGTGGGCATGCCTAAGCTTCGAGAGCGTTAGTGACAGTTACCTTTTTCACTAATGCTCTAAACGTCCCTCCTCTCCATGTTAGAGTTCACATTAACTAGGTTAACGTGGCCACTAACATGGTAGTGAATGCCATCTCCAACATTAGTGACAACGGTGAGTGTCACTAACGTTTGCTCATCATGCTTAGCTCCACGTTAACTTTCACGTTAGTGGTCTTAACATGACCACTAACGTGGGCAATGTTGGCTTGATCCAACGTTAGTGACTGATGCCAGGGCATTTTGGCCAGTTTCACTGACCTTTTCTTTACTGTTTTTAGGTAATTTCATGCATTTTCTTAGGAAATAAGTTAGTTTTGGGCAAATATTCACTCAGACCTTGATTCAAGCATACATTGTGCATTTTACATTATTTCATGAGGATTTTGCATGATTTTAATGACAAAATTGTATATTGCATTACCCATGACTTGGACTAGAACTTTGATGGACTCTATTGCTTGATTTCAGGACCAAAAGAAAGCAATGAATGGGAGGTAACTTGCAAAGTTAAGGAGAAAAGTAATTGCCAAAAACACTCTCAAGAGCCATCAACACCCACGTTAAATAGTCACGTTAACTAAGTTAACGTGAACTCTAACGTGGAGAAGAGAAGTTGAGCCAACGTTAGTGACACTTAACATTGTCACTAACGTTGGCAATTGCTCACAAATGGCCACGTTAGAAGCCACGTTAACCTAGTTAATGTGGCCTCTATCGTTAAAGGGGGAAGAGAAGCCAATGTTAGTGACAATCAACATTGTCACTAACGTTGGCCTATGGTGCAAAAAGCCACGTTAACTCCCACGTTAACCTGGTTAACGTGGGAGCTAACGTAAGAGATGGAGAGTTGTCGACAACGTTAGTGACACTCAACATTATCACTAACGTTGGAGCAACCACACAACCCCCAAGAGCCACGTTAACCTCCACGTTAACTTGGTTAACGTGGAAGCTAACGATGAGGAATGAAGAATGAGCCAACGTTAGTGACACTCAACATTGTCACTAACGTTGCGATGGCTAAGAATGGCCACGTTAGAAGCCACGTTAACCTAGTTAACGTGGACTCTAACATGAGACCTAGGGGCACACTTGAACGTTAGTGACAATGTTGAGTGTCACTAACATTCTCGAAGGTTGGCAAAAGCCACGTTAGAAGCCACGTTAACCTAGTTAATGTGAGCTTTAACGTGAGAGAAGGGGCACACTTGAACGTTAGTGACAATGTTGAGTGTCACTAACGTTCTCGAAGGCTAACAAGGCAACGTTAAAAGCCACGTTAACCCAGTTAACGTGGGCTTTAACGTGAGGCAAAGGGGTGCATGGCAACGTTAGTGACAATGTTAAGTGTCACTAACGTTCTCAAACTTGTATTTAATGTTAAACACTCCTAACGTCTTGAGCTAAAGTCTCTGCCCACTTCACACTTTCTCTCTGCAAGTAAGCCAAGCCCAAATGAAGAAAGGAACTGCTTCAAACTCAAAGATCCAGAGGCCCAAGACTTGAAGAGCTAACTAGAAGCTGAGAAGAGTAGTATATATAGGAGTAGTTTGAAATAGAGAAGAAGGTTTTGGGGGGGAGGAGCTAGAAAAGAGAACTACTCTTTGTATTTTTACTTTCTCTGCACTTCTAGCTTAATCATGTATTCTCCATCTTTGTTTTCATTTTCTAGAGCTATGAACAACTAAACCCCTTTCATTGGGTTAGGGAGCTCTGTTGTAATTTGATGGATCAATACTAATTTTTTTATTCTTCTTCTATCTTTCCTTTTGATTTTACTTGAAAGCTTTCGATCTTCATCCAATTGGATAGTGATCTTGGAAAAGAAGCTATTCAAACATGGATCTCTTCGGATCCTTGAAAGAAGAATGAAGAGATTAGCTAGAAATGCTTTCTCATGCTGGACCAAATTGAGTGTGGATGGGTATGTGGCAATAACCCTCTAAGCATTTGATTTGGGAAATGCATGTGGTATAATCAGTGACCACACTTCATCTCTTCTCATGAGCAATTGACCAAGGAATTGGCTATTGATCAAGATTTGAGAGATTGAATTGCAAGAAATTGTGATTCAATCACTTAAGATTGCCAAGGAGATCAATGAGTGCATTGATTGAGGAAGAGATGAAAATGAAATTGATCCGGAGAATGCAACATCTCCTAAGCCCAATGAATTCCCCATTTCTGATCTTACCCATTCTCTTTAATTTCTGCAATTTACTTTTATGAGCAATTCTCCCATTCCCATTTACAATTCTGCTATTTACTTTCAGTCATTTACTTTCTCGCCATTTTAATTTCTACAACTATCAACTATATTCATGGATTTGCTCAACTAGATAATTCCTCTAATTAAAGTTGCTTGATCAATCAATCCCTGTGGGATTCGACCTCACTCTATTGTGAGTTTTTACTTGACGACAAATTCGGTACACTTGCCGAATGGGAATTTGTTGAGAGACAAGTTTTACCCCGATCAGTGACAAAGGTGAGTGTCACTAACGTTGGCATTGTCTTTCCCTTCCACGTTAGAGTTCACGTTAACTAAGTTAACGTGACTCTTAACGTGGCTAATTGCCAATTTGTAGCGTTAGTAGTATTCACTTTTACCACTAATGCTTGAGCTTGTCCCTTTTTATCCACGTTAACTACCACGTTAACCTAGTTAATGTCACAATTAACGTGGGCTTATGATGGCTTCGCAGGCGTTATTGGTGATCACCTTTTCCATTAACTCTACAAGTTTGTCCCTATTCCACGTTAGTGGTCACGTTAACTAGGTTAACGTGACTGCTTACGTGGCTTCTTCTTGCTTCCTTTGTCCTGAAATCAAGCAAATAAAGTGCATCAAAGCTCTAGCCCAAGTCATGAGATTATGCATCATCAATTTGTCATTTAATCCTTGCAAAATCCTTATGAAATCCTGTAAAATTCACAATAGTTGCTTGAATCACGGTATAAATGAAATTTCATCCAAAACTTGCCTTATTTACTAAAGAAAAGGTCAGTGAAACTGGCCTAGATGCCCTGGCATCACAACACCAAACTTAAAGCTTGCTTGTCTTTAAGCAAGTTCTGAAACATAGGAAGAATGAATGAAAGAAACAAGATGAACAATATAAAAGTAAAATTCCTGGTTTATGGAGTTTCATGCATAGCAACTTAGGTTCATTCCTTTACTGGTTTTCAGGCCTTTATCATGCCCTTGAACACTTGTTTGATTGCATCCTTTGAGACTTCCTAATTATTGATCCTCCCTTCTTTTCAAGGTTTTATTGCATTCTTTTTATAGGCTAAGTGCTCTGTAAGAGGGCGACTCTTTATGATAAGTTTTCAGCCAACACTCCCGAACCAGTTGGTTTAAGGTGCTAGGTGTTAAGACACCCCTAAGGACTTACTCTCTCAAGTCTCTTTCCCCCATACATACACACCACAGGCACATGGTTTGTTATTTTTCTTTCTTGAGACCTTGGTGTCCAGCACCTCTTTGGGTTGCTAAGTGTTCTGTAGCAAAGGTTACTCTTAATAGTGGACTTTCAGCTGATAATCCCGGATTAGTTAACCCAAGTTACCAAGTGATAAGGCAGCCCTAAGAGCTTATTCATCCAAACATATCCTTTGCACATGAACACCACAGACACATGCCTCAATCTTCAAACCCTTGGTGCCTAGCATTATTTCTTACTGTTTTTCTTTCTTTCTCACTTTTATTGCTCTTTCTCTTTTCTTATTGGGATTTCATTATTTGGTTAGTCTCATAGGATGTGTTTCAAGCATAGGATTCAGGATAGATAGTTGCCTTCCTACCTTGTTTGTGAACCAACATAGCTAATTAATCACTCTACCACAAACATTCAAAATTTACTTTACAGGATAACTCCACTCTTGTTCTTTTCATAAAATTTTCTTTTTGATTGGCTTAAAGGACAAGCATACATATAGGCAAGATGACTATGAAAACTAGGGACCTATACTAGCACACTTTGATCTAAATAAAGATGAACAAGCAGAATATGCAGGTTTCTAGAACAGTATTCAATCATTTTTCAATTAAAGTACTACAATTCCGAGACAATTCAATACAACCTCATGATGTCTTCCTTGGCATTATCATCCTAGCATTTTGCATCTTTGTATGTCTCCTTGGGTGATGAGATATGATTATTCCCTAAGATTGATTGGATTCCTGTAACACTATTGGAAGTTGCTTGATCCCCAAGCACTTGGAAAATGGTTAGTATGCATGTATGCTTGTGAATTTCTGAACTTAATTTGGTGTGTGAACACCAACCTTAGTTCCTCGCCTACTGCAGCAAATTAAATACATGCAGAAACCTCATGTGCTTTTAAGAAAACAACTATGAGCTAAAAAGGGAAACTATATATTAGAGGTTAAACCTCTGTCAAGTGAGTTCTCTGGTTGTTAGAGCCATGCTTTATCATTGAAGTGTAGCAATGCACTCTTCAGCTGGAGTCTTTGGTGAAACACCAAACTTAGAGTTCCACATTTACCCTTGAAATATTTTGGTGTGCAACACCAAACTTAGCTCCTCACAATACAGAGAACTCAACTTAAAGTTTTTGTTGAGACAATTATGAAAGGAGAATTATCTCAGGTTGGGTTACCTCCCAACAAAGCGCTTTTTTTAGCGTCGCTAGCTCGACGATTGCTTCTCTAGTTAAGGTTATATTTCTGTTTGGGGGCTTCCCCCATGCTGCCCAAGTAATGTTTGAGTCTTTACCTATTCACTGTGAATGTCCTCTTTGAGCTTTCTTCCATGATTTCTATGTGTCCATAAGGTGAGACTTTTGTAACTAGAAAGGGCCCTGACCATCTTGATTTGAGTTTCCCAGGAAATAGTTTCAGTTTGGAGTTGTAGAGAAGCACATGTTGCCCTTCTTCAAAACTTCTTAGTGCCAGGTTGAGATCATGTCTCCTTTTTTGCTTTTTTCTTATAGATCTTGGTATTTTCATAGGCTTGAGACCTAAACTCTTCCAGTTCTTGTAGCTGCAAGATCCTCTTTTCACTAGCAGCGGTGCTGTCCAGGTTCAGTATCTTAAGAGCCCAAAAGGCTTTATGTTCCAGCTCTAATGGCAAGTGACAGGCCTTTCCGTATAACAGTTGATATGGGGACATCCCAATTGGTGTATTGAAGGCTTCCTGTATGCCCAAAGAGCATCATCTAGCTTCTTCGCCCAGTCCTTTCTTGATACCCCCACAGCCTTTTCCAAGATCCTTTTTAACTCTCTGTTGGATATCTCGGTTTTCCCACTTGTCTGGAGATGATAAGGTGTGGCAACCTTATGCTTCACCCCATATCTTAGGAGTAGGGTCTCAAACGGTCTATTACAAAAATGACTCCCTCCATCACTGATGAGGGCTCATGGGACTCCAAACCTGGTGAAGATATTTTTTCTAAGAAAGTTTATAACCACCTTGTTGTCATTTGTTGGGGTTGCCACAGCCTCCACCCATTTAGATACATAGTCTACTGCCACCAAGATATACTTGTTCGAGTATGAGGTTGGGAATGGTCCCATGAAGTCGATCCCCCATACATTGAATAGTTTAAGTTCTAGAATGTATTGCTGTGGCATCTCATTTCTCTTGGGTAGATTTCCAGCCCTTTGGCACTCATTGCAGCTCCTCACCAGTTCCTTAGCATCCTTGAAGATAGTGGGCCAGAAGAACCCATATTGCAGTACCTTTCCTGCGGTTCTTTCTCCTCCAAAATGACCTCCATAGCTAGCACTATGACAACTCCACAGGACCTCTCGTCCTTCTTCTTCTCAGATGCACTTCCTAAGGATTCCATCTGAGCATTTCTTGAAGAGATAGGGTTCATCCCAAATGAAATACTTAGCATCATTGATGAGTTTTCTTCTTTGATGTTTGTTGATTCCAGGGGGTAGGTCACCGGCTGTTTTAAAATTGGCAATATCTGCAAACCAGGGTGCTTTGTGAACCAACATTAGCTGCTCATCTGGGAAAAACTTATTTACACTTGTATCATGTGTAGCATCTTTCTCACAAGGGATTCTGGATAAATGATCTACTACCTTGTTCTCCACACCCTTTTTGTCTCTAATCTCAATGTTGAATTCCTGCAATAATAAGATCCATCTGATTTGTCTTGGTTTTGACTCCTGTTTGGCAAATAGATATTTGAGTGCTGTGTGATCAGTGAAAACAATAACTTTAGAGCCAATGAGGTAGGATCTAAATTTGTCAAATGCAAAAACTATTGCCAGCAACTCCTTTTCGGTAGTAGTATAATTTCGTTGAGGGTCATTAAGGACCTTGCTGGCATAGTATATGACATGCACCAAATTTTCTTTTCTCTGTCCTAACACTGCCCCAACTGTGAAATCAGATGCATCACACATCAGTTTGAATAGTAGATTCCAATCAGGTGGGGTGTGATAGGAGCTGAGGATAGCCTCTTTTTCATGTTCTCAAATGCAAGCATGCACTTCTCATCAAAGATAAATGGTGTATCAGACATGAGGAGATTGCTTAAGGGTTTGGCTATCTTTGAAAAATCTTTAATAAACCTTCTATAGAAGCCAACATGCCCCCCAAAAAGCTCCTAATTGCCTTGACATCACTTGGTGGAGGTAATTTTTCAATTAGCTCCACCATAGCTCTGTCTACCTCAATGCCTTGGTTAGAAACTTTATGACCAAGGACTATTCCATCTGTCACCATGAAGTGGCATTTGTCCCAATTCAAGACCAAGTTGGTTTCTTGACATCTTTTTAATACCAAGGAAAGATGGTTTAGGCAATTAGGAAAGGAGTCTCCGAATACTGAAAAGTCATTCATGAAAACTTCAATGAACTTTTCTATCATATCCGAGAAGATAGAAAGCATGCAGCGTTGAAAAGTTGCAGGTGCATTACATAGCCCAAATGGCATGCGCCTGTAGGCGAACACTCCATATGGGCAAGTGAATGATGTTTTCTCCTAGTCTCTTGGATCAATCACTATTTAGTTATATCATGAATAACCATCTAGAAAATAATAATATGCATGTCCTGCAAGTCTTTCCAGCATCTTATCCATGAAGGGAAGTGGAAAATGATCTTTTCTTGTGGCTTCATTGAGCTTTCTGTAATTAATACACATCCTCCATCCTATGACAGTTCTTGTAGGGATCAGCTCATTTCTTTCGTTAGGTACCACAGTGATTCCTCCTTTCTTGGGGACCACCTGGACTGGACTAACCCATGGGCTATCCGAAATTAGGTAGATTACCCCTCCCTGCCACATCTTCATGACTTCCTTCTGCACCACTTCCTTCATAGCTGGATTCAACCTCCTTTTGGGTTGAATGTAAGGTTTGGCATCATCTTCCAATAGTATCTTATGCATGCATATGGCCGAACTGGTTCCCTTCAAGTCAGCAAGCATCCATCCAATGGCATCCTTATGCTTTTGTAAGACTTGAAGTAACTTTTCCTCTTGTTCTCGGCTGAGGGCTGAATTTATAATCACTGGATATCTTTTATTCTCTCCTAAGTATGCATACTTAAGAGTGGGCGGCAGTGTCTTTAGCTCAAATTTGGGTGCTTCTTTTCTTTCATCCTTCCCTTCTAGTGTGCCGTGAACATGCATTTCAGCTGTTGCAGCCTCTTCGCTTGATGCTGATTCCTCTTCTTCTGTTAACTCATCAAGTTCTTCTTCAAGAGTTTTTTGCACTATAGCATCCACCGAGTCCAACCTCATACATTCTCTCAATGAGTCTTGTGGGTAACTCATGGCCTTAAACACAATGAATATCATTTTCTCCTCATGTAGTCTAAGGACAAGTTCACCCTTTTGGACATCAATGATGGCTCCAGCAGTGGCCAAGAATGGCCTTCCCAAGATGATAGAGGTCTTGGCTCCTTCCTCCATGTCCAATACTACAAAGTCTGTTGGAAAGATGAAGTCTCCCACCTTCACAAACAAGTCTTCTACTATTCTTTGAGAAAACTTGAATGATCGATCTGCTAGTTGCAGGGCCATTCTTGTTGGTTTGGCCTCCTCAATCTTCATTCTCCTCATCATTGCTAAGGACATCAGATTTATGCTAGCTCCTAGATCACATAAAGCCTTATCTACTGTGATTTCCCCTATGATACAAGGGATTTGGAAGCTCCCAGGATCCTTCAATTTCTGGGGCAATTTGTGTTAAATGATGGCATTGCATTCTTCGGTGAGTACCACAGTCTCATTGTTCTTCCAACTTCTCTTCTTGGTCATCAACTCCTTCAAGAACTTGGCATAGAGTGGCATTTGCTCTATTGCTTCAGTAAAGGGCACGTTGATTTGTAGTTTCTTGAAGATTTCCAAGAATCTTGAGAATTGATTGTCCTCTCCCTTCTTCTTTAATTGCTGGGGGTATGAGGCTTTGGAAAAGCATGGTTTGAGCACTTCTCCCTCTTGATGTGACTTAGGAGTGGTGATTGGAGTTTCCTCTTGTCCCTTTTCTTCTCCATCTGAGTTCTTCTCTGGTGGTTTCTTGTAGGTCTCTCTCAATTCCTTCCCATTTTTGAAGGTGATAGCCTGACACTCCTCCCTTGGAGTTGAATCAGTGTTGTTGTGAATATTGTGGCCAGGGGCTCGTGTGAATAGGTAGCCAATTTGTGTTTCAAGTTTCTTGATGGTAGCATGTTGATTTTGCATATTGGATCGCACTTCTTCCCGAAAAACTTTACTATCTTGAATTTTCTTACATATGCTTTCAACTAGAGTCTCAATTTTGGAAATTCTGTCCTTGGTTGGTGAAGGTAGGTTGAGATTTGGTGGTTGAGAATAGGATCTCTGTGAGGTATGTTGGTGAGTTGCATTGTTGTTGGGATTGTGGTTGTGGCATCTCTGGTCTTGGCCTTGGTCTTGTTGATTTCTCCACCCAAAGTTAGGGTGATTTCTCCATCCAGAATTGGAAGTTTTGGAGTATGGATCATGGATTTGTCTGAGTGAGTTCCCAACATAATTGGCTTGTTCCCAGTCACCTTCTTCTTCTATATTCACTCCTTCTTGAGCTGGTGATGAAGTGATGACTGCTGCAACTTAGTTTTCTTCTACCTTCTTAGTGAGATCTGCTAGTTGCTTGGTGATCATCTTATTTTGAGCCAGCAATGCATCCATGTGGTTCAGCTCTATTACTCTTCGAGTGTTGCTTCTTTCAGAAGCATAGAAGTAGTCATTCTCAGTGACAGTCTCAATGACATCTATGGCTTCTTCAATGGTTTTCTACTTGTTTAGAGAATCCCCTGATGAATGGTCTACATCTTTCTTTGACTTATAAGAAAGACCTTCATAGAAAATGTGAAGTTGAACCCATTCATTGAACATGTCTGGTGGGCATCTTCTTGTTAATTCCTTGAATCTCTCCCATGCCTCATAGAGATTTTTACCATCTTGTTGCCTGAAAGTTTGCACCTCAGCTCTCAGCCTGTTAATTCTTTGAGGATGGTAGGAATCTTGCTAAAAACTTGTTCACCACATCTTCCCAATTTGTTAGGCTCTCCTTCGGAAAGGACTCTAACCACTTGGATGCTTTGTCCCTAAGTGAAAAAGGGAACAAGAGCAGCCTATAGACATCCGGATGGACTCCATTAGACTTCACAGTGTCACATATTCTAAGGAAGGTGGTTAGATGTTGATTGGGGTCTTCTTGGGCACTTCCTCCAAATGAGCAGTTGTTCTAAACAAGGGTGATGAGCTGGGGTTTTAATTCAAAGTTGTTGGCATGTATGATGGACTTTTGGATGCTACTTCCATAATTTCTTGGATTTAGATTGATGTAAGAGCCTAGAACTCTCCTCTCTTGCCTAACATGATTTACAGGGCCTTCTCTGGCATGGTTGTGAGCTTCCCTTTCATGGTTGTTTTCCAAATTCTCCTCCATATTTGTTTCAAAGTACTCTTCCTCTTCTTCAACACCAATAACTCCTTTCCATATTGCTTCTCTCCTTAATCTCTAGAGGGTCCTCTCAGGTTCTGAATCAAAGGAAGTTGAAGCTCCGCTTCTTCTCCCTGTCATACAACTAACAGAGCACACAATAAGAAATCAAATGAAGAGATTATTCTTGTTAGAGTGATTGTTAGTGTGACTGGTGCAAATTATCAAACATTTAGTGGGTTAGTGAGCAGAATTGTAAATAACAACAAAGAAAGAAAGAAAACAGAGAGGGTATAGGGGATGAGGAAGAAACTGAATAAACTGAAGGTAAATGACTAGATAAAGTAAACAAACAGAATAAAAAAATGCTCAATTTAGTGAACTTCCAACTTAATCATTGTTGATACAAAATCAATCCCCGGCAACGGCACCAAAAACTTGATGCACGAAAACTTGTCTCTCAACAAATTTTCCTTCGGCAAATATACCGAATTGTCGTCAAGTAAAAACTCACAGTAGAGTGAGGTCGAATCCCACAGGGATTGATTGGTCAAGCAACTTTAGTTGGAAGAGTATTCTAGTTGAGCTAAAACGAGTGTAGTTGAGAATTGCAGGAAATTAAATGGCGGGAAAGTAAATTGCAGAAAATAAAGTGTAGAATCTTAAATGGGGATTTGGGGAGATGAACATGGAAATAAATGGCAGAAAGTAAAGAGAATGGGCAAGATCATAAATGGGGAATTCATTGAGCTTAGGAGATGTTGCATTCTCCGGATCAAATTCATTTTCATCTCTTCCTCAATCAATGCATCTATTGATCTCCTTGGCAATCTTAAGTGATTGGATTCCAATTCCTTGGCAATCCAATCTCTCTAAGCTTGAACAATTACCCAATTCCTTGATTTAATTACTCATGGAAAGAGATGAAGTATGGTCACTGTTTATACCACATGTATTTCCAAATCAAAGTGTTGGAAGGATTACATGCCACTATATCTGCCCAGACCCCAATTTGGTCCAACATGAGAAAGCATTTCTAGCATGATCTCCTCATTCCTTTTCCAAGGCTCAGAGGAGATCCAATTATGGAGAGTTTCTTTTCCAAGACAACTAACCAATTGAATTAAGATTGAAAGCTTTCTAGCAAATCAAGAGAAAAGAAAGAGGAAGAAGAATGAAAACTACAATTGATCCATCAAATTACAACAGAGCTCCCTAACCCAATGAAAGGGGTTTAGTTGTTCATAGCTCTGGAAATGGAAAATGGCAGAAAAGAATACATGCAGAAAGTAAATATACAGAGGGTAGTTCTCCAAAGTGCCAAGCTTCTCTATAGTTCAAAACTACTCTTATATATACTACTCTTCTTGAGCTTCTAGTGAGCTCTTCAAGTCTTGGATATGGGCCTTAGATCTTGAGTTGAAGTAGTTACAGTCTTTAGTGGGCTCAGCTTACAGAAAAGTGTGATTTAGGCATGGGCGTTAGTTAGGACGTTAGTGGTGTTAACGCTAAGTGAAAATGTGGGTTCGAGAACGTTAATGGCAATCACCTTTCTCACTAACGTTCCAACTCTAAAATAGTCCACGTTAACTTCAACGTTAGTGGCATTAATGTGACCACTAACGTTGCCTCATGATCCTTCCCAAACGTTATTGGGAATCACCTTTTCCAATAACGTTGCATTGTGCCCCGCTTTCCCCACATTAGAGCTCACGTTAACTAGGTTAACGTGGCTCTTAACGTGGGTATGCCTAAGCTTTGAGAGCGTTAGTGACACTTACCTTTGTCACAAACACTCCAAACGCCCCTCCTCTCTACGTTAGAGTTCACGTTAACTAGGTTAACGTGGCCACTAACGTGGTAGTGAATGTTATCTCCAACGTTAGTGACAAAGGTGAGTGTCACTAATGTTGGCTCATCATGCTTAGCTCTACGTTAACTTTCATGTTAGTGGTCTTAACGTGACCACTAACGTGGGCAATGTTGGCTTGATCCAATGTTAGTGACAAAGGTGAGTGTCACTAACGTTGGCATTGTCTTTCCCTTCCACGTTAGAGTTCACGTTAACTAAGTTAACGTGACTTTTAACATGGCTAATTGCCAATTTGTAGCGTTAGTGGTATTCACTTTTACCACTAACGCTGGAGCTTGTCCCTTTTTATCCACGTTAACTACCACGTTAACCTAGTTAACGTGGCAATTAACATGGGCTTATGATGGCTTCACAGGGGTTATTGGCGATCACCTTTTCCATTAATGCTACAAGCTTGTCCCTATTCTGCGTTAGTGGTCACGTTAACTAGGTTAACATGACTGCTAACATGGCTTCTTCTTTCTTCCTTTGTCCTGAAATCAAGCAAATAAAGTGCATCAAAGCTCTAGCCCAAGTCATGAGATTATGCATCATCAATTTGTCATTCAATCCTTGCAAAATCCTTATGAAATCATGTAAAATTCGTAATAGTTGCTTGAATCACGGTATAAATGAAATTTTATCCAAAACTCGCCTTATTTACTAAGAAAATGCATGAAACTACCCTAAAACAGTAAAGAAAAGGTCAGTAAAACTGGCCTAGATGCCTTGGCATCAATAGAGTGATGATTGGCATTGGTATTCATAAGAAAAGAGTTAATTAGCAAGAGTGGCTAACGGTTTGTTGATTTCTTGAGTTGTTGGGTGTTCAGCTAACTGGTGGTGATGGGTAGCTAGAAGAGGGTAAGTGGGTAAGGTAGCAAGTCATTGTTACAATTCTTCAAAGCATTTCTCCGCAAAACATTTCTCTATTAGCATAATGACTATGACCAAAAGTTTATTTTGACATCTTTCTCTTGAAAAATAATTTAGCCTTACATTTTCCCTACTAAAGACCTTCAAACTAATTAAGCTCCACATAGGCTTGCTGCTTGAGATTTTGTTAACTAAAGTGACAATGATGAGGGCTTAAATGATAGGGTTAATGATGATGGAAAGAATGAAGAACTGGATAATGAATTTGATGATTTTCTTGATAGCAAGCCTGTTCTAGAACTATAGGGTGTGGATCCAAAAAGGGGTTGAAGATGGTAGTCATTGTTTACTTGTTTATGATTTTTATTTGTTACTATAGACATTGCTAGAGATGAGAACTAACTAGACCTGTAACTTATCAAACCAATTTCTAACCAATTTCTACTTATCAACCTTACTTTTCTTGTTTTGGAGTCAAACAGTTCTGCCGTGTACTAACAGATTCTTTATTGTTGTTGATTATACTTGGTTGATTGTAATTTTGTTGATTCAGGCAATTATTCAATAGTGTAATAATCACTTAGCTAATTTTGTTGATTATATTTGGTTGATTGTAATTGTAATTTTGTTGATTAATTTTGTTGAATTTTTTGTTGTGTTACTTAAAAAATCACTTAGCTAAATCTTTTGTTACTGTAAATATTGATGCTTTGATAAGCATGTGCTTATGCCTTTGGTTGGTAATGCAATAGGGTTTTGAATTTCAGTAGATTATTGAGATTGGCAAAACTCTGCCATTGTTCATGGAGCTTCAAATTTTAGGTGATAGGACATGAAGAACCATGCCCTGCAAAGTGTTTCATTTTCAATGTTGCAGGTCTCATTTAATTTGAGTTGAACCGTTTGGTTATGTTGGCTATGTGATTTCCTCACATGTTTGTGCTAATTGAACGATTTAAAACTATAGGTACTAGAGAAAGTAAAGCTCAAATTTTCTAGAAAAAAATTTTAGAATTGCATTAATTGACATCATATTGTTATTGATATTGTCCTAGATATTAATTGCTAATTTCATTTTATAACTATCTTTTGATCTTATAGGTACTTTACATCAACAAAGTTTTGGTGCTAAAGGTTTGAAAATTGTTTTAAAGTTTAGGAGGAATGGCTCTGCTGCATCTAATATAAGTAGTGTTGCTTCTTATTGTGTTGTAATATTATGCTTACTATTTCAGATTTTGTTTGTAGCTCCTCTAAAGCGCATGAGTAGCTTAAGTTTCGATGAAAAGCTATTTTTCTGTCACTTTACAAGGTGATTTATATTCCTTAAACTTCTATTATCTCAAATTTGATAACAACCTACTCTGTTACAAAGATTTCGGAAAAAGAAGTTCTAAGAACATTTTCTTTGTGCAGGTCTTAGTTTCTATCTCAAAAACTGCTCCCATCATTTTATACATTAGAGATGTTGAGAGGCTTGTTCTACAATCAAGGTATACAACTTGATACATAATGCTTCATTGTGTTTGAAAATTGGTAGGCATTTATCCTTTTCCGTGCTCTTATTGACAAAGAATCTAAGTTATAATTAGTGTTATATCTTGTTTCTAGTTTTTGTTTTGGTTTTTTTATATCTTGTTTTTTATATCTTGTTTCTTATGTTAAATAGTGACAAGTGATTTGTGCAAAAATATTTTATCATAATTTGGAAACAGTTAGTATTAATGATCATAATTATTATGATTATTTAAGTTAATAGTGTGAGATTATGCAGATTTTTTTTTAATCAATCGCTTTGTCAAGGTCTAAACTCTACTACTCAATTGTTACATCGATAGGTGAAAGCCATCAAAAGAATTGCTGAGTATGTTGTTTAACTGAAAAAGTGTTGGGAAAGGACATGGTAAGAATTTTAGAGTTTGTATTCATTGTTGAATAATACGAGTATAGTTTTTTGTTTTTCTCTTCAGGAAAAACAAATCTTGTTTCTTAAGCTAGTGTCTTTTGGTTGGTGGTCTTTTCAGGTGTGTGGCACTTATTAAAAGCCTCTCCATGAGAAAGGATATGTATGAATATGATGGAGTTTGTAATTTGTAGTTTATATTTTGAAAATTTATAATTTCTTATTTTTCTTGTCCTATGTATCTATCTAGTTCATTAGGATTGTTCATTGTGTCTTGTTAGTTTGTACTTTTAAGTTAATATGTGGAAGATTTATAAAACAATCTTAGTTAAATGAAAGATATTTGAACTATTTATGTTATTATATATTATATAAATGTTGACTTGCTGAATAAATTAGTTAATATATTAATTAATTAAAAAAATAATATAATTTGACAAATTATGCGTGTAATTTGTATTAAAAAATTATTACAAAATAAATAGTGTTTTGTAACTAAAGAAAAAAAGTTACAAAATCAAGTTACATTTTGTAACAAAATTTTATGGTAGGAAAAAATATATTGTCACCAAAAATATTTTGAAGATCAAAATTTGTTATCACTTTTGTAATGATTTTTGTTTTTTTGTATCAGAAAAATTTGTTACAAAATATTACTTTGAATTGTAACAGTCCCATTTTTTGTTATCCAAACTTTTTGTAACGGGAAATACTGCAACGTCCCTTTTTTGTTTCAAAATTTTGATTTTTTGTAACAACGTTTTTGTTACAAATATTGCTTTTTCTTGTAGTGGCTGAAGGGTTCTTGATGGTTTCTGATGCTCAATTTTGACTTTCTGATAGGTTAGGCACTTGGAAACATGCAACACCACATCATTTTTCATTCCCAGCCACCAGAACATCATTTTCAGATCTTAGTGCATCTTCTTGCTTCCCGGATGGATAGAGAATCTGCTTTTGTGCACTTTCTTCAGAATATCCTGCCTTAAGGTCCCGACGTTCGGCACAATAATTCAATCCTTGAACCTCCATAATCCGTCTTTGTCTCACGACACTCTCCACTAGTTTCCTTGCTCAATGGCTGGTAATACTTTCTGTAATTCTTTATTGTCTTGCTGAGCTTTTGCAATCTTAGACTTGAAATCACTTGAAATTTGCAGTTGACTCAAACATAGAATACCGGACTCCTCACTAACCCCCAAGTTCAGACCTTCGAACGCCTTTAGCAATTCTTCCTCCCGAAGCATCATCCAAGCAGCACGTAGAAACGTTTAGCTCAAAAAATCTGCCACAACATTCGCCTTTCCAGGACGGTAATTTAACTCAAAGTGATAATCCTTTAGAAGCTCTATCCACCTCCTCTGACACATATTCAGTTCTTTGTGCTCAAAGAGGTACTTTAATCTTTTGTGATCGAAGAAAACTTGAAACTTGACACCTTAAAGGTGATGTCTCCAAATCTTTAGAGCAAACACAACGACAGCAAGCTATAAGTCATGATTCGGATAATTTCTCTCATGCGGCCTTGACTATCGTGAGGCGTATGCCACAACATTACGGTGCTACCTCAGCACGCACCTCAAACCCTTTAGTGATGCGTCACAGTATACCTCAAAAGGTTCACTCGGCTCGGGCAACACTAACACAGGTGTAGTTGTAAAATCTGAGAGATTAGTAAATAATTAGTGAATAAATTAATTATTAATAAAGAAAATTAAAAATGTGGTTTTTATAGTTTAATATGATAGAGCTAATTAAAACGAGAATTTTGACACTAATTTCAAAGAATTTAGTACAAGATTGAGCTAAACGAGCTGAACCGGTCGAAGCGGGCCCAAAATGGACCCAAGGCCAAGCCCAAGCCCACAATTAATAAGAGTTTCAGCTGCTCTCCCTTGTTTCATAATGAAACACACTGGGAATTATTGAAGGAGACTAAAGAACATGCAAAACCCTTGGTGGTGATTCAAATCCACATAACTTTTGATCCGGAGCTTTGATCGCTACAACGTTTGTGGCCACGCAACCGCAATGTCGTGCACTACAAAGCCCAGTCATTAATTAGGTATGGAATCCACTTTCTAGTTTCAGATTATTTTCTTCCCAATTTCGAAATTCAATGTGTATCCATGTTGAATCTTGCTTAATTTTGGCGTTTAGGTTCAAATTAGCTTGTGGATTTTGTTGACTTTGACTCACTTGAGCTATGGGCAAGGTAAAAACCTTAACTCTCTTGTGAAATTGTGAGATTTTGAGTTTAGGGATTAATTATAGTGATATATGTGGTTTAGATCGAATGTTGTTGGTGAAAAATCAAATTAGAGGTCAAACTTGTGAAATTGAATCTTTGGATGAATTTTTGGAAGCTAAGTGTCATTGATGAGGGGAGATCGTTGATAGCTTGTGTTGCGGGGAACACTTGAGGTGTTCCAATTTTATCAGAAAATTGGCCAACGTATGGTTTCGGTTTCTCATATCTAAAATATAATGTGCCGTGAAAACTTAGGCTAGACGACCTAGGATAAGTTGAATCTTGTGTTTGATATATAGTATATTAATTATTGTGTTATGTTTGATTGATGATCATTGGTCATAAGGGAAGTTGATGATGGTGGAAAGATAATATTTGAAGTGTATGATGACGTAGGTATTGATGAATATGTAAATTGTTATATTGAACTTGAATTGTTGGATATGATCATGATGATGTATATTAAAGATGTTGTGTTAAGCTTGGGTTGCTGTTTTGAAAACATGATGGAGATGGTAAATTAGTATATTGAGGAATGACGTGGTGTATTTGAGTTTGGTTTTGAGCCACTATGGTAGGATTTGAAAAGTTTTAAAGGGGTTGGGATTGAGATGTTTTGAAAGTTGAGGTTTAACAAAATTCTGCATAATCTGATTTTCTAGCAGCCGCTTCGGATGTTTTTGGTAACGATCTATCCATTTACAATGGATAAAATTAATTTTCCTTGAAACTTTGTGATGTGTAGATCCATTCTACAAAATATGGTTAAAATTTAATGGTTGGATTAGGAGATATAAAGTTTTGAAATTTGTTACTTTAAAGTTGATTTTCTGCTGCTGCATAATCAAACCAGCAACTTTCCTAGCTTATATCTCCCAATCCTGACCATAATTTTGAGTGGGACCAAAACAACATTGAGATTGGGACTATTTTCTTGTTTGTGTAGAAATTTTAGACTTTCATAAATTGTTTTGAAGAAGTTGTGCTTGTTTTTAAGATAGAGCTCTTAGCTGTTTTGACAGTGAAACTAGTTTTTAAAAGCAAACTTGTAATTACTATAACTCTTGAGAAAAATGATTTTTCTATGGGACTTTAAATGATTTAAAGCTTTACAAGTCTAGTTTATTTATGGAAAATTTCAGATACATCAAATGAAAATATGACTTTTGGTGGATTTTCTAAGAACAGTAGAGCTTTCAAACTTGAAATTAGTTTTTGCAAGAGAAAATAGTTTTCTTTTTTATTTTATTAAACTTAACTATAGGATACTCCTGTTTTGAGTCTAGAGACGGAGAATTAGGCTTGTAATCTTCTGTGGACAGATTTTTGGATAAAATAAAGTGTGTGAAAATGATAATGAAGTTATGAAAGATGACAAAATTGATAATCAATTATTGATAGTGAATGAATGAATGAATGAATGAATGTAGTAAATGAATCATGAATGGAAAATGTTAGATGTGAGTATGCTTGTATTTTTTCTCTGGTTGTAAGGGTGACAGGGCACCAATAACATCTAATGGTGACAAGGCACAGATACCCTCTAATGGTGACAGGGCACAGATTTCCTCTAATGATATTAAGGTGCAACAGAAAGACTTTACCCGGGTTAGCTATCGGACACCTCGGGTTGGCTTGATAACCGACAGATGAGACTCATCAGCCACTAGGACAGGCATGCATCATATGCATCTATATGTTTGTTTGGTGTGTTTTGTTTGGAATGCCTAATTATTGCATCACTACTTGTTACTTGTTTATCTGTTGTATATGCTTTCTACCTGTGATTTCCTTGTATGTAATAATTGTGTTTGTAAAACCTATTTCCAGTGATGGTTAGGAGGTTTGAAGAGTTGGATAGGGGAGTTTTAGATAGAATGAAGACCCTTAGTTAGTTGCCTAATTCAATTTTATGGCTTAGTTATGTTATAAGGTTTCATTTATATGTTGGAAGTTCTAAGATTTCCTTCGGCTTTCCCAAGACATTATATGTTAGATATGTGCGCACTGTTACCTTACTGAGAACTCCCAGTTCTCATCCCATACTATATTGTTATTTTTCATATGCAGGTTGAGAAGCACCACTCCATATTCTAGAGACTCTGATGAAGCAAAGGAATCTTGGGGCTCAGGGGCGTATTTTGTTTATATATGTATATAGATTTTCCACCTTGTATCTTATACTTGCCCCTCCTAGAGGTTGATTTGGAGAAATAGGTTCTGTAAACAGTATTGAGAGTCATGTTTGGGGATTCTTATATATATATATATATATATATATATATATATATATATATATATATATATATATATATATATATATATATATATATATGCTCAGTCCAGTTTTAACTTTGCGAGCCGGGTCAGAAGCCTTGCTATCTTTGGAATTCTTCTCTCATGGTTATTGTTTACGTGTATGTTGCGCTCTTTCGATTTAACACTTTTGTTTTATCCTTTCTTTCAAAGGCTCCTTGCTATAAATTCCTATCAACTATTATTATTTATATATTTTGAATTTAGAGGTCGAATACCTTGCCACCTCAGTTTTATGACTTAAGCATAAGACTATGTGTTCTGGGGTGTTACATTATGGTATCAGAGCAGTTAGTTCCCGTAGAGCCTAAGGAATGGACTGACTATGCTACTAAGCATACTCTAGCTATGTGTACATGCTATTTAGGATATCTACTTGATATATATAGCATAAATATTCATGAACATTACCTTTGAAGATTGGAAGCACTAGACTTTAGATATTGAGACTAATCACCTTAATATCAATTGTTCGGTGTGGACAAGACCCAAATGGCGTCTGATGGACGCGAGTGAGATGATACGGCAGATTTTTAAGGTTGCTGTGGTGCGAGCTACTGCTGAAAGAATAGAACAAGTAACTTAGGAATTGTGATTGAGGCAGTGATGGATTAAGTGGGGAGACAACTAAGAATTAGAAACTCGTACAGCTGAACAAATGGTCGATAGCGTTTAGTTAGAGAGATGAAGAGATTCAAGCAGTGTTCTGTCAGAGTATGTGAATGATTAAGATCTTGGTGGCTTATAATCAGACTAACGTTGTGGAAGCGCTGTGGATTTGGTGGCTCTAAAGTAGTAGTAGTGACGTGAGAAAGGAGTATTGGGATATGAGAACGAATTGAGGATTGACATAAGATCGAGAAAATGGAGAGTGTGTGTATATGGATTTAGGTTAGAATGATTTGACTCAGACTAAGAGATAAGGTAATTGTCTAGTGTTTGAAATAGTTGAGAAGAATTTGAGATTTAAATTGAATTGGATGGCACTTATACAAGATAGGAAAATTTGTAGACGTTGAAAGAAGAACTAGACTAAGTTAAGAGTGAAACAAATGGACATGACTTAGGCTTGAATTTGGTTAAGTTTATGATCTTGTACATGAGAATCGAGAATGTGAATTAGTATTCAAATTGATGTTGGAGAACGTCAGAATGAATGACATGAACTTGATTGAATTTGAGGAAGCATATAGAAAGATGCGAGAGAAAATTTTCGAGGGCGGAAATTTTTGTTAGAGGGGTAGTACGTAAAACCCGAGAGATTAGTAAATGATTAGTGAATAAATTAATTATTAATAAAGACAATTGGAAATGTGGTTTTAATAATTTTATATGATAGAGCTAATTAAAACGAGAATTTTGACACTAATTTCAAAGAATTTAGCCCAAGATTGAGTCAAATGAGCCGAACCGGTCGAATCGGGCCCAAAATAGGCCCAAGGCCCAACCCAAGCCCACAATTAATAAGATTTTCAGCTGCTCTTCCTTGTTTCATAATGAAACACGCTGGGAATTGTTGAAGGAGACCAAAGGGAATGCAAAACCCTTTGTGGTGATTCAAATCCACATAACTTCTGATCTGGAACTCCGATCGCTGCACCGTTTGCAGCCACGTGACCGTAGCCTTGAGATCTACAAAGCTCATTAGTTAATTAGGTATGGAATCCACTTTTGAGTTTCAGATTGTTTCCTTCCCAATTTCAAAATTCAATGTGTATCCATGTTGAATCTTGCTTAATTTCTGTGTTTAGGTTCGAATTAGATTGTGGGTTTTGTTGGATTTGACTCACTTGAGCCATGGGCAAGGTAAAAACCCTAACCCTCTTGTGAAATTGTGAGATTTTGAGTCTAGGGATTAATTATAGTGATATATGTTGTTTAGATTGAATATTGTTGGTGAAAAATCAAATTGGAGGTCAAACTTGTGAAATTGAAGCATTGGATCAATTTCTGGAAGCTAGGTATCATTGATGAGGGGCGGTGGTTGATAGCTTGTGTTGCGGGAAACGCTTGAGGTGTTCTGATTTTATCGAGAAATTGGCCAAGGTATGGTTTCGGTTTCTCATATCTAAAATATAATGTGTCGTGAAAACTTAGGCTAGACGACCTAGGATAAGTTGAATCTTGTGTTTAATATATATTATGTTAATTAATGTGTTATATTTGATTGATGATCACTGGTCATGAGGGAAGTTGATGATGGTGAAAAGATGATATTTGAAGTGTATGGTGATGTAGGTATTGATGAGTATGTATACTGTTATATTGAACTTGAATTGTTGGATATGATCATGATGATGTATATTAAAGATGTTGTATTAAACTTGGGTTGTTGTTTTAGAAACTTAATGGAGATGGTAAATTAGTGTATTGAAGAATGATGTGGTGTATTTGAGTTTGGTTTTGAGCCACTATGGTAGGATTTGATAAGTTTTAAAGGGGTTGGGATTGAAATATTTTGAAAGTTCAGGTTTGGCAAAATTCTACATACTCTGATTTTCTGGCAGCAGCATCGGATACTTTTTGGTAACATTCTAACATGAAATTAATTTTCCTTGAATCTTTATACTTTTAGATCCATTCTATAATATTTGGTTAAAGTTTAAGGGTTGGATTAGGAGATATAAAGTTTTGAAATTTGTTACTTTAAAGCTGATTTTCTGCTGCTGCATAATCAAACCAGCAACTTTCCAAGCTTATATCTCCCAATCCTGATCATAATTTTGAGTGGGACCAAAACGACACTGAGACTGGGACTATTTTCTTGTTTTTGTAGAAATTTCAGACTTTCATAAATTTTTTTGGAGAAGTTGTGCTTTTTTAAAAATAGAGCTCTTAGCTATTTTGATAGCAAAACCAGTTTTTGAAAGCAAACTAGTAATCAGTATAACTCTCTCTAGAAAATGATGAATGTAAATGATAAATGTCTGTCCTACTGGATGTGATATCACATTGTCAGTTCAATTGTTAGCTCGACACATTCCCATGGGAATGTTGCCTTTCCGTCATGAATAAATAGGAAGCCCCTAAGATAACGTGCCCGACACACGGTCCAGGATGTCAATGCCTGCACACTCCTGTGATACGAAAGGATGTAAGCGGGATTAACCACTGTCCTTACGTGGGTGCCGCAACCTCGACTAGCGGGATTAACCACCATCCTTGCTAGGTGTAAGCAACTTATCAACAATCTCATCAATATCAAATCTCTCAGCATAAGCGGGACGAACCCGGCCCTTATGCCTACAACTCAGCGCAAGCGGGACGAACCCGGCCTTTATGCCTACCAAACAATAGCTCATCAATCTTGATGATATCCACAATCAATCAGGCTCAATATCTTATTTCAAAATTATTCTTGGCCCATTTACTTTTAAATAATAAACGTATTCAATTCACATCTTGCCAAGAATCACTTTTCAAAATGGAGCCACTTTCCACATCTTTCCAAAACTTCCAAACAATCTCAAAACCATGCCAAATTCAAAATCTCTTTTGAAAGACTCAAAATCATTCATTTCTAAATAAGGATTTGGTTATAAAATTCCTCAGTGGAGTCTCAAGACTTCAGGGGAGAATAACCTAACTCATTTCCTTAAATTCATTGAAAACTTCTGAAATCTTAACTTCTTGATTTGAATAAGTAAAATAGAATTTAAACCAAAACCAAGTCATGTATCCAAATATTCTGAACCAATTTCAAAACCAACTTACTTAAATCAAAACCAAATCATTTAAACTGAAAACCAATTTCGATTTCATTCTTAAATCTGTTTCCAAAGGCTCGAAAATTTTTTCAGTTTTACTAAATCAAATTTTAGAGAATACTTCAAACTTTTTCTAAAATGTCATCAAGTGAAATTAGTTAACCGAAATCCAAGTTTCTTTTAAGTCCATTAAAACTCCTCCAAATTTGCTTACTTAATGAAATTCCAAAACATAATTATTTTCATCTTTAAATTGACTTTAAAACATAATTCTTTTCTAAAATAGTTTACATTCAAAATATAATAATTTTCTTAATAAAAGAGTTCAAACCTAATTCATTTATAAGTAATTCAATTCAAGGCATAATTCATTCTTTTTAAAATATTGTTTCAAATAAAGTCTCGGATGTTATAGAAATTTCGGCAGCATCTCTCCTAAAACTTGGACTTTGCCACCCTTTCCGGGTCCCAACTAAACCAATCATCAACCCTTCTCAACGGGTTCAAGACCAAATAGGTTTTCAATAATCAAAACTCAGACTTTCAGACTATCAAAGTCATTTTAAATCAACAAATCCAAAAATCTCCAATTATCAAAATCAGACATTATTTCACTCAAACACGCAACCATATTCATCCAAAACATAATCAAACAATTCATAAGACTCACATAATCACCAGAAATTCATTTCGCATAGCATATCTATTTATAACAAATTCCAATCTAAATAAATTAGTTTGTATAAAAAGCCCCCACCTCGACTCGTCGAAACCATAACTCAAAACGCATCAACGAAACATTTTCTCTTAACCCAAAATCAACAGCAACCACAAACTCATTCCTTGAACACTTTCACAGCACTCACGGCAACTTAAAAGCGACATGCATCGCTCAAAACATGACCCTACATTACCAGAACCTCAGAGTTTATAACCAAACATAATAGAATACTAATGCAGGGGTTTACGAAACATAAAAACTTACTTTAATAAGAACAAAATAGCGGCGGTCTCTAAACTGATCTAACGGCAGTCCCGGCAGACACCCCAAGTGGCAGCGGCAACCTGAACAACATGTTGTGGCAATGAAGTTCCCGGAAACTCAACGGAAAGGGAAACCAACTTAAAACCCTTATCGACAGCGGATCTCAGTGGCGGCAGAGACGTTCCCAGCGGCAGAGGCTCTGCTCTTCGTGCTTTCTCCTCCGTGACGGTGCAGCTGGTGGCGATAGGGTTGACGGCGGCGACGCGTGCAACAGAACGCCATGAAGGCAGTGAGCTTCTCCCTCCCCGACGGATCTCCCTCTTCTCTCACCCTTTTCACCCTCTTCTTTCTTCTTTCTTTTCTGTTCCATGATGTTGCTACATAGGTTGTTTGGTGGCTAAAGGAGATAATGGTAGCAGCTAGGATTTCATTTGGGGAAAATGGAAAATTATAGGTTAATTAGGATTTGGGTTTATGTATGAAATTAGGGATTTTGGGACTTAATTTGAAAACTAATTGAAACCTTAAAATTACTTTAAAAATATGTTATTTGTTGCATCAAATTGCTATTTGATTTTCACTCAAATACTCTAATTGAAAATATATCACAATATAACTAATTTTTTTATTAACAAAACCTAAGGTATTTATTTATAAAAATGTTACCATATAAAAATCTGATTATTTTACATTTACTAATTTTATAATTTAAACATAGAAATTAATTCAATAATTAGAAAATTGAATAAAATTCTAATTTAAATATCCAAACATCATTATTTTTAGATTTCTAAGACTTTAAATAGTAAATAAGAAACATAATCCAAAACTATAGAATTTGGATAAAAGCCTTAATTTGTTTCAAATCAAATTAATCAAAACTACCTTTAATTACCTTCAATAAAATAATTTTTGAAATTAAAACTGTAAATAAATATATATGACTTGAAATTAGTTCGTAATAACTTTTTTAAAAAATTAAATATAAAATAAAAAATATTTCTAATCAATTGGAATTATGTATGAAGATAAAGAATGTTTTGAATATAATTTTTTATCTTGCTTAAAATTAAATACTATTAAAAATAAATAAACTTAATAACATTTCTAAATAGTTAGGCGTGGTGTATATACTAAAAACATCTATGCATATAGAAATAATGTACTTTGATTTTATGACTGATACTTGGTGTCTTGATGAACGGATATTTTATAAACTTTTTGGCATCATTTTCATATAGTTTTTAGTATGTTTTGTTTAAGTTTTATTATATTTTCATAGGTTTTATTGTTAAGTTCACATTTTTGGATTCTACTACGAGTTTGTGTTTTTTTATGCAATTTCAGGTATTTTTTAGCTGAAATTGAGGAGCTGGAGTGAAAGTCTAAATCAGAGGTAGAGAAAGCATTGCATATGCTGTCCGGATCTGACCTCCTTGAACTCAAACGAGCTTTTCTGGAGCTACATATGTTCAAATGGAGCGTTCTCAACGGATATGGAAAGCTGACTTCCAGAGCTTTCCAAAAATGTATAATACTTTATACTTTGTTTCATAATTGAAGGCCCGAAACTGGTGTCCAACGCTAGCCTCCTACCTCAGTCCAGGCATCCAGCGCCCAAAGGAGGAGACCAGCATCCAAACGCCCAAATAGGACCTCCTAGCCACCGTTCAATGCCCTAGAGGCCTCATGGCACGAGGATCTCAATCAAGCTCAGCCCAAACACTCACCAAGTGGGCCCCAGAAGTGGATTTTAGCACTAAAGAGACTGTTTTACCCTTTCTTATGTAATCTTTAGTTATTAGTTTAGTATTTAAGGGATATTTTACATGAGGACATGGACTTTATGCCATATTTTCGTTTATCATTGTGTTTTTCTATCAGTATGAGTTTCTAAACCTCTTAGGTTGAGGGGAGGACCCTGTTGAGTTTTATGGATTAATAAAAGTACTAATGTTTCTCTTCAATTCGTGTTTAATTCAATTCTAAGATGTATCTTCATTCTTCAACTTGATGAATGGGATGACCCGTGATAATCATCTCCGTTCTTCACACTAAGACCGCGTGCCTGAGAACCACCCATGTTCTTCTTGGGTTCATGTGAATACGTAACTGGAAAGCATCGAACCACCAGCTTGATTATACATCTCTTAGATGGCTAATCCACGACTTCGTTGGAGACTTCTCGAGACACCAGTTTGGTCAAGGTTTGAGGAGATTAGGGTCTCTGTGGTAGAGGCTAGAACCCAAAGGCGCAGTGATGAGCGGATAATTTATACGCTTTTTGGCATTGTTTTTAGGTAGTTTTTAGTAAGTTTGAGCTACTTTTAGGGATGTTTTCATTAGTTTTTATGTTAAATTCACATTTCTGGACTTTACTATGAGTTTGTGTGTTTTTCTGTGATTTCAGGTAAATTCTGGATGAAATTGAGGGACTTGAGCAAAACTCTGAAAAGGGCTGACAAAAGGACTGCTAATGGTGTTGGAATCTGACCTCCCTACACTCGAAATGGATTTTCTGGAGCTACAAAACTCCAAATGGCGCGCTCTTAACGGCGTTAGAAAATAGACATCCAGAGCTTTCCAGCAATATATAATAGTCCATACTTTATTCGGAAATTGACGATGTAACTTGGCGTTGAACGCCAAGTACATGCTGCTGTCTGGAGTTAAACGCCAGAAAAACGTCATGATCCGGAGTTGAACGCCCAAAACACGTCATAACTTGGAGTTCAACTCCACGAAAAGCCTCAGCTCGTGGATAGACCAAGCTCAGCCCAAACATACACCAAGTGGGCCCCGTAAGTGGATTTATGCATCAATTACTTACTCATGTAAACCTTAGTAGCTAGTTTATTATAAATAGGACCTTTTACTAGTGTATTAGACATCTCTGGACACCTAGTCCTTAGACCATGGGGGCTGGACATTTGGCCATGCCAGAACCTTTCACTTATGTATTTTCAATAGTGGAGTTTCTGCACACCATAGATTAAGGGTGTGGAGCTCTGCTGTACCTCAAGTTTCAATACAATTATTATTACTTTCTATTCAATTCTCTTTTATTCTTATTCCAAGATATACGTTGCACTTAACTTTGATGAATGTGATGATCCGTGACACTCATCATCATTCTCACCTATGAACGCGCATGACTGACAACCACTTCCGTTCTACTCTTGGCCGAGCGCATATCTCTTAGAATCCTCAACAGAATCTTCGTGGTATAAGCTAGATAGATGGCGGCATTCATGAGGATCCGGAAAGTCTAAACCTTGTCTGTGGTATTCCGAGTAGGATTCTGGGATTGAATGACTGTGACGAGCTTCAAACTCCTGAAGGCTGGGCGTGATGACAAACGCAAAAGAATCAAGGGATTCTATTCCAACCTGATTGAGAACCGATAGATGATTAGCCGTGCTGTGACAGAGCATAGGAGCGTTTTCACTGAGAGGATGGGATATAGCCATTGACAACGGTGATGCCCTACATACAGCTTGCCATAGAAAGGAGTAAGAAGGATTGGATGAATGTAATAAGAAAGTAGAGATTCAAGAGGAGCACAGCATCTCCATACACTTATCTGAAATTCCCACTATTAATTTACATAAGTATCTCTATCCATTTTATTTTCTGTTTATTTTTATTAATCATATTTGATTTTCTAAATTCCATAATTTTATCCTCCTGACTGGGATTTACAAGATGACCATAGCTTGCTTCATACCAACAATCTCCGTGGGATCGACCCTTACTCACGTAAGGTATTACTTGGACGACCCAGTGCACTTGCTGGTTAGTTGTGCGGAGTTGTGAATTGAATTTTAGACACCGTGATATTGAGCACCAAGTTTTTGGAGCCATTACCGGGAATTGTTTCGAGTTAGAAAAGAATGAATCACAATTTCGTGCACCAAGTTTTTGGCGCCGTTGCCGGGGATTGTTCGAGTATGGACAACTGACGGTTCATCTTGTTGCTCAGATTAGGTAATTTTTATTTTATTAAAAAAAAATTTCGAAAATCTTTTCAAAATCTTCTCCCTATTTTCGAAAATTATTCAAAAATTTTTTTAATATGCATTCTATAGTTTCATGAAGCATGTTGAAGCCTGGCTGGCTGTAAAGCCATGTCTAAATTCTTTTGGACTGAGGCTTCAAAACCATCTTCATAGAGGCAAGCTAATTTGATTATTAGCTGTATGCTAAAGCTTGGCTGGCCATTGGCCATGTCTAGTATTTTGGACCGGGGCTTTCACAAAAGCTTGGGTGGCTATTAAGCCATGTCTAATTCCTAGACTGGAGCTTTAAACTAACATTGCGAAGATTCCTGGAATTCATATTAAAAATTTTTTGAATTTCTTATTTTATTTTTCCTATATATTTTACGAAAAAAATCAAATAAAATACAAAAAAAAAATTAGAAAATCATAAAAATCAAAAATATTTTGTGTTTCTTGTTTGAGTCTTGTGTCAAGTCATAAGTTTGGTGTCAATTGCATGTTCATCTTTTTCTTGCATAAAATTTTCGAAAAATTCATGCATTCATAGTGTTCATCATGATCTTCAAGTTGTTCTTGATGAACTTTCTTGTTTGATCTTCATATTTTCTTGTTTTGTGTTGTATGGTGTTTTTCATATGCATTCTTGCATTCATAGAGTCTAAACATGAAAAATTTCTAAGTTTGGTGTCTTGCATGTTTTCTTTTCTTGAAAATTTTTCAAAAATATGTTCTTGATGTTCATCATGATCTTCAAAGTGTTCTTGGTGTTCATCTTGACATTCATAGTGTTCTTGCATGCATCATGTGTTTTGATCCAAAATTTTCATGCATTGAGTATTTTTAGTGTTTTTCTCTCTCATAAAAAAAAAATTCAAAAATCAAAAAAAAAAATATCTTATCTTTTTAAATCTTATCTTTTTAAAATCTTTTTCAAAAATCATATCTTTTCCATCTTTTCATCATTTTCGAAAATTTCAAAAATCTTTTTCAAAATCTTTTTCTTATCTTTACATCATATTTTCGAAAACTGCATCAAAAATTAATGTTTTGATTCAAAAATTTCAAGTTTGTTACTTTCTTGTTAAGAAAGATTCAAATTTTAAGTTCTAGAAACATATCTTGTGATTTCTTGTGAGTCAAGTCATTAATTGTGATTTTAAAATTCAAATCTTTTTCAAAACTAAATTCAATCTTATCTTTTCAAAACCATATCTTTTTAAATCATATCTTTTATATCATATTTTTTTCAAAATTTTATCTTTTTCAAAAAAATTTTAAAATATCTTTTCTAACTTCTTATCTTCTTATCTTTTCAAAATTGATTTTAATATCTTTTTTTCAACTAACTAATTAACTTTTTGTTTGTTTCTTATCTTTTTCAAAACCACCTAACTACTTTTCCCTCTCTAATTTTCGAAAATACCTCCCTCTTTTTCAAAAATTCTTTTTAATTAATTAATTGTTTCAAATTTTAGTTTTAATTTTTGAAAATTACTAACCCATTTTTCAAAATTATTTTTGAATTTCTCTCCCCCTCATCTCTTTCTATTATTTTATTTATTTACTAACACTTCTCTTCATCTCTCTTCATCTCCAATCACTGCCTCTATCCTCACCATTGTGATTGGATTCTCCACTTTTATTCCTTTCTTCTTCTACTAACAATAAGGAACCTCTTTACTGTGACATAGAGGATTCCTCTTTCTTTTCTTGTTCTCTTCTTCCCTATATGAGCAGGAGCAAGGACAAGAACATTCTTATTGAAGCAGATCATGAACCTGAAAGGACTCTGAAGAGGAAGTCAAGAGAAACTAAAAAATCAACAATTCAGAGAAACCTCAAAAAAAAAAAGAAGAAAAAAAAAGAGAGAAAAAGGAAAGACAAAAAGCTTCCACCTCCGAGTCATGGGAGATGGAAAGACTCATCTAAAGGGTCTATAGCTCAGTGGTAGAATATTTGACTGCAAATCAAGAAATCCCTGAGATACCTCAGGGGATACATGTTCCTCCACATAATTATTGGAAGCAACTAAGGATAGGAATACCAAAATCACTAGGGATCATGCAACAGAAGCAAGGAAGAGACATAAAGGAGCTCAAAAAGCACCATTGGATCTTCAAAGAAGGTGCCACCCTCACTCAGGTGGACTCATTCCTTGTTCTTAAATTTTTCTTCTGCTTTTCGTTTTTTTTTATGTTATATGTTTATCTATACTTGTGTCTTTATTACATGATCATTAGTAGGTAGTAACTATGTCTTAAAGTTATTAATAAATCTATTAATCCTTCACCTCTCTTAAATGAAAAATGTTTTAATTCAAAAGAACAAGAAGTACATGAATTTCAAATTTATCCTTGAATTTAATTTAATTATATTGATGTGGTGACAATACTTTTTGTTTTCTGAATGAATGCTTGAACAGTGCATATTTTTGATCTTGTTGTTTATGAATGTTAAAATTGTTGGCTCTTGAAAGAATGATTAACAAAGAAAAATGTTATTGATAATCTGAAAAATCATAAAATTGATTCTTGAAGAAAGAAAAAGCAGTGAAAAAGCAAAAGTTTGTGAAAAAAAAAGAAGTGGCGAAAAAAATAGAAAAAAAAAGAAAAAGCAAGCGGAAAAAGCCAATAGCCCTTAAAACCAAAAGGCAAGGATAAAAAGGATCCAAGGCTTTGAGCATCAATGGATAGGAGGGCCCAAGGAAATTAAATCCAGGCCTAAGCGGCTAAAGCAAGCTGTCCCTAACCATGTGCTTGAAGGTCCAAGTGAAAAGCTTGAGACTGAGTGGTTAAAGTCGTGATCCAAAGCAAAAAAAAGTGTGCTTAAGAGCTCTGGACACCTCTAACTGGGGACTCTAGCAAAGCTGAGTCACAATCTGAAAAGGTTCACCCAGTCATGTGTCTGTGGCATTTGTGTATCCGGTGGTAATATTGGAAAACAAAGTGCTTAGGGCCACAGCCAAGACTCATAAGTAGCTGTGTTCAAGAATCAACATGCTTAACTAGGAAAGTCAATAACACTATCCAAAACTCTAAGTTCCTAAAGAAGCCAATCATTCAGAACTTCAAAGGAAAAAGTGAGATGCCAAAACTGTTCAGAAGCAAAAAGCTACAAGTCCCGCTCATCTAATTATAATTAATATTCATTGATATTCTGGAATTTATAGTATATTCTCTTCTTTTTATCCTATTTGATTTTCAGTTGCCTGGGGACAAGCAACAATTTAAGTTTGGTGTTGTGATGAGCGGATAATTTATACGCTTTTTGGCATTGTTTTTAGGTAGTTTTTAGTAAGTTTGAGCTACTTTTAGGGATGTTTTCATTAGTTTTTATGTTAAATTCACATTTCTGGACTTTACTATGAGTTTGTGTGTTTTTCTGTGATTTCAGGTAAATTCTGGCTGAAATTGAGGGACTTGAGCAAAACTCTGAAAAGGGCTGACAAAAGGACTGCTGATGCTGTTGGAATCTGACCTCTCTGCACTCGAAATGGATTTTCTGGAGCTACAGAACTCCAAATGGCGCGCTCTCAACAGCGTTAGAAAATAGACATCCAGAGCTTTCCAGCAATATATAATAGTCCATACTTTATTCGGAAATTGACGACGTAACTTGGCATTGAACGCCAAGTACATGCTGCTGTCTGGAGTTAAACGCCAGAAAAACGTCATGATCCGGAGTTGAACGCCCAAAACACATCATAACTTGGAGTTCAACTCCACGAAAAGCCTCAGCTCGTGGATAGACCAAGCTCAGCCCAAACATACACCAAGTGGGCCCCGTAAGTGGATTTATGCATCAATTACTTACTCATGTAAACCCTAGTAGCTAGTTTATTATAAATAGGACCTTTTACTAGTGTATTAGACATCTCTGGACGCCTAGTCCTTAGACCATGGGGGCTGGCCATTCGGCCATGCCAGAACCTTTCACTTATGTATTTTCAACAGTGGAGTTTCTGCACACCATAGATTAAGGGTGTGGAGCTCTGCTGTACCTCAAGTTTCAATACAATTACTATTACTTTCTATTCAATTCTCTTTTATTCTTATTCCAAGATATACGTTGCACTTAACTTTGATGAATGTGATGATCCGTGACATTCATCATCATTCTCACCTATGAACGCGCATGACTGACAACCACTTCCGTTCTACTCTTGGCCGGGCGGATATCTCTTAGATTCCTCAACAGAATCTTCGTGGTATAAGCTAGATAGATGGCGGCATTCATGAGGATCCGGAAAGTCTAAACCTTGTCTGTGGTATTCCGAGTAGGATTCTGGGATTGAATGACTGTGACGAGCTTCAAACTCCTGAAGGCTGGTGGTGAGCGGATAATTTATACGCTTTTTGGCATTGTTTTTAGATAGTTTTTAGTAAGTTTGAGCTACTTTTAGGGATGTTTTCATTAGTTTTTATGTTAAATTCACATTTCTGGACTTTACTATGAGTTTGTGTGTTTTTCTGTGATTTCAGGTAAATTCTGGCTGAAATTGAGGGATTTGAGCAAAACTCTGAAGAAGGCTGACAAAAGGACTGCTGATGCTGTTGGAATCTGACCTCCCTGCACTCGAAATGAATTTTTTGGAGCTACAGAACTCCAATTGGCGCGCTCTCAACGGCGTTGGAAAGTAGAGATCCAGGGCTTTCCAGAAATATATAATAGTTCATACTTTATTCGAAGAATAACGATGTAACTTGGCGTTGAACGCCAAGTTCATGCTGCTGTCTGGAGTTAAACGCCAGAAAAACGTCATGATCCGGAGTTGAACGCCCAAAACACGTCATAACTCAGAGTTCAACTCCAAGAAAAGCCTCAGCTCGTGGATTGATCAAGCTCAGCCCATGCATACACCAAGTGGGCCCCAGAAGTGAAGTTATGCATCAATTACTTACTCATGTAAACCCTAGGAGCTAGTTTATTATAAATAGAACATTTATCTATTGTATCAGGGATAATCTTTTGATCTCTTTAAGTCTTTAGACTATTCGGTCACTTGATCATGGAGAGGGCTGGCCATTCGGCCATGCCTGAACCTTTTGCTTATGTATTTTCAACGGTGGAGTTTCTGCACACCATAGATTAAGGGTGTGGAGCTCTGCTGTACCTCAAGTATTAATGCAATTTCATTGTCTTTTATTCAAATCTCTCTTATTCTTATTCCAAGATATTCATTCGTACCCAAGAACATGATGAATGTGATGATAAGCAACCCTCATTATCATTCTCACTTATGAACGCACGTGATTGACAACCACTTCCGTTCTACATGCAACAAAGCTTGAATGTATATCTCTTAGATTCCCCAACAGAATCTTCGTGGTATAAGCTAGATAGATGGCGGCATTTATGAGGATCCGGAAAGTCTCACCTTGTCTGTGGTATTCCGAGTAGGATCCTGGGAATCCGGAAAGTCTCACCTTGTCTGTGGTATTCCGAGTAGGATTCCGGTAATGAATGACTGTGACGTGCTTCAAACTTGCAAGTGCTGGGCGTTAGTGACAGACGCAAAAGAATCAAGGGATTCTATTCCAGTAGGCGCAGGAACCAACCAGTGATTAGCCGTGCTGTGACAGAGTGCGTGAGCGTAGTTTTCACTGCGAGGATGGGATGTAGTCATCAACCATGGGTGATGCCTCCAGACGATTAGCCATGCGAGTGACAGCCGCATAGGATCATTTTCCCGAGAGGATTGAAAGTAGCCACCGCTGATGGTGAACCCCTATACACAGCTTGCCATGGAAAGGAGTAAGAAGGATTGGGTTGAAGCAGTAGGAGAGCAGACGTCCTTGAGCCATGCAGTATCTCCATCCGCTTATCTGAAATTCCCACCAATGAATCTGCATAAGTATTCTATCCCTTTTATTATTTTTATTTTCTTATCTCTATTTTCGAAACCCATAAACCAATTTAATCTGCCTAACTGAGATTTACAAGGTGACCATAGCTTGCTTCATACCAACAATCTCTGTGGGATCGACCCTTACTCACGTAAGGTTTATTACTTGGACGACCCAGTACACTTGCTGGTTAGTTGAACGGAGTTGTGAGCTTCTCTACCAATGCCTGAAACTCTTTTATCACAATTTCGTCCACCAAGTTTTTGGCGCCGTTGCCGGGGATTGTTCGAGTATGGACAACTGACGGTTCATCTTGTTGCTCAGATTAGGTAATTTTCTTTTCAAAAATCTTTTTCAAAATTTTTCTTTTATTTTTCGTTTTTCTAAACTTTATTTTCGAAAAAATTAATAAAAATTCAAAAAAATTCATAAAATCATAAAAATAAAAAAATTATTTTGTGTTTCTTGTTTGAGTCTTGAGTCAATTTTTAAGTTTGGTGTCAATAGCATGCTTTAAAAATTTTTCTTGCATTTTTTCGAAACTCCCATGCATTCATGGTGTTCTTCATGATCTTCAAGTTGTTCTTGACAAGTCTTCTTGTTTGATCTTGATGTTTTCTTGCTTTGTGTTGTTTGTTGTTTTTCATATGCATTTTTCGTTTGTTAGAGTCCATGCATTAAAGATTTCTAAGTTTGGTGTCTTGCATGTTTTCTTTGCATTAAAAATTTTTCAAAAATATGTTCTTGATGTTCATCATGATCTTCAAAGTGTTCTTGGTATTCATCTTGACATTCATAGTGTTCTTGCATGCATCATGTGTTTTGATCCAAAATTTTCATGTTTTGGGTCATTTTTATGTTTTTCTCTCTCATCATTAAAAATTCAAAAAAATATCTTTTCCTTAATTTTCTCCAAATTTTCGAAATTTTGGGTTGACTTGGTCAAAAAATTTTAAAAATTAGTTGTTTCTTACAAGTCAAGTCAAATTTTCAATTTTAAAAATCTTATCTTTTCAAAATCTTTTTCAAAAATCACATCTTTTTCATTTTTTTTATAATTTTCGAATTTTTTTTTTAAATATTTTTCAAAATCTTTTTCTTATCTTTTACATCATATTTTCGAAAATATAATCAATAATTAATGTTTTGATTCAAAAATTTGAAGTTTGTTACTTTCTTGCTAAGAAAGGTTCAATCTTTAAATTCTAGAATCCTATCTTGTAGTTTCTTGTTAGTTAAGTAATTTTTAAAATTAAATCTTTTTCAAAATATCTTTTTCAAATATATCTTTTTATCTTTTATCTTATCTTTTTCAAAAATTTTATCTTTTTCAAAATTTGATTTCAAAATATCTTATCTAACCTCTTATCTTTTTATCTTTTTCAAAATTTGATTTCAAATCTTTTTCAATCAACTAACTACCTATCCCTCTCTAATTTTCGAAAATTCTCCCTCTCTTTTTCAAAGAAATTATTTTGTTTTAAATTTTAATTTTAAACTTATCTTATCTTTAATTTTCGAAAATTACTAACCTCTTTTTCAAAAATTATTTTCGAATTTCTCCCTCTCTTTTCTTTTTCTATTTAATTATTTAATTACTAACACTTCTCTTCACCTCTCCTCATCCAAAAATCCGAATCCATCCTTCTTCTTTCTTATACCCCTTTCTTCTTCTACTAACATAAGGGAATCTCTATACTGTGACATAGAGGATTCCTCTTTCTTTTCTTGTTTTCTTCTCTTTTATATGAGCAGGAATAGGGAAAAGGGCACTGTTGTTGAAATTGATCCAGAACCTGAAAGGACTCTGAAGAGAAAATTAAGAGAAGCTAAATTACAACAATCCAGAAATAACCTTTCAGAAATTTTCGAACAAGAGAAGGAGATGGCAGCCGAAAATAATAATAATAATAATGCAAGGAGAATGCTTGGTGACTTCACAAAGCCAACGTCCAAGTTTGATGGAAGAAGCATCTCCATTCCTGCCATTGGAGCCAATAACTTTGAGCTGAAACCTCAGCTAGTTGCTTTAATGCAACAAAACTGCAAGTTTTATGGACTTCCATCTGAAGATCCTTATCAGTTCTTAACTGAGTTCTTGCAGATCTGTGAGACTGTAAAGACGAATGGAGTTGATCCTGAAGTCTACAGACTCATGCTTTTCCCTTTTGCTGTAAGAGACAGAGCTAGAATATGGTTGGATTCACAACCTAAGGATAGCCTGGACTCCTGGGATAAGCTGGTCACTGCCTTCTTGGATAAATTCTTTCCTCCTCAAAAGCTGAGCAAGCTGAGAGTGGATGTTCAAACCTTCAAACAAAAAGATGGTGAATCCCTCTATGAAGCTTGGGAAAGATACAAGCAGTTGACCAAAAGATGTCCATCTGACATGTTTTCAGAATGGACCCTATTAGATATCTTCTATTATGGTCTCTCTGAATTTTCGAAAATGTCACTGGACCATTCTGCAGGTGGATCTATTCACCTGAAGAAAACGCCTGAAGAGGCTCAAGAACTCATTGACATGGTTGCAAACAACCAGTTCATGTATACCTCTGAGAGGAATTCCGTAAATAATGGGATACCTCAGAAGAAAGGAGTTCTTGAAATTGATGCTCTGAATGCCATATTGGCTCAGAACAAAATGTTGACTCAACAGGTCAACATAATCTCTCAAAATCTTAATGGATTGCAACATGCATCCAACAGTACTAGAGAGGTAGCTTTTGAAGAAGCTTATGATCCTGAGAACCCTGCCATGGCAGAGGTTAATTACATGGGTGAACCTTATGGAAACACCTATAACCCATCATGGAGAAATCACTCAAATTTCTCCTGGAAGGATCAACAAAAGCCTCAACAAGGCTTTAACAATGGTGGACGCAATAGGCTGAGTAATAGTAAGCCATATCCATCATCTTCTCAGCAACAGACAGAGAATTCAGAACAAAACACTTCTAATTTAGCCAATATTGTCTCTGATCTGTCAAAAGCCACTTTCAGTTTCATGAATGAAACAAGATCCTCCATTAGAAATTTGGAGGCACAAGTGGGCCAGCTGAGTAAGAAAGTCATTAAAACTCCTCCCAGTATTCTCCCAAGCAATACAGAAGAGAATCCAAAAGGAGAGTGCAAGGCCATTGATTTAATCAAAGTGGCCGAATGCACTAGGGAGGAGGAGGACGAAAATCCTAGTGAGGAAGACCCCCTGGGACGTCCTTCAAGCAAGAAGAAGTTTCCTATTAAGGATCCAGAGGACTCTGAGGCTCATCTAGAGACCATAGAGATTCCATTAAATCTCCTTCTGCCATTCATGAGCTCTGAAGACTATTCTTCCTCTGAAGAGGATGAAGATGTGACTGGAGAGCAAGTTGCTTAATACTTAGGAGCTATCATGAAGCTGAATGCCAAGTTGTTTGGTAATGAGACTTGGAAAAGTGAACCTCCCTTGCTCATTAGTGAACTAGATGCTTGGATTCAGAAAACTCTACCTCAAAATAAACAAGATCCTGGCAAGTTCTTAATACCTTGTACCATTGGCACCATGAGCTTTGAAAAAGCTCTATGTGATCTGGGGTCAGGGATAAATCTTATGCCACTCTCTGTAATGGAGAAGTTGGGAATCATTGAGGTACAACCTGCCTTGTTCTCATTGCAATTGGCAGATAAGTCATTGAGACAAGCTTATGGAATAGTAGAGGACGTGCTAGTAAAGGTTGAAGGCCTTTACATCCCTGCTAATTTCATAATCTTAGACACTAGGAAGGAAGAGGATGATTGCATCATCCTTGGAAGACCTTTCCTAGCCACAGCAGAAGCTGTGATAGATGTCAACAGAGGTGAGTTAGTCCTTCAATTGAATGGGGACTACCTTGTGTTTAAAGCACATGGCCATCCCTCTGTGACAGAAGAGAGTAAGCATGAAGAGCTTCTCTCAGTTCAGAGTCAAGAAGAGCCCACACAGTCAAACTCTAAGTTTGGTGTTAAGACCCCATATCCAAACTCTAAGTTTGGTGTTGGGACTACACTAACATTGACCTGATCACCTTGTGGCTCCATGAGAGCCACTGTCAAGCTATTGACATTAAAGAAGCGCTTGTTGGGAGGCAACCCAATTTTATTTATCTAATTTTTATTTTATTGTTATTTTGTGTTTTATTAGGTACATGATCATGAGGAGTCACGAAAAAAATCAAAAAAATTAAAAACAGAGTCAAAAACAGAAGAAAAAAATTTTTCACCCTGGAGGACGCACGGGCTGGTGTTCAACGCCAGTAAGGTGCATCTGGCCGGCGTTCAACGCCAGAACAGAGCACCATTCTGGCGCTGAACGCCAGAAACAAGCAACATCCTGGTGCTGAACGCCAGGAATGTGCCCAGAGAGGACAAACTGGCGCTGAAAGCCAGTAACAAGCATGAAACTGGCGTTCAACGCCAGAAACATGCATTACATGGGCATTGAACGCCCAGAACGTGCACCAATGGGCGTTTAAACGCCAGAATGATGCACGAAGGCATTTTACATGCCTATATGGTGAAGGAATGGTATTTCTTTTCACCTCAGGATCTGTGGACCCCACAAGATCCCCACCTACCTCGCCCTCTCTCTTTCCATTCATGGTCATCCCTTCTATTTTTCATTCACCACCTACATCTATCCACTCTTCCCCATACACCCCACCTACCTTTACAATTCAACTTCTCTTTCCCACCCAATCCCACCCATATAGCCGAATCCATCTCCCCTCACTCACCTCCATTCTCTTCTTCTTCTTCTTCTTCTCTTCTTTTCTTTCTTGCTCGAGGGCGAGCAATATTTTAAGTTTGGTGTGGTAAAAGCATAGCTTTTTTTTTTGCTTTTCCATTACCATTAATGGCACCTAAGGCCAGAGAAACCTCAAAGGGAAGACAAAAGCTTCCACCTCTGAGTCTTGGGAGATGGAAAAAAATATAAGCCGCCATAGCTCAGTGGTAGAACATATGGCTGCAAATCAAGAGATCCCTGAGATACCTCAGGGAATAAGTTATCCTCCACACAAATATTGGAAGCAACTAAGGGAAGAAACACCAAAATTACTAGGAATCATTCAACAGAAGCAAGGAAGAGACATAGAGGAGCTCAAAAAGCACCATTGGACCTTCAAGAAGGCGCCACCCTCACTCAGGTGGATCCATTCCTTGTTCTTTATTTCTTCCTGTTTTCGGTTTTTAATATTGTGTTTATCTATGTTTTGTGTCTCTACTTCATGATCATTAGTATGTAACCATGCCTTAAAGCTATGAATAAAACCCATTAATCCTTCACCTCTCTTAAACGAAAAATGTTTTAATTCAAAAGAACAAGAAGTACATGAATTTTGAATTTATCCTTGAATTTAATTTAATTATATTGATGTGGTAACAATACTTTTTGTTTTCTGAATGAATGCTTGAACAGTGCATATTTTTGATCTTGTTGTTTATGAGTGTTAAAATTGTTGGCTCTTGAAAGAATGATGAACAAAGAGAAATGTTATTGATGATTTGAAAAAAAATCATGAAATTGATTCTTGAAGCAAGAGAAAGCAGTAAAAAAAAATGGCAAAAAAAAATAGAAAGAAAAAGAAGGAGCAGTAGAAAAAGCCAATAGCCCTTAAAACCAAAAGGCAAGGGTAAAAAGGATCCAAGGCTTTGAGCATCAATGGATAGGAGGGCCCAAGGAAATTAAATCCAGGCCTAAGCGGCTAAATCAAGCTGTCCCTAACCATGTGCTTGTGTCATGAAGGTCCAAGTGAAAAGCTTGAGACTGAGTGGTTAAAGTCGTGATCCAAAGCAAAAGAGTGTGCTTAAGAGCTCTGGACACCACTAACTGGGGACTCTAGCAAAGCTGAGTCACAATCTGAAAAGGTTCACCCAGTTATGTGTCTGTGGCATTTGTGTATCCGGTGGTAATACTGGAAAACAAAGTGCTTAGGGCCACGGCCAAGACTCATAAGTAGCTGTGTTCAAGAATCAACATGCTTAACTAGGAGAGTCAATAACACTATCCGAAATTCTAAGTTCCTAGAGACGCCAATCACTCTAAACTACAAAGGAGAAAGTGAGATGCCAAAACTGTTCAGAAGCAAAAAGCTACAAGTCCCGCTCATCTAATTAAATTAATATTCATTGATATTCTGAGATTTATAGTATATTCTCTTCTTTTATCCTATTTGATTTTCAGTTGCTTGGGGACAAGCAACAATTTAAGTTTGGTGTTGTGATGAGCGGATAATTTATACGCTTTTTGGCATTGTTTTTAGATAGTTTTTAGTAAGTTTGAGCTACTTTTAGGGATGTTTTCATTAGTTTTTATGTTAAATTCACATTTCTGGACTTTACTATGAGTTTGTGTGTTTTTCTGTGATTTCAGGTAAATTCTGGCTGAAATTGAGGGATTTGAGCAAAACTCTGAAGAAGGCTGACAAAAGGACTGCTGATGCTGTTGGAATCTGACCTCCCTGCACTCGAAATGAATTTTTTGGAGCTACAGAACTCCAATTGGCGCGCTCTCAACGGCGTTGGAACGTAGACATCCAGGGCTTTCCAGAAATATATAATAGTTCATACTTTATTCGAAGAATGACGACGTAACTTGGCGTTGAACGCCAAGTTCATGCTGCTGTCTGGAGTTAAACGCCAGAAAAACGTCATGATCCGGAGTTGAACGCCCAAAACACGTCATAACTCGGAGTTCAACTCCAAGAAAAGCCTCAGCTCGTGGATTGATCAAGCTCAGCCCATGCATACACCAAGTGGGCCCCGGAAGTGAAGTTATGCATCAATTACTTACTCATGTAAACCCTAGGAGCTAGTTTATTATAAATAGAACATTTATCTATTGTATCAGGGATAATCTTTTGATCACTTTAAGTCTTTAGACTATTCGGTCACTTGATCATGGAGAGGGCTGGCCATTCGGCCATGCCTAAACCTTTTGCTTATGTATTTTCAACGGTGGAGTTTCTGCACACCATAGATTAAGGGTGTGGAGCTCTGCTGTACCTCAAGTATTAATGCAATTTCATTGTCTTTTATTCAAATCTCTCTTATTCTTATTCCAAGATATTCATTCGTACCCAAGAACATGATGAATGTGATGATAAGTAACCCTCATTATCATTCTCACTTATGAACGCACGTGATTGACAACCACTTCCGTTCTACATGCAACAAAGCTTGAATGTATATCTCTTAGATTCCCCAACAGAATCTTCGTGGTATAAGCTAGATAGATGGCGGCATTTATAAGGATCCGGAAAGTCTCACCTTGTCTGTGGTATTCCGAGTAGGATCCTGGGAATCCGGAAAGTCTCACCTTGTCTGTGGTATTCTGAGTAGGATTCCGGTAATGAATGACTGTGACGTGCTTCAAACTTGCAAGTGCTGGGCGTTAGTGACAGACGCAAAAGAATCAAGGGATTCTATTCCAGTAGGCGCAGGAACCAACCAGTGATTAGCCGTGCTGTGACAGAGTGCGTGAGCGTAGTTTTCACTGCGAGGATGGGATGTAGTCATCAACCATGGGTGATGCCTCCAGACGATTAGCCATGCGAGTGACAGCCGCATAGGATCATTTTCCCGAGAGGATTGAAAGTAGCCACCGCTGATGGTGAACCCCTATACACAGCTTGCCATGGAAAGGAGTAAGAAGGATTGGGTTGAAGCAGTAGGAGAGCAGACGTCCTTGAGCCATGCAGTATCTCCATCCGCTTATCTGAAATTCCCACCAATGAATCTGCATAAGTATTCTATCCCTTTTATTATTTTTATTTTCTTATCTCTATTTTTGAAACCCATAAACCAATTTAATCTGCCTAACTGAGATTTACAAGGTGACCATAGCTTGCTTCATACCAACAATCTCTGTGGGATCGACCCTTACTCACGTAAGGTTTATTACTTGGACGACCCAGTACAGTTGCTGGTTAGTTGAACGGAGTTGTGAGCTTCTCTACCAATGCCTGAAACTCTTTTATCACAATTTCGTCCACCAGCTGGGTGTGATGACAAACATAAAAGAATCAAGGGATTCTATTCCAACCTGATTGAGAACCGACAGATGATTAGCCGTGCTGTGACAGAGCATAGGAACGTTTTCACTGAGAGGATGGGATATAGCCATTGACAACGGTGATGCCCTACATACAGCTTTCCATGGAAAGGAGTAAGAAGGATTGGATGAATGTAATAAGAAAGTAGAGATTCAAGAGGAGCACAGCATCTCCATACACTTATCTGAAATTCCCACTATTAATTTACATAAGTATCTCTATCCATTTTATTTTCTGTTTATTTTTATTAATCATATTTGATTTTCTAAATTCCATAATTTTATCCTCCTGACTGGGATTTACAAGATGACCATGGCTTGCTTCATACCAACAATCTCCGTGGGATCGACCCTTACTCACGTAAGGTATTACTTGGACGACCCAGTGCACTTGCTGGTTAGTTGTGCGGAGTTGTGAATTAAATTTTAGACACCGTGATATTGAGCACCAAGTTTTTGGAGCCATTACCGGGTATTGTTTCGAGTTAGAAAAGAATGAATCACAATTTCGTGCACCATGCAGCATTCTCTAATTCAGAATATTCGACCTTGTCTGTGGTGTTTAGTGTAAGATCATTAAGGAGAATAGACTGCAGGAGCTTCACCTTCAATCAGAATGGATCCACACTAACCCTGGGGTTCAGATTTAGAGAAGATTGGCCACCGTGACGGTATGGCGTTGATCACATACAGCCTGCCATAGAAGAAATCACTCACAATTGAAGAAGATAGTAAGACCAGAGTTAATCCAGAAGGACACAAGATCTCCAAGCCTTAACCATCCTCTTATTATTATAAACAGGTCAACCTAGTTTAGATCTCCTTATTTTCTTTTATGCATTTAAACAATCAACCCACATACCTTTCTATTCGCCTGACTAAGATCTACAAGATAACAATAGCTTACTTCAAACCACAATCCTCGGGGGATATACCCTGACTCGCTCAGGTATTACTTGTACAATCCAATGTACTTGCTGGTAAAATTGTACGAAGTGTGGGGATTCGTGCACTAAGTTTTTGGTGCCATTGCTGGGGATTGTTGGAGTTTGGACAACTGACGGATTCTCTTGTTACTTAGATTAGGTGTTGTCTTTAATTTTGTTAGAGTCTTTTATTTTATTTTTCTTTTTTTTTTGAAAAGTAAAAAACATTTTCAAAAAAAAATTATTTTCTTTGTTTAATTTTGTTTTATTTTTGTTCGAGTCTATTGTTTGTGTTCTTAGTTGAATTTTCAAATTCCTTGAGTCTCTTTTAAAAAAAATTAAAATTAGTGTCATTTGTTTGAGTCTTGTGCCAATCGTAAGTTTGGTGCCTTCTTGTGTATTTTCTTTAATTTTTCAAAAATTTTGTCTTTGGTTTTCAAAATTTTTATATTTGGTGTTTTTTGCATGTTCTTGTGTTCTTTGAATTCTTTGAATTTTGTTCTTGGTGTTCTTCTTGATCTTCAAAGTGTTCTTGTTTTTCTTTTTGTTTTGATCTTAAAATTTTTAAGTTTGCTGTCTCTGTGTTTTTCTCTAAAAATTTCGCACACTAGGCATTCTTAGATCTAAAAATTTTAAGTTCGGTGTCTTTTTGTTGTTTTTCTCTTTCCATATTAAATTCAAAAAATCAAAAAAATAACATATCTTTTCTTATCTTTTAATTAATTTTAAAAAATTTTAATTAAAATTTCAGATTTTAATTTCAAACTATTATCTTATCTTATCTTAGTTTACAAATCTTTTCAAAATAAAATCTTTTCAAAAATTATATCTTTTTCAAAATCTTATCTTATCTTTTTATCTTTCTTCAAAATTCAAAAATCTTATCTTATCCTTTTTTAAAATTCAAATTTTAAAAATCAAACCTTTTCGAAATTCAAATCTTTTTCAAATCTTTATCTTATCTTGTTTCAAATTTCAAAATTCAAAATATAAATTTCAAACTTCAAATTTTAAATTCAAATCATTTTAATTTTAAAACTTATCTTTTCTTAACTTCCTTATCTTATCTTTCTTACCTAATTTATATTATCTTTTCTATCTTATCTTCTTTTACATTTTAAAATTAAATCTTTTTCAAATCTTTTTCAATTCTTATCTTATCTTGTTGACTTTTTCAAATATTTTTAAAATTAAATATTTTCTAATCTTCTATCTTATCTTATTTTTATTTCTTTTCTTAATTAGTTACTTGTTATCTTTCTTCTTTTTCTCAACTTCCTAACTAATTTTTCTCTCTTCTAATTTTCAAAATCTCTTCCTCTATTTCTCTCTCTTCTTTTTTGAAATTCATTAATTAATTTTCAATTCTTTTTAATTAATTAACTTATATTTTTGAATTTCATAAATAAATAAAACAAAAACAAAAATATTTTAATTCTTGTTTATCTTTTCTACTTCTAATTCGTCTCCTCTCTTTATTCGAATTCTTCTTCTACTTCTTCTATCTTCATTTTTCTTTCTCTTCTTTCTTTACATCTCACAGGGAGTCCTCTGTTCTTAAACATAGAGCTCCTATTCTCCTCTATCCTTGGTTTTTTGTTTTCTTGTTTATGACCAAGAACAGGGATAAAGAATCTCTCTTTAATCTTGATCCTAAACCTAAGAGGGCTTTAAGGAGGAGTTTACAATAAGTTAAAACACAACACTCCAAAAGAAGAGGCAAGAAAGATTCTTGATGACTTCACCTTGCCTACCTATGACTTTTATGGCATAAGCATCTCTGTACCTACCATTGGAGCTAATAACTTTAAGCTTAAGCCTCAGTTAGTCTCTCTTCTGCAACAGAATTGCAAGTTTCATGGACTTCACTGGAAGATCCACACCAATTCCTGTCAGAATTCTCGCAAATCTGTGACACTGTTAAGACCAATAGAGTGGATCCTGAGGTCTATAGACTTATGCTTTTTTCCTTTACTGTAAGAGATAGTGCTAAGATATGGTTGTATTTTCAACCTAAAGAGAGCCTAGACTCTTAGGAAAAGCTGGTCAATGCTTTCTTGGAAAATTGTTTCCCCTTAAAAGATGAGCAAAATCAGAGTGGAAGTTTAAACCTTCAGACAAAGAAAAGGTGAATCCCTCTATGAAGCTTGAAAAAGATACAAGCAACTGATCAAGAGGTGTCCTCCTGACATGCTCTTAGAATCGTCTATCATAGGAGTTTTCTATATTGGTCGGTCTGAGATGTCCAAAATATCATTGGACAACTCTGTAGGTGGATCACTTCACTTAAAGAAAATGCCTGTAGAAGCAAGAGAATTCATTGAGATGGTTGCAAACAACCAATTCATGTACACCTCTGAGAGAAACCTTTTGAACAATGGGATCTCTCAGAAGAAAGGAGTTCTTGAAGTTGACACTCTGAATGTTATATTAGCTCAGAATACGATCTTGACCCAACAGGTCAATATGATCTCTCAGCATTTGACTGGAATGCAAGCTACAGCTGGTAACATTCAGGAAGCTTCTTCTGAAGTAGAAGCTTATGATCCTGATCAACCCACCATGGAGGACGTGAATTACCTGGGTGAACCCTATGGAAATACCTACAACCCTTCATGGGGGAATCGTCATAACCTTTTATGGAAGGATCAACAGAAGCCTCAACAAGGCTTCAACAATAATCAAGATTGAAGGAACTAGAATAGGTTCAACAACAGGCCACCATTCCCATCTTCTCAAGGAAATATAGAGACTCCTAAGTAGAGCATTTCTAAATTAGCCATTCTAGTCTCCAGCCTCTCTAAGACCACTCATAGTTTTATAACTGAAACAAGATCCCCCATAAAAAATTTGGAGATACAGGTTGGTCAATTGAGTAAGAGGATCCCTAAGACCCCTCTTGACACTCTTCCAAGTAACGCTGAAGTGAACCCAAGAGAAGAATGCAAGGCGATCACCACTGAGGTTAAGGCCGAAACTGAAGAGACTGGGAAGGCATTGAACGCCAGTGAGGAAGATCTCACTGGGCATTCAACGCCTAAACTGGCTAAAAGCCTAGCATTGAACGCCAGTGAGGAAGCCCTCACTAGGCGTTCAACGCCCAACCAGGCAATAAAGCTGGCGCTAAACGCTAGTTAGAAAGCCCTCACTGGGCGTTCAACGCCCAAACAGACAAGGAAGCTGGCGTTGAACGCCAGCCAGAACATCCCTGCTGGGCGTTCAATGCCCAAAATGGTAAAGGAACTAGCGTTTAATGCCAGCAAGGTTATACAACATGGGCATTCAACACCCAAAAAGCCATCAGAGCTGGCGTTGAATGCCAGTAAAGGCACACCCTCTGAGTGCTCAATACCTACTCAAGGAAACCCTATCCAAGAACTAAAGGAAGCCAAGGCTCATATAGAGACTATAGAGGTTCCTTTGCATGCACTCCTGTAGTGCATGAGTTCTGATGATAACTCATCCTCTGATGAGGATGAAGATACTAGGGAAGAGCAAGTTGCTTGGTACCTAAGAGCTCTCATGAAGCTAAATGCCAAGCTATTTGGTACAAAGCCTATGGAGGAAGAACCTCTAGTGCTTACCAAAGAACTCAATGCTTTGGTTCAGCAGAAGCTACCTCAGAAGCTTCTAGATCCTGGACGCTTCCTGATCCTTTGCACCATAGACATCATGACCTTTGAGAAGGCTTTGTGTGACCTAAGGTCAAGCATAAACCTCATGCCACTCTCTGTAATGGAGAAGCTGGGAATCTTTAAGGTACATGTTGCAAACATCTCACTAGAGATGGCAGACAAGTCAATAAAGAAGCCATATGGCTTAGTAGAGGATGTCTTGGTGAAGGTTGAACATAGGAAAGGATGAGGATGATTCTATCATCCTCGGAAGGCCTTTCCTAGTTACTGCAAATGCCATGATTAATGTGGCAAAGGGACAAATAGTTTTCCAACTAGGAGAGGACTACATCTTGTTCAAGATGTCCAATCCTAATTCTCCCTCTGATAAGGAAGAGACAATGGTGCAACACTTAGTGTCCCAACCATCTCTTTCAGTGCAAAGCTTTACTAAGCCCCTAAACATCAATTCTAAGTTTGGTATTGGGTAGCCATTAACAAGTTCTAAGAACAAAGGTATTAGGAAGAAAGTACCTAAAGGCTCGAAGGACAAGAAAGTCCCCACTGAAGGCCTCTCACTTGGCATGAGAGTTGTCTTCACCAAGAAACTAAATATACCACATACAGTGAGTTGTATCCTATCTCTAGAGCATGTAGAGTTCATTCATGAGAAGACATGAAGAAAGTTCACTATAAGGGATGAAATTCTGAGCCCATACTCACCTCCGTAAGGCGCTAACCGTCAAGCTAATGACGTTAAAGAAGCGCTTGTTGGGAAGCAACCCAACCTTAATTAATTATTTCTATTTTCTTTCATTTTATTTTTCTTTAAGTTATTTTTTTAGGTTCATGATCATGTGTAGCAGTCAGAACAGAGACAGAAAAAAATTCAGCAGTGAAAATAGAACACTCTGGATGGAGTGTTGCTGGCATTGAACACTAGCCAGGGAGTAGACCTAGGGCATTTGATAAGCGGATAATTTATACGCTTTTTGGCATTGTTTTTAATATGTTTTTAGTATGTTTTAGTTAGTTTTTATTATATTTTTATTAGTTTTTATTTAAAATTCACTTTTCTGGACTTTACTATGAGTTTGTGTGTTTTTCTATGATTTCAGGTATTTTCTGGCTGAAATTGAGGGACCTGAGCAAAAATCTGATTCAGAGGCTGAAAAGGACTGCAGATGCTGTTAGATTCTGACCTCCCTGCACTCGAAGTGGATTTTCTGGAGCTACAGATACCCAATTGGCGCGCTCTCAATTGCGTTGGAAAGTAGACATCCTGGGCTTTCCAAAAATGTATAATAGTTCATACTTTGCCCGAGATTTGATGGCTCAAACAGGCGTTTCAAGTCAGCTCAAGAATTCTGGCGTAAAACGCCGGAACTGGCACAAGAATGGGAGTTAAACGCCCTAAACTGGCACAAAAGCTGGCGTTTAACTCCAAGAAAAGTCTCTACATATAGAAGCTTCAATGCTCAGCCCAAACACACACCAAGTGGGCCCGAAAGTCGATTTTTATGTAATTTACTCATCTTTGTAAACCCTAAGCTACTAGTTCTCTACAAATAGGACCTTTTACTATTGTATTTTCATCTTTTGATCACTTTAGATCTTTAGATCATCTTTGGACGTCTAGTTCTTAGATTATGGGTGCTGGCCTCTCGGCCATGCCTAGACCTTGTTCTTATGTATTTTCAACGGTGGAGTTTCTACACACCGTAGATTAAGGTGTGGAGCTCTGCTGTACCTCGAGTATTAATGCAATTACTATTGTTCTTCTATTCAATTCGGCTTATTCTTGTTCTAAGATATTAATTTGCACCCAAGAACATGATGAATGTGATGATTATGTGACGCTCATCATTATTCTCACCTATGAACGCGTGCCTGACAACCACTTCCGTTCTACAAGCAAACAAGGCTTGAATGTTTATCTCTTGGATTCCTTAATCAGAATCTTCGTGGTATAAGCTAGAATTGATGACGGCATTCAAGAGAATCTGGAAGGTCTAAACCTTGTCTGTGGTATTCTGAGTAGGATTCAAGGATTGAATGACTGTGACGAGCTTCAAACTCCTGAAGGCTGGGCGTTAGTGACAGACGCAAAAGAATCACTTGATTCTATTCCAACCTGATTGAGAACCTACAGATGATTAGCCGTGCTGTGACAGAGCGCGTTGAACATTTTCACTGAGAGGACGGGACTGTAGCCATTGACAACGGTGATGCCCAACATACAGCTTGCCATGGAAAGGAGTAAGAAGGATTGGATGAAGACAGTAGGAAAGTAGAGAGACGGAAGGGACAAAGCATCTCCATACACTTATCTGAAATTCTCACCAATGAATTACATAAGTATCTCTATCTTTATTTTATGCTTTATTCATAAATCATTCATAACCATTTGAATCTGCCTAACTGAGATTTACAAGATGACCATAGCTTGCTTCATACCAACAATCTCCGTGGGATCGACCCTTACTCGCGTAAGGTTTATTACTTGGACGACCCAGTGCACTTGCTGGTTAGTTGTGTGAAGTTGTGATAAAGAGTTGAGACTGCAATTGTGCGTACCATGTTGATGGCGCCATTGATGATCACAATTTTGTGCACCAAGTTTTTGGCGTCGTTGCCGGGGATTGTTTAAGTTTGGACAACTGACAGTTTATCTTGTTGCTTAGATTAGGTACTTTTCTTCAGAATTTTTAAGAATGAATTCTAGAGTTTCAAGGTGATGTTTTCATCATCACCAAAGCTGATTGATTCTCATCAATTTAGCTCTTGAATGCAATGTCCTGCTGAAGCTTGGCTAGCCATGTCTAATTTCCTTAGACTGAAGCTTTAGACTAACATTGCATGATTCTTGGAATTCTTATTAAAAATTTTGAATCTCTTTATTTTCTTCTCCATATAATTTTCGAAAAATCCAAAAAAAAAATTTTACAAAATCATAAAAGACCAAAAATATTTTATGTTTCTTGTTGAGTCTAGTGTGTCTCATTTTAAGTTTGGTGTCTTGCATGCATTTTTTAGTTGATCTTAGTTTGATTTTGATTATTCCTCATTATTAAAAATCCAAAAAATTTTTAATTTGTGTCTTTTCATGTCAATAATACAGAGAATTGAAGATTCAGAACATACAGTAGAGGAATTACACAGAAAAAGCTGGGCGATCAAAATGCCCAGTGAGGAAGGAAAACTGGCGTTTAAACGCCAGCCAGGGTGCCTGGCTGGGTGTTTAACTCCCAAAAGGGTAGCATTTTAGGCGTTAAACGCCATAATGGATACCATTCTGGGCGTTTAACGCCAGGATGGCACAAGAGGGAATATTTTGTTTTTAATTCAAATTTTTTTCAAGTTTCCATAATTTTTCAAAATCAAATCTTTTTCAAATCATATATTTTCAATCATATATTTTCAAAATCAATTTTTTTCCATTTTCAAAAATACTTGCTAACAATTAATGATTTGATTCAACATTTCAAGTGTGTTGCCTTTTCTGTTGAGAAAGGTTTAATATTTGAATCATATCTTTTCTTGTTAGCCAAGTCATTAATTTTAAAAATCAAATATTTTTAAATTATTTTTCAATCATATCTTTTCAATCATATCTCTTTAAAACCATAACTTTTCAATCATATATTTTTAATCACATCTTTTTCAAAATAGTTTTCAATTATATCTCTTTGATTTCCAATTTCAAAATCTTTTTCAAAATCACTTTATTTCTTTCTCAATCTTAGTTTTCGAAAATCAATTACCATTTTTTTCAAAATTTCTTTTAATTAATTCACTTTAATTTTCGAAAATTTCTTCCCCTCTTCTCACATCCTTCTATTTATGGACTAACACTCCTCCTCAATGCCCAATTTGAACTCTATCTTTCTAAGTTCGAACTCTTCTACCTCTTCCTTCTATTTTTCTTTTCCTCTGACACCGCAAGGAATCTCTATACTGTGACATAGAGGATTCTATATTTTCTTGTTCTCTTCTCTTTCATATGAGCAGGAGCAAAGACAAAAGCATTCTTGTTGAGGCTGACCCTGAACCTGAAAGGACCTTGAAGCGAAAGCTAAGAGAAGCTAAAGCACAACTCTCTGTAGAGGAGATAACAGAATTCTTCAAAGAAGAAGACATGGCAGCCGAAAACAACAACAATGCCAACAATGCAAGGATGGTGCTGGGTGACTTTACTGCACCTACTCCCGACTTCTATGGGAGAAGCATCTCTATCCCTGCCATTGGAGCAAACAACTTTGAGCTTAAGCCTCAATTAGTTTCTCTAATGCAATAGAATTGCAAGTTCCATGAACTTCCATTAGAAGATCCTCATCAGTTTTTAGATGAATTCTTGCAAATCTGTGACACTGTCAAGACCAAGGGGGTTGACCCTGAGGTCTACAGACTTATGCTATTCCCTTTTGTTGTAAGAGACAGAGCTAGGATAAGGTTGGACTCACAACCTAAAGAAAGCCTGAACTCTTGGAAAAAGCTAGTCAATGCCTTCTTGGCAAAGTTCTTTCCTCCTCAAAAATTGAGTAAGCTTAGAGTGGAAGTCCAAACCTTCAGACAGAAGAAAGGTGAATCCCTCTATGAAGCTTGGGAAAGATACAAACAATTGATCAGAAAGTGTCCTTCTGACATGCTTTCTGAATGGAGCATCATAGGTATCTTCTATGATGGTCTATCTGAACTGTCCAAGATGTCATTGGACAGCTCTGCTGGAGGATCTCTTCATCTGAAGAAGACGCCTGCAGAAGCTCAAGAACTCATTGAAATGGTTGCAAATAACCAATTCATGTACACTTCTGAAAGGAATCCTGTGAATAATGGGACGAATCAAAAGAAAGGAGTTCTTGAGATTGATACTCTGAATGCCATACTGGCTCAGAACAAAATATTGACTCAGCAAGTCAATATAATTTCTCAAAGTCTGTCTGGAATGCAAGCTGCACTAGGCAGTACTAAGGACGCTTCATCTGAAGAAGAAGCTTATGATCCTAAGAACCCTTCAATGAAAGAGGTGAGTTACATGGGAAAACCCTATGGAAACACCTATAATCCTTCATGGAGAAATCACCCAAATCTCTCATGGAAGGATCAACAGAGACCTCAACAAGGTTTCAACAACAATAATGGTGGAAGAAACAGGTTTAGCAATGGCAAGCCTTTTCCATCATATTCTCAGCAACAGACAGAGAATTCTAAGCAGAGCCACTCTGACTTAGCAACCATGGTCTCTGATCTAATCAAAACCACTCAAAGTTTCATGACTGAAACAAAATTCTCCATTAGAAACTTGGAGGCACAAGTTGGTCAGCTGAGTAAGAAAGTTACTGAACTCCCTCCTAGTACTCTGCCAAGTAATACAGAAGAGAATCCAAAAGGAGAGTGCAAGGCCATCAACATGGCCGAACTTGGAGAGGAGAAAGAGGCAGTGAGCACCATTGAGGAAGGCCTCAATGGACGTCCACTGATCTCCAATGAGTTCCCTAATGAGGAACCGTGGAAATCTAAGGCTCACACTGAGACCATAGAGATTCCATTGGATTTACTTTTGCCATTCATAAGCTCTGATGAGTATTCTTCCTCTGAAGAGGACGAAGATGTCACTGAAGAGCAAGTTGCTAAGTACCTTGGAGCAATCATGAAGCTAAATGACAAGTTATTCGGTAATGAGACTTTGGAGGATGAACCCCCTTTGCTCACCAGAGAACTGGATGACTTAACTAGGCAGAGATTACCTCAAAAGAGACAGGGCCCTGGGAAGTTCTCAATACCTTGTACAGTAGGCACCATGACCTTCAAGAAGGCTCTGTCTGACCTAGGGTAAACCATAAACCTTATGCCTCTCTCTGTAATGGAGAAGCTAGGGATTTTTGAGGTACAAGCTGCAAGAATCTCACTAGAGATGGCAGACAATTCAAGAAAACAGGCTTATGGACTTGTAGAGGATGTTCTGGTAAAGATTGAAGACCATTACATCCCTACTGATTTCATAGTCCTAGAGACTGGGAAGTGCATGGATGAATCCATCATCCTTGGCAGACCTTTCCTAGCCACAGCAAAGGTTGTGATTGATGTTGACAGAGGAGAATTAATCATTCAAGTGACTGAAGAATCCTTTATGTTTAAAGCTCAAGGATATCCCTCTGTAACCATGGAGAGGAAGCATGAAGAACTTCTCTCAAAACAGAGTCAAACAGATCCCCCACAATCAAACTCTAAGTTTGGTGTTGGGAAGCCACAACCAAATTCTAAGTTTGGTGTTGAACCCCCACATTCAAACTCTAAGTTTGGTGTTGGGAGGTTCCAACATTGCTCTGAGTATCTGTGAGGCTCCATGAAGGCCCACTGTCAAGCTAGTGACATTAAAGAAGTGCTTGTTGGGAGGCAACCCAATGTTATACTTATCTATTTTCCTTTGTTATTTTATGTTATTTTTATAGGTTGATGATCATGGGAAGTCACAAAATCAATTGAAAAAGCAAAAACAGAATGAAAAACAGAAAGAAAAATAGCACACCCTGGAGGAAAACTTGCTGGCGTTTAAACGCCAGTAAGGGCAGCAAATGGGCGTTTAACGCCCAGTCTGGCACCATTATGGGTGTTTAACGCCAGAAAGGGGCACCAGACTGGCGTTAAATGCCAGAAATGGGCACCAGTCCGGCGTTTAACGCCAGAATTGGCAGAAGGAGCATTTTTGCTCGCCACTTGGTGCAAAGATGAATATTCCTTGACACCTCAGGATCTGTGGACCCCACAAGATCCCCACCTACCCCACCACTCTCTCTCTTCTTTACCCATTCACCAATCACCTCAATACCTCTTCCCCAAAAATTCCCTCACCTATCAAATCCCACTATTCTCTTCACCACTCACATCCATCCTTCATAAAACCCCACCTACCTCACCATTCAAATTCAAACCACTTTCCCTCCCAAACCCACCCATACATGACCAAACCCTACACCCCCTCTCCACTCCTATATAAACCCATCTTCACTCCTTCATTTTCACACAACCTAAACACTACTTCTCCCCCTTGGCCGAACCACAAAGCAACCTCCATCTCCTCTATTTCTTCTTCTTCTACTCTCTTTTTCCTTCTTTTGCTCGAGGACGAGCAAACCTTCTAAGTTTGGTGTGGTAAAAGCATTGCTTTTTGTTTTTCCATAACTATTTATAGCATCTAAGGCTGGAGAAACCTCTAGAAAGAGGAAAGGGAAGGCAAAAGCTTCCACCTCCGAGTCATGGGAGATGGAGAGATTCATCTCAAGGGTGCATCAAGACGACTTCTATAAAGTTGTGGCCATGAAGAAGGTGATCCCCAAGGTCCCTTTCAAACTCAAAAAGAGTGAATATCCGGAGATCCGATATGAGATCCGAAGAAGAGGTTGGGAAGTTCTTACCAACCCCATTCAACAAGTTGGAATCTTAATGGTTCAATAGTTCTATGCCAATGCATGGATCACCAAGAACCATGATCAAAGTGTGAACCCAGACCCAAAGAATTGGCTTACAATGGTTCGGGGGAAATGCTTAGATTTTAGTTCGGAAAATGTAAGGTTGGCATTCAACTTGCCCATGATGCAAGGAGATGAACACCCTTACACTAGAAGGGTCAACTTTGATCAAAGGTTGGACCAAGTCCTCATAGACATTTGTGAAGAGGGCGCTCAATGGAAGATAAATTCAAGAGGGAAGCCGGTTCAACTGAGAAGGCATGACCTCAAGCCCGTGGCTAGGGGATGGTTGGAGTTTATCCAACGCTCAATCATTCCCACTAGCAACTGATCCGAAGTTACTATAGACCGGGCTATCATGATTCATAGCATCATGATTGGAGAGGAAATAGAAGTTCATGAGGTTATATCCCAAGAACTTTATAAGGTGGCGGACAAGTCCTCTACCTTAGCAAGGTTAGCCATCCCTCATCTCATTGGTTACCTCTGTTATTCAGTCGGAATTGACATAAAGGGAGACGTCCTCATTGATGAAGACAAGCCCATCACTAAGAAGAGGATGGAGCAAACAAGAGATCCCACTCATGGACATGAGGAGATTCCTCATCATAAATCCCTGAGATACCTCAAGGGATGCACTTTCCTCCACAAAATTATTAGGAGCAAATCAACACCTCCCTAGGAGAATTGAGTTCCAACATGGGACAACTAAGGGTGGAGCACCAAGAACATTCCATCCTCCTCCATGAAATTAGAGAAGATCAAAGAATCATGAGAGAGGAGCAACAAAGGCAAGGAAGAGACATTGAGGAGTTCAAGCACTCCATAAGATCTTCAAGAGGAAGAACAAGCCGCCATCACTAAGGTGGACCCATTCTTTAATCTCCTTGTTCTTTATTTTTCTGTTTTTCGAATTTTCATGCTTATGTTTATCTATGTTTGTGTCTTATGATCATTAGTGTCTTAGTGTCTATGCCTTAAAGTTATGAATGTCCTATGAGTCCATCACCTTTCTTAAAAAAATGTTCTTAATTGAAAAAGAGAAGAATTGCATGAATTTTGAATTTTATAACAGATTAATTATTTTGATGTGGTGGCAATACTTTGTTTTCTGAATGTATGCTTGAACAATGCATATGTCTTTTGAATTTGTTGTTCATGAATGTTGGCTCTTGAAAGAATGATGAAAAAGAAGACATACTACTAAGGATCTGAAAAATCATAAAAATGATTCTTGAAGCAAGAAAAAGCAGTGAATACAAAAAAACAAAAAAAAAGAAGAAAAAGAAAAAAATAAAATCATGATCCAAGGCAAAAAGAGTGTGCTTAAGAACCCTGGACACCTCTAATTGGAGACTCTAGCAAAGATGAGTCACAATCTAAAAAGGTTCACCCAGTTATGTGTCTGTGGCATGTATGTATCCGGTGGTAATACTGGAAGACAGAGTGCTTTGGGCCACGGCCAAGACTCATAAAGTAGCTGTGTTCAAGAATCATCATACTTAACTAGGAGGGTCAATACCACTATCTGGATTCTGAGTTCCTATAGAAGCCAACCATTCTGAATTTCAAAGGATAGAGTGAGATGCCAAAACTGTTCAGAGGCAAAAAGCTAAAAGCCCCGCTCATCTAATTAATACTGATATTTATAGATGTTTTTGGAATTCATTGCATATTCTCTTCTTTTTATCCTATTTGATTTTCAGTTGCTTGGGGACAAGCAACAATTTAAGTTTGGTGTTGTGATAAGCGGATAATTTATACGCTTTTTGGCATTGTTTTTAGTATGTTTTTAGTATGTTTTAGTTAGTTTTTATTATATTTTTATTAGTTTTTATTTAAAATTCACTTTTCTGGACTTTACTATGAGTTTGTGTGTTTTTCTGTGATTTCAGGTATTTTCTGGCTGAAATTGAGAGACCTGAGCAAAAATCTGATTCAGAGGCTGAAAAGGACTATAGATGCTGTTGGATTCTGACCTCCCTGCACTTGAAGTGGATTTTCTAGAGCTACAGAAGCCCAATTGGCTCTCTCTCAATTGCCTTGGAAAGTATACATCCTGGGCTTTCCAGCAATGTATAATAGTCCATACTTTGCCTGAGATTTGATGGCCCAAACAGGCGTTTCAAGTCAGCTCAAAAATTCTGGCGTAAAACGCCGGAACTGGCACAAAAGCTGGCATTTAACTCCAAGAAAAGTCTCTACACATAGAAGCTTCAATGCTCAGCCCAAACACACACCAAGTGGGCCCGAAAGTGGATTTTTATGTAATTTACTCATCTTTGTAAATCCTAAGCTACTAGTTCTCTACAAATAGGACCTTTTACTATTGTATTTTCATCTTTTGATCACTTTAGATCTTTAGATCATCTTTGGACGTCTAGTTCTTAGATTATGGGGGCTGGCCTCTCGGCCATGCCTAGACCTTGTTCTTATGTATTTTCAACGGTGGAGTTTCTACACACCATAGATTAAGGTGTGGAGCTCTGCTGTACCTCGAGTATTAATGCAATTACTATTGTTCTTCTATTCAATTCGGCTTATTCTTGTTCTAAGATATTCATTTGCACCCAAGAACATGATGAATGTGATGATTATGTGATGCTCATCATCATTCTCACCTATGAACGCGTGCCTGACAACCACTTCCGTTCTACAAGCAAACAAGGCTTGAATGTTTATCTCTTGGATTCCTTAATCAGAATCTTCGTGGTATAAGCTAGAATTGATGGCGGCATTCAACAGAATCCAGAAGGTCTAAACCTTATCTGTGGTTTTCTGAGTAGGATTCAAGGATTGAATGACTGTGACGAGCTTCAAACTCCTGAAGGCTGGGCGTTAGTGACAGACGCAAAAGAATCAAAAGAACCTCTAAGGGGATAAAAAGAACAAGTTATGCAGAGAGAAAGCCAAATACACGTATATATATCACTGTACAAAAAAATAACCCAGTAACCACTTTGTTTCAGGGGTCCAGACGCCTAACGAGATGTCTCTCGACCTGCATCTGAAACATAGTATGGGGTGAGAAGCAGAGGTTCTCAGTATGGTAAAGGTGCCACACACATAATATATAAGGTCCTGGAAATGCCAAAGGCAATCCTAGAACTCCGACACTCAGATTATAGAGCTTAAAGTATTAAACAGTAGCTATAAAAGGTGGTTTACTAAGAGTATCTGAACCTAACTTAACTTAATTCTAAATCTAAGTCCCGTACTGCCATTCCTCCATACCTCCATCTCCGTCAGCATTTCACAGACAAATAAATAGATAAAGGCAAGCACAAGAAGGTTACATGTACTGCAGGTAACAATATACATTTAACATGGCAAGTACACTTAGGCATACCCAGTTAATGCATAAATAAGTAATTCAAGTAGTATGCATAAAATGCATGTCTGTCCTATGGCTGATGAGGCTCATTTGTCGGTTATCCAACTAACCCTGTGATGACAAGTCATCACATACCCATTTCTCAAGCTAATTTCACTTGTTTCACTAGTTTTTATGCACTTTCTTGCACCATAAGTAAGTAATTTACAGTGGAATTGCATGTTTTATTTGAATCAATCAACCACCATTTAATTGATACTAAATCATGAGGTTTAAGCTAAATTTAATTGATTTTTAATTGATTTATAAACCTTGTGAATTTGGTGATACTTTGATTGGTTGTTTTGATTATTTGTAGGTGAAGAAAAGAAGAAAAGAAGGAAGTGTGGCCTAAGAAGTGTGGCCAAAGGAAGAAAATAGTGTGGCAAAAGAAGAAGAAATGTGGCACAACATTGAAGAAGGAAGCCACACTGCTCTCCACAAGAGCACACTGCTCTCCAAGGGAGCACAACAATGAACCAAGCATGCAAGGCTTCACTGCCCTGCCCCCCTTGAAAGCGGAGCACAATTCTAGGCCAAGAAACAAGGGAAGGAAAAATTCTGCCCTGCCCTCCTCAAAGAAAATTGTTCTCCAAGTGCCACCCATGGGTTTCAAACCCAAGTTCAAGAGGGAAGGAAGTAGCGCTCAAATGAAAGAAAAACAAGCCAAAATTGGCTTGTTTTCAACCTCCAAGGATCGAACACAAGAACTATAGAAAGCCAAGCCTTAGGCGTGAGTCATGTGCCAAGAAGAAAAAGCTCAGCATGCCTTCAGCCAGGTTTCGAACTTAGGACCTCACCCAAGAACAAGGAAAGCTTTGTGCTGCCCACAAGGAGGGCAGAGCAGCATTCTTTGGTGCAGGGCGCGCATGATTGACACGGCCAGGAGCTTGGGCACACAGATTGGACGTGGGCAGGGAAGCAAGGCACGCACCATGACACTGCTGCCCCGCTCTCCACAAGGGCAGGGCAATCCCCTGGTGCCCCTCCCACACTTGGCGCGCTAATTGGATCCCCATGCAAGGCTTTCCTGCTCTGCTCTCCACAAGAGCAGAGCAACCTCCTGGGAGCAAGATGGGCTGAATTTCACTCAACAATCTAATTTAATTCAATTCTTCACCCATCTTTCAAGCCCACTCAAAATTCTTAGATCCAAAATAGAAAGTGTATAAATAGGTGTTAGTTAGAATTAGAAGGGAGTTTACTTTCATTTTTGAATTTTCATCCTTAGTCAACTTGAGAGCTCAATTTCCATTTTCTGTTTTCTGCAATAGCTTGAGAATTGGAGGAGAGAATTCACTTCTTCTTCCTCTGATCTTTTTGTTTTCTTTACTGGGTTTTGTTTGAGTCTTGAGTGTGAAAAATTGAGGAACTTCTGTCTCAATCTCCATTTAAGATCTCTTTGATTTTCCTTCTGTATAATTGAGTTAAATTTCATTTCCTTCACTGCTTCAATCTTCAATTTCTCTTTAATTGCTTTGTGAACTTAGATCTAGGAAGGCAATTGAGATCTAGACTCTGCTATCTAGTCTCTGGAGTCCTGAGATCTAATTTACTTTTTGGTTCTTCTGCTGAACCACTGCTGCAATTATATTTTCACTTTTTGTTTGAGTTCTAGTTAATTTCAGTTCATCTCCTGCTTTGTTAATTGCTGCAATTTAATTTTCCTTGCTTAAATTCTGAATTCCCAGTCCTCAAATCCCTTTTCAATTCAAGCAATTTATGTTTCTTGCACTTTAAGTTACTGCAATTTACATTTCTTGCACTTTAAGTTTTAGTCATTTAATTTCTTGTCCTTTAAGATTCAGCACCTTTACTTTCAATTCTCTTTAATTTCTGCAATTCATCCCTCTCCCTTTACATTTCCTGCTATTTACTTACTGTCGGATACAAAATCACTCAAATCAATCTTTGATTCTCTTGACTAAATCAACCATTAAACTAAAATTGCTCAATCCTTCAATCCCTGTGGGATCGACCTCACTCCCGTGAGTTTTATTACTTAATGCGACCCGGTGATGGATTTTTTTTGAAAACGAATTCCAATCACCAAAAACTCACCGGCAAGTGTACCGGGTCGCTTCAAGTAGTAATAATTCACTTAGAGTGAGGTCGATCCCATAGGGATTGATGGATCAAGCAACTTTAGTGGGAGATTAGTTTAGTCAAGCTAACATTGAGTGAATTATGTGAAATGTGCCCAACAGAAAGTAAATTGCAAGGAATTTAAAAGATGCAGAAAGTAAAATTGTAAGTAACTTAAAGAACAAGAAAGTGAAATAGCTGAAACATAAATTGCAAGAAATGTAAATTGCATTAAATGTAAAGGGGAGTGGGTGCTGGAAATTAAAGAAAGCAATAGATCAAGCAACTGGAAATTTAAATTGCAGGAAAGTATAAATATGCAGGAAATTAAACCAAGCTAAATGTAAACAGAAATGTGAAATTGCAAAATGCAGGAGAGGAAATTGAAGAGGAATGAAACAGAAAGTAAAAATGCTTGAAGAATTAAAAACAGAAAATGACTAGTGCTAAATTGCAGCAATTAAAAGAATGTTGAAGATCTCAGGAGAGGAAGAGACTAGAAAACAAGTCTAGATCTCATATCCTTCCTTGATCCAACAAGAACAATTGCAAAATGAAAAAGGAAAAGTAAATTGCAGAAGAAGAACAAGAGAAGTTGCAGGTAGAGAATGAAAACAGAATTCCTTCCACTCTCAATCCAAGATTTAAAACAGAAATGAAAATTAAAGAGAGAGTTCTCTAATCCTACTACTCCCTAGTGGAACTCTCCTACTAATGCTCTCTATTAGAGCCAACTCCCCTAACAAAGATGAAAATGGTGCCTTATATAGGCTTTTTACAAAAAGACAAAAAAATGAAAATGAAATTGAAATGAAAAACAAATTAAATGAAAATCCTAATTCTAGCTTGTTCTTGTGTCTTTGAGTGATGATGTGGGCTTTGCTTGCTTTGGATTTGAGGAGAAATGGGTTTGGTTGGCCTTGATTCAATTTGGAGAAGAATTGTATTAAATTGGATTTTTATTGAATTTTTGGCCCATGTGAAAATTGCTCCCAGGAGGATGCTCAGGTCACAAGTTTAGCTGAGCATTGAGGCCTTGTGTGTGGGTTCCTTGTAGCGTGCAATGTTGGGGAGGGTACCAGGGGAATGCTCAGCTCACAAAGTGAGCTGAGCATTGGTGCCTTGGTGCATGTCTTATGCGCGCCTTGTGCTCCTTGCCTTGTGATGATGCGTGCCCCATCTCCCTGGCGCGTGTCGCGCTTGTGTATAGTGCATCATGGGTAGCGCTCTGCTCAGCAAGTGAGCTGAGCATTGGCTCCTTCAAAGAGAGGTCCTTGGTTCAAAACTTGAGGGAAGCATGCGCTATGCCATTTCCTTGGGTTTCATGTAGCGCCTTTGATCCTTACTTCCTCTTGGTACTGAGTTCGAATCCTGGTGGTGGCATTTGGCCATTTTTTTGGTTTGTTTTCCTTGTGTGTAGCGCTTCCTCACTCCCCTTGGTTCTTGGTTCGACTCTTGGAGAAGGCAATTGACAAATAATTTCCTTGAATTTCTTTTGATGAATGCCCGATAATGCTCACTTGGTGAGCTGAGCATTGTTTTTTCTTTCCTTGTTTCTTGGCTTCAAATTGTGCTCAGCTCATAAAGTGAGCAGAGCATTGAAACATTGCTTCTTTGGAAATTTTTTTGTTGTGCGCCTTTCATGTGCCACGCTTCCTCATGTTCTTTGCCACACTTTTCTTTTCCTTGAGCCACACTTCTTAAGCCACGCTTTCTTCTTTTCTTCTTTTCTTCACCTACAAGAAATCAAAACAACCAATCAAAGTATCACCGAATTCACAAGGTTTATAAATCATTAAAAATCAATTAATTTTAGCCCAAACCTCATAATTTAGCATAAATTAAATGGTGGTTGTTTGATTTAAAGAAGTCATGCATTTTCATTCCAAATTACTTACTTAGAATGCAAGAAAGTGCATGAAACTAGTGAAACAAGTGAAAGTAGCTTGAAAAATAGGTATCTGATGACTTGTCATCACCCGGTACACTTGCCGGTGAGTTTTGTGTTGGATCGTTTTCCACACATCAAGTTTTTGGCGCCGTTGCCGGGGATTGAAATAGATTGACAATGATTAAGTGAAGTGGTGGTCTAGATCAAGCACTTTTTCTTTTCTGTTTCTTTAATTTTTAATTAACCCACTAACTGTTTGAATTTTTGCTTAAGCTAACTAAAACTTCACTCTAGCAGTAGATTGAAGTGTCACTGGTTTTGAGTGTTTCTTGTGTTTTGTTTATATGACAGATACAAGAAGAGCTATACCCACCTTTCATGAACAAGACGAAGGAACCATCAGGAGATTAAGAAGAGCTGAAAGAGGTAAAACCATTGTTGGAGAGGAGGAGTCAGAAGAAGAATTTCATGACATGGAGGAACATTCAACCAATCCACCAGAAGGAGGGGTCAACAATAACCCACAACAGAGGAGAGTACTGGCCTCCTATACATTTGCAAATGCTAGACATTGTGGGAGTAGCATTCTTACCCCTAATGTCAATGCAAATAACTTTGAACTGAAGCCACAACTCATCACATTGGTCCAAAACAACTGCTCTTTTGGAGGAGGACCATTGGAGGACCCGAACCAACATCTATCCACTTTCTTGAGGATTTGTGACACAGTTAAAAGCAATGGAGTGCACCCTGACATATACAAGTTATTGTTATTCCCATTTTCTCTCAGCGACAAAGCCACTCAATGGCTAGAAACATTTCCAAAGGAGAGCATCAACACTTGGGATGATTTGGTGAGCAAGTTTCTCGCCAAATTTTATCCCCCTCAAAGGATCATAAGATTGAAGACTGAGGTGCAGACATTCACCCAAATGGATGCTGAAAATCTATGTGAGGCATGGGAAAGATATAAGGCTCTACTGAGGAAATGCCCACCTGAGATGTTCACTGAGTGGGATAAGTTGCAAAATTTCTATGAAGGCTTAACATTGAAATCCCAGGAAGCATTGGATCACTCAGCTGGAGGCTCTTTGCAACTCATGAAAACTGCAGATGAAGCCCAGAATCTCATTAATATGGTGGCCAACAACCAGTATTTCTTTGCTCACCAAAGGCAATGCCAACCATCAGAAAGGAAAGGAGTGATGGAGTTGGAAGGAGTGGATACATTTTTAGCTCAACACAAAGTGATGCAGCAGCAGATTCAGCAACAATTTGAACAAATGGCCAGGAGAATTGATAGCCTACAGGTTGCATCAGTGAGTGCCACAAGCCAACCATCAACTCCTTGGGGGCAGAATGAAGGAAACCAATAAGAACAGCAACAAGAGCAAGTGCACTATATGCACAACCAAAATTCTGGATCAAATGAGGTGTATAGTGACACCTACAATCCATCTTGGAAGAACCACCCAAACCTTAGGTGGGGAGATAACCACAACCAAGACCAACAACCATGGCAAAGGAACTCAGCTCAAAACACTCCAAGAAACAACCAAAATCACTACCAGCAGCCAACTAACCAAAATCCTTACAGAAAACCTCAAAACAATTACCCCAACTCCAACCATTACCTATCCAATAATCAACCCACTAACCAAAACACTTACCATCATCCATCAACACCCCACAACCAACCAATCTCACAAGACCCTCAGAGGATTACTAATTTGGAGATGCTCATGGAGAAGATGATGAAGAGCCAAGAAATGACAACAAAGAACCAAGAAGCTTCCATGAAGAGCCTAGAGAGGTAGATTGGACAAATCTCCAAGCAAATTTCTATTGAGAGACCTTCAAGCTCACAACCAAGCGACACCATTCCTAATCCAAAAGAAGAGTGCAAAGCTGTGCAACTAAGGAGTGGAAAGACCTTGGTGGACAGTAATAAAGAGGCAACCAAGAAGTTTATGGAGAGTGACAAAGAACCAACAGAGAAAGATGGAGCTAACGACAAGAACATAACAAGCAAGAATGTCCCAGAAAAGCTCATCGAAGAGAACAACCAACCACAAAATTTGAAGAAGGGAAAGCAGATCATGGAAGAACCAAATCCAAGACAGCAGCAAGTGGAGAAGAGCCTTACACCTCCACTACCCTATTCCTGATGTGTGGAAAACGATCTAACACAAAACTCACCGGCAAGTGTACCGGGTCGCATCAAGTAATAATAACTCACATGAGTGAGGTCGATCCCACAGAGATTGAAGGATTGAGCAATTTTAGTTTAGTGGTTGGTTTAGTCAAGCGAATCAAGTTTTGGTTGGGTGATTTGTGTTTAACAGGAAGTAAATGACAGTAAATGTAAAGGGGGAAGGGAAAAGTGCAGTAAATTAAAGAACAGGAAAGTAAATTTGCAGAATCTTAAAGAACAAGAAAGTAAATGACTGAAACTTAAAGTGCAAGAAATGTAAATTGCAGTAACTTAAATGGCAAGGAATGTAAATTGCTTGAATATAAAAGGGAATTGAGGAATGGGATTGCAGGATCTAAACAAAGAAGAAGTAAATTGTAGCACTCAATTAAGTAGAAGATGAATTGGAGTAAACTGAAATTCAAACAGAATAGGAAATTAAAATGCAGCAAGGTTCACAGAAGAACCAAAAGTAAAATTGGGTCTCAGATCTCAAGAGACTAGGTAGCAGAGCCTAGATCTCTATTTGCCTTCCTAGATCCAAGTTAATAAAGCAATTGACAAGAATTAGAAGAGAAAGCAGTAAAGAAAATGTAAATGGATTCAATTATGCAGAAAGAGAATTGAAGAGAATTTGAATGGGAATTGAGACAGAATTTCCTCAATTTCTCACACCCAAAACTCAGAAAAAGAAGATTAGAAGTGCTCAGGCAAGAATGAGGAAGAAGAGAGATCAATTCTCCTCCCCAATTCTCAGGATTCTCAGTAAAGTCACCCAAGAACAATTGCCAAAGCTCAAAAGAAAGGTGAAAGTAAAATTCAAAAGTAAAGGTAAAAGTGGTAAAAAGGGTCCTAATTACATCAAACTAGCTTCTATTTATACACTTTCTATTCTTGGATTTTGGGATTTGGATGGGCTTTTGATTTGGTGAAGAAATGAATTAAAATGGATTTTTAATTGAATTTTTTGGCCCAAAATTGTGACTCCCAGGAGGCTGCCCTGCCCTTGTGGAGGGCAGGGCAGAAAATTGGTGCATGGTGCGGACGATTGGTGCGGCGTGGTGCAGCCTTGTGCGAGTTTGGTGCGGCCTTGGTGCTTGAGATGCTTGATGAGCGGATAATTTGTATGCTTTTTGGCATTGTTTTAAGTATGTTTTTAGTATGATTTAGTTAGTTTTTAGTATATTTTTATTAGTTTTTAGTTAAAATTCACTTTTCTGGACTTTACTATGAGTTTGTGTGTTTTTCTGTGATTTCAGGTATTTTCTGGCTGAAATTGAGGGTCCTGAGCAAAAATCTGATTCCGAGACCAAAAAGGACTGCAGATGCTGTTGGATTCTGACCTCCCTGCAATCGAAGCGGATTTTCTGGAGCTACAGAAGCCCAATTGGCGCGCTCTCAATGGCGTTGGAAAGTAGACATCCTGGGCTTTCCAGCAATATATAATAGTCCATACTTTGCCCAAGATTTGATGGCCCAAACCGGCTCTCAAAGTCACCTATAGAAATTCCAGCGTTAAACGCCGGAACTGGCATAAAATTTGGAGTTAAACGCCTAAACTGGCATGAGAACTGGCGTTTAACTCCAGAAAAGGTCTCTACACGAAATTCCTTCATTGCTCAGCCCAAGCACACACCAAGTGGGCCCGGAAGTGGATTTTTCTGTCATTTACTCATTTCTGTAAACCTTAGGACACTAGTTTACTATTTATAGGATCTTTTGACATTGTATCAGTACGCTATGCAACCTTTTGATGACCTTATGACATTTTTACATGTTTTCTTCCACAGCATGAGTCTCTAAACCCCATGGTTGGGGGTGAGGAGCTCTGCCGTGTCTTGATGGATTAATGCAATTACTACTGTTTCTCATTCAATCATGCTTGCTTCCATTCTAAGATAATACTTGTTCTTAATCCGGATGAATGTGATGATCCGTGACAATCATCATCATTCTCAATCATGAACGTGTGACTGACAACCACCTCCGTTCTACCTTAGATTAAGTAGTTATCTCTTGGATTCTTTAACCGGAATCTTCGTGGTATAAGCTAGACTGATGGCGGCATTCAAGAGAATCCGGAAGGTCTAAACCTTGTCTGTGGTATTCTGAGTAGGATTCAATGATTGAATGACTGTGACGTGCTTCAATCTCCTGAAGGCGGGGCGTTAGTGACAGACGCAAAAGAATCACTAGATTCTATTCCGGCCTGATTGAGAACCGACAGATGGAATGCCGTGCCGTGACAGGGCATTAGGAATCGTTCCAATGAGAGGATGGGAGGTAGCCATTGACAACGGTGAAACCCTACATACAGCTTGCCATGGAAGGAGACTTGCGTGTTTGAAGAAGAAGACAGTAGGAAAGCAGAGATTCAGAAGATGGAGCATCTCCAAACCTCAACCTATTCTCCATTACTGCAAAACAAGTAATCATTTCATGTTCTTTTGCTTTTCACAATCAATCCTGATAATTTCTGATATCCTGACTAAGATTTACAAGATAACCATAGCTTGCTTCAAGCCGACAATCTCTGTGGGATCGACCCTTGCTCACGCAAGGTATTACTTGGACGACCCAGTACACTTGCTGGTTAGTTGTGCGGGATTGCAAAAGTGTGATTGCAATTTCGTGCACCAAGTTTTTGGCGCCGTTGCCGGGGATTGTTGAGTTTGGACAACTGACGGCTTATCTTGTTGCTTAGATTAGGACTGTTTTATTTTTGTTGGTTTAGAGTCTTTTAGTTGAGTCTAGTTTCATATTCTAAGTTTGGTGTCAATTGCATGCTTCTATTTTTCTTTTAATTTTCGATTTTTGCATGTTCTTAGTCCCTTTTTGATTCATAAAAATTCTAAGTTTGGTGTCCTCTTTGTGTTTTTCCCTTAAAAATTTTCGAAAATTGTGTGTTTGATTTTCTAAAATTTTAAGTTTGGTGTCTTTTTGTGTTTTTCTCTTTCCTCTTTTTAAAAATCAAATCTTTTTCATAAAAATTTTTCAATCATATCTTTCTAATTGCTGTTTTCAAAATCTTTTTAATTAACTAATTGATTCAGTTTTCAATTTGCTTTGATTTTATTTTCTTTTTGATTTTCGAATTTTTACTTTAATTTTACTTTGTTTTATTTTATTTTTTCGTTTATTCAAAAAAAAAAAAGAGAAAAAAAAACAAAATTTATCTCTTTGCAATCATTATCATTTCCCTTTTGTCCATCATGGACTTAAGTGGGATCAATCAGTCCAAAAGGACTCTGGGGTCATATGCTAACCCCATTACAGCTGCATATGGGAGTAGCATCTGTACACCTCCCATCAAAGCAAGCAGCTTTGAACTAAATCCTCAACTCATTATCATAGTGCAGCAAAATTGCCAGTATTCCGGTCTTCCACAGGAAGAACCTACTGAGTTTCTGGCACAATTTTTACAAATTGCTGACACAGTACATGATAAAGAGGTGGATCAGGATGTCTACAGACTATTACTGTTTCCATTTGCTGTGAAAGATCAAGCTAAGAGGTGGTTGAATAACCAACCTACAGCAAGCATAAAGACATGGAAACAGTTGTCAGACAAATTCCTGAATCATTTTTACCCTCCAAAGAGGATGACACAGCTAAGGCTGGACATCCAAGGCTTTAAACAAGAGGATAATGAATCCCTTTACAATGCCTGGGAGAGGTATAGAGGTATGCTAAGGAAATGTCCCTCTGAAATGTTTTCAGAGTGGGTACAGTTAGACATTTTCTACTATGGGCTTACAGAAAAAGCTCAAATGTCTTTAGACCACTCAGCTGGTGGATCTATACACATGAGGAAGACAATTGAAGAAGCTCAAGAGCTTATAGACACTGTTGCTAGAAACCAATATTTGTACTCTAGCAATGAGTTCTCTCCAAAAGAGGAAGTCATGGCAGTAGTCACTGACCCTAGTCCTCAAAAACAGATAAATGAGCTTAATCAACAATTGCTCCTGATGACAGAACAGTTAGCAGACTTTAAAGAGATGCTCTATGAAACTAAAGTTGCTAACAAGAGCATAGAACTGCAGTTGAATCAAGCAAAACAGCAAATATCTAAACAGATAACAGAGGAATGTCAAGCAGTTCAATTGAGGAGTGGGAAGACCCTGAGTAACACTGCTCAAAAGAGTAAAAAGCCAAACAAGGAACAATTGACAGAGGACAACCACACCACTGTTCAAAATCCCTCTGAGGACAGTAAGAGCCCAGAGAGGAATGCTATTGGCGTTCAAACGCCAGAAAGGGAAGGAAAGCTGGCGTTAAACGCCCATTCCTTGCCCAGTTCTGGCGTTCAAACGCCAGAAAAGGGAGAGAAGTTGGCGTTTAACGCCCAAACTTCACCCATTCCTGGCGTTCAAACGCCAAGGGAAGATCAGACACCTGAGAGTGCTGACAGTAATCCCTCTAACAAGGCTTCTTCAACCACTTCTGTAAGGAATAAACCTGCAGCATCTAAGGTTGAAGAATATAAAGCCAAGATGCCTTATCCTCAAAAACTCCGCCAAGCGGAGCAGGATAAGCAATTTGCCCGCTTTGCAGACTATCTAAGGACTCTTGAAATAAAGATTCCGTTTGCAGAGGCACTTGAGCAAATACCTTCTTATGCTAAGTTCATGAAAGAAATCTTAAGTCATAAGAAGGATTGGAGAGAAACTGAAAAAGTGTTTCTCACTGAAGAATGCAGTGCAGTCATATTAAAGAGCTTACCAGAAAAGCTTCAAGATCCAGGAAGCTTTATGATACCATGCACATTAGAAGGTGCTTGCACTAAGACAGCCCTATGTGATCTTGGAGCAAGCATCAATCTAATACCTGCATCCACTATCAGAAAGCTTGGGTTGACTGGAGAAGTCAAACCAACCCGGATATGCCTCCAACTTACTGATGGCTCTATTAAATACCCATCAGGCATAATTGAGGACATGATTGTCAAGGTTGGGCCATTTGCCTTTCCAACTGACTTTGTGGTGCTGGAAATGGAGGAGCACAAGAGTGCAACTCTCATTCTAGGAAGACCCTTCCTAGCAACTGGACGAACTCTCATTGATGTACAAAAAGGGGAAGTAACCTTGAGGGTCAATGAGGATGAGTTCAAGTTGAATGCTGTAAAAGCCATGCAGCATCCAGACACACCAAATGACTGCATGGGCACTGACATTATTGACTCTCTGGTAGAAGAGATCAATATGGCTGAAAGCCTAGAATCAGAGCTTGAGGACATCTTCAAAGATGCTCAGCCTGATCAGGAAGAACTAGAGGAGGCAAAGGAATTTTCGAAAATTCCTCAGGAGGAGGATAAGCCTCCCAAGCCTGAACTCAAACCACTACCACCATCCCTGAAATATGCATTTCTGGGAGAGGGTGACACTTTTCCAGTGATTATAAGCTCTGCTTTAAATTCACAGGAAGAGGAAGCACTGATTCAAGTGCTAACGACACACAAGACAGCTCTTGGGTGGTCCATAAGTGATCTTAAGGGCATTAGCCCAGCTAGATGCATGCACAAGATCCTGTTGGAGGATAATGCCAAACCAGTGGTCCAACCACAGAGGAGGCTAAATCCTGCCATGAAGGAGGTGGTGCAGAAAGAGGTCACTAAATTACTAGAGGCTGGGATTATTTATCCTATTTCTGATAGCCCCTGGGTGAGCCCTGTCCAAGTTGTTCCCAAAAAGGGAGGCATGACAGTGGTTCATAATGAAAAAAATGAACTGGTTCCCACAAGGACAGTCACAGGGTGGCGCATGTGTATTGACTACAGAAGGCTCAATACAGCCACCAGAAAGGATCATTTTCCTTTACCATTCATAGACCAAATGCTAGAAAGACTAGCTGGCCATGATTATTACTGCTTTTTGGATGGCTATTCAGGCTACAACCAAATTGCAGTAGACCCCCAGGACCAAGAGAAAACAGCATTCACCTGCCCTTCAGGCGTGTTTGCCTATAGGAGAATGCCTTTTGGTCTGTGCAATGCACCTGCAACCTTTCAGAGGTGCATGCTCTCTATCTTCTCAGATATGGTAGAGAAATTTCTGGAAGTCTTCATGGATGACTTTTCAGTATATGGAGACTCATTTAGCTCCTGTCTTAATCACCTAGCACTTGTCTTGAAAAGGTGCCAAGAGACTAACCTGGTTTTAAACTGGGAGAAATGTCACTTTATGGTGACTGAAGGAATTGTCCTTGGGCACAAAATTTCAAGCAAGGGAATAGAGGTGGATAAGGCAAAGGTGGAGGTAATTGAAAAATTACCACCACCTGCCAATGTTAAGGCAATCAGAAGCTTTCTTGGGCATGCAGGATTCTACAGAAGGTTTATAAAGGATTTTTCGAAAATTGCAAAACCTCTGAGTAACCTGCTAGCTGCTGACACACCATTTGTGTTTGACACACAGTGTCTGCAGGCATTTGAGACCCTAAAAGCTAAGTTGGTCACAGCACCAGTTATCTCTGCACCAGATTGGACATTGCCATTTGAACTAATGTGTGATGCCAGTGACCATGCCATTGGTGCAGTGTTGGGACAGAGGCATAACAAGCTTCTGCACGTCATTTACTATGCCAGCCGTGTTCTAAATGACACACAGAAGAACTACACAACAATAGAAAAAGAGTTACTTGCAGTGGTTTATGCCATTGACAAGTTTAGATCCTATTTAGTGGGATCCAAAGTGGTTGTGTACACTGACCATGCTGCTCTTAAATATCTACTCACAAAGCAGGATTCAAAACCCAGGCTCATTAGATGGGTGTTGCTTCTGCAAGAGTTTGATATAGAAATAAGAGACAGAAAAGGGACAGAGAACCAAGTAGCAGATCATCTGTCCCGAATAGAACCAGTAGCTGGGGCGTCCCTCCCTTCTACTGAGATCTCAGAGACTTTCCCAGATGAGCAACTATTTGCCATTCAGGAAGCTCCATGGTTTGCAGATATTGCAAATTTTAAAGCCGTGAGGTTCATACCCAAAGAGTACAGTTACATGCAGAGAAAGAAATTAATTTCAGATGCCAAGTACTACCTCTGGGATGAACCATATCTCTTTAAGAGATGTGCTGACGGAGTGATCCGCAGGTGTGTACCCAGAGAAGAAGCACAAAGGATCCTATGGCACTGCCATGGATCACAGTATGGAGGACATTTTGGAAGTGAGCGAACAGCCACTAAAGTCCTCCAATGTGGCTTCTACTGGCCTACTCTCTATAAAGATTCCCGAGAGTTTGTGCATAACTGTGACAGTTGCCAAAGAGCTGGTAACCTGCCTCATGGATATGCCATGCCTCAACAAGGGATATTAGAGATAGAGTTGTTTGATGTATGGGGAATTGACTTCATGGGGCCATTCCCACCATCATACTCAAACACTTACATTCTGGTGGCAGTGGACTATGTATCTAAGTGGGTAGAAGCGATTGCTACACCCACCAATGATACTAAGACCGTACTGAAATTCCTCCAGAAAAACATTTTCAGCAGATTTGGCGTTCCCAGAGTGCTAATCAGTGATGGGGGCACTCATTTCTGCAATAAACAGCTACACCTTGCTATGGTTAGATATGGAATTAGCCACAAAGTGGCAACTCCGTATCATCCACAGACAAATGGACAAGCTGAGGTCTCTAACAGAGAGCTAAAGAGAATCCTGGAACGGACTGTGATGGCCCGAAGAAAGGATTGGGCAAAGAGCTTGGATGATGCTCTGTGGGCATACAGAACAGCATTCAAGACTCCTATAGGAACCTCTCCATACCAACTGGTGTATGGGAAGGCCTGCCATTTGCCTGTGGAACTGGAACATAAAGCCTACTGGGCAACCAGATTCCTAAACATGGATGCACAGTTAGCTGGTGAAAAAAGACTGCTCCAGCTAAATGAGCTAGAGGAGTTCAGACTCAATGCCTTTGAAAATGCAAAAATTTATAAGGAAAAGGCAAAGAAATGGCATGACAAGAAGTTGTCAACCAGAGTCTTTGAGCCAGGACAAAAAGTTATGCTCTTCAACTCTAGGCTCAAATTATTTCCAGGAAAACTCAAATCCCGTTGGAGGGGTCCGTATGTGATTACAGGAGTGTCACCATATGGATATGTTGAGCTTCAGGATATTGATTCTGACAAGAAGTTCATTGTTAATGGACAGAGAATCAAGCACTATCTTGAAGGAAATTTTGAGCAGGAATGCTCAAAACTGAGACTTGAGTGATTCTCAGTGAAAGTCCAGCTAAAGACAGTAAAGAAGCGCTTGCTGGGAGGCAACCCAGTCATTAGGAGGTTATATGATTAGTTCCTACAGAGGCAAATATCAAAAATGAAGGAATTCACAGAGTTACAGAAGGATTCAGCTCAAAAAGCAGAGAAAATGAGCTTACTGGCGAAAAAACGCCAGTAAGGGGCATTTTGGGCGTTAAACGCCAGAATGGGTACCATTCTGGGCGTTTAACGCCAGGAATGGTGCCATTTTGGGCGTTAAACGCCAGAATGGGCACCATTCTGGGCGTTTAACGCCAGGTGTGCAGCATCACTGGGCGTTCAGAAAAACACCCAGTGAGGAAGGTTTTCTGGCATTTAACGCCAGCCAGGGCACCTGGCTGGGCGTTAAACGCCCAAAAGGGGTGCCATATGGGCGTTAAACGCCAGAATGGGTGCCATTCTGGGTGTTTAACGCCAGAAAGGTAGGGGGACCACACTTTTGTTTTCAACTCAATTTTTTTCAAACTTTCCTCTTTTTACCCATACTCTTCTACATAAATGCACTTCAACCTTTCATCATTCACTTTCAAATCTTCACAAATCAAAACCATTCTTCAAATCTATTTCAAATTAATCCCAAATCTTCTTCAAAAACTCACCCTTTTCTCAATTTCTTTCCATATCTTCTCAAATCTCTCTTTTGTTTTCGAAATTCTCCTCCCCCCACTCTATAAATGAACGTTTCTCACCCCTCATTCCTCACACCATTCGAATTTCCTCTTCCTCTCTCTCTCTCTTTTCTTCTTTCTTTTCTTTTTGCTTGAGGACAAGCAAAACCTCTAAGTTTGGTGTGCTTTCCCGTGATCACTAAGCCAAGATCTATCAAGATCATGGCTCCCAAGGGAAAACAAACTAACTCAAGAGGAAAGAAAGAGACTAATCCAAAGAATCTTTGGAATCAAGAGAAGTTCTTAACCAAAGAACATGAAGACCATTATCACAAAATAATGGGTCTGAGGTCAGTGATCCCGGAAGTCAAATTTGATCTGAAAGAAGATGAATATCCGGAGATCCAAGAGCAAATTCGAAATAGAGGATGGGAAGTTCTGACCAATCCTGAAATAAAGGTTGGAAGGAACATGGTTCAGGAATTCTACTCTAATCTGTGGTTGACAGATAAGCAGAGAATGACTGGAACTGCTTACCATACCTACAGAACCATGGTCAGAGGGAAAGTTATGTACTTTCATCTGGACAAAATAAGAGAAATCTTCAAACTACCTCAACTACAAGATGATCCTGACTCCTTCAATAGGAGGATGGTGAGAGTAGATAAAGGGTTGGATCAAGTTCTAGAGGACATTTGCCTCCCTGGGACTAAGTGGATAACCAATTCAAAGGGTGTCCCAAACCAACTCAAGAGGGGAGACCTCAAGCCAATTGCAAGAGGTTGGCTAGACTTTATTGGGCGTTCCATATTGTCCACTAGCAACCGTTCTGAGGTCACCATCAAGAGAGCAGTGATGATTCATTGCATTATGCTTGGAAAAGAAGTGGAGGTTCATCATGTGATTGCTTGTGAGATTTACACAATTGCAAATAAGAATTCCACTGAAGCCAAATTGGCCTACCCAAGCTTGATTTCCTTGCTCTGTAAAGAGGCTGGGGTGAAGATGGGAGTAGATGGGTTCATACCCATTGAACACCCAATCACCAAGAAGTCAATGGAAGGACAAGTGCAAGACAACTCCATCAAGAGGAGGGCGCAGGAATTCCTCCCTGAATTCCCAAGAATTGACTACTGGTCCAGCCTAGAAGCATCTATTAACAAGCTGCAAGAGACTATGGAGCAACTGAAGGAAGAACAGCAGAATCAGAACTGCATGCTCTGCAAATTGCTGAAGGAGCAAGAGAAGCAGGGGCGTGAAATCCAAGAATTGAAACGCCAAAAGTTCTCCTCTCAAGCTGAGGGAGCATCTACTTCTCAAAATCAAGGTTGTTGAGTCCTAACTCTGTGAAAACCTCTATCATTAGGAGCCTATGTTTGCGTTTTTTTTTCCTTTGTTTTGTTTTCTATTTTTATTTTTAGTTTCATCCTATATCTATTTTTTTAGCCTTGTTTTAATCCATAATTAATAAAATTAAAAATTTTATGCCTTAAAGATATGAATGTCCTATGAATCCATCACCTCTCTTAAATGAAAAATGCTTTAATCACAAAAGAACAAGAAGTACAGGATTTCAAAATTTATCATTGAAACTAGCTGAACTAGCTTGATGTGGTGACAATACTTTTTGCTTTCTGAATGAATGCTTGAACAGTGCATATGTCTCTTGAAATTGTTGTTTTGAGAATGTTAAAAAGTGTTGGCTCTTGAAAGAATGAAAAAAAAAGAGAACTGTTATTGAGGATCTAAAAATAATTAGATTGATTCTTGAAGCAAGAAAAAGCAGTGGATACAAAGAAAAAAAAAAGAGATTTCGAAAAAAAAAAATTTCGAAAAAAAAAGAAAAAAAAAGAAGAAGAAAGAAATAAAGTTGTGATCCAAGGCAACAAGAGTGTGCTTAAGAACCCTGGACACCTCTAATTGGGGACTTTAGCAAAGCTAAATCACAATCTGAAAAGGTTCACCCAATTATGTGTCTGTGGCATGTATGTATCCGGTGGTAATACTGGAAGACAGAGTGCTTTGGGCCACAGCCAAGACTCATACACTGGCTATGTTCAAGAATCATTATGCTTAACTAGGAGAATCAATAACACTATCTGAGTCCTGAGTTCTTATAGATGCCAATCATTCTGAACTTCAAGGGATAGAGTGAGATGCCAAAACTGTTCGGAGGCAAAAAGCTACTAGTCCCGCTCATCTAATTGGAGCTATGTTTCCTTGATATTTTGGAGTCTATAGTATATTCTCTTCTTTTTATCCTATTTTTATTTTCAGTTGCTTGGGGACAAGCAACAATTTAAGTTTGGTGTTGTGATGAGCAGATAATTTGTATGCTTTTTGGCATTGTTTTAAGTATGTTTTTAGTATGATTTAGTTAGTTTTTAGTATATTTTTATTAGTTTTTAGTTAAAATTCACTTTTCTGGACTTTACTATGAGTTTGTGTGTTTTTCTGTGATTTCAGGTATTTTCTGGCTGAAATTGAGGGTCCTGAGCAAAAATCTGATTCCGAGACCAAAAAGGACTGCAGATGCTGTTGGATTCTGACCTCCCTGCACTCGAAGCGGATTTTCTGGAGCTACAGAAGCCCAATTGGCGCGCTCTCAACGGCGTTGGAAAGTAGACATCCTGGGCTTTCCAGCAATATATAATAGTCCATACTTTGCCCAAGATTTGATGGCCCAAACCGGCGCTCAAAGTCACCTACAGAAATTCCAGCGTTAAACGCCGGAACTGGCATAAAATTTGGAGTTAAACGCCCAAACTGGCATGAGAACTGGCGTTTAACTCCAGAAAAGGTCTCTACACGAAATTCCTTCATTGCTCAGCCCAAGCACACACCAAGTGGGCCCGGAAGTGGATTTTTCTGTCATTTACTCATTTCTGTAAACCTTAGGACACTAGTTTACTATTTATAGGATCTTTTGACATTGTATCAGTACGCTATGCAACCTTTTGATGACCTTATGACATTTTTACATGTTTTCTTCCACAGCATGAGTCTCTAAACCCCATGGTTGGGGGTGAGGAGCTCTGCCGTGTCTTGATGGATTAATGCAATTACTACTGTTTCTCATTCAATCATGCTTGCTTCCATTCTAAGATAATACTTGTTCTTAATCCGGATGAATGTGATGATCCGTGACAATCATCATCATTCTCAATCATGAACGTGTGACTGACAACCACCTCCGTTCTACCTTAGATTAAGTAGTTATCTCTTGGATTCTTTAACCGGAATGTTCGTGGTATAAGCTAGACTGATGGCGGCATTCAAGAGAATCCGGAAGGTCTAAACCTTGTCTGTGGTATTCTGAGTAGGATTCAATGATTGAATGACTGTGACGTGCTTCAATCTCTTGAAGGCGGGGCGTTAGTGACAGACGCAAAAGAATCACTGGATTCTATTCCGGCCTGATTGAGAACCGACAGATGGAATGCCGTGCCGTGACAGGGCATTAGGAATCGTTCCAATGAGAGGATGGGAGGTAGCCATTGACAACGGTGAAACCCTACATACAGCTTGCCATGGAAGGAGACTTGCGTGTTTGAAGAAGAAGACAGTAGGAAAGCAGAGATTCAGAAGATGGAGCATCTCCAAACCTCAACCTATTCTCCATTACTGCAAAACAAGTAATCATTTCATGTTCTTTTGCTTTTCACAATCAATCCTGATAATTTCTGATATCCTGACTAAGATTTACAAGATAACCATAGCTTGCTTCAAGCCGACAATCTCTGTGGGATCGACCCTTGCTCACGCAAGGTATTACTTGGACGACCCAGTACACTTGCTGGTTAGTTGTGCGGGATTGCAAAAGTGTGATTGCAATTTCGTGCACCAATGCTGCCCTGCCCGCGCCAAGGGCAGGGCAGGAAAAGTTGGTGCGCCAGAAATTGCCTTGGTGCTGCCAGAATCATGAATTGGTGCGCCAGAATCAAAATTTGGTGCGCCAGAATTGAGCTTGGTGCATAGGATGCTGCCCTGCCCTCGCGGAGGGCAGGGCAGGAAATTGTGGTGCTGCCAGGATCGAGCTTGGTGCACCAGATGCTGCCAGGAACGTGCCATGGTGCGCCAGATGCTGCCAGGAACGTGCCATGGTGCGCCAGATTTGTGCACCAACCCAAATGCTGCCCTGCCCTCGCGGAGGGCAGGGCAGTGTTGCCACTTTGCTGTCCCGTGTTCGAAACACGGCTGGGACACACCTTCCATTAATTTCCTTGGTTTCTTGGCACGGCAATCAACCTTAAGTCCTAGCTTCCTCATGGTTCCTTGTTCGATCCTTGTGGCATGCATGGGTGACATTTTTCCTTTGATTTCTTTCCTTGGAGAGCCCGATACTGCCCTTGTGGAGGGCAGGGCAAGGTTCTCTTCCTCTTGGTCCCAAGGCACATTTTGTGCTCTGCCCTTGTGGTGGGCAGGGCAGAGTTGCCTTCTCTTCTTGGTTCTCTTATGTTGCCCTCCTAGAGGGCAGTGTGCCCTTGTGGAGGGCAATGTTGCCTCCCCCTTTGCATGCGGCACGCTTCCTATTATTTTGGCCATGCTTTCCTTTCCTTGGGCTACACTTCTTAGGCCACGCTTTTCCTTTTCTTTTCTTTTCTTCACCTACAATAAACCAAAACAACCACTCCAAGTATCACTAAATTCAAGAGGTTTATAAATCAATTAAAATTCAATTAAAATTAGCTCAAACCTCATGATTTAACATTAATTTCACGGTGGTTGCTTGATTTAAAGAAGTTATGCATTTTCACTCCAAATCACTTACTTAGGATGCAAGAAAGTGCATAAATGCTAACAAAACAAATGAAATTAGCTTGAAAAATGGGTATATGATGACTTGTCATCACAACACCAAACTTAAATCTTGCTTGTCCCCAAGCAAGCATCAAAACTAAGAGTAAATGGAATGAATAAGAAAAGGATACTTATCCTTATTATGCAGATAGCAGAACTTGATCTATGGGGCATTTATGCAGACAATGACAACTCAATTATTGTTGCTGTTACATGATATACATTTTGCATCAAAGGTTTGCTAAACTTGCTGTTATAAGACTCACTTTTTGATTCCTCCCTTGCTAACTTTTCTTGGCTTATAATGCTTAACAAGCTTATTATTCTTTTGGAGGTTTGGTGTCAAATGCTGCAGCATAGCCTTTGGCTTTATTTTCTTTTCTTTTTGCTCAACATCTTTCCACCACAGACACATGGCTCACTAATTCTTCCTAGGATCATTGATGCCCAGCATCTCTTTGGATAACTAAATGTTCTGTATCTAAGTTGCTCTTTATTGTGGATTTTCAATTGGCCATCCCAAATCAATTGATCTAAGTGACCGGGTTTTAAAATACCCCTTAGAATTTTACTCATCCAAGCAGATCTTAGTACAAGAACACCACAGGCATATGTCCTAAGGTTCAAGCTATTGGTGTCCAACCTTTATTCTTTGTTTTTCTTGCCATTTTGGCTTTTTCTTTCCCTTTTCTTTCTGTTTTTGTTACCAAGGGCTTTTTCATTCTTGAGAAGAGTCTTTGTAACAGCAAGCTAACTCACAATTGAATGAGAATGATATTATGCAACAATTATTTCATGAGTTATGCATTTAATCAAACACATATACCACCACCAACTTCCATTCATACTTATGCAACATTGGATATTTCACTTTTCAATTCAAACCAAACTCTTTTATTTAAGCATATGGGAAACAAAACAATATTTAAAGCTAAGTGATGGATAACAAGCATTGTGCAGACTTAGCATTTTTATAGCTATTTATTAACTAATTAAAATGAAAGGCAAAGAACAGAAATTGCATATAGTAAAAGAAAAAATTGATGGAGGCATATCATGTTTCAGACATGCATCTCCTTATTAGAGACATGAAAGAGGAAATATGAAAGAACTTTGCCACCTTCTAATGGTCATGGCTGCTGCTTGATTCTCCCTTCTTCTTCTTTCTCTTCCCTGTCTTGGAATAATCTCGGATCTCTTCACCAGGACATCTTCTACCCCAAACAGAATCTAAGAGTCCTGAGAGCCCAAAATCTTCCAATCTTTTAAAGGTTGACTCAGTGTATTGATGAGATTTTGCTTGTTGCTTGGCTAAGAATTCAGGGCATTGTTCAAATGGCTTGATCTCAGGATTGAGTGTTGGCAGATTGTGGGTTAAGTACTCCAACCTTGTTTGCATATTTTCATCATATTCCATTCTTTGTACGTGTCTAACTTCTCCCAGGGTATGATGAACATTCTTCCATTGATACAGGTTGTGACTGTATTCCCCTGCTTTAGCTTGACTAAAATACAACTTATCATATGATTCTTTGAATTTTTTGTATTGCTCTTTTTGTCCTTCAAGAATCTGTGCTTGAAATTCTTGCTGCTCATCATTTGTTGTTGCCATCTCTCTTGTTTCTCCTCCATTTGATGCTGCCAAGCCTCTCGTTCCTCTTTTTCTTTCAAAAATTGCTCCATAAATTCAGGATGGGGCTCTAGATATTTCACTTGGCCCTCCTGATTTTGGCCTTGTTGGGCCTGCATGAGTTGATTTTGACCTTGTTGAGCCTGCATGAGTTGCTGAGATAGTTCTTCAATTGATCTTTGCAATTGGCTCATATCTATGGCATCATAAGCTTGATTTCGTCCTTCCTCTCTTTGTGATCTCCTTTGTCTAGGAGCTACTACCCCTTCTTGGTCTTCTTCTTCATTCGTTCCCTCCATGCTCTTCTTGGTAATCCATTTCCCTTTCTTCACTTTTGTTGTGTCCTCATCTTCAAAGATTACATTAGCTCTGTCACATAGCCTTTGGATGGTGCTTAGATGTCCAAGACCTTTTGATTTGCTTGTGCTATCGGCCATTTCTTGAATACTGTCGGCTATGAGTTGTGCAAGATTGATCTCACCTCCATGCAAGATGCAATATGTCAAGAGTGCTCGTTTGATTGTAACCCAAGAGGCGTTTCCAGTAGGAAGGATAGATCTCCTCACTATTTCATACCATCCTTTAGCCACAGGAGTAAGATTTATCCTCCTTATGTGACTTGGAATTCCCTTTGAATCTCTTTCCCAATTTGTATTTTCCATGCATAACCCCTGCAGGATCTCATCAGGATTATTTTTCATTTGCAATCTAGCCTCATAACTAGGCTCTGCATAGGTTATGGTTCTCAACTTGAGGGCTCTTGTGATAGCAGCTGGGCTAAAACTCACTTCAACCCCTCTGACATAACTTGTGTAGGGAGCACTATTTTTGTTTTCTTTTGCAGCATTTGCATAGAACTCCCTGATCATTACTGCACTGATGTCAGTCAAAGGAGCACACAAAAGTTCCCACCTTCTTTCTCTAGTAATTTGCCTCATGATGGGGTATTCACCTTCCCTCAAATCAAGGCCCTTCTCATAGATGACATTCTTTGCCTCCATGAACCTATGATATCTCCCTTCATGGAATTGGGATCTAAACTTGCTTGCATCAAATGATGGAGGTTCGGTTACCATAGGTTCTTTTCCCGGCCTTCTTTTTGAGCTTGAGGAGGCCATTGAAATTGAAGTGAAAAGGAAGAGGAAGTGAGAGTAGAAGAAATATGTGTTGTGTTTGGGGTGAATTTTGGTTCGGTTTTGATGTGTGAGGTAGGGGAATTATGTTGGTTTTGGAAGTGGAATAGAGTATGGTTTTCATATGAAAATGGCTTGAATGGGAATGTGTATACCGTGTTGGTGCCAACGGCTACTTATAGGTGAATTCTTCAAGCTTTTCAACAAAACCACAATGAATGAATGAAGAAGGAACCGTTAGTGTTCATGAAGGGCTGAGATTGAGTTGGTCATCTCAAGGACTCATGGAATGGACGGTCTGCATGCATGGTTGAGGCTTGACGAGGATCCTCCTCCCATTGGCTGCATGCATTTAGGTGTTCAATGTTGCATGCATGCAAATTCTGTTCCCCATGAATGCGTTCTCCTAGGCACATGTGACCTTCCTCACATAGCTCCTCCTAACCGTGGCCCCTCCTTGCGTTTGTCTTAACCTTTTTCTACTGCATAAATCAAAGCAATCAGCCTTAGATCATAAATATAATCGTTGGCAATTTATTTGCAAGAATAAAATAAATTGTTCTGGTTTGCTTAATAGTTGAAAATTTTTTTGTGATCAATTGTGTCCCTAAATAAAATGTTAAAAGTTGGTGAACACCAAACTTATCTTTTATTGAGGAGATGGCTTAACAATGCAAACCGTTCTCACAATTGATGTACTTTAAAAAAAAATTGATGTAAGATCCCTTATCTGTATGGTTTTGAGTCCATGATTGGAAAATGATCCTCTGAATGTTGTTGCACATGCAGACACCAAACTTAGTGTCTGGTCACATGCTTTATCAAAAGAATTATGCATATGTTCGGATAATAATCCCCTTCCCTTTTTTTTTGAAAAATGAACTTGGGTGTGCCTTAAGGTACACCAAACTTAGAAGTTTGCCATGTGCTTCAAAATGACGTGTGCATTTACCAGGCATGAAAATTCAAAATCATATTCAGAGGAATCATAACTTATTAAATAAAAGAGAAGACAGAAATCTTAAACCATGGGTTGCCTCCCATGAAGCGCTCTTTTATTGTCATTAGCTTGACATTGACCTCCCTTTAGGGTGGTTGATGTTGGTGATGTCTCAACTTGTCACCTCTCACTGTCAGCTTTCTCTGTGTGCCTTGATGCTCAATTTCCATATGCTCAAGAGAAAGTATTTGGTTGACAGTGTAATAATCTTCTGCTCCTTGCTGTTGATACACTAGTTGCACCTTGTCACCCTTGGCAAATCCTTCTGTTGGGATTTTCTTATTCTTCCACCCTTTGTGAACCTTTTTCTTGCTCTTCATCTTTTTCTTTCTTGTTGATCTTTCTTTCTTGACAGTTACTTGAGTTGTGATACCTTCCTTCTTGCTTATCACCTCTGCTTCCTTGTGAATCCCTTTTTCTTCTTGCATCTGTTTGTTTTTCTGTTCTACTTCTGATGAGCGGATAATTTGTATACTTTTTGGCATTGTTTTTAGTATGTTTTTGGTATGATATAGTTAGTTTTTAGTATATTTTTATTAGTTTTTAGTTAAAATTCTCTTTTCTGGACTTTACTATGAGTTTGTGTGTTTTTCTGTGATTTCAGGTATTTTCTGGCTGAAATTGAGGGACCTGAGCAAAAATCTGATTCAGAGACCAAAAAGGACTGCAGATGCTGTTGGATTCTGACCTCCCTGCACTCGAAGTGGATTTTCTGGAGCTACAGAAGCCCAATTGGCGCGCTCTCAACGGCGTTGGAAAGTAGACATCCTGGGCTTTCCAGCAATATATGATAGTCCATACTTTGCCCAAGATTTGATGGCCCAAACCGGCGTTCAAAGTCACCTCAAGAAATCCCAGCGTTAAACGCTGGAACTGGCACCCAAATGGGAGTTAAACGCCCAAACTGGCACTAAAGCTGGCGTTTAACTCCAAGAAGAGTCTCTACACGAAATTTGCTTCATTGCTCAGCCCAAGCACACACCAAGTGGGCCCGGAAGAGGATTTTTATGTCATTTACTCATTTCTGTACACCTTAGGCTACTAGTTTCTTATAAGTAGGACCTTTTACTATTGTAAGAGAGATCTTTTGATCACTTTAGATCTTAAGAGGACTTTGGTAGCTATCTTCATTTTTATGCTATCTTAGATCATTGGGAGGCTGGCCATTCGGCCATGCCTAGACCTTATGCTTATGTATTTTCAACGGTGGAGCTTCTACACACCATAGATTAAGGTGTGGAGCTCTGCTGTACCTCGAGTATTAATGCAATTACTATTGTTCTTCCATTCAATTCCGCTTGTTCTTGTTCCAAGATATCACTTGTTCTTCAACTTGATGAAGGTGATGATTGACGCCCATCACCATTCTCACTCATGAACAAAGTGACTGACAACCACTCTTGTTCTACAAGCATTTGAGGCTTGGTGAATATCTCTTGGATTCCTGATTGCACGATGCATGGTTGATCGCCTGACAACCGAGTGCTCGCCTGACAAACGAGCCAACCATTCCGTGAGATCAGAGTCTTCGTGGTATAGGCAGGACCTGATGGCGGCATTCAAGAGAATCCGGAAGGTCTAAACCTTGTCTGTGGTATTCTGAGTAGGATTCAATGATTGAATGAATGTGACGTGCTTCAAACCTGTAACCTACTGGGCGTTAGTGACAGACGCAAAAGAGTGATTCTATTCCGGTAGGGGAGGGAACCAAACCGGTGATTAGCCGCACTGTGACAGAGTGCATGAGCATTAGTTTTCACTGCGAGGATGGGAGGTAGCTGCTGACAACAGTGAAACCCTACACGAGCTTGCCATGGAAAGGAGTAAGAAGAATTGGATGAAGGCAGTAGGAAAGCAGAGAGACGGAAGGGAAGGCGTCTTCATACGCTTATCTGAAGTTCCTACCAATGAATTACATAAGTATCTCTATCTTTACTTTTGTGTTATTTTCGTTCATCACTATATCCATTTGAGTTTGCCTGACTAAGATTTACAAGATGACCATAGCTTGCTTCAATACTAACAATCTCCGTGGGATCGACCCTTACTCACGTAAGGTTTATTACTTGGACGACCCAGTGCACTTGCTGGTTAGTTGTGCGAAGTTGTGTAATGCCATGGTATTGAGCTACCAAGTTTTTGGAGCCATTACCGGGGATTATGAGAGTTGTGAAAAAGTAATGTTCACAATTTCGCGCACCAAGTTTTTGGCGCCGTTGCCGGGGATTGTTCAAGTTTTGAGCAAGCTTTTGGTAACATCAGTGCCAAGATCCGGCAGCAACATCAAGTTTTGGTGTTATTGCCCGGGATTGTTCAGGCTGGACAACTGACGGTTCATCTTGTTGCTTAGATTAGGTATTTATTTTTTTCGAAATTCTTGAAGATGAGTTCTAGAGTTTCATGATGATTTGTTGAAATCTGGCTGGCTGAGAAGCCATGTCTAATCTCATTGGACCGAGGTTTCAACTTATCACCACAAGAGCTTGTTGATTTCTATCTATCTTGCTTTTGGAGCAGTGATCTGCTAAGGCTTGGCTGGCCTCTGGCCATGTCTAGTGTTTTGGACCGAAGCTTTCTCTGAAAGCTTGGCTGGCTGTGAAGCCATGTCTAATTCCTGGACCGGAGTCTTAGACTAACATTGCACTGGTTCCTGGAATTCTCATTAAGAATTTTGATATCTTTTTCCACTTAATTTTCGAAAAAAACACAAAAAAAATTTTTACAAAATTTTAAAATCCAAAAATATTTCTTGTTTAAGTCTAGTGTCTCATCATAAGTTTGGTGTCAATTGCATGCATTCATATGTCTAAGTGATCTTCAAGATGTTCTTGATGATTTACTTGCTCTGATCTTTGAAATTCTATTGACTTGATTGTTTTGTGTGTCTCATATGCATTTCCATTTTGTTAGTGTCAGTGGTATACAAACTGCTAAGTTTGGTGTCTTGCATGCATTGTTATTTGATTCTTGTTGCATTTTGGTTTGTCCTTATTATTAAAAATCCAAAAATATTTTTAATTTGTGTCTTTTCAAGTCAATAATACAAAGAATTGAAGATTCAGAACATACAGCAGAGGAATTGCACAGAAAAAGTTGGGCGTTCAAAACGCCCAGTGAAGAAGGACAGACTGGCGTTTAAACGCCAGCCAGGGTACCTGGTTGGGCGTTTAACGCCCAAAAGGGGTGCATTTTGGGCGTTAAACGCCAGCATGGATACCATTCTGGGCGTTTAACGCCAGGATGGCTAAAGGGGGAAGATTTTGTTTTCAAATCAATTTTTTTCTCTAAGTTTTCAAAATCTCTTCCAAATCAAATCTTTTTCAAATCAATTTTTCAATCAAATCTTTTTCAAAATTAACTTCTTTCCTTTTTCAAAGAAACTTACTATCAATTAATGATTTGATTCAACATTTCAAGTATGTTGCCTTTTCTGTTGAGAAAGGTTTAATGTTTGAATCATATCTTTTCTTGTTAAGTCAAGTTTTTAATTTTCAAATCAAATCTTTTTAAAATGTTTTTCAAATCATATCTTCTCAATCACATCTTTTTAAAACCAATCATATCTTCTTAACCACATCTTTTTCAAAATAGTTTTCAATCAAATGTTTCTGATTTCTAATTTCAAAATCTTTTTCAAAAATCATTTGATTTCTTTTCCCTTTTCATTTTCGAAAATTAAGTAATGTTTTTCAAAAATATTTTTTGAAGCATCTCTATCCCTGCCATTGGAGCAAACAACTTTGAGCTTAAGCCTCAATTAGTTTCTCTAATGCAACAGAATTGCAAGTTTCATGGACTTCCATTGGAAGATCCTCATCAGTTTTTAGCTGAGTTCTTGCAAATCTGTGACACAGTCAAGACTAATGGGGTTGACCCTGAGGTCTACAGACTGATGCTATTCCCTTTTGCTGTAAGAGACAGAGCTAGAACATGGTTGGATTCTCAACCTAAAGAAAGCCTGGACTCTTGGGAAAAGCTAGTCAATGCCTTCTTGGCAAAGTTCTTTCCACCTCAAAAATTGAGTAAGCTTAGAGTGGAAATCCAAACCTTCAGACAGAAGGAAGGAGAATCCCTCTATGAAGCTTGGGAAAGATACAAACAATTGATCAGAAAGTGTCCCACTGATATGCTTTCTGAATGGAGCATCATAGGTATTTTCTATGATGGTCTCTCTGAACTGTCCAAGATGTCTTTGGATAGCTCCTCTGGAGGATCTCTTCATCTGAAGAAGACGCCTACTGAAGCTCAAGAACTGATTGAAATGGTTGCAAATAACCAATTCATGTACACTTCTGAAAGAAATCCTGTGAACAATGGGACTAGTCAGAAGAAAGGAGTTCTTGAGATTGACACTCTGAATGCCATTTTGGCTCAGAATAAAATATTGACCCAACAAGTCAATATGATTTCTCAAAGTCTGTCTGGAATGCAAAATGCACCAAGCAGTACTAAGGAAGCTTCATCTGAGGAAGAAGCTTATGATCCTGAGAACCCTTCAATAGAAGAGGTGAATTACATGGGAGAACCCTATGGAAACACCTATAATCCTTCATGGAGGAATCATCCAAATCTTTCATGGAAGGATCAACAGAGACCCCAACAAGGTTTCAATAACAATAATGGTGGAAGAAACAGGTTTAGCAATAACAAGCCTTTTCCATCATCTTCTCAGCAACAGACAGAGAGTTCCAAGCAGAATAATTCTGACTTGGCAACCATGGTCTCTGATCTAATCAAAACCACTCAAAGTTTTATGACTGAAACTAGATCTTCCATTAGGAATCTGGAAGGACAAGTGGGTCAGCTGAGCAAGAAAATTACTGAACTTCCTCCAAGCACTCTCCCAAGCAATACTGAAGAAAACCCAAAAGGAGAGTGCAAGGCCATCAATATGGCCGAATTCTGGGAGGAAGGAGAGGCAGTGAACGCCACTGAGGAAGGCCTCACTGGACGCCCACTGACCTCCAATGAGTTCCTCAATGAGGAACCATGGGAATCTGAGGCTCAAGATGAGACCATAGAGATTCCATTGGACTTACTTCTGCCATTCATGAGCTCTGATGAGTATTCTTCCTCTGAAGAGGATGAGTATGTCACTGAGGAGCAAGTTGCTAAATACCTTGGAGCAATCATGAAGCTAAATGACAAGTTATTTGGAAATGAGACTTGGGAGGATGAACCCCCTTTGCTCACCAAAGAACTGGATAACTTGTCTAGGCAGCATTTGCCTCAAAAGAGGCAGGATCCTAGGAAGTTTTCTATACCTTGTACCATAGGCACCATGACCTTCAAGAAGGCCTTGTGTGACTTAGGATCAAGCGTAAACCTCATGCCCCTCTCTGTAATGGAGAAATTAGGGATCTATGAGGTACAAGCTGCAAAAATCTCACTAGAGATGGCAGACAACTCAAGAAAACAAGCTTATGGACTTGTAGAGGATGTTTTGGTGAAGATTGAAGACCATTACATCCCTACCGATTTCATAGTCCTAGAGACTGGGAAATGCATGGATGAATCCATCATCCTTGGCAGACCCTTCCTAGCCACAGCAAAGGCTGTGATTGATGTTGATAGAGGAGAGTTGATCATTCAAGTGAATGAAGAATCCTTGGTGTTTAAGGCCCAAGGATATACCTCTGTCATCATGGAGAGGAAGCATGAAGGGCTTCTCTCAAAATAGAGCCAAACAGAGCCCCCACAACCAAACTCTAAGTTTGGTGTTGGGAGGCCACAACCAAACTCTAAGTTTGGTGTTGAACCCCCCACATTCAAACTCTAAGTTTGGTGTTGGGAGGTTCCAACACGGTTCTGAGCATTTCTGAGGCTCCATGAGAGTCCTCTGTCAAGCTAATGACAATAAAGAAGCGCTTGTTGGGAGGCAACCCAATGTTTTATAATTAATTATTTTCTTTTGTTATTTTATATTTTTTGTAGGTTGATGATCATAAGAAGTCACAAAAACAATGAAAAAAGCAAAAACAGAATGAAAAACAGGAAGAAAAACAGCACACCCTGGAGGAAGATGCTGCTGGCGTTCAAACGCCAGTAAGCCTAGCAGTTGGGCGTTTAACGCCCAGTCTGGCACCATTCTGGGCGTTTAACGCCAGAAAGGGGCACCAGACTGGCGTTAAACGCCAGGAAAGGGCAAGAACCTGGCGTTAAACGCCAGGAATGGGCACCAGCCCGGCGTTTAACGCCAGAAATGGCTCAAAACGTGGATTTTGATGCCATTTGGTGCAAGGATGCCTTTTCCTTGACACCACAGGATCTGTGGACCCCACAGGACCCTACCATCACTCTCTCTCTTCTTCCCCCATTCACCAATCACCTCAACACCTCTTCCCCAAAAACCCCTCACCTATCAAATCCCATCTTTCTCTTCACCACTCACATCCATCCTTCATAAACCCCCACCAACCTCACCCTTCAAATTCAAACCACTTTCCCTCCCAAACCCACCCATCATGGCCGAACCCTTTACCCCCTCTCTCCTATATATACCCTTCTTCAACCCTTCATTTTCACACAACCTAAACACCACTTCTCCCCCTCTTTGGCCGAACACACCACCATCTCCCTCTTCCTCATTTCTTCTTCTTCTACTCTCTTCTTTCTTCTTTTGCTCGAGGACGAGCAAACATTTTAAGTTTGGTGTGGTAAAAGCGTTGCTTTTTCGTTTTTCCATAACCATTATGGCATCCAAGGCCGGAGATACCTCTAAAAAGAGGAAAGGGAAGGCAAAAGCTTCCACCTCCGAGTCACGGGAGATGGATAGATTCCTCTCAAAGGTGCATCAAGTCCACTTCTATGAAGTTGTGGCCTTGAAGAAGGTGATCCCCGAGGTCCCTTTTTCACTCAAAAAGGGTGAATATCCGGAGATCCGACATGAGATCCGAAGAAGAGGTTGGGAAGTTCTTACCAACCCCATTCAACAAGTCGGAATCTTGATGGTTCAAGAGTTCTATGCCAATGCATGGATCACCAAGAACCATGACCAAAGTGTGAACCCGAATCCAAAGAATTATCTTACTATGGTTCGGGGGAAATACTTGGATTTTAGTCCGGAGAGTGTGAGGGTGGCATTCAACTTGCCTATGATGCAAGGAGATGAACATCCTTACACTAGAAGGGTCAACTTTGATCAAAGGTTGGACCAAGTCCTCACAGTTATATGTGAAGAGGGCGCACAATGGAAGCAAGATTCAAGAGGAAAGCCGGTCCAATTGAGAAGGCATGACCTCAAGCCCGTGGCTAGAGGGTGGTTAGAGTTCATACAACGCTCAATCATCCCCACTAGCAACCGGTCCGAAGTTACCATAGACCGGGCCATCATGACCCATAGCATCATGATTGGAGAAGAAGTAGAAGTTCATGAGGTTATAGCCCAAGAACTCTATAAAGTGGCGGACAAGACCTCCACCTTGGCAAGGTTAGCCTTTCCTCATCTCATTTGTCACCTCTGTTATTCAGTTGGAGTTGACATAGAGGGAGACATCCCCATTGATGAGGACAAGCCCATCACCAAGAAAAGGATGGAGTACACAAGAGATTCCACTCATCATGAAATCCCTGAAATTCCTCAAGGGATGAATTTTCCTCCACAAAACTATTGGGAGCAACTACACACCTCCCTAGGAGAGTTGAGTTCCAACATGGGACAACTAAGGGTGGAGCATCAAGAACACTCCATCATCCTTCATGAGATTAGAGAATATCAAAGAATCATGAGGGAGGAGCAACAAAGACAAGGAAGAGACATTGAGGAGCTCAAGCACTCCATAGGATCTTCAAGAGCAAGAAAGAGCCGCCATCACTAAGGTGGACCCGTTCTTTGATTTCCTTGTTATTTGTTCTTTTGTTTTTCGAAAATTTATGCTTATGTTTATCCATGTTTGTGTCTTGTGATCATTAGTGTCTTAGTGTCTATGCCTTAAAGTTATGAATGTCCTATGAATCCATCACCTTTCTTGAATAAAAATGTGCTTAATTGAAAAAGAAAGAATTGCATGAATTTTGAATTTTATAATAGTTTAATTATTTTGATGTGGTGGCAATATTTTTGTTCTCTGAATGTATGCTTAAACAGTGCATATATATCTTGAATTTGTGGTTCATGAATGCTGGCTCTTGAAAGAATGATGAAAAAGGAGACATGTTACTGAGGATCTGAAAAATCATAAAAATGATTCTTGAAGCAAGAAAAAGCTATTCAAAAAAAAAAATCGAAAAAAAAAGAAAAAGAAAAAGAAAAATGAAAAAAATAGAGAATAAAGAGTTGTGTCCAAGGCAAATAAGAGTGTGCTTAAGAACCCTGGACACCTCTAATTGGGGACTTTAGCAAAGCTGAGTCACAATCTGAAAAGGTTCACCCAATTATGTGTCTGTGGCATGTATGTATCCGGTGGTAATACTGGAAGACAGAGTGCTTTGGGCCACAGCCAAGACTCAATAAATAGCTATGTTCAAGAATCATCATACTTCACTAAGAGAATGATTAGCACTATCCGGACTCTGAGTTCCTAAAGAAGCCAACCATTCTGAATTTCAAAGGATAGAGTGAGATGCCAAAACTATTCAGAAGCAAAAAGTTAAAAGCCCCGCTCATCTAATTAATACTGATCTTCACAGATGTTTTTGGAATTCATTGCATATTCTCTTCTTTTTATCTTATTTGATTTTCAGTTGCTTGGGGACAAGCAACAATTTAAGTTTGGTGTTGTGATGAGCGGATAATTTGTATACTTTTTGGCATTGTTTTTAGTATATTTTTGGTATGAGTTAGTTTTTAGTATATTTTTATTAGTTTTTAGTTAAAATTCTCTTTTCTGGACTTTACTATGAGTTTGTGTGTTTTTCTGTGATTTCAGGTATTTTCTGGCTGAAATTGAGGGACCTGAGCAAAAATCTGATTCAGAGACCAAAAAGGACTGCAGATGCTGTTGGATTCTGACCTCCCTGAACTCGAAGTGGATTTTCTGGAGCTACAGAAGCCCAATTGGCGCGCTCTCAACGGCGTTGGAAAGTAGACATCCTGGGCTTTCCAGCAATATATGATAGTCCATACTTTGCCCAAGATTTGATGGCCCAAACCGGCGTTCAAAGTCACCTCAAGAAATCCCAGCGTTAAACGCTGGAACTGGCACCCAAATGGGAGTTAAACGCCCAAACTGGCACTAAAGCTGGCGTTTAACTCCAAGAAGAGTCTCTACACGAAATTTGCTTCATTGCTCAGCCCAAGCACACACCAAGTGGGCCCGGAAGAGGATTTTTATGTCATTTACTCATTTCTGTACACCTTAGGCTACTAGTTTCTTATAAGTAGGACCTTTTACTATTGTAAGAGAGATCTTTTGATCACTTTAGATCTTAAGAGGACTTTGGTAGCTATCTTCATTTTTATGCTATCTTAGATCATTGGGAGGCTGGCCATTCGGCCATGCCTAGACCTTATGCTTATGTATTTTCAACGGTGGAGCTTCTACACACCATAGATTAAGGTGTGGAGCTCTGCTGTACCTCGAGTATTAATGCAATTACTATTGTTCTTCCATTCAATTCCGCTTGTTCTTGTTCCAAGATATCACTTGTTCTTCAACTTGATGAAGGTGATGATTGACGCCCATCACCATTCTCACTCATGAACAAAGTGACTGACAACCACTCTTGTTCTACAAGCATTTGAGGCTTGGTGAATATCTCTTGGATTCCTGATTGCACGATGCATGGTTGATCGCCTGACAACCGAGTGCTCGCCTGACAAACGAGCCAACCATTCCGTGAGATCAGAGTCTTCGTGGTATAGGCAGGACCTGATGGCGGCATTCAAGAGAATCCGGAAGGTCTAAACCTTGTCTGTGGTATTCTGAGTAGGATTCAATGATTGAATGACTGTGACGTGCTTCAAACCTGTAACCTACTGGGCGTTAGTGACAGACGCAAAAGAGTGATTCTATTCCGGTAGGGGAGGGAACCAAACCGGTGATTAGCCGCACTGTGACAGAGTGCATGAGCATTAGTTTTCACTGCGAGGATGGGAGGTAGCTGCTGACAACAGTGAAACCCTACACGAGCTTGCCATGGAAAGGAGTAAGAAGAATTGGATGAAGGCAGTAGGAAAGCAGAGAGACGGAAGGGAAGGCATCTTCATACGCTTATCTGAAGTTCCTACCAATGAATTACATAAGTATCTCTATCTTTACTTTTGTGTTATTTTCGTTCATCACTATATCCATTTGAGTTTGCCTGACTAAGATTTACAAGATGACCATAGCTTGCTTCAATACTAACAATCTCCGTGGGATCGACCCTTACTCACGTAAGGTTTATTACTTGGACGACCCAGTGCACTTGCTGGTTAGTTGTGCGAAGTTGTGTAATGCCATGGTATTGAGCTACCAAGTTTTTGGAGCCATTACCGGGGATTATGAGAGTTGTGAAAAAGTAATGTTCACAATTTCGCGCACCAACTTCCTTGTCAGTTGATTGCTTTGGGAAGAGATCATTACTCATTTTGCTTGTTTCTTCATCCCTTTGTAATTCTGGAAAGACTTTCAGGGTGATGCTCTCCTCATGCATCCTGAGGATTAACTCTCCTTGCTCTATATCTACAATGGCTCTAGCAGTGGCCAAAAATGGTCGACCAAGTATTATGGAGTCATTTCCATTTTCTGAAGACTCCAAGATCACAAAATCTGCCGGATAGATGAACTTGTCAACCTTAACTAAAAGGTTCTCAATCAGCCCTTTAGGATATACTATTGATTGGTCCACCAATTCCAAGGACATCTGTGTTGGTTTCACCTCCTCTATGCCAAGCTTTTTCACTAGAGAATATGGGATTAGATTTATGCTTGCTCTTAAATCACACATCCCCTTGTTGATGAATAGGTTTCCAATAGTGCATGGTAAGAAGAAACCTCCAGGGTCTTCAAGCTTGGGAGGGAGTCCCTTTTTAATGAGTGCACTGCATTCTTCACTTAGCATTACAGTCTCCTTTTCATTCCACATTCTCTTCTTGTTAATGAGCTCCTTTAAGAACTTGGCATATAGAGGCATTTGCTCCAAAGCCTCTGCCAAAGGTATGTTGATTTCCAACTTCTTGAAAGTCTCAAGAAATTTGTGGAAGTGCTGATCCTTTGTTTCCTTGTGAAATCTCTGTGGATAAGGTATTGGTGATGTTGAGCTCTTCTCCCCTTGATGTTGTTTTGGAATTGCTTCTTCCATGATTTGCTTTCCTTTCTTCAAATTTTGTGGTTTGTTGTTTTCTTCTGTGAGTTCTCCTGGGACATTCTTGGTCATCATGTCCTTGTTGATGGCTTCATCATTCTTTGTTGGCTCAGTGTCATTATGCTTGGTTGCACCTTGGTTACCATCTGTTAACACTTTTCCACTTCTTAGTTGCACGACCTTGCATTCTTCCTTTGGGTTGGGAATGGTGTCACTAGGTAGTGAACTTGATGGCTTCTCAACAGAAATCTTCTTGGAGATTTGTCCAATCTGCCTCTCTAGGTTCTTCATGGAGGCTTCTTGGTTCTTTGTTGTCAATTCTTGGTTCTTCATCAGTTTCTCCATGAGCAGCTCTAGATTGGTGATTCTCTGTGAGTCTTGTGAGATGGGTTGATTTTGGGGTGTTGATGGATGAAGATAAGTGTTTTGGTTAGTTGGGTGGTTATTGGGTGGGTATTGGTTAGAATTTGGGTAGTTGTTTTGTGGTTTTCTGTATGAATTTTGGTTAGTGTTTGGCTGGGGGTTGTGGTTTGTGTTTTTCCAATTGTTCTGACTTGTGTTTCTTTGCCATGGTTGTTGATTTTGGTTCTGGTTGTCTCCCCATCTGAGGTTGGGATGGTTCTTCCAAGATGGATTATAAGTATCCCCATAGACTTCATTTGTTCCAGGATTTTGGTTGTGCATGTATTGGACTTGCTCTTGTTGTTGCTCTTCTTGAGTTTCTTCACTTTGCACCCAAGTGGTTGATGGTTGGCTTGTGGTGCTCACTGCTGCCACTTGCAAGCCATCAATTCTTTTGGCCATTTGCTCAAACTGTTGTTGGATCTGCTGCTGCATCATCTTGTTTTGAGCTAAGATTGAATCCACTCCTTCCAACTCCATTACTCCTCTTCTCTGTGATGGTTGGCGTTGTCTTTGATGAGCAAAGAAATATTGGTTGTTGGCCACCATATCAATGAGGTTTTGAGCTTCCTCTGTGGTTTTCATGAGTTGTAATGAGCCTCTGGCAGAGTGATCAAGAGCTTCTTGAGCTTTAAGAGTGAGTCCCTCATAGAAGTTCTGTAGCTTGTCCCACTCAGTGAACATTTCTGGTGGACATTTCCTCAATAGAGCCTTATATCTTTCCCATGCTTCATATAAGTTCTTAGCCTCCAATTGAGTGAACGTTTGAACCTCAGTCTTCAACCTTAGGATTCTTTGAGGAGGATAAAATTTAGCAAGAAACTTGCTCACCAAGTCATCCCAAGTGTTGATGCTTTCTTTTGGAAAGGTCTCTAGCCATTGAGTGGCTTTATCTCTGAGAGAGAATGGGAAGAGCAGCAACTTGTAGCTATCAGGAGGTACACCATTTGTTTTCACTGTGTCACAGATTCTCAAGAAAGTAGACAAATGTTGATTAGGATCCTCCAAAGGCCCTCCTCCAAAAGAACAATTGTTTTGAACCAGTGTGATGAGTTGTGGCTTGAGTTCAAAATTGTTTGCATTGACATTGGGAGGAAGAATGCTACTCCCACAATGCCTAGCATTTGCGAATGTGTATGAAGCCAAGACTCTTCTCTGTTGTTGATTATTGTTGGCTCCTTCTCCTGGTTGATTGGTATCTCCTTCCATCTCTTGGAATTCCTCCTCAGATTCTTCTTCTCCAACAACGTTCTTCCCTCTTTCAGCTCTTTTTATTCTCCGAAGAGTTCTTTGATCAATTTCAGAAATGATAGGGGAAGATCTTCCTGTACCTGACATACAAACACACAACAATAAACACACAAACCCAGAAAGCCTATGAAACTTCACTCTATAGCTAGAATGAAGTTTTAGTTAGTTTAAGCAAAAATTCAAACAGTTAGTGTGTTAGTAAGAATTAGAATAACAGGAAAGAAAAAGTGCTCAATCTAGACCTCCACTTCACTTAATCATTGTCAATCTATTTCAATCCCCGGCAACGGCGCCAAAAACTTGATGTGTGGAAAACGATCCAACACAAAACTCACCGGCAAGTGTACCGGGTCGCATCAAGTAATAATAACTCACATGAGTGAGGTCGATCCCACAGGGATTGAAGGATTGAGCAATTTTAGTTTAGTGGTTGGTTTAGTCAAGTGAATCAAGTTTTGGTTGGGTGATTTGTGTTTAACAGGAAGTAAATGACAGTAAATGTAAAGGGGGAAGGGAAAAGTGCAGTAAATTAAAGAACAGGAAAGTAAATTTGCAGAATCTTAAAGAACAAGAAAGTAAATGACTGAAACTTAAAGTGCAAGAAATGTAAATTGCAGTAACTTAAATGGCAAGGAATGTAAATTGCTTGAATATAAAAGGGAATTGAGGAATGGGATTGCAGGATCTAAACAAAGAAGAAGTAAATTGCAGCACTCAATTAAGTAGAAGATGAATTGGAGTAAACTAAAATTCAAACAGAATAGGAAATTAAAATGCAGCAAGGTTCACAGAAGAACCAAAAGTAAAATTGGGTCTCAGATCTCAAGAGACTAGGTAGCAGAGCCTAGATCTCTATTTGCCTTCCTAGATCCAAGTTAATAAAGCAATTGACAAGAATTAGAAGAGAAAGCAGTAAAGAAAATGTAAATGGATTCAATTATGCAGAAAGAGAATTGAAGAGAATTTGAATGGGAATTGAGACAGAATTTCCTCAATTTCTCACACCCAAAACTCAGAAACAGAAGATTAGAAGTGCTCAGGCAAGAATGAGGAAGAAGAGAGATCAATTCTCCTCCCCAATTCTCAGGATTCTCAGTAAAGTCACCCAAGAACAATTGCCAAAGCTCAAAAGAAAGGTGAAAGTAAAATTCAAAAGTAAAGGTAAAAGTGGTAAAAAGGGTCCTAATTACATCAAACTAGCTTCTATTTATACACTTTCTATTCTTGGATTTTGGGATTTGGATGGGCTTTTGATTTGGTGAAGAAATGAATTAAAATGGATTTTTAATTGAATTTTTCGGCCCAAAATTGTGACTCCCAGGAGGCTGCCCTGCCCTTGTGGAGGGCAGGGCAGAAAATTGGTGCATGGTGCGGACGATTGGTGCGGCGTGGTGCAGCCTTGTGCGAGTTTGGTGCGGCCTTGGTGCTTGAGATGCTGCCCTGCCCGCGCCAAGGGCAGGGCAGGAAAAGTTGGTGCGCCAGAAATTGCCTTGGTGCTGCCAGAATCATGAATTGGTGCGCCAGAATCAAAATTTGGTGCGCCAGAATTGAGCTTGGTGCATAGGATGCTGCCCTGCCCTCGCGGAGGGCAGGGCAGGAAATTGTGGTGCTGCCAGGATCGAGCTTGGTGCGCCAGATGCTGCCAGGAACGTGCCATGGTGTGCCAGATGCTGCCAGGAACGTGCCATGGTGCGCCAGATTTGTGCACCAACCCAAATGCTGCCCTGCCCTCGCGGAGGGCAGGGCAGTGTTGCCACTTTGCTGTCCCGTGTTCGAAACACGGCTGGGACACACCTTCCATTAATTTCCTTGGTTTCTTGGCACGGCAATCAACCTTAAGTCCTAGCTTCCTCATGGTTCCTTGTTCGATCCTTGTGGCATGCATGGGTGACATTTTTCCTTTGATTTCTTTCCTTGGAGAGCCCGATACTGCCCTTGTGGAGGGCAGGGCAAGGTTCTCTTCCTCTTGGTCCCAAGGCACATTTTGTGCTCTGCCCTTGTGGTGGGCAGGGCAGAGTTGCCTTCTCTTCTTGGTTCTCTTATGTTGCCCTCCTAGAGGGCAGTGTGCCCTTGTGGAGGGCAATGTTGCCTCCCCCTTTGCATGCGGCACGCTTCCTATTATTTTGGCCATGCTTTCCTTTCCTTGGGCTACACTTCTTAGGCCACGCTTTTCCTTTTCTTTTCTTTTCTTCACCTACAATAAACCAAAACAACCACTCCAAGTATCACTAAATTCAAGAGGTTTATAAATCAATTAAAATTCAATTAAAATTAGCTCAAACCTCATGATTTAACATTAATTTCATGGTGGTTGCTTGATTTAAAGAAGTTATGCATTTTCACTCCAAATCACTTACTTAGGATGCAAGAAAGTGCATAAATGCTAACAAAACAAATGAAATTAGCTTGAAAATGGGTATATGATGACTTGTCATCAATCCCCAAAGATTCCACAAAGAAGCAAAGGATCAGAACTTTCATAAGTTCCTTGAGACTTTCAAGAAGCTAGAGATCAACATTCCCTTGGCTGAGGCATTGGAGCAAATGCCTTTGTATGCCAAGTTCTTGAAAGAGCTTATCAACAAGAAAAGAAGTTGGCTGGAGAAAGAGACTATACTGCTTACTGAGGAATGCAGGGCCTTGATTCAAAAAGGGCTTCCCCCTAAACTTGCAGACCCTGAAAGTTTTTTTCTACCCTGCACCCTTGGGAGATTGACCATTAACAAAGCTCTCTGCGATCTAGGAGCAAGTATCAACTTAATACCCTCGTCTTTGGTAAAAACATGTTGTATAGAGGAAATTAAGCCCATACAAATGTCTCTAGAACTGGTAGATAAGTCAGTAGTATATCCCAGGGGTGTGATTGAAAACCTTCTAGTCAAGGTGGACAAATTCATATACCTTGCAGACTTTGTGGTTTTAGATTCAGATGAGGATGAAGGTGATTCTGTCATACTTGGGAGACCTTTCTTGGCCACTGCTAGAGCCACTATAGATGTGGAACAAGAAAAGCTAACCCTTCGAATGCATGAAGAGAACATCATCCTGAATGTGTTCACAGAGACACAGTCCAGTAACGAGAAGAATAACTGCATGGAAGTTGACAAAGGAAGCTTACATTGGAAGGAAGGAGTTAGCAAGACAGTTGAAGATCATCTTCCAAGGCAAGAAACAAACAACACAACATGCCAAAAGAAGAGTGAGACTGAGTAAAGTGAAGAAGAAAATCAAGAAGGGATCAAAGTGATGACTGAGAAGGAGAATCCCAAAGCAAAGGTTGTTATCAAAGAAGAAGGAGTGACAAGAAAAAGGAAGAACGGCAAGAAGAAAGATCAGAAGGGATGGAAAAACAAGAAAATCCCCACTGAAGGGTTCTCCAAGGGTGATGAAGTGCAGTTGAGTTATCAATAGTTGGGAACAAGCCAACAAATCAATGATTACTACACTGTATGCAAAGTACTCTCACTTGAGCATGTTGAACTTGAGCACCAGGGAACAAAAAGAAAGCTCACAGTGAGGGGAGACAAGTTGAGACATCACAGGCATCAACCACCCTAAAGGGAGTTCAATGTCAAGCTAATGACAATAAAAGAGCGCTCCATGGGAGGCAACCCATGATTTAAGATTCCTGTTCTTTTTTTTTTTATTCAATAAGCTATGATCACCCTGGCAAGATTTTGAACTTTCATGGACATACTTGATAAATGCATGCATTGTTCTGAAGCATATGTTAGACTTCTAAAGGCACACCCAAATTTGTTTTCAAAAAAGTGTTCTAGACCATGTGCTTAGTTATTTTGATGAAGCATATGACCAAACACTAAGTTTGGTGTCTGCATATGTAACAATGTTCAGAAGATCATATCCTATTCATGGAATCAAAATCATACAGAGATGGATCATGCACTATTACATTTTGGAATTTAAAAAAAAAAATATCAATTGTGAGGAATTATCTGCATTGCTCAGTTATCCCCTCAGTAAGAGATAACTTTGGTGTCCACCAACTTTTGGCTCACTGATTAAGGGACACAATTGATCATTTAAAAAAAAACAAAAACAATTTCCTTATTTATTGCAAAATCACTTACCAACGTATATATTTATGTTCTAAGGCTAGCTGTTTTGGTTTAATTAGGAGAAAGAGATTGAGATAAATACAAGGAGGGGAAGGGCCACGGCTAGGACAAGCTAAGTGAGGAATGGTCACATGTGCCTAGAGAAGTGTGCTCCTTGGGAAGCAGAATTTGCATGCATGCACCATCGAACACCTAAATACATGCAACCAATGAGAAGAGAATCCTCGTCAAGCCTCAACAATACATGCAAGCCGTTCAATCCATGAGTCCTCTATATGTTCAACTCAATCTCAACCCTTCATGATCACCAACGAACTCCCTCCTCATTTATTGTGGTTTTGTTAGAAAAGCTTGAAGGACTTGCCTATAAGTAGCTGTTAGCACTAAATGGCTTACACATTCATAGAAACTACCTTCACTTGTAAACCATAATCTCCTCTACTCCCAAAACTAAGGCCAAAAATTCCCTTCTCTATCGCAACAAAACCGAGCATCATCCCAAACACAACACATTTTTCCCTTCTTCCCACTTTTTCCTTCTTCTCACCTCAAATCTAATGGCCTCTTCAAGTTCAAAGAGAGGGCCGGGAAAGGAACCAATGGTGACCGAGCCTCCATCCTATGATGTAAGAAAATTTAGGTCCCAATTCCATGAAGGGAGATATCATTGGTTCATGAAGACAAAGAATGTCATTTATGAGAAGGGCCTTAAGCTGAAGGAAGGGGAATACCCCATCATGAAGCAAATCACTAAGGAAAGAAGGTGTGAACTTTTATGTGCTCCTCTCGTAGACATTATTGCAGTCATGATCAGGGAATTCTATGCAAATGCTGTAAAAGAGAGCAAAGATAATGCCCCCTACACGAGTTTTGTCAGAGGAGTTGAAGTGAATTTCAGTCCAGCAGCCATCACAAGGGCCCTGAAGTTGAGAACCATAACTTATGCAGAGCCTAGTTATGAGACCAGATTGCAGATGGAAAACAATCCTGATGAGATCTTGCAAGGGTTATGCATGGAAAACATAGACTGGGAAAGAGATTCAAAAGGGATCCCAAGCCACTTGAAAAGAATAAATCTCACTCCTGTGGCTAAGGGGTGGTATGAGATGGTAAGGAGATCTATCCTTCCTACTGGAAATGCCTCTTGGGTCACAATCAAATGAGCACTCTTGACATACTGCATCCTACATGGAGGTGAAATCAACCTCGCACAACTCATAGCCGACAGTATTCAAGAGATGGCCAACAGCACAAGCAAATCAAGTGGGCTTGGCCATCCAAGTACCATCCTCAGTCTATGCAACAAAGCTAGAGTGATCTTTGAAGATGAGGACACAGAAAAAGTGAAAAAGGGGAAAAGAATCACCAAGAGGAGCATGGAAGGGATGAATGAAGAAGATGATCAAGAGGGGGTGGTAGCTCCCAGACAAAAAAGATCACAAAGAGAGGAAGGACAAGAGCAAGCTCGTGGTGCCATAGACATGAGCCAACTACAAAGAGCAATTGAAGAGCTATCTCAGCAACTCATGCAAGCTCAATAAGAGCAAAATCAAGGGCGTCAAGAGAAATATCTAGAGCCCCAAGAGGAGTATCCAGAGCGCCGGGAGCAATATTTGAGGGATAAAGAGGAACGAGAAGCTTGGCAGCGTCAAATGGAGGAGAAGCAAGAGAGATGGCAACAACAAATGATGCCTCAGCAGCAAGAGTTTCAAGCAAAGATTCTTGAAGGATAAAAGGAGCAATACAAAGAATTCTGAGAATCATATGATAAGCTGTACTTTAGTCAAGCTAAAGCAGGGGAATATAGTCACAACCTGTATCAGTGGAAGAACATTCATCACACTATTGGGGAAATTAGACATGTGCAACAAGTAGAGAGTGATGAAGACATACAAGCAAGGTTGGAGTACTTGACCCACAATTTGTCAGCACTCAATCCACAAATCAAGCCATTTGAGTAGTGCCAAGAATTTAGAGCTAAGCAGCAAGCAAGGTCTAATCACTATACGGAGGTAACACTTGGCAGATTGGAACAAGTGGGGCTCTCAGGACTCTTAGATTCTGTTTGGGATAGAAGATGCCCTGGTGAAGAAGCCCAAGACTATTCCAAGCTAGGGAAGAGAAAGAAGAAGAAGGGAGAATCAAGCAGAAGCCACAATCATTAGAAGGTGGCAAAGTTCTTTCATACTTCTAATAAGGAGATGCATGTCTGAAACATGATATGCCTCCACTATTTATTTCCTTTTATTTCATTATCATGCACTTCTATTTGTTCAATAAGTAGCTAGAGAAATAATTTGCATAGATGCTTGTCATTCATCACTTAGCTTTGAATTTTGTTTTGTTTCCCATATGCTTGAATAAAAGAGAAATGTTTGAATTAGAAAGTAAATATCCAATGTTGCATAAGTTATAACGGAAGTTGGTGGTGGTATGTGTTTGATTCAATTGTTAGCTCATTGAATAATTGCTGCATAATGACATGTTACTTGAAGCTTAAGCTAGTTTGCTGCTATGATCCTTCAATTAATGAAAGTCCCTTGAAAATAAAATAAAACAGTAAGAAAATGAAGAAGAAAAAGCCAATGTGGCAAGAAAAACAAAGAATAAGGCTGGGCACCAATAGCTTGGACCCTAGGACACATGCCTATGGTATTCTTGTACTAGGATATGCTTGGACAAGTAAATTCTAAGGGGTATTTCAAAACCTGGCCACTTAGATCAACTGATTTGGGATGGCCAATTGAAAGTCCATAATAAAGAGCAACCTAGTTACAAAGCATTTAGTTATCCAAAGAGATGCTGGGCATCAATGATCCTAGGAAGAAAAAGGTGAGCCATGTGTCTGTGGTGAAGAAATGTTGAGTGAAATTAAGCCAAAGGCCACTGCAACATTTGCCACCAAGCCTTCAATAGATAATAAGCTCTCTAATGCAAAAGAAAGAAGAAAAAGCTAACAAGGGAAATAAACAAAAAGTAAGGTATTGTAGCAGCAACCTTGGTGAACCCTTTAGGAGACATTGTTTGTTTTGACAACAAGTAATAAATGAACTACTATTAATCTGCATAAAACCCCATAAACCAAGTTCAACTATATGCTTAATAAGGATATGCATGCTTCTATATTTCATTCTATCTTCTCTTATATTTAGTGCTTGCTTGGGGACAAGCAAGATTTAGGTTTGGTGTTGTGATGACAAGTCATCATATACCCATTTCTCAAGCTAATTTCACTTGTTTCACTAGTTTTTATGCACTTTCTTGCACCATAAGTAAGTAATTTAGAGTGGAATTGCATGTTTTATTTGAATCAATCAACCACCATTTAATTGATACTAAATCATGAGGTTTAAGCTAAATTTAATTGATTTATAAACCTTGTGAATTTGGTGATTGGTGCACGAAATTGTGATCATCAATGGCGCCATCAACATGGTACGCTCAATTGCAATCTCAACTCTTTATCACAACTTCGCACAACTAACCAGCAAGTGTACTGGGTCGTCCAAGTAATAAACCTTACGCGAGTAAGGGTCGATCCCACGGAGATTGTTGGTATGAAGCAAGCTATGGTCATCTTGTAAATCTCAGTCAAGCAGACTCAAATGGTTATGGAGGATAACATAAAACGTAAAATAAAGATAGAGATACTTATGTAATTCATTGGTGAGAATTTCAGATAAGCGTATGGAGATGCTATGTCCCTTCCGTCTCTCTACTTTCCTACTGTCTTCATCCAATCCTTATTATTCCTTACCATGGCAAGCTGTATGTAGGGTTTCACCGTTGTCAGTGGTAACCTCCCATCCTCTCAGTGAAAATGTTCAACGCGCTCTGTCACAGCACGGCTATTCAGCTGTCGGTTCTCGATCATGTCGGAATAGAATCCAGTGATTCTTTTGCGTCTGTCACTAATGCCCCACAATCGCGAGTTTGAAGCTCGTTATAGTCATTCAATCCTTGAATCCTACTCAGAATACCACAGACAAGGTTTAGACCTTCCGGATTCTCTTGAATGCCTTCATCAATTCTAGCTTATACCACGAAGATTCCGATTAAGAAATCCAAGAGATAAACATTCAAGCCTTGTTTGCGTGTAGAACGGAAGTGGTTGTCAAGCACGCGTTCATAAGTGAGAATGATAATGAGCGTCACATAATCATCACATTCACCAAGTTCTTGGGTGCAAATGAATATCTTAGAACAAGAATAAGCTGAATTGAATAGAAGAACAATAGTAATTGCATTAATACTCGAGGTACAGCAGAGCTCCACACCTTAATCTATGGTGTGTAGAAACTCCACCGTTGAAAATACATAAGAACAAGGTCTAGGCATGGCCGAATGGCCAGCCTCCCAAAGAGGGTTCAATCATAAAAACATGATCAAAAGATCTAAGATTGAAAGATGAAAATACAATAGCAAAAGGTCCTAGTTATAGAGAACTAGTAGCTAGGGTTTACAGAAATGAGTAAATGACATAAAAATCCACTTCCGGGCCCACTTGGTGTGTGCTTGGGCTGAGTATTGAAGCATTTTCATGTAGAGACTCTTCTTGAAGTTAAACGCCAGCTTTTGTGCCAGTTTGGGCGTTTAACTCCCATTCTTGTGCCAGTTCCGGCGTTTTACGCCAGAATTCTTGAGCTGAATTGGAACGCTTGTTTGGGCCATCAAATCTCAGGCAAAGTATGAACTATTATACATTGCTAGAAAGCCCAAGATGTCTACTTTCCAGCGCAATTGAGAGCGCGCCAATTAGGCTTCTGTAGCTCCAGAAATTCCATGTCGAGTGTAGGGAGGTCAGAATCCAACAGCATCTGCAGTCCTTTTCAGCCTCTGAATCAGATTTTTGCTCAGGTCCCTCAATTTCAGCCAGAAAATACCTGAAATCACATAAAAACACACAAACTCATAGTAAAGTCCAGAAAAGTGAATTTTAACTAAAAACTAATAAAAATATAATAAAAACTAACTAAAACATACTAAAAACATACTAAAAACAATGCCAAAAAGCGTATAAATTATCCGCTCATCACAACACCAAACTTAAATTGTTGCTTGTCCCCAAGAAACTGAAGATCAAATAAGATAAAAAGAAGAGAATATGCAATAAATTCCAAAAACATCTATGAAGATCAGTATTAATTAGATGAGCGGGGCTTTTAGCTTTTTGCCTCTGAACAGTTTTGGCATCTCACTTTATCCTTTGAAATTCAGAATGATGGGCTTCTATAGGAACTCAGAATCCAGATAGTGTTATTGATTCTCCTAGTTAAGTATGATGATTCTTGAACATAGCTACTTTATGAGTCTTGGCTGTGGCCCAAAGCACTCTGTCTTCCAGTATTACCACCGGATATATACATGCCACAGACACATAACTGGGTGAACCTTTTCAGATTGTGACTCAGCTTTGCTAGAGTCCCCAATTAGAGGTGTCCAGGGTTCTTAAGCACACTCTTTTTGCCTTGGATCACAACTTTATTATTTTTTTCTTTTTCTTTTCCCTTTTTTTCATTTTTTTGAATTCAATGCTTTTTCTTGCTTCAAGGATCATTTTTATGATTTTTCAGATCCTCGGTAACATGTCTCCTTTTTCATCATTCTTTCAAGAGCCAACATTCATGAACAACAAATTCAAAAGACATATGCACTGTTCAAGCATACATTCAGAAGTCAAACTATTGCCTCCACATCAAAATAATTAATCTGCTATAAAATTCAAAATTCATGCAATTCTTCTCCTTTTCAATTAAGAACAATTTTCATTTAATAAAGGTGATGGATTCATAGGACATTCATAACTTTAAGGCATAGACACTAAGACACTAATGATCATAAGACACAAACATAGATAAACATAAGCATGAAAATTCAAAAAATAGGAAAATAAAGAACAAGGAAGTTAAAGAATGGGTCCGCCTTAGTGATGGTGGCTTGTTCTTCCTCTTGAAGATCTTATGGAGTTCTTGAGCTCCTCAATGTCTCTTCATTGCCTTTGTTGCTCCTCTCTCATGACTCTTTGATCTTCTCTAATTTCATGGAGGAGGATTGAATGTTCTTAGTACTCCACCCTTAGTTGTCCCATGTTGGAACTTAATTCTCCTAGGGAGGTGTTGATTTGCTCCCAATAGTTTTGTGGAGGAAAGTGCATCCCTTGAGGCATCTCAGGGATTTCATGATGAGGAATTTCCTCATGTCCATGAGTGGGATCTCTTGTTTGCTCCATCCTTTTCTTAGTGGTATCCATGAGGACTTGGTCCAACCTTTGATCAAAGTTGACCCTTTTTGAGTTTGAAAGGGACCTCGGGGATTACCTTCTTTATGGCCACAACTTCATAAAAGTGGTCTTTGATGGTGTTTTTGTGGAAAAACGAATTTTCCAAACACATAGATCCAACCGGTAAGTGTACCGGGTCGCATCAAGTAGTAATAACTCACTTAGAGTGAGGTCGATCCCACAAGGATTGATGGATCAAGCAACTTTAGTGGGTGATTAGTTTAGTCAAGCTAACATTGAAGTGAATTGTGTGAAGTTGATCAACAGAAAGTAAATTGTAGGAATGATAAAGTTGCAGAATGTAAATGGCCAGAAAACTTAAAGAGCAGGAAAGTAAAATAACTGAAACTTAAATTGCAAGAAAAGTAAATTGCATGAAAAGTAAAGGGGGTTGGGTGCTGGAAATTAAAGAGAGCAATAGATCAAAACTCAGAAACTCTTGCAGAAAGCTTAACTTGCAGGAAAGTAAATTGGGATCATGAACAGAAATGTAAAATGAAGAACAAGTGCAGAAGAATTAAATTGCTTGAAAGTAAATTGAAAACCAATGGAACAGTAAAAACAGAAGAGCGGCCAAGAACTCAACTCAATTGCAAAATAAAATTGAAAATCTCAGGGAATCAAAGAGACTAGAAAACAAGTCTAGATCTCAAGCCCTTCCTTGATCAAAGTAGAAAGCAGATTGAAGAAGAAAGAAAGATGAAAGCCGCAGAGAAAAACTTGGATCCAAAACTCAATTCACTGAATTATGCAGAAAATCAACAAAGAGCAATCTTAGATCAAGAATGAAACAGAATTCCTTCAAATCTCAATCCAAGATTCAAGACAGAAATTAAAGGAGAGAGCTCTCAAATCCTAATGCTCCCTAGTGGAGCTAGCCTTTCTTCCTATTTCAGCTCCCCCCCCTCTGAAATGAGAGTGATGCCTTTATATAGGCTTTTCAAAGTGAAAATGAAAATGAAATTAAAACAAATTACAATTAAAATAAGAATCCTAATCTAATTTATCCATGTGCCTTTGAGTGATGATGTGGGCTTTGCTTGCTTTGGATTTGAGGAGAGATGGGTCTTGGATGGCCTTGGTTCAATTGGTGAAGATTTGAGTTCAAAGGGAATTTGAATTGAATTTGGGCCCATGGGTGTTCCCAGGAGGCTGCCCTGCCTTTGTGGAGGGCAGAGCAGGGAAATTGTGTGTCCCAAGTGTGGGATAGGCATTCAGGATGCTTCCCTGCCCTTGTGGAGGGCAGGGCAATGTTGTCATGGTGCGTGCCATGCTTCCCTGGGCCGTGTCAAAGTGATGCGCGCAAGCTCCCTTGTGTGTAGCGCTCCCCACTTCCCCTTAGGTGCTTGGTTCGAAACCCATGGGTGGCACTTGGAGTTGATTTTTCTTGGATTTTCTTCAAGAAGAGCACGACATTGCCCTGCTCTCCAAGAGGGCAGAGCAGAAAATTAAACGCTACTTTGCTTTGGAGTGAGGCTCCAGCTTCGAGCCTTGGTGGAAGCACTTTGGTTTATTTTCGCTTATTTTTGCTCCTTAAAGATGTCTTTCGTTCCTGCCTCAATTGTATGCCAAATATGGATTGCTATATATCGTTGGAAAGCTATGAATGTCAGCTTTCCAACGCAACTAAAAGCACATCAATTGAACGTCTGTAGCTCAAGTTATAGCCCTTTGAAGGAGGCATGGTCATGCTGTGAGCGCCCAGATTTTACCTTAGCGAAAATTCTTGCTTCCAACCTCACTTTGCATCACGATTCTGCCCTGCCCTTGGCAAGAGCAGGGCAGTGTGTGCTGATTGCTTATTCTTCATTAATTTGGTCATGGGCCACGCTTTTAAAAGCGTGGCCTAAGCCTCCAAAGTGTGCTCCAACTTCAAAGTGTGCTCCAAAGCTCTTTTTTCCTCTTTTTTTGTGTTTCTTTGCTTCTTTTTCTTCTTATTTCCTACAAGATTTATAAAATTAAAAGATCAAGGAAATCTTCCAATTAAGCACAAAAGAATGCAATATTTAAGCATTAATCATCAATTTCTTGTATGAAAAAGCATAGAAAAATAGGTATATGATGACTTGTCATCACAACACCAAACCTAAACCTTGCTTGTCCCCAAGCAAGAGAAGAATCATGCAATAGAAATTAACAATCCATGGTAAGAAGAGTAGCAAGTTAATGTTCATGGCAAGCTAGTTTTCTATGCATGCTACAATTACAAAAGAGATGTAAATGATTGATGCTTCTATCTACCTTATTTTATGAAATCTTTTTCTTATAATTCTTCCTTGAAACAAGCTTTTGATTTTTTTTTAGCTTCTCCTTTTGGGTGCTTTGCCCCATGAGTTAATAACAAAGCTACGACTTCTAAATGCTTTGTTTTCAAGTATTACCACTTAATACATAAGCACCACAAGCATTTAATTAGAGGACTTCATTAAGCTCATTTTTCTTTTCTTTTCTTGACTCTCTAATCATTGATGCTCAGAGCCTTGAGCTTTAAGGGAGTGCTTTTGCACTTGAGCCTAGCCTTGACTTCTAAGTGTTTTGTTTTCAAGCATTTGGCTTGATACATAAACACCACAAGCACTTAGCAAATAAATTTCCATTGGTACTCATAGCCTTCAGCTTTCTCATTTTTTCCCTTTTTCTTTTCTTGCTTTAATTGTATTTGCTTCTTCAAGGTTTTCATGATTTCAAAAGATTTCACAAAATGTACTAGATGAAAAACTTCAATTAAATAAAATCCAATGCGATTGAGCAACAATCAATCATACTAGCTTTCCAATACTTGTATGCACATGCTAAGTTCTTCTTTAATGCCTTGTTTGATTATGATCATGATACTTTATTGCTTTTGAACTCACAGGATTCAAGTTGGTAGTCATAATGGTACAGCACCATATTATAATTCAAAATTCAAGCTATGCTTTATTCATACACACATGTAAACAGAAAAGATGAAGACAATCATGCAATTTAAGTGCCGGAAACAAATGAGAATAAAAGGAACTCTACAACCTTGTAGTTCATCTTCATTATTGTTGTCCTTTTTCCTCTATTCTTCCTCTTTCCCTTGCCAAACTCAGAATGCTTGCTCATCCTCAAGCAACAATTAGAACAATGGCTATGGGGCTAGGATGGATCATGAATGTCTTACACAATGAAATGTTAGTAGCACATGTGTTTTAAGCAAGCAAAATGAAAGATAACAATCAAGGAATCAGAGACAAAGACATTTTGATTGCAAAGATAAGAAGGTGAGCACAATACATTGCATAAAAGATAAGTGGCACACCAAACTTAGTGTGACACTTTCACTTGAAATTAATGCAAGTATCTAGTAAGAATTAGGACCAAATTTTGTTGCATAGCAACACCAAACTTAGAATGCAACCATATGTCAATTTTATTTGAAACAAAACTAAACAAAAGAAACTGTTATTTGTTGAATACAATCACCAAGCCAAAAATCTGTCATGAATAAGGATCTCTTGATGTTGTATTAACAAAAACAGTTGATAAAAGAAAACTTAAAAATAAAGAGGTGACTAAAACAAAGAGAATGCAAACGAAATGTCAAAACAAAAGAAAAATAACAATGCAAAGGTAATATGATTATGCAGACAAGTGATGTTGCTGGATGAGTTGCATAGAAAAATAAGTGGAACACCAAACTTAGAATCTTAATGTGACACTTTCATGTAGAATTGATGCAATCATCCTAAGGAATTGAAAACAATTTGTTGCAGGGCAACACCAAACTTAGAATGTGATCATATGCCAATTTATTGAAATTTAAACACAGCAAAGAAAGAGAATAAACCAAGCAGAGAAATGAAATGTTACCTAAGGTTGGGTTGCCTCCCAACAAGCGCTCTTTTAGTGTCATTAGCTTGACATATTGTTCTTCACTTTCTTCCTCTTCTTCCAGTTTGTTAAGAGGAATGACCTCAAGGGGGGAGAAGATTCAGCTACTGTCCCTTGTCTTGGCCTTTCATCAGCAAGCTTCCTTTTGTAAATGGCTTGATTGATCTTGCTTGCTGGATCAGGGACAGGATTGGTGCTCTTGTTAGTTGCCTTCACTTCTTTGGATTCATGAATTGGTTGCTGTGTGATTTTTGGAGTTTGATCTTCATCCAGAGCCTTTTGAATTGGTGGTTCAATGAGCTTGTCCTTCATGTGCCTCTCTGTTTCCCTTGAGTTTGGACGTTCTTGATTGTCCTCCTCACTAGCTTGTTCTTCCACTTCCTCTTTTACACTCAACATTTGCTTTAATAGCTCTTTCATGGAGGAGGTTTGTTGATCTTCCCAAGCTTTCTTCATCTCCTCTTCATACCTTTCAATCATGGATTCAAGTGTTGAGGTATTTTGGTCCAGGGAAGTTTGTGAGAGTTGTGAGTTGTCATGTGCTCTTGTCATCTCAAGTGGCTTCTGTGAATATGCAAGTTCAGGTTCAAATGTTTCCACCACCTCTTTTTTCTTCACTAAAAATCCACTTGACTCAGTAGCCTCTTCCTCTTGTTTTTCCTCCTTCTTCGTTGCACTCACCAATTGAGCTAGCTGCACTTCCATGTTTTTGAGGGAGTTTTCTTGTTCTTTCCAAACTTTCGTTGTCTTCTCCTCATATCTTTTGAGCATGGACTCAAGCTTTGAGAACCTTGAGTGGTTCATGGAAGTTTGTGTGGGTGGTGAGTTTTGAAAGGGGCTTTCTGTTGAAGCATGGTCAAGTGATGATATCTTTGGATGAATATCATATGGAGCATTAGAATTCCCTTCCCAGCCACCATTAGAATCATGACTTGCATCATTTTGTGGTGGAAGGAAATATCCCATATGGTTCTCTTGCTCATCTTGTGTTTCTGAAGCAAATCTCCATGAGTTGGAGTGTTCAGAATGTGTATTCTCTTGGTGATATTTCCAGCCATCATTAGATATTGGTGATGGTGGATGATATCCCATAAAATTTTGTTTGACCATAAGATGAGTTGAACTCCATTTGTATTTTGTAAACATCAATGAAATTTGAAATTCATGTCACAGAGAAAGAATTTCTTAGTGAGGTGATGAGCGGATAATTTGTATACTTTTTGGCATTATTTTTAGTATGTTTTTGGTATGATATAGTTAGTTTTTAGTATATTTTTATTAGTTTTTAGTTAAAATTCTCTTTTCTGTACTTTACTATGAGTTTGTGTGTTTTTCTGTGATTTCAGGTATTTTCTGGCTGAAATTGAGGGACCTGAGCAAAAATCTGATTTAGAGACCAAAAAGGACTGCAGATGCTGTTGGATTCTGACCTCCCTGCACTCGAAGTGGATTTTCTGGAGCTACAGAAGCCCAATTGGCGCGCTCTCAACGGCGTTGGAAAGTAGACATCCTGGGCTTTCCAGCAATATATGATAGTCCATACTTTGCCCAAGATTTGATGGCCCAAACCGGCGTTCAAAGTCACCTCAAGAAATCCCAGCGTTAAACGCTGGAACTGGCACCCAAATGGGAGTTAAACGCCCAAACTGGCATTAAAGCTGGCGTTTAACTCCAAGAAGAGTCTCTACACGAAATTTGCTTTATTGCTCAGCCCAAGCACACACCAAGTGGGCCCGGAAGAGGATTTTTATGTCATTTACTCATTTCTGTACACCTTAGGCTACTAGTTTCTTATAAGTAGGACCTTTTACTATTGTATTAGAGATCTTTTGATCACTTTAGATCTTAAGAGGACTTTGGTAGCTATCTTCATTTTATGCTATCTTAGATCATTGGGAGGCTGGCCATTCGGCCATGCCTAGACCTTATGCTTATGTATTTTCAACGGTGGAGCTTCTACACACCATAGATTAAGGTGTGGAGCTCTGCTGTACCTCGAGTATTAATGCAATTACTATTGTTCTTCCATTCAATTCCGCTTGTTCTTGTTCCAAGATATCACTTGTTCTTCAACTTGATGAAGGTGATGATTGACGCCCATCACCATTCTCACTCATGAACAAAGTGACTGACAACCACTCTTGTTCTACAAGCATTTGAGGCTTGGTGAATATCTCTTGGATTCCTGATTGCACGATGCATGGTTGATCGCCTGACAACCGAGTGCTCGCCTGACAAACGAGCCAACCATTCCGTGAGATCAGAGTCTTCGTGGTATAGGCAGGACCTGATGGTGGCATTCAAGAGAATCCGGAAGGTCTAAACCTTGTCTGTGGTATTCTGAGTAGGATTCAATGATTGAATGACTGTGACGTGCTTCAAACCTGTAACCTACTGGGCGTTAGTGACAGACGCAAAAGAGTGATTCTATTCCGGTAGGGGAGGGAACCAAACCGGTGATTAGCCGCACTGTGACAGAGTGCATGAGCATTAGTTTTCACTGCGAGGATGGGAGGTAGCTGCTGACAACAGTGAAACCCTACACGAGCTTGCCATGGAAAGGAGTAAGAAGAATTGGATGAAGGCAGTAGGAAAGCAGAGAGACGGAAGGGAAGGCGTCTTCATACGCTTATCTGAAGTTCCTACCAATGAATTACATAAGTATCTCTATCTTTACCTTTGTGTTATTTTCGTTCATCACTATATCCATTTGAGTTTGCCTGACTAAGATTTACAAGATGACCATAGCTTGCTTCAATACTAACAATCTCCGTGGGATCGACCCTTACTCACGTAAGGTTTATTACTTGGACGACCCAGTGCACTTGCTGGTTAGTTGTGCGAAGTTGTGTAATGCCATGGTATTGAGCTACCAAGTTTTTGGAGCCATTACCGGGGATTATGAGAGTTGTGAAAAAGTAATGTTCACAATTTCGCGCACCATGAGGCAATAACTCAAACACCTTGCTTTCAACTTAGAACAGAGAACAAAAAGAAAGAAAATGCTTGATCTAGACTTCTCACCCACTTAATCATTGTTGATCTAATCAATCCCCGGCAACGGCACCAAAAACTTGATGGTGCTTTTGTGGAAAAACGAATTTTCCAAACACATAGATCCAACCGGCAAGTGTACCGGGTCGCATCAAGTAGTAATAACTCACTTAGAGTGAGGTCGATCCCACAGGGTTTGATGGATCAAGCAACTTTAGTAGGTGATTAGTTTAGTCAAGCTAACATTGAAGTGAATTGTGTGAAGTTGATCAACAGAAAGTAAATTGTAGGAATGATAAAGTTGCAGAATGTAAATGGCCAGAAAACTTAAAGAGCAGGAAAGTAAAATAGCTGAAACTTAAATTGCAAGAAAAGTAAATTGAATGAAAAGTAAAGGGGGGTTGGGTGCTGGAAATTAAAGAGAGCAATAGATCAAAACTCAGAAACTCTTGCAGAAAGCTTAACTTGCAGGAAAGTAAATTGGGATCATGAACAAAAATGTAAAATGAAGAACAAGTGCAGAAGAATTAAATTGCTTGATAGTAAATTAAAAACCAATGGAACAGTAAAAACAGAAGAGTGGCCAAGAACTCAACTCAATTGCAAAATAAAATTAAAAATCTCAGGGAATCAAAGAGACTAGAAAACAAGTCTAGATCTCAAGCCCTTCCTTGATCAAAGTAGAAAGCAGATTGAAGAAGAAAGAAAGATGAAAGCCATAGAGAAAAACTTGGATCCAAAACTCAATTCACTGAATTATGCAGAAAATCAACAAAGAGCAATCTTAGATCAAGAATGAAACAGAATTCCTTCAAATCTCAATCCAAGATTCAAGACAGAAATTAAAGGAGAGAGCTCTCAAATCCTAATGCTCCCTAGTGGAGCTAGCCTTTCTTCCTATTTCAGCTCCCCCCCCCTCTGAAATGAGAGTGATGCCTTTATATAGGCTTTTCAAAGTGAAAATGAAAATGAAATTAAAACAAATTACAATTAAAATAAAAATCCTAATCTAATTTATCCATGTGCCTTTGAGTGATGATGTGGGCTTTGCTTGCTATGAATTTGAGGAGAGATGGGTCTTGGATGGCCTTGGTTCAATTGGTGAAGATTTGAGTTCAAAGAAAATTTGAATTGAATTTTAGCCCATGGGTGTTCCCAGGAGGCTGCCCTGCCCTTGTGGAGGGCAGGGCAATGTTGTCATGGTGCGTGCCATGCTTCCCTGGGCCGTGTCAAAGTGATGCGCGCAAGCTCCCTTGTGTGTAGCGCTCCCCACTTCCCCTTAGGTGCTTGGTTCGAAACCCATGGGTGGCACTTGGAGTTGATTTTTCTTGGATTTTCTTCAAGAAGAGCACGACATTGCCCTGCTCTCCAAGAGGGCAGAGCAGAAAATTAAACGCTACTTTGCTTTGGAGTGAGGCTCCAGCTTCGAGCCTTGGTGGAAGCACTTTGGTTTATTTTCGCTTATTTTTGCTCCTTAAAGATGTCTTTCGTTCCTGCCTCAATTGTATGCCAAATATGGATTGCTATATATCGTTGGAAAGCTATGAATGTCAGCTTTCCAACGCAACTGGAAGCACATCAATTGGACGTCTGTAGCTCAAGGTATAGCCCTTTAAAGGAGGCATGGTCATGCTATGAGCGCCCAGATTTTACCTTAGCGAAAATTCTTGCTTCCAACCTCACTTTGCATCACGATTCTGCCCTGCCCTTGGCAAGAGCAGGGCAGTGTGTGCTGATTGCTTATTCTTCATTAATTTGGTCATGGGCCACGCTTTTAAAAGCGTGGCCTAAGCCTCCAAAGTGTGCTCCAACTTCAAAGTGTGCTCCAAAGCTCTTTTTTCCTCTTTTTTTGTGCTTCTTTGCTTCTTTCTCTTCTTATTTCCTACAAGATTTATAAAATTAAAAGATCAAGGAAATCTTCCAAATAAGCACAAAAGAATGCAATATTTAAGCATTAATCATCAATTTCTTGTATGAAAAAGCATAGAAAAATAGGTATATGATGACTTGTCATCACAACACCAAACCTAAACCTTGCTTGTCCCCAAGCAAGAGAAGAATCATGCAATAGAAATTGACAATCCTTGGTAAGAAGAGTAGCAAGTTAATGTTCATGGCAAGCTAGTTTTCTATGCATGCTACAATTACAAAAGACATGTAAATGATTGATGCTTCTATCTACCTTATTTTATGAAATCTTTTTCTTATAATTCTTCCTTGAAACAAGCTTTTGATTTTTTTTTAGCTTCTCCTTTTGGGTGCTTTGCCCCATGAGTTAATAACAAAGCTACGACTTCTAAATGCTTTGTTTTCAAGTATTACCACTTGATACATAAGCACCACAAGCATTTAATTAGAGGACTTCATTAAGCTCATTTTTCTTTTCTTTTCTTGACTCTCTAATCATTGATGCTCAGAGCCTTGAGCTTTGAGGGAGTGCTTTTGCACTTGAGCCTAGCCTTGACTTCTAAGTGTTTTGTTTTCAAGCATTTGGCTTGATACATAAACACCACAAGCACTTAGCAAATAAATTGCCATTGGTACTCAGAGCCTTCAGCTTTCTCATTCTTTCCCTTTTTCTTTGCTTGCTTTAATTGTATTTGCTTCTTCAAGGTTTTCATGATTTCAAAAGATTTCATAAAATGTACTAGATGAAAAACTTCAATTAAATAAAATCCAATGCAATTGAGCAACAATCAATCATACTAGCTTTCCAATACTTGTATGCACATGCTAAGTTCTTCTTTAATGCCTTGTTTGATTATGATCATGATACTTTATTGCTTTTGAACTCACAGGATTCAAGTTGGTAGTCATAATGGTACAGCACCATATTATAATTCAAAATTCAAGCTATGCTTTATTCATACACACATGTAAATAGAAAAGATGAAGACAATCATGCAATTTAAGTGCCGGAAACAAATGAGAATAAAAGGAACTCTACAACCTTGTAGTTCATCTTCATTATTGTTGTCCTTTTTCCTCTATTCTTCCTCTTTCCCTTGCCAAACTCAGAATGCTTGCTCATTCTCAAGCAACAATTAGAACAATGGCTATGGGGCTAGGATGGATCATGAATGTCTTACACAATGAAATGTTAGTAGCACATGTGTTTTAAGCAAGCAAAATTAAAGATAACAATCAAGGCATCAGAGACAAAGACATTTTGATTGCAAACATAAGAAGGTGAGCACAATACATTGCATAAAAGATAAGTGGCACACCAAACTTAGTGTGACACTTTCACTTGAAATTAATGCAAGTATCTAGTAAGAATTAGGACCAAATTTTGTTGCATAGCAACACCAAACTTAGAATGCAACCATATGTCAATTTTATTTGAAACAAAACTAAACAAAAGAAACTGTTATTTGTTGAATACAATCACCAAGCCAAAAATCTGTCATGAATAAGGATCTCTTGATGTTGTATTAACAAAAACAGTTGATAAAAGAAAACTTAAAAATAACGTGGTGACTAAAACAAAGAGAATGCAAACGAAATGTCAAAACAAAAGAAAAATAACAATGCAAAGGTAATATGATTATGCAAACAAGTGATGTTGCTGGATGAGTTGCATAGAAAAATAAGTGGCACACCAAACTTAGAATCTTAATGTGACACTTTCATGTAGAATTGATGCAATCATCCTAAGGAATTGAAAACAATTTGTTGCAGGGCAACACCAAACTTAGAATGTGATCATATGCCAATTTATTGAAATTTAAACACAGCAAAGAAAGAGAATAAACCAAGCAGAGAAATGAAATGTTACCTAAGGTTGGGTTGCATCCCAACAAGCGCTCTTTTAGTGTCATTAGCTTGACATATTGTTCTTCACTTTCTTCCTCTTCTTCTAGTTTGTTAAGAGGAATGACCTCAAGGGGGGAGAAGATTCAGCTACTGTCCCTTGTCTTGGCCTTTCATCAGCAAGCTTCCTTTTGCAAATGGCTTGATTGATCTTGCTTGCTGGATCAGGGACAGGATTGGTGCTCTTGTTAGTTGCCTTCACTTGTTTGGATTCATGAATTGGTTGCTGTGTAATTTTTGGAGTTTGATCTTCATCAAGAGCCTTTTGAATTGGTGGTTCAATGAGCTTGTCCTTCATGTGCCTCTCTGTTTCCCTTGAGTTTGGACGTTCTTGATTGTCCTCCTCACTAGCTTGTTCTTCCACTTCCTCTTTTACACTCAACATTTGCTTTAATAGCTCTTTCATGGAGGAGGTTTGTTGATCTTCCCAAGCTTTCTTCATCTCCTCTTCATACCTTTCAATCATGGATTCAAGTGTTGAGGTATTTTGGTCCAGGGAAGTTTGTGAGAGTTGTGAGTTGTCATGTGCTCTTGTCATCTCAAGTGGCTTCTGTGAATATGCAAGTTCAGGTTCAAATGTTTCCACCACCTCTTTTTTCTTCACTAAAAATCCACTTGACTCGGTAGCCTCTTCCTCTTGTTTTTCCTCCTTCTTCGTTGCACTCACCAATTGAGCTAGCTGCACTTCCATGTTTTTGAGGGAGTTTTCTTGTTCTTTCCAAACTTTCGTTGTCTTCTCCTCATATCTTTTGAGCATGGACTCAAGCTTTGAGAACCTTGAGTGGTTCATGGAAGTTTGTGTGGGTGGTGAGTTTTGAAAGGGGCTTTCTGTTGAAGCATGGTAAAGTGATGATATCTTTGGATGAATATCATATGGAGCATTAGAATTCCCTTCCCAGCCACCATTAGAATTATGACTTGCATCATTTTGTGGTGGAAGGAAATATCCCATATGGTTCTCTTGCTCATCTTGTGTTTATGAAGCAAATCTCCATGAGTTGGAGTGTTCAGAATGTGTATTCTCTTGGTGATATTTCCAGCCATCATTAGATATTGGTGATGGTGGATGATATCCCATAAAATTTTGTTTGACCATAAGTTGAGTTGAACTCCATTTGTATTTTGTAAACATCAATGAAATTTGAAATTCATGTCACAGAGAAAGAATTTCTTAGTGAGGCAATAACTCAAACACCTTGCTTTCAACTTAGAACAGAGAACAAAAAGAAAGAAAATGCTTGATCTAGACTTCTCATCCACTTAATCATTGTTGATCTAATCAATCCCCGACAACGGCGCCAAAAACTTGATGGTGTTTTTGTGGAAAAACGAATTTTCCAAACACATAGATCCAACCGGCAAGTGTACCGGGTTGCATCAAGTAGTAATAACTCACTTAGAGTGAGGTCGATCCCACAGGCATTGATGGATCAAGCAACTTTAGTGGGTGATTAGTTTAGTCAAGCTAACATTGAAGTGAATTGTGTGAAGTTGATCAACAGAAAGTAAATTATAGGAATGATAAAGTTGCAGAATGTAAATGGCCAGAAAACTTAAAGAGTAGGAAAGTAAAATAGCTGAAACTTAAATTGCAAGAAAAGTAAATTGCATGAAAAGTAAAGGGGGGTTGGGTGCTGATGACAAGTCATCATATACCCATTTTTCAAGCTAATTTCACTTGTTTTGTTAGCATTTATGCACTTTCTTGCATCCTAAGTAAGTGGTTTGGAGTGAAAATGCATAACTTCTCTAAATCAAGCAACCACCATGAAATTAATGTTAATCCATGAGGTTTGAGCTCATTTTAATTGAATTTTAATTGATTTATAAGCCTCTTGAATTTAGTGATACTTTGAGTGGTTGTTTGGTTTATTGTAGGTGAAGAAAAGAAAAGAAAATGAAAAGCGTGGCCTAAGAAGCGTAACACAAGAAAAGGAAAGCGTGGCTGAAGAGGAGAGAAGCGTGCCGCAACTAATGGAGGAAGCAACATTGCCCTCCACAAGGGCAGAATGCCCTCTAGGAGAGCAACATAGGTAACCAAGCAAGAATAGGCAACTCTGCCCTGCCCACTACACGGGCAGAGCACAAAATGGTGCCTTGGGTCCAAGAGAAAGCAAACTCTGCCCTGCCCTTGTGGAGGGCAGAATCGGGCACTTCAAGGAAAGAAATCAAGAAAAAAAAGGTCACCCATGCATGCCACAAGGTTCGAACAAAGAACCATGAGGAAGCCAAGCCCTAAGACCAACTACCGTGCCAAGAAGCCAAGAAAAATGTAGCGTGTTTGCCTCCTCCCAGTTTCGAACACGGGCCATGAAGGAAAGGACCCTGCCCTGCCCTTGGCGCGGGCAGGGCAGCCATTGGGCTGGCGCACCACACACAAAATTCTGGCGCACCAACCGTGCGCACCAACGCCCCCTGGCAGCACCAATCGTGCGCACCAACATTTCCTGGCGCACCAAACCGTTCCTGCCCTGCCCTTGGCGTGGGCAGGGCAACGTTTTCCTTCCCTGGCGCACCAATTTCCTCCTCTGGCAGCACCATCCGCACGCACTCCTCAATCTGGCGCATCAACCTTTCCTGCCCTGCCCTTGGCGCGGGCAGGGCAGCCTCTGGCTCACCACGCCGCACCAGACGCGCACCACGCAGCACCAACTTGCACCAAGGCCGCACCAAGCTTGTGCACCATGCATCAATTTTCTGCCCTGCCCTCCACAAGGGCAGGGCAGCCTCCTGGGAGTGAATTCTAATGGGCCGAAAATTCAAATTAAATTCCCATTTTAATTCATTTCTTCACCAATTCAAAAGCCCATCTAAATCCCATTATCCAAGAATAGAAAGTGTATAAATAGTAGTTAGTTTGATGTAATTAGGACCTTGACTTTGAGCTTTGAATTCTTACTTTTATTTTGGAGCTTTTGAATTTCATTTTCTTTGAGCTTTCTTGAGAGGCTTGTCCGAGCACTAAGAGGATCAAGGGAGAATTGACTGATCTCCTTCCTCATTTCCCTTGGGCAATTCTACTCTTCTTGTTCTGAGTTTTGGGTGTGTGAAATTGGGGAAATTCTGTCCCAATTCTCATTCAAACTCTTTGCACTTTGTTTTTCTGCATAATTCAATCACAATTCTGTTCATCTATTACTTCTTCTTTAATTTTCTGTCAATTGCTTAGATAATTCAGATCTGGGAAGGAAATTGGGTTTTAGGCTCTGCTACCTAAGCCCTTGGGATCTTGAGATCATAATTCACTCTTGGTTCTTCTGTGAACCTTTACTGCATTTTACTTTCTTTCTGTTTGAATGTTATTTGCTTCTGATTTACTTTCTGCTCAAGCATTTGCTGCAATTTACTTCTTCCTTGTTTAGATCTTGCAATCCCATTCCTCAATTCCCTTTTATATTCAAGCCATTTATCTTTCTTGCCCTTTAAGTTACTGCAATTTAAGTTTCTTGCACTTTAAGTTTCAGTCATTTACTTTCTTGTTCTTTAAGTTTCTGCAATTTTACTTTTCTGTTCTTTATTTTACTGCATTTCTCCCTTCCACCTTTACATTTACTGTCATTTACTTCTTGTTAAACACAAATCACTCAACCAAAACTTGATTCGCTTGACTAAATCACCCACTAAACTAAAATTGCTCAATCCTTCAATCCCTGTGGGATCGACCTCACTCATGTGAGTTATTATTACTTGATGCGACCCGGTACACTTGCCGGTGAGTTTTGTGTTGGATCGTTTTCCACACATCAAGTTTTTGGCGCCGTTGCCGGGGATTGAAATAGATTGACAATGATTAAGTGAAGTGGAGATCTAGATTAAGCATTTTTCTTTTCTGTTGTTCTAACTCTCACTAACACACTAACTGTTTAAATTTTTGCTTAAACTAACTAAACCTTCATTCTAGCAATAGATTGAAGTTTCATTGGCTCTCTGGGTTTGTGTGTTTATTGTTGTGTGTTTGTATGTCAGGTATAGGAAGATCTTCCCCTATCATTTCTGAAATAGATCAAAGGACTCTTCGGAGAATAAGAAGAGCTGAAAGAGGGAAGTATATTGTTGGGGAAGAAGAATCTGAGGAGGAATTCCAAGACATGGAAGGAGATACCAATCAACCAGGAGGAGAAGGAGCCAATAATAATCAACAACAGAGAAGAGTCTTGGCTTCATACACATTTGCAAATGCTAGGCATTGTGGAAGTAGTATTCTTCCTCCCAATGTCAATGCAAACAACTTTGAACTCAAGCCACAACTCATCACTCTGGTTCAAAACAATTGTTCTTTTGGAGGAGGGCCCTTGGAGGATCCAAATCAACATTTGTCCACCTTCTTGAGAATCTGTGATACAGTGAAAACAAATGCTGTACCTCCTGATAGCTACAAGTTGCTACTCTTCCCATTCTCTCTCAGAGATAAAGCCACTCAATGGCTAGAGACCTTTCCAAAAGAAAGCATCAACACTTGGAATGACTTGGTGAGCAAGTTTCTTGCCAAATTCTACCCTCCTCAAAGAGTCCTAAGGTTGAAGACAGAGGTTCAAACATTCACTCAACTGGAGGCCGAGAGCTTATATGAAGCATGGGAAAGATATAAGGCTCTATTGAGGAAATGTCCACCAGAGATGTTCACTGAGTGGGACAAGTTGCAAAACTTCTATGAAGGCCTCACCCTTAAAGCTCAGGAAGCTCTTGATCACTCTGCCGGAGGCTCCCTACAACTCATGAAGACCACAGAGGAAGCTCAAAACCTCATTGATATGGTGGCCAACAACCAATATTTCTTTGCTCATCAAAGACAACGCCAACCATCACAGAGAAGAGGAGTCATGGAGTTGGAAGGAGTTGATTCAATCTTAGCTCAAAACAAGATGATGCAGCAGCAGATTCAACAACAATTTGAACAAATGGCTAAGAGAATAGATGGCTTGCAAGTGGCAGCAGTGAGCACCACAAGCCAATCTCCAACCACTTGGGTGCAAAATGAAGAAACTCAAGAGGAGCAACAACAAGAGCAAGTCCAATACATGCACAACCAAAATCTTGGAACAAATGAAGTCTATGGTGATACTTACAATCCATCTTGGAAGAACCATCCCAACCTCAGATGGGGAGACAACCATAATCAAAACCAACAACCATGGCAAAGAAACATAAGCCAAAACAATTGGAAAAGCACAAACCACAACCCCCAGCCAAACACTAACCAAAACTCATACAGAAAACCACAAAACAACTACCCAAATTCTAACCAATACCCACCCAATAACCACCCAACTAACCAAAACACTTATCTTCATCCATCAACACCCCAAAACCAACCCATCACACAAGACTCACAGAGAATCACCAATCTAGAGATGCTCATGGAGAAACTAATGAAGAGCCAAGAATTGACCACCAAAAATCAAGAAGCCTCCATGAAGAACCTAGAGAGGCAGATTGGACAAATCTCTAAGAAGATCTCTGTTGAGAAGCCATCAAGTTCACTACCTAGTGACACTATTCCCAACCCAAAGGAAGAATGCAAGGTTGTGCAATTGAGAAGTGGAAGAGTGTTAACAGATGGTAGCCAAGGAGCAACAAAGAAGCTTATGGAGAATGACACTGAGCAAACAAAGAATGATGAAACCATCAACAAAGACAAGATAAGCAAGAATGCTCCAGAAAAGCTCACAGAGGAAGACAACAAGCCACAGGATTTGAAGAAAGGAAAGAAAATCATGGAAGAACCAACTCCAAAACAGCATCAAGTGGAGAAGAGCTCAACACCACCACTACCTTATCCACAAAGATTTCACAAGGAAACAAAGGACCAGCACTTCCACAAATTTCTTGAGACTTTCAAGAAGTTGGAAATCAACATACCTTTGGCAGAGGCTTTGGAGCAAATGCCCCTGTATGCCAAGTTCTTAAAGGAGCTCATCAACAAGAAAAGAGATTGGAATGAGAAAGAAACTGTGATGCCCAGTGAAGAATGCAGTGCCCTCATTAAAAAGGGACTCCCTCCCAAGCTTGAAGACCCTGGAGGTTTCTTCTTACCATGCACCATTGGAAACCTGTTCATTAACAAAGGGATGTGCGATCTAGGAGCAAGCATAAATCTAATCCCATATTCTTTAGTGAAGAAGCTTGGCATAGAGGAGGTGAAACCAACAGAGATGACTTTGGAATTGGTGGATCAGTCAATAGTCTATCCTAAGGGGCTGATTGAGAACCTTTTAGTTAAGGTTGGCAAGTTCATCTATCCAGCAGATTTTGTGATCCTGGATTCTTCAGAACATGGAAATGACTCCATAATACTGGGTCGACCATTTTTGGCCACTGCTAGAGCCATTGTGGACATAGAGCAAGGAGAGTTAACCCTCAGGATGCATGAGGAGAGCATCATCCTGAAAGTCTTCCCAGAATTACAAATGGATGAAGAAACAAGCAGAATGAGTGATGATCTCCTTCCAAGGCAATCAACTGAAAAGGAAGTGAAATAGATAAACAAACAGACACAAGAAGAAAAGGGGATTCACAAGGAAGCAGGGGTGATTAGCAAGAAGGAAGGCATCACAACTCAAGTAACTGTCAAGAAAGGAAAACCAACAAGCAAGAAAAAGGTGAAGAGCAAGAAAAAGGCTCACAAAGGGTGGAAGAACAAGAAAATCCCAACTGAAGGATTCTCTAAGGGTGATAAGGTGCAATTAATATACCAACAGCAGGGAGCAGAAGATTATTACACTGTCAACCAAATTCTTTCTCTTGAGCATATGGAAATTGAACATCAAAGCACACAGAGAAAGCTGACAGTGAGAGGTGACAAATTGAGACATCACCAACATCAACCACCTTAAAGGGAGGTCAATGTCAAGCTAATGACAATAAAAGAGCGCTTCATGGGAGGCAACCCATGGTTTAAGATTTCTGTCTTCTCTTCTATTCAATAAGCTATGATTCTTCTAAATATGGTTTTGAACTTTCATGCCTGGTAAATGCATATGTCATTTTGAAGCACATGGCAAACTTCTAAGTTTGGTGTACCTTAAGGTACACCCAAGTTCATTGTTCAAAGAAGAGGATTGTCTTTTAGAGCATATGCATAAGTCTTTTGATAAAGCATGTGACCAAACACTAAGTTTGGTGTCTGCATATGTAACAAGGTTCAGAGGATCATTTTCTAAGCATGGACTCAAAACCATACAGATAAGGGATCATATATCAATTTGTTTTAAAAATGCATCAATTGTGAAAATGGTTTGCATTGTTAAGCCACCCCCTTAATAAAAAGATAAGTTTGGTGTTCACCAACTTTTAACATTTTATTTAGGGACACAATTGATCACAAAAAAAATTTTTTATAACTATTAAACAAACCAAAACAATCTATTTTATTATTGCAAATAAGTTGCCACGGTTATATTATATTCTAAGCTTGCTGTTTTGATTTATGTAGGAGAAAAAAGGTTAAGACAAACACAAGGAGGGGCCACGGCTAGGAGGAGCTATGTGAGGGAGGTCACATGTGCCTAGGAGAACGTGCTCATGGGGAACAAAATCTGCATGCATGCAACATTGGACACCGAAGTGCATGCAGCCAATGGGAGGAGAATCCTCGTCAAGCCTCAACCATGCATGCAAGCCGTCCATCTCCATGCATTCTTTGAATGAGCAAACCAATCTCAGCCCTTCATGAACACAAACGGCTCCCTCTTCATTCATTCATTATGGTTTTGTTGAAAAGCTTGGAAACATGGCCTATAAATAGCCGTTGCACCAACACAGCATACACTTTCTCTTATTCAAGCCACTTTCATATTAAAACCATATTCTCTTCCACTTCCAAAAACTAACATAATCCTCTCACTTCACACATCAAAACCGAACCAAATTTCACCCCAAACACAACACATATTTCTTCTACTCTTACTTCCTCATTCTTTTCACTTTAATTTTCAATGGCCTCCTCAAGCTCAAAAAGAAGGCCGGGAAAAGAACCTATGGTGACCGAACCTCCACAATTTGATGCAAGCAAGTTTAAATCCCAATTCCATGAAGGGAGATATCATAGGTTCATGGTGGCAAAGAATGTTATCTATGAGAAAGGCCTTGATTTGAGGGAAGGAGAATACCCCATTATGAGGCAGATTACTAGAGAAAGAAGGTGGGAACTTTTGTGTGCTCCTCTGACTGACATCAGTGCTGTAATGATCAAGGAGTTCTATGCAAATGCTGCAAAAGAAAACAAAAATAGTGCTCCTTACACAAGCTATGTCAGAGGGGTTGAAGTGAGTTTTAGCCCTGCTGATATCACAAGAGCCCTCAAGTTGAGAACCATAACCTATCCAGAGCTTAGTTATGAGGATAGATTGCAACGGGAGAATAATCCTGATGAGATCCTGCAAGGGATATGCATGGAAAATACAGATTGGGAAAGAGATTCAAAGGGGGTTCCAAGTCACATAAGGAGGATAAATCTTACTCCTGTGGCTAAAGGATGGTTTGAAATAGTGAGGAGATCTATCCTTCCTACTGGAAATGCCTCTTGGGTCACAATCAAACGAGCACTATTGACACACTGCATTTTGCATGGAGGTGAGATCAATGTTGCACAACTCATAGCCGACAGCATTCAAGAAATGGCCGATAGCACAAGCAAGTCAAAAGGTCTTGGACATCCAAGCACCATCCTACGGCTATGTAACAGAGCTAATGTAATCTTTGAAGATGAGGACACAACAAAGGTGAAAGTAGGAAAAGGAATTACCAAGAAGAGCATGGAGGGAATTAATGAAGAAGAAGATCAAGAAGGGGTAGTAGCTCCTAGACAAAGGAGATCACAAAGAGAGGAAGGACGAAATCAAGCCTATGATGCCATAGATATGAGCCAATTGCAAAGATCAATTGAAGAATTATCTCAGCAACTTATGCAGGCTCAACAAGGTCAAAATCAACTTATGCAGGCCGAACAATGCCAAAATCAAGAGGGCCGAGAGAAATATCTAGAGCCCCATCCTGAATTCATGGAGCAATTCTTGAAAGAAAAAGAAGAACGAGAAGCTTGGCAGCATCAAATAGAGGAGAAACAAGAGAGATGGCAACAACAAATGATAACTCAGCAGCAAGAATTTCAAGCACAGATCCTTGAAGGGCAAAAAGAGCAATACAATGAATTCAAGGAATCATATGATAAGCTGTATTTTAGTCAAGCTAAAGCAGAGGAGTATAGTCACAACCTGTATCAATGGAAGAATGTTCATCATACCTTGGGAGAAGTTAGACACGTACAAAGAATGGAGTATGATGAAAACATGCAAGCAAGGTTGGAGTACTTGACCCACAATTTGCCAACACTCAATCCTGAGATCAAGCCATTTGAGCAATGCCCTGAATTCTTAGCCAAGAAACAAGCAAAATCTCGTCAATACACTGAGTCAACCTTTAACACATTGGAAACTTTTGGGCTCAAAGGACTCATAGATTCTGTTTGGGCTAGAAGATGTCCTAGTGAAGAGATCCGAGACTACTCCAAGACAGGGAAGAGAAAGAAGAAGAAGGGAGAATCAAGCAGCAGCCATGACCATTAGAAGGTGGCAAAGTTCTTTCGTACTTCCTCTTTCATGTCTCTAATAAGGAGATGCATGTCTGAAATATGATATGCCTCCATCAATTGTTTCTTTTACTTTATGCATTTTCTGTTCTTTGCTTTTCATTTTAGTTAGTTAATAATTAGCTAGAAAAATGATAAGTCTGCATAATGCTTGTATCCATCACTTAGCTTTAAATATTGCTTTGTTTCCCATATGCTTAAATAAAAGAGTTTGGTTTGAATTGAAAAGTAAAATATCCAATGTTGCATAAGTATGAATGGAAGTTGGTGGTGGCATATGTGTTTGATTAAATGCATGACTCATGAAATAAGTGTTGCATAATATCATTCTCATTCAATTGTGAGTTAGCTTGCTGTTATAAAAACTCCTATCAATAATGAAACACCCTTGGTAACAAAAACAGAAAGAAAAGGAAGAAAGAAAAAGCCAAAATGGCAAGAAAAACAAAGAATAAAGGTTGGACACCAATGGTTTGAACCTTAGGACAAATGCCTGTGGTGTTTTTGTACTGAGATCTGCTTGGATGAGTAAATTCTAAGGGGTATTTTGAAACCCGGTCACTTAGATCAACTGATTTGGGATGGCCAATTGAAAATCCACAATAAAGAGCAACTTAGATACAAAGCACTTAGTGATCCAAAGAGATGCTGGGCATCAATGATCCTAGGAAGAATTAGTGAGCTATGTGTCTGTGGTGGAAAGATGTTGAGCAAAAGAAAAGAAAATAAAGCCAAAGGCTATGCTGTAGCATTTGACACCCAACCTCTAAAAGAATAATAAGCTTGTTAAAGCATTATAAGCCAAGAAGAGTTAGCAAGGGAGTAATCAAAAGGTGAGTCTTATAACAGCAAGTTTAGCAAACCTTTGATGCAAAATGTGTATTATGCAGCAGCAACAATAAATGAGTTATCATTGTCTGCATAAATGCCCCATAAATCAAGTTCTGCTATCTGCATAATAAGGATATATACTCTTTTCTTATTCATTCCATTTTCTCTTAGTTTTGATGCTTGCTTGGGGACAAGCAAGGTTTAAGTTTGGTGTTGTGATGACAAGTCATCATATACCCATTTTTCAAGCTAATTTCACTTGTTTTGTTAGCATTTATGCACTTTCTTGCATCCTAAGTAAGTGATTTGGAGTGAAAATGCATAACTTCTCTAAATCAAGCAACCACCATGAAATTAATGTTAACCCATGAGGTTTGAGCTCATTTTAATTGAATTTTAATTGATTTATAAGCCTCTTGAATTTAGTGATACTTTGAGTGGTTGTTTGGTTTATTGTAGGTGAAGAAAAGAAAAGAAAATGAAAAGCGTGGCCTAAGAAGCGTAACACAAGAAAAGGAAAGCGTGGCCGAAGAGGAGAGAAGCGTGCCGCAACTAATGGAGGAAGCAACATTGCCCTCCACAAGGGCAGAATGCCCTCTAGGAGAGCAACATAGGTAACCAAGCAAGAATAGGCAACTCTGCCCTGCCCACTACAAGGGCAGAGCACAAAATGGTGCCTTGGGACCAAGAGAAAGCAAACTCTGCCCTGCCCTTGTGGAGGGCAGAATCGGGCACTTCAAGGAAAGAAATCAAGAAAAAAAAGGTCACCCATGCATGCCACAAGGTTCGAACAAAGAACCATGAGGAAGCCAAGCCCTAAGACCAACTACCGTGCCAAGAAGCCAAGAAAAATGTAGCGTGTTTGCCTCCTCCCAGTTTCGAACACGGGCCATGAAGGAAAGGACCCTGCCCTGCCCTTGGCGCGGGCAGGGCAGCCATTGGGCTGGCGCACCACACACAAAATTCTGGCGCACCAACCGTGCGCACCAACGCCCCCTGGCAGCACCAATCGTGCGCACCAACATTTCCTGGCGCACCAAACCATTCCTGCCCTGCCCTTGGCGCGGGCAGGGCAACGTTTTCCTTCCCTGGCGCACCAATTTCCTCCTCTGGCAGCACCATCCGCACGCACTCCTCAATCTGGCGCATCAACCTTTCCTGTCCTGCCCTTGGCGCGGGCAGGGCAGCCTCTGGCGCACCACGCCGCACCAGACGCGCACCACGCAGCACCAACTTGCACCAAGGCCGCACCAAGCTTGTGCACCATGCATCAATTTTCTGCCCTGCCCTCCACAAGGGCAGGGCAGCCTCCTGGGAGTGAATTCTAATGGGCCGAAAATTCAAATTAAATTCCCATTTTAATTCATTTCTTCACCAATTCAAAAGCCCATCCAAATCCCATTATCCAAGAATAGAAAGTGTATAAATAGTAGTTAGTTTGATGTAATTAGGACCTTGACTTTGAGCTTTGAATTCTTACTTTTATTTTGGAGCTTTTGAATTTCATTTTCTTTGAGCTTTCTTGAGAGGCTTGTCCGAGCACTAAGAGGATCAAGGGAGAATTGACTGATCTCCTTCCTCATTTCCCTTGGGCAATTCTACTCTTCTTGTTCTGAGTTTTGGGTGTGTGAAATTGGGGAAATTCTGTCCCAATTCTCATTCAAACTCTTTGCACTTTGTTTTTCTGCATAATTCAATCACAATTCTGTTCATCTATTACTTCTTCTTTAATTTTCTGTCAATTGCTTAGATAATTCAGATCTGGGAAGGAAATTGGGTTTTAGGCTCTACTACCTAAGCCCTTGGGATCCTGAGATCATAATTCACTCTTGGTTCTTCTGTGAACCTCTACTGCATTTTACTTTCTTTCTGTTTGAATGTTATTTGCTTCTGATTTACTTTCTGCTCAAGCATTTGCTGCAATTTACTTCTTCCTTGTTTAGATCTTGCAATCCCATTCCTCAATTCCCTTTTATATTCAAGCCATTTATCTTTCTTGCCCTTTAAGTTACTGCAATTTAAGTTTCTTGCACTTTAAGTTTCAGTCATTTACTTTCTTGTTCTTTAAGTTTCTGCAATTTTACTTTTCTGTTCTTTATTTTACTGCATTTCTCCCTTCCACCTTTACATTTACTGTCATTTACTTCTTGTTAAACACAAATCACTCAACCAAAACTTGATTCGCTTGACTAAATCACCCACTAAACTAAAATTGCTCAATCCTTCAATCCCTGTGGGATCGACCTCACTCATGTGAGTTATTATTACTTGATGCGACCCGGTACACTTGCCGGTGAGTTTTGTGTTGGATCGTTTTCCACACGTCAGGTGCTGGAAATTAAAGAGAGCAATAGATCAAAACTCAGAAACTCTTGCAGAAAGCTTAACTTGCAGGAAAGTAAATTGGGATCATGAACAGAAATGTAAAATGAAGAACAAGTGCAGAAGAATTAAATTGCTTCAAAGTAAATTGAAAACCAATGGAACAGTAAAAACAGAAGAGCGGCCAAGAACTCAACTCAATTGCAAAATAAAATTGAAAATCTCAGGGAATCAAAGAGACTAGAAAACAAGTCTAGATCTCAATCCCTTCCTTGATCAAAGTAGAAAGCAGATTGAAGAAGAAAGAAAGATGAAAGCCATAGAGAAAAACTTGGATCCAAAACTCAATTCACTGAATTATGCAGAAAATCAACAAAGAGCAATCTTAGATCAAGAATGAAACAGAATTCCTTCAAATCTCAATCCAAGATTCAAGACAGAAATTAAAGGAGAGAGCTCTCAAATCCTAATGCTCCCTAGTGGAGCTAGCCTTTCTTCCTATTTCAGCTCCCCCCCTCTGAAATGAGAGTGATGCCTTTATATAGGCTTTTCAAAGTAAAAATGAAAATGAAATTAAAACAAATTACAATTAAAATAAAAATCCTAATCTAATTTATCCATGTGCCTTTGAGTGATGATGTGGGCTTTGCTTGCTTTGGATTCGAGGAGAGATGGGTCTTGGATGGCCTTGTTTCAATTGGTGAAGATTTGAGTTCAAAGGGAATTTGAATTGAATTTTGGCCCATGGGTGTTCCCAGGAGGCTGCCCTGCCCTTGTGGAGGGCAGAGCAGGGAAATTGTGCGTGCCAAGTGTGGGATAGGCATTCAGGATGCTGCCCTGCCCTTGTGGAGGGCAGGGCAATGTTGTCATGGTGCGTGCCATGCTTCCCTGGGCCGTGTCAAAGTGATGCGCGCAAGCTCCCTTATGTGTAGCGCTCCCCACTTCCCCTTAGGTGCTTGGTTCGAAACCCATGGGTGGCACTTGGAGTTGATTTTTCTTGGATTTTTTTCAAGAAGAGCACGACATTGCCCTGCTCTCCAAGAGGGCAGAGCAGAAAATTAAACGCTACTTTGCTTTGGAGTGAGGCTCCAGCTTCGAGCCTTGGTGGAAGCACTTTGGTTTATTTTTGCTTATTTTTGCCCCTTAAAGATGCCTTTCGTTCCTACCTCAACTTTATGCCAAATATAGATTGCTATATATCGTTGGAAAGCTATGAATGTCAGCTTTCCAACACAACTGGAAGCACATCAATTGGACGTCTGTAGCTCAAGTTATAGCCCTTTGAAGAAGGCATGGTCATGCTGTGAGCGCCCAGATTTTACCTTAGCGAAAATTCTTGCTTCCAACCTCACTTTGCATCACGATTCTGCCCTGCCCTTGGCAAGAGCAGGGCAGTGTGTGCTGATTGCTTATTCTTCATTAATTTGGTCATGGGCCACGCTTTTAAAAGCGTGGCCTAAGCCTCCAAAGTGTGCTCCAACTTCAAAGTGTGCTCCAAAGCTCTTTTTTCCTCTTTTTTTGTGCTTCTTTGCTTCTTTTTCTTCTTATTTCCTACAAGATTTATAAAATTAAAAGATCAAGGAAATCTTCCAATTAAGCACAAAAGAATGCAATATTTAAGCATTAATCATCAATTTCTTGTATGAAAAAGCATAGAAAAATAGGTATATGATGACTTGTCATCAGTCTTGTTGCACCCTTGAGATGAATCTCTCCATCTTCCATGACTCGGAGGTGGAAGCTTTTGCCTTTCCTTTCTTTTTTCTAGAGGTTTCTCTGGCCTTAGATGCCATAAATGGTTATGGAAAAACAAAAAGCAATGCTTTTACCACACCAAACTTAGAAGGTTTGCTCGTCCTCGAGCAAAAGAAGAAAGAAGAGAGTAGAAGAAGAAGAAATAGAGGAGATGGAGGTGGCTTTGTGGTTCGGCCAAGGGGGAGAAGTAGTGTTTTGGTTGTGTGAAAATGAAGGAGTGAAGATGGGTTTATATAAGGGTGGAGAGAGGGGTAGGCTTCGGTCATCTGAGCGTGGGTTGGGAGGGAAAGTGGTTTGAATTTGAATGGTGAGGTAGGTGAGGAGAATAGTGGGATTTGATAGGTGAGGGGTTTTTTGGGGAAGAGGTGTTGAGGTGATTGGTGAATGGGTTAAGAAGAGAGAGAGTGGTGGGGTAGGTGGGGATCCTGTGGGGTCCACAGATCCTAAGGTGTCAAGGAAAATTCATCCCTGCACCAAGTGGCGAGCAAAAATGCTCCCTTATGCCAATTCTGGTGTTAAACGCTGGGCTGGTGCCCATTTCTGGCGTTTAACGCCAACTTCTTGCCCTTTCCTGGCGTTTAACTCCAGTCTGGTGCCCCTTTCTGGTGTTAAAACACCCAGAATGGTGCCAGACTGGGCGTTAAATGCCCATTTGCTGCCCTTACTGGTGTTTAAACGCTAGTAGGATTTTCCTCCAGGGCGTGCTATTTTTCTTTCTATTTTTCATTCTGTTTTTGCTTTTTCAGTTGATTTTGTGACTTCCCATGATCATCAACCTATAGAAAACATAAAATAACAAAAGAAAATAGATAAATATAACATTGGGTTGCCTCCCAACAAGTGCTTCTTTAATGTCATTAGCTTGACAGTGGGCTCTCATGGAGCCTCACAGATACTCAGAGCAATGTTGGAACCTCCCAACACCAAACTTAGAGTTTGACTGTGGGGGTTCAACACCAAACTTAGAAGTTGGTTGTGGCCTCCCAACACCAAACTTAGAGTTTGACTGTAGGGGCTCTGTTTGACTCTGTTTTTAGAGAAGCTCTTCATGCTTCATCTCCATGGTTACAGAGGGATATCCTTGAGCCTTAAACACAAAGGATTCTTTATTCACTTGAATGATCATTTCTCCTCTGTCAACATCAATCACAGCCTTTGCTGTGGCTAGGAAAGGTCTGCCAAGGATGATGGATTCATCCATGCACTTCCCAGTCTCTAGGACTATGAAATTAGCAGGGATGTAATGGTCTTCAACTTTTACCAGAACATCCTCTACAAGTCCATAAGCTTGTTTTCTTGAATTGTCTGCCATCTCTAGTGAGATTCTTGCAGCTTGTACCTCAAAGATCCCTAGCCTCTCCATTACAGAGAGAGGCATAAGGTTTATGCTTGACCCTAGGTCACACAGAGCCTTCTTGAAGGTCATGGTTCCTACTGTACAAGGTATTGAGAACTTTCCAGGGTCCTGTCTCTTTTGAGGTAACCTCTGCCGAGTCAAGTCATCCAGTTCTTCGGTGAGCAAAGGGGGTTCATCCTCCCAAGTCTCATTACCAAATAACTTGTCATTTACCTTCATGATTGCTCCAAGGTATTTAGCAACTTGCTCTTCAGTGACATCTTCATCCTCTTCAGAGGAAGAATACTCATCAGAGCTCATGAATGGCAGAAGTAAATCCAATGGAATCTCTATGGTCTCAGTGTGAGCCTCAAATTCCCATGGTTCCTCATTAGGGAACTCATTGGTGGCCAGTGGACATCCATTGAGGTCTTCCTCAGTGGCGCTCACTGCCTCTTTCTCCTCTCCAAGTTCGGCCATGTTGATGGCCTTACACTCTCCTTTTGGATTTTCTTCTGTATTGCTTGGAAGAGTACTAGGAGGGAGTTCAGTAATTTTCTTACTCAGCTGACTGATGAGCGGATAATTTGTATACTTTTTGGCATTGTTTTTAGTATGTTTTTGGTATGATATAGTTAGTTTTTAGTATATTTTTATTAGTTTTTAGTTAAAATTCTCTTTTCTGGACTTTACTATGAGTTTGTGTGTTTTTCTGTGATTTCAGGTATTTTCTGGCTGAAATTGAGGGACCTGAGCAAAAATCTGATTCAGAGACCAAAAAGGACTGCAGATGCTGTTGGATTCTGACCTCCCTGCACTCGAAGTGGATTTTCTGGAGCTACAGAAGCCCAATTGGCGCGCTCTCAACGGCGTTGGAAAGTAGACATCCTGGGCTTTCCAGCAATATATGATAGTCTATACTTTGCCCAAGATTTGATGGCCCAAACCGGCGTTCAAAGTCACCTCAAGAAATCCCAGCGTTAAACGCTGGAACTGGCACCCAAATGGGAGTTAAACGCCCAAACTGGCACTAAAGCTGGCGTTTAACTCCAAGAAGAGTCTCTACACGAAATTTGCTTCATTGTTCAGCCCAAGCACACACCAAGTGGGCCCGGAAGAGGATTTTTATGTCATTTACTCATTTCTGTACACCTTAGGCTACTAGTTTCTTATAAGTAGGACCTTTTACTATTGTAAGAAAGATCTTTTGATCACTTTAGATCTTAAGAGGACTTTGGTAGCTATCTTCATTTTTATGCTATCTTAGATCATTGGGAGGCTGGCCATTCGGCCATGCCTAGACCTTATGCTTATGTATTTTCAACGGTGGAGCTTCTACACACCATAGATTAAGGTGTGGAGCTCTGCTGTACCTCGAGTATTAATGCAATTACTATTGTTCTTCCATTCAATTCCGCTTGTTCTTGTTCCAAGATATCACTTGTTCTTCAACTTGATGAAGGTGATGATTGACGCCCATCACCATTCTCACTCATGAACAAAGTGACTGACAACCACTCTTGTTCTACAAGCATTTGAGGCTTGGTGAATATCTCTTGGATTCCTGATTGCACGATGCATGGTTGATCGCCTGACAACCGAGTGCTCGCCTGACAAACGAGCCAACCATTCCGTGAGATCAGAGTCTTCGTGGTATAGGCAGGACCTGATGGCGGCATTCAAGAGAATCCGGAAGGTCTAAACCTTGTCTGTGGTATTCTGAGTAGGATTCAATGATTGAATGACTGTGACGTGCTTCAAACCTGTAACCTACTGGGCGTTAGTGACAGATGCAAAAGAGTGATTCTATTCCGGTAGGGGAGGGAACCAAACCGGTGATTAGCCGCACTGTGACAGAGTGCATGAGCATTAGTTTTCACTGCGAGGATGGGAGGTAGCTGCTGACAACAGTGAAACCCTACACGAGCTTGCCATGGAAAAGAGTAAGAAGAATTGGATGAAGGCAGTAGGAAAGCAGAGAGACGGAAGGGAAGGCGTCTTCATACGCTTATCTGAAGTTCCTACCAATGAATTACATAAGTATCTCTATCTTTACCTTTGTGTTATTTTCGTTCATCACTATATCCATTTGAGTTTGCCTGACTAAGATTTACAAGATGACCATAGCTTGCTTCAATACTAACAATCTCCGTGGGATCGACCCTTACTCACGTAAGGTTTATTACTTGGACGACCCAGTGCACTTGCTGGTTAGTTGTGCGAAGTTGTGTAATGCCATGGTATTGAGCTACCAAGTTTTTGGAGCCATTACCGGGGATTATGAGAGTTGTGAAAAAGTAATGTTCACAATTTCGCGCACCAAGTTTTTGGCGCCGTTGCCGGGGATTGTTCAAGTTTTGAGCAAGCTTTTGGTAACATCAGTGCCAAGATCCGGCAGCAACATCAAGTTTTGGTGTTATTGCCCAGGATTGTTCAGGCTGGACAACTGACGGTTCATCTTGTTGCTTAGATTAGGTATTTATTTTTTCGAAATTCTTGAAGATGAGTTCTAGAGTTTTATGATGATTTGTTGAAATCTGGCTGGCTGAGAAGCCATGTCTAATCTCATTGGACCGAGGTTTCAACTTATCACCACAAGAGCTTGTTGATTTCTATCTATCTTGCTTTTGGAGCAGTGATCTGCTAAGGCTTGGCTGGCCTCTGGCCATGTCTAGTGTTTTGGACCGAAGCTTTCTTTGAAAGCTTGGCTGGCTGTGAAGCCATGTCTAATTCCTGGACCGGAGTCTTAGACTAACATTGCACTGGTTCCTGGAATTCTCATTAAGAATTTTGATATCTTTTTCCACTTAATTTTCGAAAAAAACACAAAAAAAATTTACAAAATTTTAAAATCCAAAAATATTTCTTGTTTGAGTCTAGTCCCATCATAAGTTTGGTGTCAATTGCATGCATTCATATGTCTTATTGATCTCCAAGATGTTCTTGATGATTTGCTTGATCTGATCTTTGAATTCTATTGACTTGAGTGTTTTGTGTGTCTCATATGCATTTTCGTTTTGTTAGTGTCAGTAGTATACAAACTGCTAAGTTTGGTGTCTTGCATGCATTGTTATTTGATTCTTGTTGCATTTTAGTTTGTCCTTATTATTAAAAATCCAAAAATATTTTTAATTTGTGTCTTTTCAAGTCAATAATACAAAGAATTGAAGATTCAGAACATACAGCAGAGGAATTGCATAGAAAAAGCTGGGCGTTCAAAACGCCCAGTGAAGAAGGACAGACTGGCGTTTAAACGCCAGCCAGGGTACCTGGTTGGGCGTTTAACGCCCAAAAGGGGTGCATTTTGGGCGTTAAACGCCATAATGGATACCATTCTGGGCGTTTAACGCCAGGATGGCTAAAGGGGGAAGATTTTGTTTTCAAATCAATTTTTTTTTCTAAGTTTTCAAAATCTCTTCCAAATCAAATCTTTTTCAAATCAATTTTTCAATCAAATCTTTTTCAAAATTAACTTCTTTCCTTTTTCAAAGAAACTTACTATCAATTAATGATTTGATTCAACATTTCAAGTATGTTGCCTTTTCTGTTGAGAAAGGTTTAATGTTTGAATCATATCTTTTCTTGTTAAGTCAAGTTTTTAATTTTCAAATCAAATCTTTTTAAAATGTTTTTCAAATCATATCTTCTCAATCACATCTTTTTAAAACCAATCATATCTTCTTAACCACATCTTTTTCAAAATAGTTTTCAATCAAATGTTTCTGATTTCTAATTTCAAAATCTTTTTCAAAAATCATTTGATTTCTTTTCCCTTTTCATTTTCGAAAATTAAGTAATGTTTTTCAAAAATATTTTTTAAATTTTCCACTTAATTTTCGAAAATGACTTCCCTCCTTCTCACATCCTTCTATTTATGGACTAACACTATCCCTTAATGCAAAATTCGAATTTCATCTCCTTTGTTAAGTTCGAATTTTCCACTTCTGTCTTCTACTCTTCTTTTCCTCTGACACTTCAAGGAATCTCTATACTATGACATAGAGGATTCCACATTTTCTTGTTCCCTTCTCTTTCTTATGAGCAGGAGCAAAGACAAATGCATTCTTGTTGAGGCTGATCCTGAACCTGAAAGGACCTTGAAGAGAAAGCTAAGAGAAGCCAAAGCACAACTTTCTTTAGAGCACTTGAACGAACTCTTCAAGGAAGAAGAACAAATGGCAGCCGAAAACAACAACAATGCCAACAATGCAAGGAAGGTGCTGGGTGACTTTACTGCACCTACTCCCGACTTCTATGGGAGAAGCATCTCTATCCCTGCCATTGGAGCAAACAACTTTGAGCTTAAGCCTCAATTAGTTTCTCTAATGCAACAGAATTGCAAGTTTCATGGACTTCCATTGGAAGATCCTCATCAGTTTTTAGCTGAGTTCTTGCAAATCTGTGACACAGTCAAGACTAATGGGGTTGACCCTGAGGTTTACAGACTGATGCTATTCCCTTTTGCTGTAAAAGACAGAGCTAGAACATGGTTGGATTCTCAACCTAAAGAAAGCCTGGACTCTTGGGAAAAGCTAGTCAATGCCTTCTTGGCAAAGTTCTTTCCACCTCAAAAATTGAGTAAGCTTAGAGTGGAAGTCCAAACCTTCAGACAGAAGGAAGGAGAATCCCTCTATGAAGCTTGGGAAAGATACAAACAATTGATCAGAAAGTGTCCCACTGATATGCTTTCTGAATTGAGCATCATAGGTATTTTCTATGATGGTCTCTCTGAACTGTCCAAGATGTCCTTGGATAGCTCTTCTGGAGGATCTCTTCATCTGAAGAAGACGCCTACTGAAGCTCAAGAACTGATTGAAATGGTTGCAAATAACCAATTCATGTACACTTCTGAAAGAAATCCTGTGAACAATGGGACTAGTCAGAAGAAAGGAGTTCTTGAGATTGACACTCTGAATGCCATATTGGCTCAGAATAAAATATTGACCCAACAAGTCAATATGATTTCTCAAAGTCTGTCTGGAATGCAAAATGCACCAAGCAGTACTAAGGAAGCTTCATCTGAGGAAGAAGCTTATGATCCTGAAAACCCTTCAATAGAAGAGGTGAATTACATGGGAGAACCCTATGGAAACACCTATAATCCTTCATGGAGGAATCATCCAAATCTTTCATGGAAGGATCAACAGAGACCCCAACAAGGTTTCAATAACAATAATGGTGGAAGAAACAGGTTTAGCAATAGCAAGCCTTTTCCATCATCTTCTCAGCAACAGACAGAGAGTTCCAAGCAGAATAATTCTGACTTGGCAACCATGGTCTCTGATCTAATCAAAACCACTCAAAGTTTTATGACTGAAACTAGATCTTCCATTAGGAATCTGGAAGGACAAGTGGGTCAACTGAGCAAGAAAATTACTGAACTTCCTCCAAGCACTCTCCCAAGCAATACTGAAGAAAATCCAAAAGGAGAGTGCAAGGCCATCAATATGGCCGAATTCTGGGAGGAAGGAGAGGCAGTGAACGCCACTGAGGAAGGCCTCACTGGACGCCCACTGACCTCCAATAAGTTCCTCAATGAGGAACCATGGGAATCTGAGGCTCAAGATGAGACCATAGAGATTCCATTGGACTTACTTCTGCCATTCATGAGCTCTGATGAGTATTCTTCTTCTGAAGAGGATGAGTATGTCACTGAAGAGCAAGTTGCTAAATACCTTGGAGCAATCATGAAGCTAAATGACAAGTTATTTGGAAATGAGACTTGGGAGGATGAACCCCCTTTGCTCACCAAAGAACTGGATAACTTGTCTAGGCAGCAATTACCTCAAAAGAGGCAGGACCCTGGGAAGTTTTCTATACCTTGTACCATAGGCACCATGACCTTCAAGAAGGCCTTGTGTGACTTAGGATCAAGCGTAAACCTCATGCCCCTCTCTGTAATGGAGAAATTAGGGATCTATGAGGTACAAGCTGCAAAAATCTCACTAGAGATGGCAGACAACTCAAGAAAACAAGCTTATGGACTTGTAGAGGATGTTTTGGTGAAGATTGAAGACCATTACATCCCTACTGATTTCATAGTCCTAGAGACTGGGAAATGCATGGATGAATCCATCATCCTTGGCAGACCCTTCCTAGCCACAGCAAAGGCTGTGATTGATGTTGATAGAGGAGAGTTGATCATTCAAGTGAATGAAGAATCCTTGGTGTTTAAGGCCCAAGGATATACCTCTGTCATCATGGAGAGGAAGCATGAAGGGCTTCTCTCAAAACAGAGCCAAACAGAGCCCCCACAACCAAACTCTAAGTTTGGTGTTGGGAGGCCACAACCAAACTCTAAGTTTGGTGTTGAACCCCCCACATTCAAACTCTAAGTTTGGTGTTGGGAGGTTCCAACACGGTTCTGAGCATTTCTGAAGCTCCATGAGAGTCCTCTGTCAAGCTAATGACAATAAAGAAGCGCTTGTTGGGAGGCAACCCAATGTTTCATAATTAATTATTTTCTTTTGTTATTTTATCTTTTTTGTAGGTTGATGATCATAAGAAGTCACAAAAACAATGAAAAAAGCAAAAACAGAATGAAAAACAGGAAGAAAAACAGCACACCCTGGAGGAAGATGCTGCTGGCGTTCAAACGCCAGTAAGCCTAGCAGTTGGGCGTTTAACGCCCAGTCTGGCACCATTCTGGGCGTTTAACGCCAGAAAGGGGCACCAGACTGGCGTTAAACGCCAGGAAAGGGCAAGAACCTGGCGTTAAACGCCAGGAATGGGCACCAGCCCGGCGTTTAACGCCAGAAATGGCTCAAAACGTGGATTTTGATGCCATTTGGTGCAAGGATGCCTTTTCCTTGACACCACAGGATCTGTGGACCCCACAGGACCCTACCATCACTCTCTCTCTTCTTCCCCCATTCACCAATCACCTCAACACCTCTTCCCCAAAAACCCCTCACCTATCAAATCCCATCTTTCTCTTCACCACTCACATCCATCCTTCATAAACCCCCACCAACCTCACCCTTCAAATTCAAACCACTTTCCCTCCCAAACCCACCCATCATGGCCGAACCCTTTACCCCCTCTCTCCTATATATACCCTTCTTCAACCCTTCATTTTCACACAACCTAAACACCACTTCTCCCCCTCTTTGGCCGAACACACCACCATCTCCCTCTTCCTCATTTCTTCTTCTTCTACTCTCTTCTTTCTTCTTTTGCTCGAGGACGAGCAAACATTTTAAGTTTGGTGTGGTAAAAGCGTTGCTTTTTCGTTTTTCCATAACCATTATGGCATCCAAGGCCGGAGAAACCTCTAAAAAGAGGAAAGGGAAGGCAAAAGCTTCCACCTCCGAGTCATGGGAGATGGATAGATTTCTCTCAAGGGTGCATCAAGACCACTTCTATGAAGTTGTAGCCTTGAAGAAGGTGATCCCCGAGGTCCCTTTTTCACTCAAAAAGGGTGAATATCCGGAGATCCGCCATGAGATCCGAAGAAGAGGTTGGGAAGTTCTTACGAACCCCATTCAACAAGTCGGAATCTTGATGGTTCAAGAGTTCTATGCCAATGCATGGATCACCAAGAACCATGACCAAAGTGTGAACCCGAATCCAAAGAATTATCTTACTATGGTTCGGGGGAAATACTTGGATTTTAGTCCGGAGAGTGTGAGGGTGGCGTTCAACTTGCCTATGATGCAAGGAGATGAACATCCTTACACTAGAAGGGTCAACTTTGATCAAAGGTTGGACCAAGTCCTCACAGTTATATGTGAAGAGGGCGCACAATGGAAGCAAGATTCAAGGGGAAAGCCGGTTCAATTGAGAAGGCATGACCTCAAGCCCGTGGCTAGAGGAGGGTTAGAGTTCATTCAACGCTCAATCATTCCCACTAGCAACCGGTCCGAAGTTACCATAGACCGGGCCATCATGATCCATAGCATCATGATTGGAGAAGAAGTAGAAGTTCATGAGGTTATAGCCCAAGAACTCTATAAAGTGGCGGACAAGACCTCCACCTTGGCAAGGTTAGCCTTTCCTCATCTCATTTGTCACCTCTGTTATTCAGTTGGCGTTGACATAGAGGGAGACATCCCCATTGATGAGGACAAGCCCATCACCAAGAAAAGGATGGAGTACACAAGAGATCCCACTCATCATGAAATCCCTGAAATTCCTCAAGGGATGAATTTTCCTCCACAAAACTATTGGGAGCAACTACACACCTCCCTAGGAGAGTTGAGTTCCAACATGGGACAACTAAGGGTGGAGCATCAAGAACACTCCATCATCCTTCATGAGATTAGAGAAGATCAAAGAATCATGAGGGAGGAGCAACAAAGACAAGGAAGAGACATTGAGGAGCTCAAGCACTCCATAGGATCTTCAAGAGCAAGAAAGAGCCGCCATCACTAAGGTGGACCCGTTCTTTGATTTCCTTGTTATTTGTTCTTCTGTTTTTCGAAAATTTATGCTTATGTTTATCCATGTTTGTGTCTTGTGATCATTAGTGTCTTAGTGTCTATGCCTTAAAGTTATGAATGTCCTATGAATCCATCACCTTTCTTGAATAAAAATGTGCTTAATTGAAAAAGGAAGAATTGCATGAATTTTGAATTTTATAATAGTTTAATTATTTTGATGTGGTGGTAATATTTTTGTTCTCTGAATGTATGCTTAAACAGTGCATATATATCTTGAATTTGTGGTTCATGAATGCTGGCTCTTGAAAGAATGATGAAAAAAGAGACATGTTACTGAGGATCTGAAAAATCATTAAAAATGATTCTTGAAGCAAGAAAAAGCTATTCAAAAAAAAATCGAAAAAAAAGAGAGAAAAACGAAAAAAAAATAGAAAGAAATAAAGAGTTGTGATCCAAGGCAAATAAGAGTGTGCTTAAGAACCCTGGACACCTCTAATTGGGGACTTTAGCAAAGCTGAGTCACAATCTGAAAAGGTTCACCCAATTATGTGTCTGTGGCATGTATGTATCCGGTGGTAATACTGGAAGACAGAGTGCTTTGGGCCACAGCCAAGACTCAATAAATAGCTATGTTCAAGAATCATCATACTTTACTAAGAGAATCATTAGCACTATCTGGACTCTGAGTTCCTAAAGAAGCCAACCATTCTGAATTTCAAAGGATAGAGTGAGATGCCAAAACTATTCAGAAGCAAAAAGTTAAAAGCCCCGCTCATCTAATTAATACTGATCTTCACAGATGTTTTTGGAATTCATTGCATATTCTCTTCTTTTTATCTTATTTGATTTTCAGTTGCTTGGGGACAAGCAACAATTTAAGTTTGGTGTTGTGATGAGCGGATAATTTGTATACTTTTTGGCATTGTTTTTAGTATGTTTTTGGTATGATATAGTTAGTTTTTAGTATATTTTTATTAGTTTTTAGTTAAAATTCTCTTTTCTGGACTTTACTATGAGTTTGTGTGTTTTTCTGTGATTTCAGGTATTTTCTGGCTGAAATTGAGGGACCTGAGCAAAAATCTGATTCAGAGACCAAAAAGGACTGCAGATGCTGTTGGATTCTGACCTCCCTGCACTCGAAGTGGATTTTCTGGAGCTACAGAAGCCCAATTGGCGCGCTCTCAACGGCGTTGGAAAGTAGACATCCTGGGCTTTCCAGCAATATATGATAGTCCATACTTTGCCCAAGATTTGATGGCCCAAACCGGCGTTCAAAGTCACCTCAAGAAATCCCAGCGTTAAACGCTGGAACTGGCACCCAAATGGGAGTTAAACGCCCAAACTGGCACTAAAGCTGGCGTTTAACTCCAAGAAGAGTCTCTACACGAAATTTGCTTCATTGCTCAGCCCAAGCACACACCAAGTGGGCCCGGAAGAGGATTTTTATGTCATTTACTCATTTCTGTACACCTTAGGCTACTAGTTTCTTATAAGTAGGACCTTTTACTATTGTAAGAGAGATCTTTTGATCACTTTAGATCTTAAGAGGACTTTGGTAGCTATCTTCATTTTTATGCTATCTTAGATCATTGGGAGGCTGGCCATTCGGCCATGCCTAGACCTTATGCTTATGTATTTTCAACGGTGGAGCTTCTACACACCATAGATTAAGGTGTGGAGCTCTGCTGTACCTCGAGTATTAATGCAATTACTATTGTTCTTCCATTCAATTCCGCTTGTTCTTGTTCCAAGATATCACTTGTTCTTCAACTTGATGAAGGTGATGATTGACGCCCATCACCATTCTCACTCATGAACAAAGTGACTGACAACCACTCTTGTTCTACAAGCATTTGAGGCTTGGTGAATATCTCTTGGATTCCTGATTGCACGATGCATGGTTGATCGCCTGACAACCGAGTGCTCGCCTGACAAACGAGCCAACCATTCCGTGAGATCAGAGTCTTCGTGGTATAGGCAGGACCTGATGGCGGCATTCAAGAGAATCCAGAAGGTCTAAACCTTGTCTGTGGTATTCTGAGTAGGATTCAATGATTGAATGACTGTGACGTGCTTCAAACCTGTAACCTACTGGGCGTTAGTGACAGACGCAAAAGAGTGATTCTATTCCGGTAGGGGAGGGAACCAAACCGGTGATTACCCGCACTGTGACAGAGTGCATGAGCATTAGTTTTCACTGCGAGGATGGGAGGTAGCTGCTGACAACAGTGAAACCCTACACGAGCTTGCCATGGAAAAGAGTAAGAAGAATTGGATGAAGGCAGTAGGAAAGCAGAGAGACGGAAGGGAAGGCGTCTTCATACGCTTATCTGAAGTTCCTACCAATGAATTACATAAGTATCTCTATCTTTACCTTTGTGTTATTTTCGTTCATCACTATATCCATTTGAGTTTGCCTGACTAAGATTTACAAGATGACCATAGCTTGCTTCAATACTAACAATCTCCGTGGGATCGACCCTTACTCACGTAAGGTTTATTACTTGGACGACCCAGTGCACTTGCTGGTTAGTTGTGCGAAGTTGTGTAATGCCATGGTATTGAGATACCAAGTTTTTGGAGCCATTACCGGGGATTATGAGAGTTGTGAAAAAGTAATGTTCACAATTTCGCGCACCACTGACCCACTTGTGCCTCCAAGTTTCTAATGGAGGACCTTGTTTCAGTTATGAAACTTTGAGTGGTTTTGATTAGATCAGAGACTATAGTTGCTAAGTCAGAGGAGTTCTGCTTAGAATTCTCTGTCTGTTGCTGAGAAGATGATGAAAAAGGCTTGCCATTGCTAAACCTATTTCTTCCACCATTATTGTTGTTGAAACCTTGTTGAGGTCTCTGTTGATCCTTCCATGAGAGATTTGGATGATTTCTCCATGAAGGATTATAGGTGTTTCCATAGTGTTCTCCCATGTAATTCACCTCTTCCATTGAAGGGTTCTCAGGATCATAAGCTTCTTCTTCAGATGAAGCATCCTTAGTACTACCTGGTGCAGCTTGCATTCCAGACAGACTTTGAGAAATCATATTGACTTGCTGAATCAATATTTTATTCTGAGCCAGTATGGCATTCAGAGTATCAATCTCAAGAACTCCTTTCTTCTGATTCGTCCATTGTTCACAAGATTCCTTTCAGAAGTGTACATGAATTGGTTATTTGCAACCATTTCAATGAGTTCTTGAGCTTCTGTAGGCATCTTCTTCAGATGAAGAGATCCTCCAGCAGAGCTGTCTAATGACATCTTGGACAGTTCAGATAGACCATCATAGAAGATACCTATGATGTTCCATTCAGAAAGCATGTCAAACGGACACTTTCTGATCAATTGTTTGTATCTTTCCCAAGCTTCATAGAGGGATTCACCTTCTTTCTGTCTGAAGGTTTGGACTTCCACTCTAAGCTTACTCAATTTTTGAGGTGGAAAGAACTTTGCCAAGAAGGCATTGACTAGCTTTTCCCAAGAGTTTAGGCTTTCTTTAGGTTGTGAGTCCAACCTTATTCGAGCTCTGTCTCTTACAGCAAAAGGGAATAGCATAAGTCTTTAGACCTCAGGGTCAACCCCATTGGTCTTGACAGTGTCACAGATTTGCAAGAATTCAGCTAAAAACTGATGAGGATCTTCTAATGGAAGTCCATGGAACTTGCAATTCTGTTGCATTAGAGAAACTAATTGAGGCTTAAGCTCAAAGTTGTTTGCTCCAATGGCAGGGATAGAGATGCTTCTCCCATAAAAGTCAGGAGTAGGTGCAGTAAAGTCACCCAGCACCTTCCTTGCATTGTTGGCATTGTTGTTGTTTTTGGCTGCCATGTCTTCTTCTTTGGAGAATTCTATTAGGTCCTCTACAGAGAGTTGTGCTTTAGCTTCTCTTAGCTTTCGCTTCAAGGTCCTTTCGGGTTCAGGGTTAGTCTCAACAAGAATGCTTTTGTCTTTACTCCTGCTCATATAAAAGAGAAGAGAACAAGAAAATATGGAATCCTCTATGTCACAGTATAGAGATTCCTTGAGGTGTCAGAGGAATAGAAGGAGGAGGTAGAAGAATTAGGATGTGAGAAGAGGGGAAGAAATTTTGAAAATAAATTAAAAAGATTTTAAAAACATTTTGAACATTGATTGATGATTTTCGAAAACTAAGATCGAGAAAGAAGTAAAGTGATTTTTGAAAAAGATTTTGAAATTAGAAATCAAAAAGATATGATTGAAAAGATATAGTTTTAAAAAGATATGATTGAGAAGATATGATTTGTAAAAACAATTTAAAAAGATTTGATTTTTAAAATCAATGACTTGGCTAACAAGAAAAGATATGATTCAAACATTAAACCTTTCTCAACAGAAAAGGCAACATACTTGAAATGTTGAATCAAATCGTTAATTGTTAGCAAGTATTTTTGAAAATGGAAAGAAATTGATTTTGCAAATATATGATTGAAAAAATATGATTTGAAAAAGATTTGATTTTGAAAAATTATGGAAACTTGAAAAAAAATTTGAATTAAAAACATAATCTTCCCTCTTGTGCCATCCTGGCGTTAAACGCCCAGAATGGTATACATTCTCGCATTTAACGCCCAAATTGCTACCCTTTTGGGCGTTAAACGCCCAAATTGCTACCCTTTTGGGCGTTAAACGCCCAGCCAGGCACCCTGGCTGGCGTTTAAATGCCATTTTTCCTTCTTCACTGGGCGTTTTGAACGCCCAGCTTTTTCTTTGTAATTCCTCTGCTGTATGTTCTGAATCTTCAATTCTCTGTATTATTGACTTGAAAAGACACAAATTAAAATTTTTTTTGGATTTTTAATGATGAGGAAAAATCAAAATGCAACTAAAATCAAATAAACAATGCATGCAAGACACCAAACTTAGAAGTTTGTATACTACTGACACTAACAAACTGAGAATGCATATGAGAAACAACAAAACACACAAAACAAGAGAATTTAAAGATCAGAGCAAGTAAATCATCAAGAACAACTTGAAGATCACTGAAGACACATGATAAATGCAAGAAGAACAAAAACATGCAATTGACACCAAACTTAAAATGAGACACTAGACTCAAACAAGAAATATTTTTGGTTTTTATAATTTTGTAATTTTTTTGGTTTTTTCGAAAATTATGTGGAAAAATAAAATAAAGAGATTCAAAATTTTTAATAAGAATTCCAGGAATCATGCAATGTTAGTCTAAAGGAATTAGACATGGCTAGCCAAGCTTCAGCAGGACATTGCATTCAAGAGCTAAATTGATGAAGATCAATCAGCTTTGGTGATGATAAGAACATCACCATGAAACACTAGAATTCATTCTTAAAAATTCTGAAAAATACCTAATCTAAGCAACAAGATGAATCGTCAGTTGTCCAAACTCAAACAATTCCCCGGCAACGGCACCAAAAACTTGGTGCACGATATTGTGATTATCAATGGCGCCATCAACATGGTACGCTCAATTGCAATCTCAACTCTTTATCACAACTTCGCACAACTAACCAGCAAGTGCAGTGGGTCGTCCAAGTAATAAACCTTACGCGAGTAAGGGTCGATCCACGGAGATTGTTGGTATGAAGCAAGCTATGGTCATCTTGTAAATCTCAGTCAGGCAGACTCAAATGGTTATGGAGAATAACATAAAACGTAAAATAAAGATATACTTATGTAATTCATTGGTGAGAATTTCAGATAAGCGTATGGAGATACTATGTCCCTTCCGTCTCTCTGCTTTCCTACTGTCTTCATCCAATCCTTCTTATTCCTTTCCATGGCAAGCTGTATGTAGGGTTTCACCATTGTCAGTGGCTACCTCCCATCCTATCAGTGAAAATGTACCACGAAGATTCCGATTAAGAAATCCAAGAGATAAACATTCAAGCCTTGTTTGCGTGTAGAACGGAAGTGGTTGTCAAGCATGCGTTCATAAGTGAGAATGATGATGAGCGTCACATAATCATCACATTCACCAAGTTCTTGGGTGCAAATGAATATCTTAGAACAAGAATAAGCTGAATTGAATAGAAGAACAATAGTAATTGCATTAATACTCGAGGTACAGCAGAGCTCCACACCTTAATCTATGGTGTGTAGAAACTCCACTGTTGAAAATACATAAGAACAAGGTCTAGGCATGGCCGAATGGCCAGCCTCCCAAAGAGAGTTCAATCATAAAAACATGATCAAAAGATCTAAGATTGAAAGATGAAAATAAAATAGCAAAAGGTGCTACTTATAGAGAACTAGTAGCTAGGGTTTACAGAAATGAGTAAATGACATAAAAATCCACTTCCGGGCCCACTTGGTGTGTGCTTGGGCTGAGCATTGAAGAATTTTCGTGTAGAGACTCTTCTTGGAGTTAAACGCCAGCTTTTGTGCCAGTTTGGGCGTTTAACCACCATTCTTGTGCCAGTTCTGGCGTTTTACGCCAGAATTCTTGAGCTGACTTGGAACGCCTGTTTGGGCCATCAAATCTCGGGCAAAGTATGAGCTATTATACATTGCTGGAAAGCCCAGGATGTCTACTTTCCAACAAAATTAAGAACGCACTAATTGGGTTTCTGTAGCTCCAGAAAGTCTACGTCGAGTGTAGGGAGGTCAAAATCCAACAGCATCTGCAGTCCTTTTCAGCCTTTAAATCAGATTTTTGCTCAGGTCCCTCAATTTCAGCCAGAAAATATCTGAAATCACAGAAAAACACACAAACTCATAGTAAAGTCCAGAAAAGTGAATTTTCACTAAAAACTAATAAAAATATAATAAAAACTAACTAAAACATACTAAAAACATACTAAAAATAATGCCAAAAAGCGTATAAATTATCCGCTCATCAGTGATACTTTGATTGGTTGTTTTGATTATTTGTTGGTGAAGAAAAGAAGAAAAGAAGGAAGCGTGGCATAAGAAGTGTGGCCAAAGGAAGAAAATAGTGTGGCAAAACTAAGAAGAAGTGTGGCGCAACTTTGAAGAAGGAAGCCACACTGCTCTCCACAAGAGCACATTGCTCTCCAAGGGAGCACAACAATGAAACAAGCATGCAAGGCTTCACTGCCCTGCCCCCCTTGAGAGCGGAGTACAATTCTAGGCCAAGAAACAAGGGAAGGAAAAATTCTGCCCTGCCCTCCTCAAGAGCAATATCGGGCTGTCACCAAAATAAATCAAAGGAAATTGTTCTCCAAGTGCCACCCATGGGTTTCGAACCCAAGCTCAATAGGGAAGGAAGTAGTGCTCAAATGAAAGAAAAATAAGCCAAAATTGGCTTGTTTTCAACCTCCAAGGATCGAACACATGACTTTTAGGAAGCCAAGCCTTAGGCGTGAATCATGTGCTAAGAAGAAAAAGCTCAGCATGCCTTCAGCTAGGTTTCGAACTTGGGACCTCACCCAAGAACAAGGAAAGCTTTGCGCTGCCCACAAAGAGGGCAGAGCAGCATTCCTTGGTGCATGGCGCGCATGATTGACACGGCCAGGAGCTTGGGCGCACAGATTGGACGCGGGCAGGGAAGCAAGGCACGCACCATGACACTGCTGCCCCGCTCTCCACAAGGGCAGGGCAATCCCTTGGTGCCCCTCCCACACTTGGCGCGCTAATTGGATCCCCATGCAAGGCATCCCTGCTATGCTCTCCACAAGAGCAGAGCAACCTCCTGGGAGCAAGATGGGCTGAATTTCACTCAACAATCCAATTTAATTCAATTCTTCACCCATCTTTCAAGCCCACTCAAAATTCTTAGATCCAAAATAGAAAGTGTATAAATAGGTGTTAGTTAGAATTAGAAGGGAGTTTACTTTCATTTTTGAATTTTCATCCTTAGTCAACTTGAGAGCTCAATTTCCATTTTCTGTTTTCTACAATAGCTCAAGAATTAGAGGAGAGAATTCACTTCTTCTTCCTCTGATCTTTTTGTTTTCTTTACTGAGTTTTATTTGAGTCTTGAGTGTGAAAATTGAGGAACTTCTATCTCAATCTCCATTTAAGATCTCTTTGATTTTTCTTCTGCATGATTGAGTTAAATTTCATTTCCTTCACTACTTCAATCTTCAATTTCTCTTTAATTACTTTGTGAACTTGGATCTAGGAAGGCAATTGAGATCTAGACTCTGCTATCTAGTCTCTGGAGTCCTGAGATCTAATTTACTTTTTGCTTCTTCTGCTGAACCATTGCTGCAATTACATTTTCACTTTCTGTCTGAGTTCTAGTTAATTTCAGTTCATCTCCTGCTTTGTTAATTGCTGCAATTTAATTTTCCTTGCTTAAATTCTGAATTCCCAGTCTTAAAATCCCTTTTCAATTCAAGCAATTTATGTTTCTTGCACTTTAAGTTACTGCAATTTACATTTCTTGCACTTTAAGTTTCAGTCATTTAATTTCTTGTCCTTTAAGATTCAGCACCTTTACTTTCAATTCTCTTTAATTTCTGCAATTCATCCCTCTCCCTTTACATTTCCTGCTATTTACTTACTGTCGGATACAAAATCACTCAAATCAATCTTTGATTCTCTTGACTAAATCAACCATTAAACTAAAATTGCTCAATCCTTCAATCCCTGTGGGATCGACCTCACTCCCGTGAGTTTTATTACTTGATACGACCCGGTACACTTTCCGATGAGTTTTGTGTTGGATCGTTTTCCACACATCACCCGACAAGTCCAAAAACCTTAGACTATCCCTCGACGTGTATCCTCAAGAGTCTATGCATAGCTTTTTCTCAAATAATCAATATTGCTCAATGGGGGTTAACATTCCCGGGAATTTATAAGTGTCGGTCACCCTTACATCGTAGGGTCAATAGAGTATCGAGTTTTTAACCTGGCACACGTGATGGCAAGCCATGGTACTTTATCCAGGAAATCTCGTATCTCATATCATTTAATCATTCAAGCCAAGTTTCATACATAATCATTCGTTTGAGTAATCCAGCCAAGTATCATATATGATCATCCGTAACATTTCATAATCTTTTCATCACTTTTCAGCTTTACTTCATCTCAGAGTTATCCCCCCTTCCTAGCTTCATTTGATTATCAGGTTTAATACTACTGTTTATGGCTAAAGGAATGAAAATAGAGGTTTAGAAGTTTGAAATACAGTTTAAAATGCAGAAAACCATGTTTGCTGAAAGAGGTACCATGCGTACGCGTGGCTCACGCGTGCGCATGGGAGTGTGAAACTGCAGCTCGCGCGCGCGTCATTTTGTCATGCGTATGCATGGAGGAAAACTTCATGTCACGCATGCGTTGGGTCACGCGTACGCATGGGACCAGTCGAGTACGCATCGCCAAAGATCCATGCCACGCGTACGCATGGACCATGACCATGCGTACATGTGGGTGTACATTCTCTTTAAAAAAATACATTCAGTAGCAGAGCTGCAGAATTATAGAAGGCCTCCTACATAGTTAAATATAAGTTACAAATTCCACACCAAAAATTCCAACGAGCATAACTCATTCATTTTAAATCAATTTTCTTCCATTCTTCAAACGGCCTAAACTTCACGAATATAATTTTCATTTAAAAAAGGTTGGAATCAATTTGGGATTTCAGAAGCAAAGTTATAGCCCGTCGAAGTTCAGTCCAAAATCAACTTTTGCAAAATTCTTCTAAACTCATTTTCATCCAAGATTTTAATTCCATGCATTACTAAACCTATCAATACCAACACAATGCACCAACAATAATACTCAAATAAACTCTACATTAACTCACCAACCACAATTCAATAATATTACACAATTTCAAGTTCATCATGCTTCCTTCAATACACTTGTAATTATATGATCCATAATTTCAAATCACCAACACAATCTCCAGCACACAATCAAATCACCAAATCACACCAAACATGTTCATCAACAAAATTACTAAACATTAATTACAGAACTGCATTCCAACTTATCCTATGGTCATCTAGCCTAAGTTTTCATAGAACATTATATATTAAATGCAAGAAACCTAAACCATACCTTGGCCGATTCCCACGTAATGATCAAGGCAATTTAATTAAAACCAATCACAGTCCCAAAACCTCAACTAAATATCTTTCTCCAAGTTCTGGTATTCACAATTTCAAGCTCCAATTATTTATTCACAACCTAATACACATTTGACGAATCCATATTTGATGATGAATTTTTGTTAGAATTCAATGGATTTCATCATATAAACTTGCACTTATTCCCTTTAATAGCATGTTTTTGAATCTCCCTCCGAAATTGTGCTTAATTATGAAAATATGCTCTTCTGTGCTTACTTTGATCTATTTTTATTCCATTTGCCTTCCATTTGATGCCTTGATGTGTTTGTGAGTGATTTCAGGTGAATAAGGTAGGAATAGGATGGAGAAAATAGAAGAAGAGCATGCAAAGTGGAGGAAACATGAAGAATCAAAGGAGATGAGCTCAGAGACCTGTGCGTGTGCACAGCCTCTTGTGCATTCGCACAGAAGCCCAAGCAGAGCACGTGGATCATTTTGAGCGCGTCACGCGTCCCGTCAAGCATCGCCTAGTGTGCGCACGCACAACTACTTGTGCGTACGCACAGGTTGAGGATTTCGCAAAGTGTGCGGATGCACACGTCTGTGCGTCCGCATAGGTGTCCGTGTATGACCTTATTAGAAAAGCACGTGACTCGCAATTTCAAGGCTTTGGAGGCCCATTTCTGAAGAATTTTTGCTCATATTGGATGGGAAATGAAGGATACAACATAGCATAGCATTAGTATAGTTTTAGGAGTAGAATAGAATGTTTTTAGTTTTAGTTTTCTCTAAGTTTTCTTATCTTCTCCATTAGGGTTTCATTAGGGTTTTACATTCCAAGTGTTATTTCCAATTTTGATCATTGGGTTTTGCTAATCTCATTGTAAGTATTCTCTTGTTATTACTCTTTATAGTTACATTGTTATTACTCTTTCTTAAAATTCAAGTTATATTTTCAATTTTGCTTCTCTCTTGCAATTTCACCTTTTTGTTGATGAATTTAATGTTTGATGTTCTATGCTTTCTTATGCTATTCTTGTTGATTGAGATCAATTTTTGATTTTGGTTTCAAGTCATTTCTCATTTTCCTCATGTTTAAGCTTTTTGCCCACCAAGTGTTTGACAAAATGTCAAACATGGTTTTAGGCTAAATTTTTGTCTCTTGGCTTGGGTAAAGTGAGCAATTGGGTTCCTAGAGTTGGAATGTCCAACATTTAGTGTCAATCTTTGGATTGTTAATTGTTCTTGTTCCCACTAACGTTAAGTTGTTGCTAAGGCAATTAGCAAGCAATTTAGGATTTGTGGATTAAGAACACTTATGCTCATTTAACTTACATTCTGATGTGAGGGTTGATCAAGTGAGATTAATCCAACATAATTGGCATAGTTGTGGTTTCAACAAGGAAAGGATCCTTAGCTCACTCTAAGCCAAGATCCCTTTTTATGCTTTCAATTTTCCATACATTGCTATGTTAATTTCTTTTATACTTGTTTATATTACATAGTCAGTTCTTTAATTTCTTCATTAGTTCAATCATTACAATTTTGCATGTTCTTTTATTGCTTTATATGTTCATTTCTTCGTTAACAATCCCTTGATCACTACAACCGGAATTTGCGCACTCATTGCCTCTTAAGTGATTCCTTGGGAGACGACCCGGGAGCTAAATATTCTCAGTTTATATTGGTTTTGAGTTGTGACACATCTTGTGAATTTTCAAATTTGATCAGCGACCGATTATAGGATTTGGGTCTATACTTGCAACGTTAATCCTATTTTAGTGTGAAAATCAAAACTTATGCTTTTGGCCGTCGTCAAATTTTTGGCGCCGTTACTGGGATTTCACTTTAAGTGCAATGAGTTCCATGATGTTTGGTTGTGTAAATATGCGAATAGTGTGAATAGTTAATTTTTGGTTTGCTACTTGGCATTGATTGTAATTACTACTTTCCCTCCTTAGTTAGTTTTGGTAGTTATAGAGTGTTAAGTTAGTTCTTGCTTACTTGCCTACTTTTGTTTTGCCTTTCATAATTGCATGCTTTCATTGCCTCTTCAGTTGAATGACACGGTTGCTTCCAGACCCGAGCTTGGCCACGTTTGACCCAGAAATTGAAAGAAATTTAACTCGTATAAGACAAGCTCGGTGCTGGCTAGCTTTTGTGAATAGTAAAGCGGGCTCCCTTGAGGACCATTCCCATTCACTATCACCACCTATCCATGACTATCATTCTCCAATCAACGAGGAGACTTTATATTCATCTGTGGAGAGTTTTGAACTGTCTTTGAGTGACTCAGGTGACACTGTCATGGCGGACCCACCTCAAAGGATTACCTTGAAGGAGGCCGGAGCTTCTGATCTTGCCTTGCACCCACTTCAGATTCTATATCCGGCCTTGGATCCGAATTTTGAACTTAAGTCTGGCACAATCAACTTGCTCCCCAAGTACAATGGATTGCCTGGGGAAGATCCTCTGAAGCATCTTAAGGATTTCCAAGTTGCATGTGCAACTGCAAGAAGACATGGAGTGGATGAAGCCGCGGTGTTGGTCTTCGCTTTTTCTTTCTCCTTGGAAGGAAAAGCAAAGGAGTGGTTTTATACTCAGCCGGGTGAAGTTAGATCCAATTGGGACTTGTTGTGAAAAAGAATTTTTGGAGAAGTTCTACCTTCCCCAGAAGACAGACAAGCTGAGAAGAGAGATTTCTTGCATTGTGCAACGGGATGGGGAGACTTTGTATGAATATTGGGAGAGATTTAAGAAGTTTCTAGAAGCTTGCCCACACCACCGGATAGATGAGTTGGTTTTGATCAGTTATATCTGTCAAAGAATACACCACCAAGATAAGCTTCTCTTGGATTCCGTGAGTGGAGGATCATTGACCAAAAACAAGACCACAGCAGAAGCATGGGAAGTTATATTGGACCTAGCAGATTCTACTTAACACTCTTGGGCTAAGAGTCCACAACCGAAAGCTGTGAGCGAGGTTTCTCCCATCGAAGATGCTATTTTGACTAAGACCCTTAGTGAGATGACAATTTTGTTGAGGCAAATCACCCAAGGGCAACAAATCCCTCAAGCTTTGATAAATGCCCCACCTCAACCTCCTAGGACCGAAGGACCATCAAGGATATGTGGTGTTTGCTCTTGTACTACTCATTACACCGATGAGTGCCCTCAAATCCAAGAGGACACTACATTAGCAGTTGCTAACCCCTATCCACAAAGACCCAATTACACCCAAGGACCCTACCCACATATAGGTAATCAAGGCCAAGGGTGGAGGGATAACTCAAACCAAAGGTGGAACCAAGCTTCCCAAGCTCAACCCAATTAAAATGCTCAAGTTTACTACCATCAACACCCCCAAGGCCAACCGCAATACCAACAACCATACCAACAACCCCCACAACCTCCATCTCAAGTGAAGTATCAACATCCAAACAGTAGATTCAATTCTACTCAAGTTAACCAAGCCCTTCCCTCCAATCAATCCCACATGAATGATACAATCCATACCTTCATGCAAGAACAAAGAGAGTTCCATAAGAAATAAGATGCTTACATGGCTACAATAGCTGAAGCCCTTACCCGTTTGACTCTCCCTCCTCAAACCACACCAAGCACCCAACAAGCTTTAACCTCAAGTAGTTTACCCTCCCAACCTCAACCCAATCCTAAAGGAAGCATAAACGCCATTATTCTTAGGAGTGGTACTAAGTTGGATAAGAATGTGGCTATACCTCCAAAGTTGAATGAGGAGACCAACAATAAGGAGGTAGGAGATGCAGTAGAGGTGATGAGGAGTGGAGATGAAGATATTGATAAAGATGAAAAAGAACCACGAAAGGTCAAGGAGCCAAAGAGAAAGACCTTTCTTGAAGAGCCTTTACCCATTCCATTCCCAACAATAGCTAAGAAAGTAAAGAAGCAAGAAGATCTTGACCCCACTGTGGTGGAAGTTTTTGAGAAAGTTGAAGTTACCGTCCCTCTCTTTCAAGCCATTCAACAAGTGCCGAAATATGCCAAGTTCCTCAAGGCTATTTGCACTCACAAGGACAAGCTTGGCAACCTCAACAAAAAGTCAGTAGATGACTCTATCTCTTCTTTACTTCCTGAAAAATGCAATGATCCCGGCCCATATTTGGTCGCTTGTTTGATTGGTGGGACTATGTTCATGGACTGTATGTGTGATTTGGGGCGTGTGTGAACATCATGCCACTCCCTATTTATGAGAGATTGAACTTAGTACCTCTTAAGAGATCCGGGGCAAGATTCGTGCTAGCCGACAAGAGTATTGTGTCAGTTGTGGGGTTTGTAGAAAATGTAATTGTCATATTCAAGGATTGCTCTTTCCAGCGGATAGATCTTGGAGACCTCTCCTATTGACTCAACCAATCCATCACCAATACTCTTTGGATGACCATTCTTGAAGACGGCCCGTTTCTAGTTAGATGCACATTCGGGAGTCTACACTTTTGAGTCGGATGGCAAGTTAGTCAAGTTCACTTTGGAGGAGTCTGATAAGCCCATTCGTGGAGCTTACTCTGTTTTTGGATGCGGCATAGTTGAAGACAAGGTGAGTGAAGATGGCAAGGAGCAAGGAAAAGAGGATAGTATAAAAGACTCAATTTCGAAGGATCATGCTCAACCAAAGCAAGCCAAGGAGTTGGAGATTTTCCTCATTGGGGAACTTCCTAAGTGACCAATGAAGCCATGCAAGTCCAACTTAGGACTCTAAACCAAAGTGCTTGGTGGGAGACACCCCACCATGGTGACATTTTTTTCTAGCTCTATCTCTTGTTTATAGCTTTTTAAACTATTTGTTTTCTTGTGATATAATGCTTATCTTAGGTTTGTTTGATGATTTTGAGTTCTGTAAGTTGAATTACTTGTGGACTATGATTTTGTGCTTGTTTGGATGATATGGGGTTGGTATGTTGGTGTACTAAGGTTGGGAACCTTAGTTTTGAAGAGAAAAGAAAATTCTGAAATAGGGCATCTGTGTGTACGCACCAAACTGTGCGTGCGCACAACTCTGTGTTTTAGCCTTCTATGCGGCTGCACAAGCTTGTGCATATGCACACGTCTTGGCATGCTCTCTGGTCGCAGCGCCAGCACAGTCTGTGCGTGCGCACTGCCCCTCTACTCCGATCTGTGCGTGCCCACACCTGTGTGCGTATGCACGAGTCCCTTTTTGCGCTCCATCTATGCGGCCGCACAGACGTGTGCGCCCGCACACCCTTTGTTAGCCCCTCTGGTGGGGGCGAGGGAACAACCTATGCGTGAGAACAACCTCCCCCATTCTCACCTTTTGTGCGTGCGCACGCACACCTGCTTTGTCCACGTATAAAAAAAAGTTCCTCTGTGCGAGCGCACACTCTTGTGCGCCCGCACATCCTTTTGCAACCTCTCTGGTTGCAGCATTCACACACTGTGTGCGTTCACACTCTCTCTAAGTTTTCTCTTCTGTGCATCCGCACAAGTCGCAATCTAAGGGTTAATGGGGCGAGCTGCCCTGTTGAAAGGCAGCCTTGTTTTCTTTTCCTCTCTTCTTCTTGGCTGTCCTCTTTGTCTCTTCTCCGCCCAGTCTTCCCGATCAGCCCGCTGCCAGCCGCTGCCGCCGTCAGCCTACCACCGGCGACCACCATCCATACCTATCTCTTACTTCTCTTCTCTTTTCTTCTTTTCTTTTCCTCTCTTCTCTTTTCTCTTTTCACTACCGGTGAGCTTTCTCCTCCGGTGCTCTTTGACGAGGGAAAAACAATTCCACACAAACTCACTAGCAAGTGTACCGGGTCACATCAAGTAGTAATAACTCACAAGAGTGAGGTCGATCCCACAAGGATTGATGGATTGAGCAATTTTAGTTAGGTGATGAATTTAGTTAAGTGAATATTTGGTGATTTGAGTGATTTTGATTAACAGAAGCTAAATTGCAAGTAAGTAAAGGTGCAAAAGGTAAATTGGACAAAAAAGTAAAGTGTAAAAGAGATAAATTGCAGAAACTTAAAGTGCAAGAAAATAAAGGAGCTGAAACTTAAATTGCAAAAAATGTAAATAACTGAAACTTAAAGTGCAAGAAATGTAAATTGCTGAATCTAAATTGCTGAAAAATGTAAATTGCTTGAAGAATTAAAGGGATTTGGGTGCTGGGATTCAAAATTTAACAAGGAAAATGCAGATTGAAGTAAATCAGAGAGCTATGAGATGAATAGTTTCAGCTCAGTAGCAAATAGAAATGGAAAATTGCTTCAAGAAACAAACAGTAAGAAAACTTAGCTTAGTTATGAAATTCTAGAAGAGGAATTGAAGATCGAAGAAGAGCAATGAGATTAGAAAATAGATCTAGATCTCAATCACTCCTTTGATCAAACAGAAAAGAAATTGCAGAAGAAATGAAAATGAAAACAGCAAAGAAGATCTTGATCTAATTCTCCAATTCTCAGAACTAGATGAAAGGGAACTATAGTTGATTCTCAGATCAAGAAATTCAATGGAGTTCTTCAATTTGAATTCAAAAACCCAATGCAGAACGTAGAAGTTGCAGAAGAAAGAAAATGAAAACAGAAAGCAAACTAGATCTAATCCCAATTCCCAAATTCAAAACAAATGAAAATTAAAAGTGGAAAACTAAAAATGAGCTAAAAGAACCTACAGAGTTTCTGGCACAATTTTTACAAATTGCTGACACAGTGCATGATAAGGAAGTAGATCATGATGTCTACATATTACTACTATTTCCATTTGCTGTAAAAGATCAAACTAAGAGGTGGTTAAATAACCAACCTAAGAACAGCATAAAGACATGGAAACAGCTGTCAGAAAAATTCCTGAATCACTATTTTCCTCCAAAACGGATGACACAGCTAAGGCTTAGCATCCAAGGCTTCAAACAAGGAGATAATGAATCCCTTTATGATGCTTGGGAGAGATACAGAGAGATGCTAAGAAAATGCCCCTCTGAGATGTTTTCAGAGTGGGTTCAATTAGACATCTTCTACTATGGGCTTACAGAAAAAGCTCAGATTTCTCTAGATCACTCAGCTGGTGGATCTATACATATGAGAAAAATAATTGAAGAAGCTCAAGAGCTTATTAATACAGTTGCCAGAAATCAGCATCTGTACCTAAGCAGTGAATCTTCCATGAAAGAAGAAGCTAAAACAGTAACTGCTGAACTCAGTCCTGTAGATCAGGCTAATGAATTCAATCAGCAATTAGACTTTCTAACTCAGCAGCTAGCCGAATTCAAGGAAATACTACAGGAAACAATAATGGCTAACAGGAATATGGAAGTACAGTTAAAGCAAACAGAAAAGCAACTGTCAAAACAAATAACAGAAGAATGCCAAGCAGTTCAATTAAGAAGTGGAAAAACATTAAATACCTCACTTCAAAGCAGCAGGAAGCCAAGAAATGAACAAATGGCTACTCAAAATCCCTCTGAGGACAATCAGAGCCCAGAGAGGAATAAGGCTGGCGCTGAACGCTCAGACCATGCTCATTCCTGGCGTTCAACGCTAGAAACAAGCATGAATCCGGCGTTGAACGCCCAAGGGGAGCACAGTTCTGGCATTCAGACGCTAGTAACAGATAAGGAGTTGGCGTCTAACGCCACTCCAGCTTCCACCCCTGGCATTCAAATGCCAGTGGGGGATCAGTCACATACAAGTGCTGATAACAACCCTTCTAAAAAGGCTTCCCAACCCAACTCTACAGGTAATAAACCTGCAGCAACTAAGGTTGAGGAATACAAGGCCAAAATGCCTTATCCTCAAAAACTCCGCCAAGCGGAACAAGATAAGCAATTTGCCCGCTTTGCAAACTATCTCAGGACTCTTGAAATAAAGATTTCATTTGCAGAAGCACTTGAGCAAATACCCTCTTTTGCCAAGTTCATGAAAGAGATCTTAAGTCATAAGAAGGATTGGAAGGAAACTGAAAAAGTTTACCTCACTGAAGAATGCAGTGCAGTTATCCTAAAAAGCTTACATGAGAAGCTTAAGGATCCCGGAAGCTTTATGATACCATGCACATTAGAGGGTACTTGTACCAAGCAGGCTCTATGTGATCTTGGGGCAAGTATCAACTTAATACCTGCATCTCTTATCACAAAGCTTGGTTTGACTGAAGAAGTCAAACCAACCCAGATATGTCTTCAACTTGCTAATGGCTCCATTAAATACCCATCAGGCGTGATTGAAGACATGATTGTCAAGGCTGGGCCATTTGCCTTTCCTACTGACTTTGTGGTGCTGGAAATGGAGGAACACAAGAGTGCAACTCTCATTCTAGGAAGACCTTTCCTAGCAACTGGCCGAACCCTCATTAACGTCCAAAAAGGGGAAGTAACCCTGAGAGTCAATGAGGAGGAGTTCTAGTTGAATGTTGTCAAAGCCATGCAATATCCAGACACCCCAAATGACTGCATGAGTCTTGATATCATTGACTCTCTGGTAAGAGAGGTCAATATGGCTAAGAGTCTCGAATCAGAGCTAGAGGACATCTTTAAAGATGTTCAGCCTGATTTAGAGGAATCAGAGAGAATAATAGAACCTCTGAAAATCTCTCAGGAAGATGAGAAACCTCCCAAACCCAAGCTCAAACCATTACCACCATCCCTAAAATATACATTTCTGGGAGAAGATGATACCTTTTCTGTAATCATAAGCTCTACCTTAGAGCCACAGGAAGAGGAAGCACTAATTCAAGTGCTAAGGACACACAAGACAGCTCTTGGGTGGTCCATCAGTGATCTTAAGGGCATTAGCCCAGCCAGATGCATGCACAAAATCCTATTGAAGGGTGACTGGTATGCGAAATTGTGATCAATACTTTTCACAAATCAAATAATCCCCGGTAATGAATCCAAAAACATGGTGTTCAATACCATGGCATAAACACAACTTCGCACAACTAACCAGCAAGTGTACTGGGTCGTCCAAGTAATAAACCTTACGTGAGTAAGGGTCGATCCCACAGAGATTGTTGGTATAAAGCAAGCTATGGTCACCTTGTAAATCTTAGTCAGGCAAACTCAAATGGATATGGGTGATATACGAATAAAACATAAAGATAAAGATAGAGATACTTATGCAGTTCATTGGTGGGAATTTCAGATAAGCGCATGAAGATGCTGTGTTCCTTCCGTCTCTCTGCTTTCCTACTGTCTTCATCCAACCCTTCTTACTCCTTTCCATGGCAAGCTTATGCAAGGGTTTCACCGTTGTCAGTGGCTACCTCCTATCCTCTCAGTGGAAATGTTCAACGCACCCTGTCACGGCACGGCTATCCATCTGTCGGTTCTCAACCAAGCCGGAATAGAATCCAGTGATTCTTTTGCGTCTGTCACTAACGCCCCGCCCTCAGGAGTTTGAAGCACGTCACAGTCATTCAATCATTGAATCCTACTCAGAATACCACAGACAAGGTTACACCTTCCGGATTCTCTTGAATGCCGCCATCAGTTCTAGCCTATACCACGAAGACTCTGATCTCACGGAATGGCTGGCTCGGTTATCAGGCGAGCACTCGGTTGTCAGGCGATCAACCATGCATCGTGTATCAGGAATCCAAGAGATATCCACCCAATCTAAGGTAGAACGGAGGTGGTTGTCAGGCACACATTCATAGGTGAGAATGATGATGAGTGTCACGGATCATCACATTCATCAAGTTGAAGAACAAGTGATATCTTAGAACAAGAACAAGCGAAATTGAATAGAAGAACAATAGTAATTGCATTAATACTCGAGGTACAGCAGAGCTCCACACCTTAATCTATGGTGTGTAGAAACTCCACCGTTGAAAATACATAAGAACAAGGTCTAGGCATGGCCGAATGGCCAGCCTCCCAATGAGGGTTTAATCATAAAAACATGATCAAAAGCTTCCAAAGATCAGAAGATGATAATACAATAGTAAAAAGGTCCTATATATAGAGAACTAGTGGCCTAGGGTTTACAGAGATGAGTAAATGACATAAAAATCCACTTCTGGGCCCACTTGGTGTGTGCTTGGGCTGAGCATTGAAGCATTTTCGTGTAGAGACTCTTCTTGGAGTTAAACGCCAGCTTTTATGCCAGTTTGGGCATTTAACTCCCATCCTTGTGCCAGTTCCGGCGTTTAACGCTGGGAATTCTGAGGGTGACTTTGAACGCCGGTTTGGGCCATCAAATCTTGGGCAAAGTATAGACTATCATATATTTCTAGAAAGCCCAGGATGTCTACTTTCCAACGCCATTGAGAGCGCGCCAATTGGGCTTTTGTAGCTCCAGAAAATCCACTTCGAGTGCAGGGAGGTCAGAATCCAATAGCATCTGCAGTCCTTTTTAGTCTCTGAATCAGATTTTTGCTCAGGTCCCTCAATTTCAGCCAGAAAATACCTGAAATCACAGAAAAACACACAAACTCATAGTAAAGTCCAGAAAAGTGAATTTTAACTAAAAACTAATAAAAATACACTAAAAACTAACTAAATCATACTAAAAACATACTAAAAACAATGCCAAAAAGCGTACAAATTATCTGCTCATCAGTGACGCCAAGCCAGTGGTCCAACCACAAAGGCGGCTGAATCCAGCCATGAAGGAAGTGGTGCAAAAGGAGGTCACTAAATTACTAGAGGTTGGGACTATTTATCCTATTTCTGACAGCCCCTGGGTAAGCCCTGTCCAAGTCGTCCCTAAGAAGGGAGGCATGACAGTGGTTCATAATGAAAAAAATGAACTGGTTCCTACAAGAACAGTTACAGGGTGGCGTATGTGTATTGATTATAGAAGGCTCAATACAGCCACCAGAAAGGATCATTTTGCTTTACCATTCATAGACCAGATGCTAGAAATACTAGCAGGTCATGAATACTACTACTTCCTAGATGGATATTCAGGTTATAATCAAATTGCAGTAGATCCCCAGGATCAAGAGAAAATAGCATTCACATGTCCATCTGGAGTATTTGCATACAGAAGGATGCCATTTGGCCTGTGCAATGCACCTGCAACCTTTCAGAGGTGCATGCTCTCAATTTTCTCTGATATGGTGGAAAATTTTCTGGAAATTTTCATGGATGACTTTTCAGTATTTGGAGACTCATTCAGCTCCTGTCTTGACCATCTAGCACTTGTTCTAAAGAGATGCCAAGAGACTAACCTGGTTTTAAATTGGGAGAAGTGTCACTTTATGGTAGCTGAAAGAATTGTCCTTGGGCACAAAATTTTGAACAAGGAAATAGAGGTGGATCAAGCTAAGGTAGAGGTAATTGAAAAATTACCACCACCTACCAATGTTAAGGCAATCAGAAGCTTTTTGGGGCATGCAGGATTCTATAGGAGGTTTATAAAGGATTTTTCAAAAATCGCCAAACCTCTGAGCAACCTGCTAGCTGCTGACACGCCATTTATCTTTGATAAAGAGTGTCTGCAGGCATTTGAGACTCTGAAAGCTAAATTGGTCACAACACCAATCATCTCTGCACCAAACTGGACATTGCCATTTGAAATAATGTGTGATGCCAGTGACCATGCCATTGGTGCAATGTTGGGACAGAGGCATGACAAGCTTCTGCACGTCATTTACTATGCCAGTCGTGTTTTAAATGACGCATAGAAGAATTACACAACTACAGAAAAAGAGCTGCTTGCAGTGGTTTACGCCATTGACAAATTCAGATCCTATTTAGTAGGATCAAAAGTGGTTGTGTACACTGATCATGCTGCTCTTAAATATCTACTCACAAAGCAGGATTTAAAACCCAAACTTATAAGATGGGTGTTGCTTCTACAAGAGTTTGATATAGAAATAAGAGACAGAAAAGGGACAGAGAATCAGGTAGCAGACCACCTGTCCCGAATAGAACCAGTAGAAGGGGCGTCCATCCCTCTTACTGAGATCTCTGAAAACTTTCTGGATGAGCAACTCTTTGCCATCCAGGAAGTGCCATGGTTTGCAGACATTGCAAACTACAAGGCAGTGAGATTCATACCCAAAGAATACAGTAGGCAGCAATCAAAGAAGCTGATCACGGATGCAAAGTATTATCTTTGGGATGAGCCGTATCTCTTTAAGAGATGTGCAGACGGAGTAATCCATAGATGTGTGCCTAAAGAAGAAGCGCAGAAGATTCTATGGCATTGCCATGGATCCCAGTATGGAGGACATTTTGGAAGTGAGCGAACAGCCACAAGAGTCTTCCAATGTGGCTTCTACTGGCCTACTCTCTATAAAGATTCCCGAGTGTTTGTACTTAATTGTGACAGTTGCCAAAGATCTGGTAATCTACCTCACAGTTATGCCATGCCTCAACAAGGGATCTTGGAGATTGAGTTGTTTGATGTACGGGGTATTGACTTCATGGGCCCTTTCCCACCATCATACTCAAACACTTATATTCTGGTGGCAGTGGATTATGTATCCAAATGGGTGGAAGCTATTGCAACACCTACTAATGACACTAAAATAGTGTTAAAATTCCTCCAGAAACACATCTTCAGTAGATTTGGTACCCCTAGAGTATTAATCAGTGATGGGGGCACTCATTTCTGTAATAAACAGCTTTACTCTGCTATGGTTCGTTATGGAGTTAGCCACAGGGTAGCCACTCTATATCATCCACAGACAAATGGGCAAGCTGAAGTCTCTAACAGAGAACTTAAAAGAATCCTGGAACGGACTGTAATTAACCGTAGAAAGGATTGGGCAAGAAGCTTAAATGATGCTCTGTGGGCATACAGAACAGCATTCAAGACCCCTATAAGGACCTCTCCATACCAGCTTGTGTATGGAAAGGCATGTCACTTGCCAGTGGAACTGGAACATAAGACCTACTGGACAACCAGGTTCCTAAACCTTGATGCCAAGTTAGCTGGAGAAAAATGATTGCTTCGGTTAAATGAGCTAGAGGAATTTAGACTCAATGCTTTCGAGAATGCAAAAATTTACAAAGAGAAAGCAAAAAGATGGCATGGTAAGAAATTGTCATCCAGAGTCTTTGAGCCGGGCAGAAAGTTCTGCTATTTAATTCTAGGCTCAAATTATTCCCCGGGAAATTAAAATTCCGGTGGAGAGGTCCATATGTAATTACAAGTGTATCACCATATGGATACGTAGAGCTTCAGGATAATGACTCTAACAAAATGTTCATTGTTAATGGACAGAGACTTACACATTATCTTGAAAGCAATTTTGAGCAAGAATGCTCAAAACTGAGACTTAATTAAAGCTCAGTAATAGTCCAGCTAATGACATTAAAGAAGCACTTGTTGGGAGGCAACCCAGCCATTCACAAAATTTAATTTTATTTGTTTTTGTTAATTAATTGATTTTTTACAGGTATATGTCAACGTATCTTCAAGGTAAAAAAGCAATTGATTGAATTCACAGAGTTACAGGGGAATTTGGAAGCTCACTGGCGTGAAAAAGCCAGTAAGAAATGTTTTGGGCATTGAACGCCTAAAAGAAGCATTCACTGGGCGTTCAACGCCAGTAAGGATAGCCATCTGGGCGTTGAACGCCAGAAAGGAGCATCTTCTGGGCGTTGAACGCCAGAAAGAAGCTCCTTCTGGGCGTTTGACGCCAGAATTACAGCATCCTGGGTGTTTAGAAAAATGCCCAGTGACAAAGGACTGCTTGGCGTTCAACGCCAGAAAGAAGCAATAGCTGGGCGTTGAACGCCCAGGAGAAGCAGCAATTGGGCGTTAAACGCCCAAAACATGCAGCATTTGGGCCTTTAACGCCAGGATGGTGGGGAGGAGGTAAAATTCGTTTTTCTTTGCAAATTTTCCAAATTTTTATGTTTCAAATCATGATTTCTTGCATAAACATGTTTCAAAATGTCCTCCTTTAAATCAAAATAGTTTTCTAAGAACCCTAATTTCTAAAATCCCTTTTTCAAAAATAATATAGCTTCATACATAAACATAAACCTTTTTCCAATTCAATCCAACTCTTTTTCCAATTTTTTTTTTAAAAAAAACTTAATTATCTTTTAAAATCGTTTTCAAATTAAAAATTCAGATTTATTTTTAAATATTAACTTTTTAAATTATATCCTTTTCTTATCATATTTATCTTTTATAAATCATATTTTTTATCTTATATCTTTTTCTTATTTTCGAAAACCCACCCCCTCCCTTTATATCCACTTTCGGTGCCCATCTCATCATCCACCATTCCACACCTGCTCTCCTTCTATCCCTCTTCTCTCTTTTCTTTTGCTTGAGGACAAGCAAACCTCTAAGTTTGGTGTGCTTATCCGTGATCACAAAAATATACTCACTTTGATCATGGCCTCTAAAGGAAAACAACCCAACCTAAGAGGTAAGAAAGAGAATATTTCAAAGCCACTTTGGAATCAAGGGAAGTTCTTAACTAAAGAACATTCAGACCATTACTACAAAATAATGAGTCTATGATCAGTGATCCCGGAAGTCAAGTTCGATCTGAAAGAAGATGAATATCCAGAGATCCAAGAACAAATTCGAAACAGGAACTGGGAAATCCTAGCTAATCCTGAAACGAAAGTGGGAAGGAATATGGTTCAGGAGTTCTATGCAAATCTATGGCAGACAGACAGGCAAAGAATAATTGGAGCTGCCCTTTATGATCATCGGACCTTAGTCAGAGGGAAGATTGTTCACACCCATCCTGACAAAATCAGGGAGATCTTTAAGCTTCCTCAACTGAAGGATGACCCAGACTCCTTTAATAGGAGAATGATGAGGGTAAACAAAGGCCTGGACAAGATTCTAGAGGATATATGCATCCCTGAAGCCAGGTGGACCACCAGCACCACTGGCATCCCAAATCAACTCAAAAGAGAAGATCTCAAACCAGCTGCCAGAGGCTGGCTGGATTTCATTGGGCGCTCTATATTGCCCACCAGCAACCATTCTGAAGTTACTGTTAAAAGAGCAGTGATGATTCACTGCATCATGTTGGGAAAAGAAGTAGAAGTCCATCAACTGATCTCGTGTGAACTATACAAAATCGCAAACAAGAATTCCAAGGATGCCAGATTGGCCTATCCAAGCTTAATTTCTATGCTCTGCAGAGATGCCGGAGTGAAGATGGGAATAACAGAGTATATCTCAGTTGAGAGGCCAATCACTAAAATATCAATGGAAAGACAACAGCTGCAGGATGATCCAATCAAGAGGAGAGCACAAGAAGTCCTCCCAGAACTTCCTCAATTCGAATATTGGGAATATCTTAAGGCATCTATTTCCAAATTGCAAGAAGCTATGAACCAAATAAAGGAAGAACAGAACAATCAAAGTAGCATGCTTTGCAAACTGCTTAAGGAACAAGAAGAGCAAGGGCGTGATTTAAGGGAGCTAAAGCGCCAGAAATTAATCCTTGAAGGACCAAGCACCCCACAGATCAGAGGAACATCCACTTCCCGAAACACAGGTTGTTGAGTTCTAATTTTAGCTTTAACTCTGTGATAGTGTTATTATAGAAATTTACCTTAGAAGTTATACAGTAGTAGTAGTAGTAATTAGCATATCTATTCTGGTTTTATTTCCAATTAAGTTATAAATTATTTTTCTCATCATCATCAGACATGAATAAAATAGTAGATTTTTAGAATAAAGAAGTAATTTATATTTTTTGAGTTCTTAATAATAAAAATTATAATTAATTATATGTGGTGGCAATACTTTTTGTTCTCTGAATGAATGCTTGAACAGTGCATATTTTATCCTGAATTTTACTAATGTTGGCTCCTGAAAGAATGAGGAACACGAAAATATTATTGATGATCTGAAAAGTCATGAATTTGATTCTTGAAGCAAGAAAAAGCAGTGAAAAAAAAACTTGTACAAGAAATCATTGGATCAAGAAAAAGAAAAACCCAATAGCCCTTAAAACCAAAAGGCAAGGGTGAAAAGGATCCAAGGCTCTGAGCATCAGTGGATAGGAGGGCCCAAGGAAGTAATTCCAGGCCTAAGCGGCTAAATCAAGCTGTCCCTAACCATATGCTTGTGGCATGCAGGTCCAAGTGAAAAGCTTGAGACTGAGTGGTTAAAGTCGTGATCCAAAGCAAAAAGAGTGTGCTTAAGAGCTCTGGACACCTCTAACTGGGGACTTTAGCAAAGCTGAGTTACAATCTGAAAAGGTTCACCCAGTCATGTGTCTGTGGCATTTATGTATCCGGTCGTAATACTGGAAAAAAAGTGCTTAGGGCCACGGCCAAGACTCATAAAGTAACTGTGTTCAAGAATCAACATACTACACTAGGAGAATCAATAATACTATCTGAATTCTGAGTTCCTATGGATGCCAATCATTCTGAATTTCAAAGGATAAAGGGAGATGCCAAAACTGTTCAGAAACAAAAAGCTACTAGCCCCGCTCATCTAAATTAGAATCTGAGCTTCACTTAAAACTCGGAGATTTTATTACTCCTTAAATTCTTTTTATCCTATTTTGATCATCTAGTTGCTTGGGGACAAGCAACAGTTTAAGTTTGGTGTTGTGATGAGCGGATATTTTATACACTTTTTGGGGGTAATTTCATGTAGATTTTAGCATGTTTTAATTATTTTTTAGTAGAATATTATTAGTTTTTAGGAAAAAATCATATTTCTGGACTTTACTATGAGTTTGTGTATTTTTCTATGATTTCAGGTATTTTTTGGATCCTGACCTCGCTGCACTCAGAATGGAGTTTTTGGAGCCACAGAAGTCCAATTGACGCGCTCTCAATTGGGTTGGAAAGTAGACATCCAGGGCTTTCCAGAAATATATAATAGTTCATACTTTGCGTGAAGATAGATGACGTAAACTGGCATTCAACGCCAGTTCCATGTTGCAGTCTGGCGTCCAGCGCCAGAAACAAGTTACAAGTTGGAGTTCAACGCCAGAAAGAGGTTGCAACCTGGTGTTGAACGCCCAAAATAGCCCAGGCACGTGAGAAGCTTAAGTCTCAGCCCCAGCACACACCAAGTGGGCTCCAGAAATGGATTTCTGCACTATCTATCATAGTTTACTCATTTTCTATAAACCTAGGTTATTAGTTTACTATTTAAACAACTTTTAGAGACTTAATTTGTATCTCATGACATTTTCAGATCTGAATTTTATACACTTTGACGGCATGAGTCTCTAAACTCCATTGTTGGGGGTGAGGAGATCTGCAGCGTCTCAATGAATTAATGCAATTGTTTCTATTTCTTCATTCAAACGTGTGTGTGTTCCTATCTAAGATGTTCATTCGCGCTTAATTGTGAAGGAGGTGATTATCCGTGACACTCATCACCTTCCTCAATCCATGAACGTGTGCCTGGCAAACACGTCCGTTCTACATCAGATTTAAAGGAAATGAAATTGAACTCAATTATGCAGAAGAGGAATTAAAGAGATTTTGAATGGAGATTGAGACAGAATTTCCTCAATTCTTCACACCCAAAACTCAAACAAGAAAAAATAAAAATGCTCAAGCAAGAACGAGGAAGAAGAGAGATCAATTCTCCTCCCCAATTCTCTGAAATCTCAGTGAAGTCTCCAAGAGAAAGTTCAAAAGTTCAAAAATAAAAGTAAAGATTCAAAGCTCAAAAGAAAGATCAAAGTTCAAAAGTAAAGGAAAAGGTAAAAGTCCTAATTACATCAAACTATGTCCTATTTATACACTTTCTATTCTTGGATCTTGGGATTTGGATGGGCTTTTGATTTGGTGAAGAAATGAATTAAATTGGATTTTTAATTCAATTTTTAGCCCAAAACAATTTGCTTCCAGGAGGCTGCCCTGCCCTTGTGGAGGGCAGGGCAGAAAATGGTGTGTGCGGCCGTTGGTGCCTTGGTGCGTGCGTGTTGGTGCTGCAGGATGCTGCCCTGCCCTTGTGGAGGGCAGGGCAGAAATTTTTGGTGCGCCAGAATGATGCCCGTGCGTGCTGCTGTTGCTGCTGAGACTTCCCTTGGTGCGCCAATCTGGTGCGCTGGCCGTGCACCATAAGATGCTGCCCTGCCCTTGCGGAGGGCAGGGAAATTTTTCCAAAGTTGAAGCCCCGTGTTCGAAACTCGGGCAATGCACACGCTGCTTATTTTTCTTGGTTTTCTTGGCACCAAAATTAGGCTTAGTTCCTTGCTTCCTCATGGTGCCGTGTTCGATCCTTGTGGCAAGCATTAGTGAGCTTTTTCTTTGGATTTCTTCCTTTGATGAGCCCGATATTACCCTTGAGGAGGGCAGGGCAATGTTTTTGCTCTCCTTGATCCATGGCACCAATTTGTGCTCTGCCCTTGTCGTGGGCAGGGCAGTGTTGCCTCTCAAGGCTTGTTTCCTTATGTTGCCCTCCTAGAGGGCAGTGTGTCCTTGTGGAGGGCAATGCTTGCTTCCTCCTTTTATGCGCCACACTTCTTCTCTCTTGGGCCACGCTTTCTTAAGCCATGCTTCCTCTTTTCTTCTTTTCTTCACCTACAATAAACCAAAACAACCACTCAAAGTATCACTAAATTCACAAGGCTTATAAATCAATTAAAAATCAATTAAATTTAGCTCAAACCTCATGAGTTAGCATCAATTTAATGGTAGTTGCTTGATTTAAAGAAGTTATGCATTTTCATTCCAAATCACTTACTTAGGATGCAAGAAAGTGCATAAAAACTAATAAAACAAGTGAATTTAGCTTGAAAAATGGGTATATGATGACTTGTCATCACAACACCAAACTTAAATCTTGCTTGTCCCCAAGCAAGCATCAAAACTAAGAGAAAATGAAATGAACAAGAAAAGAACACATATCCTTATTAGGCATATAGCAGAACTTGATTTATGGAGTCTTTATGCAGACAATGATAACTCAATTATTGTTGCTGTTACATAGTATACATCTTTTCTCAAAGGCTTGCTAAACTTGCTGTTATAAGATTTACTCTTTAATTACTCCCTTGCTAACTTTTCTTTTCTCCTGATGCTTAACAAGCTTATTATTCTTTTGGAGGCTTGGTGTCTAATGTTGCAGTAGTAGCCTTTGGCTTTATTTTTACTTAACATCTTTCCACCACAGACACATGGCTCATTATTTCCTCCTAGGATCATTGATGCCCAGCATATCTTTGGATAACTAAATGTTCTGTATCTAAGTTGCTCTTTATTGTGGACTTTCAATTGGCCATCCCAAATCAGTTGATCTAAGTGACCGGGTTTTAAAATACCCCTCAGAATTTACTTATCCAAGCATATCTTAGTACAAGAACACCACAGGCATGTGTCCTAAGGTCCAAGCTATTGGTGTCCAGCCTTTATTCTTTGTTTTTCTTGCCACATTGGCTTTTTCTTCTTCCTTTTCTTTCTGTTTTTGTTCTCAAGGGCTTTTTCTTTATTGATAAGAACCTTTATAACAGCAAGCTAGCTCACACTTCAATGAAAATGATACTATGCAGCAATTATTTCATGAGTTATGCATTAAATCAAACACATACACCACCATTAACTTTCATTCTCAACTTATGCAACATTGGATATTTACTTTCCAATTCAAACAGTTCTCTTTTATTCAAGCATGTGGGAAACAAAAAATAATTCAGCTCGGTTATGGATAACAAGCAAAATTCAGATTTAGCATTTCTCTAGCTATTTATTAAGTGACAAAGAAAAATAAAATAAGAACAATGCAGGAAGTAAAAGAAATAAACAATGGAGGCATATCATGTTTCAGACATGCATCTCCTTATTAAGGTTATGAAGGAAGAAGTATGAAAGAACTTTGCCACCTTCTAATGATTGTGACTGCTGCTTGATTCTCCCTTTTTCTTCTTTCTCTTCCCTAGCTTCGAGTAGTCTCGGATTTCTTCACCAGGGCATCTTCTATCCCAAACAGAATCCAAGAGCCCTGAGAGTCCAACTTCTTCCAATCTGTTAAGTGTTAGCTCCGTATAATGATGAGACCTTGCTTTTTGCTTGGCGTCAAATTCAGGGCATTGCTCAAATGGCTTGATTTGTGGATTGAGTGTTGGCAAGTTGTGGGTCAAATACTCCAACCTTGCTTGTATGTTTTCATCACTCTCCATTCTTTGCACATATCTCACTTCTTCCATGGTGTGATGAATATTCTTCCATTGATATAGGTTGTGACTATATTCCCCTGCTTTAGCTTGACTAAAATACAGCTTATCATATGATTCTTTGAATTCTTTGTATTGCTCTTTTTGTCCTTCAAGAATCTGTGCCTGAAATTCTTGCTGCTGAGTCATCATTTGTTGTTGCCATCTCTCTTGTTTCTCCTCCATTTGACGCTGCCAAGTTTCTCGTTCCTCTTTATCCTTCAAATACTGCTCCCTAAACTCTGGATGGGGCTCTAGATATTGCTCTTGGCGCCCCTGATTTTGGTCTTGTTGAGCTTGCATGAGTTGCTGAGATAGCTCTTCAATTGTTCTTTGTAGCTGGCTCATGTCTATGGCACCATGAGCTTGATTTCGTCCTTCCTCTCTTTGTGATCTCCTTTGTCTGGGAGCTACCACCCCCTCTTGATCATCTTCTTCATTCATTCCTTCCATACTCTTCTTGGTGATTCCTTTCCCCTTTTTCACTTTTTCTGTGTCCTCATCTTCAAAGATTACTCCAGCTTTGTTGCATAGCCTAAGGATGGTACTTGGATGTCCAAGGCCACTTGATTTACTTGTGCTGTTAGCCATCTCTTGAATACTGTCGGCTATGAGTTGTGCGAGGTTGACTTCACCTAAATGTAGGATGCAATATGTCAAAAGTGCTCGTTTGATTGTGACCCAAGAGGCGTTTCCAGTAGGAAGAATAGACCTCCTTACTATCTCATACCATCCTTTGGCCACAGGAGTAAGGTTTATTCTCCTCAAATGGCTTGGAACTCCTTTTGAGTCTCTTTCCCAGTCTGTATTTTCCACACATAGCCCTTGCAAGATCTCATCAGGATTGTTTTCCATCTGCAATCTGGTCTCAAAACTAGGCTCTTGATGAGCGGATAATTTATACGCTTTTTGGCATTATTTTTAGGTAGTTTTTAGTAAGTTTAAGCTACTTTTAGGGATGTTTTCATTAGTTTTTATGTTAAATTCATATTTCTGGACTTTACTATGAGTTTGTGTGTTTTTCTGTGATTTCAGGTAAATTCTGGCTGAAATTGAGGGACTTGAGCAAAACTCTGAAAAAGGCTGACAAAAGGACTGCTGATGCTGTTAGAATCTGACCTCCCTGCACTCAAAATGGATTTTCTGGAGCTACAGAACTCCAAATGGCGCGCTCTCAACGGCGTTGGAAAGTAGACATCCAGAGCTTTCCAGCAATATATAATAGTTCATACTTTATTCGGAAATTGACGACGTAACTTGGCGTTGAACGCCAAGTACAAGCTGCTGTCTGGAGTTAAACGCCAGAAAAACGTCATGATCCGGAGTTGAACGCCCAAAACACGTCATAACTCGGAGTTCAACTCCAAGAGAAGCCTCAGCTCGTGGATTAATCAAGCTCAGCCCAAGCATACACCAAGTGGGCCCCGGAAGTGGATTTATGCATCAATTACTTACTCATGTAAACCCTAGGAGCTAGTTTATTATAAATAGAACATTTATCCATTGTATTAGATATCTTTGATCACTTTAGGTCTTTGATCAGTCGGTCTTGTGACCACATGGGGGCTGGCCATTCGGCCATGCCTGAACCTTTTACTTATGTATTTTCAACGGTGGAGTTTCTGCACACCATAGATTAAGGGTGTGGAGCTCTGCTGTACCTCAAGTATTAATGCAATTCTATTCTCTTTTATTCAAATCTCTCTTATTCTTATTCCAAGATATTCATTCATACCCAAGAACATGATGAATGTGATGATAAGTAACCCTCATTATCATTCTCACTTATGAACGCATGTGATTGACAACCACTTCTGTTCTACCTGCAACAGAGCTTGAATGTGTATCTCTTAGATTCCCCAACAGAATCTTCGTGGTATAAGCTAGATAGATGGCAGCATTTATGAGGATCTGGAAAGTCTCACCTTGTCTGTGGTATTTCGAGTAGGATCCTGGGAATCCGTAAAGTCTAACCTTGTCTGTGGTATTCCGAGTAGGATTCCGGTAATGAATGACTGTGACGTGCTTCAGACTCGCAAGTGCTGGGCGTTAGTGACAGACGCAAAAGAATCAAGGGATTCTATTCCAGTAGGAGCGGGAACCAACCAGTGATTAGCCGTGCTGTGACAGAGCGTGTGAGCGTAGTTTTCACTGCGAGGATGGGATGTAGCCATCAACCATGGGTGATGCCTCCAGACGATTAGCCATGCGAGTGACAGCCGCAGAGGATCATTTTCCCGAGAGGATTGAAAGTAGCCACCACTGATGGTGAACCCCTATACACAGCTTGCCATGGAAAGGAGTAAGAAGGATTGAGTTGAAGCAGTAGGAAAGTAGGCGTCCTTGAGCCATACAGTATCTCCATTCGCTTATCTGAAATTCCCACCAATGAATCTGCATAAGTATTTCTATCCTTTTTATTATTATTTCTATTTTCTTAACTCTATTTTCGAAACCATAAATCAATTTAATCTGCCTAACTGAGATTTACAAGGTGACCATAGCTTGCTTCATACCAACAATCTCTGTGGGATCGACCCTTACTCACGTAAGGTTTATTACTTGGACGACCTAGTACACTTGCTGGTTAGTTGAACGGAGTTGTGTCCACTCGTGCCAATTTCAAATTCCATAAAAGTACAATTTAAAGAATAGTGATCACAATTTCGTCCACCAAGTTTTTGGCGCCGTTGCCGGGGATTGTTCGAGTATGGACAACTGACGGTTGATCTTGTTGCTCAGATCAGGTAATTTTCTTTTCAAAAATCTTTTTTAAAAATTTTTCTTTTATTTTTCGTCTTTCCAAAAATTTTTTCGAAAAAAAATAATAAAAATACAAAAAAAAAATTAGAAAATCATAAAAATCAAAAATATTTTGTGTTTCTTGTTTGAGTCTTGTGTTAATTTTAAGTTTGGTGTCAATTGCATGCTTTTAAAATTTTTCTTGCATTTTTTCAAAAATCTCATGCATTCATAGTGTTCTTCATGATCTTCAAGTTGTTCTTGACAAGTCTTCTTGTTTGATCTTGATGATTTCTTGTTTTATGTCTTTTGTTGTTTTTCATGTGCACTTTTGCATTCATATTTTCCATGCATTAAAGATTTTTAAGTTTGGTGTCTTGCATGTTTTCTTTGCATCAAAACAAAAATTTTCAAAATTATGTTCTTGACGTTCATCATGATCTTCAAAGTGTTCTTGGTGTTCATCTTGACATTCATGGCATTCTTGCATGCATTCATTGTTTTGATCTAAAAATTTCATGCATTGAGTATTTTTGTTGTTTTTCTCTCTCATAATTAAATTTTCAAGAATCAAAAAAATATCTTTTCCTTATTTTCCTCCAAAATTTTCGAAATTTTGGGTTGACTTGGTCAAAAATTTTTAAAATTAGTTGTTTCTTACAAGTCAAGTCAAAATTTCAATTTTAAAAATCTTATCTTTTCAAAATCTTTTTCAAAAATCATATCTTTTTCAATTTTTTTTTATAAATTTCGAAAATTTCAAAAATCTTTTTCAAAATATTTTCAAAATCTTTTTCTTATTTTTATATCTAATTTTCGAAAATATGCTAACAATTAATGTGATTGATTCAAAAAGTTGAAGTTTGTTACTTTCTTGTTAAGAAAGGTTCAATCTTTAAATTCTAGAATCTTATCTTGTAGTTTCTTGTTAGTTAAGTCTTTTTAAAGATTAAATCTTTTTCAAAATATCTTTTTATTAAAATTTTTATCTTATCTTTTTATCTTTTATCTTATCTTTTTCAAAATTTGATTTCAAAATATCTTATCTAACTTCTTATCTTCTTATCTGTTTCAAAATTTGATTTCAAATCTTTTTCAATCAACTAACTAACTTTTTGTTTGTTTCTTATCTTTTTCAAAACCACCTAACTACTTTTCCCTCTCTAATTTTCGAAAATTCTCCCTCTCTTTTTCAAAAATTCTTATTGTTTCAAGTTTTAATTTTAATTTTAATTCATCTTTAATTTTCGAAAATACTAACCCCTTTTTCAAAAATTATTTTCGAAATTTCTCTTCTCTTATCTTATTCTATTTAATTAATTAATTACTAACACTTCTCTTCACCTCTCTTCATCTAAGAATCCGAACTTCTTATATCCCTTGTATTTGGATTCTTCTACCCCTTTCTTCTTCTACTAACACAAAGGAATCTCTATACTGTGACATAGAGGATTCCTCTTTCTTTTCTTGTTTTCTTCTCTTTCATATGAGCAGGAACAAGGAAAAGGGCACTCTTGTTGAAATTGATCCAGAACCTGAAAGGACTCTGAAGAGAAAATTAAGAGAAGCTAAATTACAACAATCCAGAAACAACCTTTCAGAAATTTTCGAACAAGAGAAGGACATGGCAGCCGAAAATAATAATAATAATGCAAGGAGAATGCTTGGTGACTTCACAAAGCCAACGTCCAAGTTTGATGGAAGAAGCATCTCCATTCCTGCCATTGGAGCCAATAACTTTGAGCTTAGGCCTCAACTAGTTGCATTAATGCAACAAAACTGCAAGTTTTATGGACTTCCATCTGAAGATCCTTATCAGATTTTAACTGAGTTCTTGCAGATCTGTGAGACTGTAAAGACGAATGGAGTTGATCCTGAAGTCTACAGACTCATGCTTTTCCCTTTTGCTGTAAGAGACAGAGCTAGAATTTGGTTGGATTCACAACCTAAGGATAGCCTGGACTCCTGGGATAAGCTGGTCACTGCCTTCTTGGATAAATTCTTTCCTCCTCAAAAGCTGAGCAAGCTGAGAGTGGATGTTCAAACCTTCAAACAAAAAGATGGTGAATCCCTCTATGAAGCTTGGGAAAAATACAAGCAGCTGACCAAAAGATGTCCATCTGACATGTTTTCAGAATGGACCCTATTAGATATATTCTATTATGGTCTCTCTGAATTTTCGAAAATGTCACTGGACCATTCTGCAGGTGGATCTATTCACCTGAAGAAAACGCCTGAAGAGGCTCAAGAACTCATTGACATGGTTGCAAACAACCAATTCATGTACACCTCTGAGAGGAATTCCGTGAATAATGGGATACCTCAGAAGAAGGGAGTTCTTGAAATTGATGCTCTGAATGCCATATTGGCTCAGAATAAAGTGTTGACTCAACAGGTCAACATGATATCTCAAAATCTGAATGGATTGCAACATGCATCCAACAGTACTAGAGAGGCAGCTTCTGAAGAAGCTTATGATCCCGAGAACCCTGCCATGGCAGAGGTTAATTACATGGGTGAACCTTATGGAAACACCTATAACCCATCATGGAGAAATCATCCAAATTTCTCCTAGAAGGATCAACAAAAGCCTCAACAAGGCTTTAACAATGGTGGACGCAATAGGCTGAGCAATAGTAAGCCATATCCATCATCTTCTCAGCAACAGACAGAGAATTCAGAACAAAACACTTCTAATTTAGCCAATATTGTCTCTGATCTGTCAAGGGCCACTTTCAGTTTCATGAATGAAACAAGATCCTCCATTAGAAATTTGGAGGCACAAGTGGGCCAGCTGAGTAAGAAAGTCATTGAAACTCCTCCCAGTATTCTCCCAAGCAATACAGAAGAGAATCCAAAAGGAGAGTGCAAGGCCATTGATGTGATCAATGTAGCCGAATGCACTAGGGAGGAGGAGGACGAAAATCCTAGTGAGGAAGACCTCCTGGGACGTCCTTCAAGCAAGAAGGAGTTTCCTATTAAGGATCCAGAGGAATCTGAGGCTCATATAGAGACCATAGAGATTCCATTAAATCTCCTTCTGCCATTCATGAGCTCTGAAGACTATTCTTCCTCTGAAGAGGATGAAGATGTGACTGGAGAGCAAGTTGCTCAATATTTAGGAGCTATCATGAAGCTGAATGCCAAGTTGTTTGGTAATGAGACTTGGGAAAGTGAACCTCCCTTGCTCATTAGTGAACTAGATACTTGGATTCAGAAAACTCTACCTCAAAAGAAACAAGATCCTGGCAAGTTCTTAATACCTTGTACCATTGGCACCATGAGCTTTGAAAAAGCTCTATGTGATCTGGGGTCAGGGATAAATCTTATGCCACTCTCTGTAATGGGGAAGCTGGGGATCATTGAGGTACAACCTGCCTTGTTCTCATTACAATTGGCAGATAAGTCATTGAGGCAAGCTTATGGAATAGTAGAGGACGTGTTAGTAAAGGTTGAAGGCCTTTATATCCCTACTGATTTCATAATCTTAGACACTAGGAAGGAAGAGGATGATTGCATCATCCTTGGAAGACCTTTCCTAGCCACAGCAGAAGCTGTGATAGATGTCAACAGAGGTGAATTAGTCCTTCAATTGAATGGGGACTACCTTGTGTTTAAGGCACATGGCCATCCCTCTGTGACAAAAGAGAGTAAGCAGGAAGAGCTTCTCTCAGTTCAGAGTCAAGAAGAGCCCACACAGTCAAACTCTAAGTTTGGTGTTGTGAGGCCACAACCAAACTTTAAGTTTGGTGTTCAAATCCCATATCCAAACTCTAAGTTTGGTGTTGGGACTACACACTAACATTGACCTGATCATCTTGTGGCTCCATGAGAGCCACTGTCAAGCTATTGACATTAAAGAAGCGCTTGTTGGGAGGCAACCCAATTTTAATTATCTAATTTTTATTTTATTGTTATTTTGTGTTTTATTAGGTACATGATCATGAGGAGTCACGAAAAAAATCAAAAAAATTAAAAACAGAGTCAAAAAAAGAAGAAAAAAATTTTTCACCCTGGAGGTCGCGCAGACTGGCGTTCAACGCCAGTAAGATGCATCTGGCTGGCGTTCAACGCCAGAACAGAGCACCATTCTGGTGCTGAACGCCAGAAACAAGCAACATCCTGGCGCTGAACGCCAGGAATGTGCCTAGAGGAGACAAATTGGCGCTGAACGCCAGTAACAAGCATGAAACTGGCGTTCAACGCCAGAAACATGCATTACATGGGCGTTGAACGCCCAGAACGTGCACCAATGGGCGTTTAAACGCCAGAATGATGCACGAAGGCATTTTACATGCCTATATGGTGAAGGAATGGTATTTCTTTTCACCTCAGGATCTGTGGACCCCACAGGATCACCTCAGGATCTGTGGACCCCACAGGATCCCCACCTACCATATTCCCATCTTACCTTTTAATCCTAATCACACTCTCCTAATCCTATTTCACCCTTTCCCATATCACACTTCCCAATTACTCCATTCACCATTCACATCAACCCACTCTTCCCCATAAATCCCACCTACCTTCATCAAATTCAAATTCAACTTCCCACCCATTCCCACCCAAAATGGCCGAACATACACCCTCCCCTCTCCCTATAAATACCCTTCCATTCTACTTCATTTTCACACAACACTTACCCATATTCTCCCCCTTAGCCGAACCTACCTCTCTCCCTCTCTACTATATTTTTCTTCTTCTTCTTCTTCTCTTCTTTTCTTTCTTGCTCGAGGGCGAGCAAAATTTTAAGTTTGGTGTGGTAAAAGCATAAGCTTTTTGTTTCTCCATTACCATCAATGGCACCTAAGGCCGGAGCATCCTCTAAAAAAGGGAAAGGGAAGACAAAAGCTTCCACCTCCGAGTCATGGGAGATGGAAATATTCATCTCCAAGAGCCATCAAGACCACTTCTATGATGTTGTGGCAAAGAAGAAGGTGATCCCCGAGGTCCCTTTCAAGCTCAAAAAGAATGAGTATCCGGAAATCCGACATGAAATCCAAAGAAGAGGTTGGGAAGTCCTAACCAACCCCATGCAACAAGTCAGAATTTTGATGGTTCAAGAGTTCTATGCCAATGCATGGATCACTAGGAACCATGATCAAAGTATGAACCCGAATCCAAAGAACTATCTCACAATGGTTCGGGGGAAATACTTAGATTTTAGTCCGGAAAATGTGAGGTTGGTGTTTCACTTGCCTATGATGCAAGGAGATGAACGCCCCTACACTAGAAGGGTCAACTTTAACCAAAGGTTGGACCAAGTCCTTATAGACATATGTGTGGAAGGAGCTCAGTGGAGAATAGATTCCAAAGGCAAGCCAGTTCAACTAAGAAGACTGGATCTCAAGCCTGTGGCTAGAGGATGGTTGGAGTTCATTCAACGCTCCATCATTCCTACTAGCAACCGATCTGAAGTTACTGTGGATCGGGCCATCATGATCCATAGCATCATGATTGGAGAGAAAGTAGAAGTTCATGAGGTCATCTCCAATGAACTCTACAAAATAGCCGACAAGCCCTCACCCATGGCAAGGCTAGCCTTCCCTCACCTTATATGTCATCTATGTTACTCAGCTGGAGTTATCATAGAAGGAGATGTCTCCATTGAAGAAGACAAGCCCATCACCAAGAAAAGGATGGAGCAAGCAAGAGAAGCTCCTCACGGCCCTCAAGAAGTGCATGAGGAAGCTCATCATCAACAAATTCCTGAGATGCCTCAAGGAATGCACTTTCCTCCCAACAACTATTGGGAGCAACTCAACACCTCCTTAGAAGATTTGAGCCACAATGTGGAACAATTGAGGGTGGAACATCATGAGCACTCCATCATTCTCCAAGAAATAAGAGAAGACCAAAGAGCAATGAGGGAGGAGCAACAAAGGCAAGGAAGGGACATAGAAGAGCTGAAGAACATCATTGGTCTTTCAAGAAGAAGACGCCACTAAAGGTGGATTCATTCCTTGTTCTTTATTTCTTTCTGTTTTTGGTTTTTAGTATTATGTTTATCTATGTTTTGTGTCTTTATTTCATGATCATTAGTATGTAACCATGCCTTAAAGCTATGAATAAAATCCATTAATCCTTCACCTCTCTTAAATGAAAAATGTTTTAATTCAAAAGAACAAGAAGTACATGAATTTCGAATTCATCCTTGAATTTAATTTAATTATATTGATGTGGTGGCAATACTTTCTGTTTTCTGAATGAATGCTTGAACAGTGCATATTTTTTATCTTGTTGTTTATGAGTGTTAAAATTGTTGGCTCTTGAAAGAATGATGAACAAAGAGAAATGTTATTGATGATTTGAAAAAAATCATGAAATTGATTCTTGAAGCAAAAAAAAGCAGTGAAAAAGGAAGCTTGCGAAAAAAAATATAGAAAGAAAAAGAAGGAGCAGTAGAAAAAGCCAATAGCCCTTAAAACCAAAAGGCAAGGGTAAAAAGGATCCAAGGCTTTGAGCATCAATGGATAGGAGGGCCCAAGGAAATAAAATCCAGGCCTAAGCGGCTAAATCAAGCTGTCCCTAACCATGTGCTTGTGTCATGAAAGTCCAAGTGAAAAGCTTGAGACTGAGTGGTTAAAGTCGTGATCCAAAGCAAAAGAGTGTGCTTAAGAGCTCTGGACACCACTAACTGGGGACTCTAGCAAAGCTGAGTCACAATCTGAAAAGGTTCACCCAGTTATGTGTCTGTGGCATTTATGTATCCGGTGGTAATATTGGAAAACAAAGTGCTTAGGGCCACGGCCAAGACTCATAAGTAGCTGTGTTCAAGAATCAACATGCTTAACTAGGAGAGTCAATAACACTATCCCAAATTCTAAGTTCCCAGAGACGCCAATCACTCTAAACTTCAAAGGAAAAAGTGAGATGCCAAAACTATTCAGAAGCAAAAAGCTACAAGTCCCGCTCATCTAATTAAATTAATATTCATTGATATTTTAGAAATTTATAGTATATTCTCTTCTTTTTATCCTAATTGATTTTCAGTTGCTTGGGGACAAGCAACAATTTAAGTTTGGTGTTGTGATGAGCGGATAATTTATACGCTTTTTGGCATTGTTTTTAGGTAGTTTTTAGTAAGTTTAAGCTACTTTTAGGGATGTTTTCATTAGTTTTTATGTTAAATTCACATTTCTGGACTTTACTATGAGTTTGTGTGTTTTTCTGTGAATTCAGGTAAATTCTGGCTGAAATTGAGGGACTTGAGCAAAACTCTGAAAAAGGCTGACAAAAGGACTGCTGATGCTGTTGGAATCTGACCTCCCTGCACTCAAAATAGATTTTCTGGAGCTACAGAACTCCAAATGGCGCGCTCTCAACTGTGTTGGAAAGTAGACATCCAGAGCTTTCCAGCAATAGATAATAGTCCATACTTTATTCGGACATTGACGACGTAACTTGGCGTTGAACGCCAAGTACAAGCTGCTGTCTGGAGTTAAACGCCAGAAAAACGTCATGATCCGGAGTTGAACGCCCAAAACACGTCATAACTCGGAGTTCAACTCCAAGAGAAGCCTCAGCTCATGGATTAATCAAGCTCAGCCCAAGCATACACCAAGTGGGCCCCGGAAGTGGATTTATGCATCAATTACTTACTCATGTAAACCCTAGGAGCTAGTTTATTATAAATAGAACATTTATCTATTGTATTAGATATCTTTGATCACTTTAGGTCTTTGATCAGTCGGTCTTGTGACCACATGGGGGCTGGCCATTCGGCCATGCCTGAACCTTTTACTAATGTATTTTCAACGGTGGAGTTTCTGCACACCATAGATTAAGGGTGTGGAGCTCTGCTGTACCTCAAGTATTAATGCAATTCTATTCTCTTTTATTCAAATCTCTCTTATTCTTATTCCAAGATATTCATTCGTACCCAAGAACATGATGAATGTGATGATAAGTAACCCTCATTATCATTCTCACTTATGAACGCACGTGATTGACAACCACTTCCGTTCTACCTGCAACAGAGCTTGAATGTGTATCTCTTAGATTCCCCAACAGAATCTTCGTGGTATAAGCTAGATAGATGGCGGCATTTATGAGGATCCGGAAAGTCTCACCTTGTCTGTGGTATTCCGAGTAGGATCCTAGGAATCCGGAAAGTCTAACCTTGTCTGTGGTATTCCGAGTAGGATTCCGGTAATGAATGACTGTGACGTGCTTCAGACTCGCAAGTGCTGGGCGTTAGTGACAGACGCAAAAGAATCAAGGGATTCTATTCCAGTAGGAGCGGGAACCAACCAGTGATTAGCCGTGCTGTGACAGAGCGCATGAGCGTAGTTTTCACTGCAAGGATGGGATGTAGCCATCAACCATGGGTGATGCCTCGAGACGATTAGCCATGCGAGTGACAGCCGCAGAGGATCATTTTCCCGAGAGGATTGAAAGTAGCCACCGCTGATGGTGAACCCCTATACACAGCTTGCCATGGAAAGGAGTAAGAAGGATTGAGTTGAAGAAGTGGGAAAGCAGGCGTCCTTGAGCCATACAGTATCTCCATTCGCTTATCTGAAATTCCCACCAATGAATCTGCATAAGTATTCTATCCCTTTTATTATTTATTTTCTTATTTCTATTTTCGAAACCATAAATCAATTTAATCTGCCTAACTGAGATTTACAAGGTGACCATAGCTTGCTTCATACCAACAATCTCTGTGGGATCGACCCTTACTCACGTAAGGTTTATTACTTGGACGACCCAGTACACTTGCTGGTTAGTTGAACGGAGTTGTGTCCACTCGTGCCAATTTCAAATTCCATAAAAGTACAATTTAAAGAATAGTGATCACAATTTCGTCCACCAGATCTCATGTCGGATCTCCGGATATTCACTTTTTTTGAGTGAAAAAGGGACCTCGGGGATCACCTTCTTCAAGGCCACAACTTCATAGAAGTGGTCTTGATGCACCCTTGAGATGAATCTCTCCATCTCCCATGACTCAGAGGTGGAAACTTTTGCCTTCCCTTTCCTCTTTCTAGAGGTTTCTCCGGCCTTGGATGCCATAAATGGTTATGGAAAAACAAAAAGCAATGCTTTTACCACACCAAACTTAAAAGGTTTGCTCGTCCTCGAGCAAAAGAAAAAAGAAGAGAGTAGAAGAAGAAGAAATGAGGAAGAAGGGAATGGCTTTGTGTTCGGCCAAAAAGGAGAGAAGTGGTGTTTAGGTTGTGTGAAAATGAAGGAGTGAAGATGGGTTTATATAGAAGTGGGGGGGCTTGGTTCGGTCATGTATGGGAGGGTTTGGGAGGGAAAGTGGTTTGAATTTGAAGGGTGAGGTAGGTGGGGTTTTATGAAGGGTGGATGTGAGTGGTGAAGAGAAAGATGGGATTTGATAGGTGAAGGGTTTTGGGGAAGAGGTGTTGAGGTGATTGGTGAATGGGTGAAGAAGAGAGAGAGTGGTGGGGTAGGTGGGGATCCTGTGGGGTCCACAGATCCTGAGGTGTCAAGGAAAAGTCATCCCTGCACCAAATGGCATGAAAAAATGCGTTTCTAGCCAATTCTGGCGTTAAACGCCGGGCTGGTGCCCATTTCTGGCATTTAACGCCAGCTTCTTGCCCTTTTCTGGTGTTTAACGCCAGTCTGGTGCCCTTTTCTGGCGTTAAACGCCCAGAATGGTGCCAGACTGGGCGTTAAACGCCCAACAGCTAGCCTTACTGGCGTTTAAACACCAGCACGCTCTCCTCCAGGGTGTGCTATTTTTCTTTCTGTTTTTTATTCTGTTTTTGCTTTTTTCATTGATTTTGTGACTTCTCATGATCATCAACCTACAAAAAACATAAAATAACAAAAGAGAATAGATAAAATATAACATTGGGTTGCCTCCCAACAAGCGCTTCTTTAATGTCAGTAGCTTAACAGTGGGCTCTCATGGAGCCTCAGAAATGCTCAGAGCAATGTTGGAACCTCCCAACACCAAACTTAGAGTTTGAATGTGGGGGTTCAACACCAAACTTAGAAGTTGGTTGTGGCCTCCCAACACCAAACTTAGAGTTTGACTGGCGGGGCTCTGTTTGGCTCTGTTTTGAGAGAAGCTCTTCATGCTTCCTCTCCATGATGACAGAGGGATATCCTTGAGCCTTAAACACAAAGGATTCTTCATTCACTTGAATGATCAATTCTCCTCTATCAACATCAATCACAGCTTTTGCTGTGGCTAGGAAGGGTCTGCCAAGGATGATGGATTCATCCATGCACTTCCCAGTCTCTAGGACTATGAAATCAGCAGGGATGTAATGGTCTTCAACTTTTACCAGAACATCCTCTACAAGTCCATAAGCTTGTTTTCTTGAGTTGTCTGCCATCTCTAGTGAGATTTTTGCAGCTTGCACCTCAAAGATCCCTAGCTTCTCCATTACAGATAGAGGCATGAGGTTTACACTTGACCCTAGGTCACACAAGGCCTTCTTGAAGGTCATGGTGCCAATGGTACAAGGTATTGAAAACTTCCCAGGATCCTGTCTCTTTTGAGGCAGTTTCTGCCTAGACAAGTCATCCAGTTCTTTGGTGAGCAAAGGAGGTTCATCCTCCCAAGTCTCATTTCCAAATAACTTGTCATTTAGCTTCATGATTGCTCCAAGGTATTTAGCAACTTGCTCTTCAGTGACATACTCATCCTCTTCAGAGGAAGAATACTCATCAGAGCTCATGAATGGCAGAAGTAAGTTCAATGGAATCTCTATGGTCTCATTTTGAGCCTCAGATTCCCATGGTTCCTTATTGGGGAACTCATTGGAGGCCAGTGGACGTCCATTGAGGTCTTCCTCAGTGGCGTTCACTGCCTCTTCTTCCTCTCCAAATTCGGCCATGTTGATGGCTTTGCACTCTCCTTTTGGATTTTCTTCTGTATTGCTTGGAAGAGTGCTAGGAGGGAGTTCAGTAATTTTCTTGCTCAGCTGACCCACTTGTGCCTCCAAATTTCTAATGGAGGACCTTGTTTCAGTCATGAAACTTTGAGTGGTTTTGATTAGATCAGAGACCATGGTTGCTAAGTCAGAGTTGTTCTGCTTAGAACTCTCTGTCTGTTGCTGAGAAGATGATGGAAAAGGCTTGCTATTGCTAAACCTGTTTCTCCCACCATTACTATTGTTGAAACCTTGTTGAGGTCTCTGTTGATCCTTCCATGAGAGATTTGGATGATTTCTCCATGAAGGATTATAGGTGTTTCCATAGGGTTCTCCCATGTAATTCACCTCTTCCATTGAAGGGTTCTCAGGATCAAAAGCTTCTTCTTCAGATGAAGCTTCCTTAGTACTGCATGGCACATTTTGCATTCCAGACAGACTTTGAGAAATCATATTGACTTGTTGAGTCAATATTTTGTTCTGAGCCAATATGGCATTCAGAGTGTCAATCTCAAGAACTCCTTTCTTCTGATTAGTCCCATTGTTCACAAGATTCCTTTCAGAAGTGTACATGAATTGGTTATTTGCAACCATTTCAATTAGTTCTTGAGCTTCTGTAGGCGTCTTCTTCAGATGAAGAGATCCTCCAGCAGAGCTATCCAAAGACATCTTGGACAGTTCAGAGAGACCATCATAGAAAATACCTATGATGCTCCATTCAGAAAGCATATCAAAGGGACACTTTCTGATTAATTGTTTGTATCTTTCCCAAGCTTCATAGAGGGATTCTCCTTCCTTCTGTCTGAAGGTTTGGACTTCCACTCTAAGCTTACTCAATTTTTGAGGTGGAAAGAACTTTGCCAAGAAGGCATTGACTAGCTTTTCCCAAGAGTTCAGGCTTTCTTTAGGTTGTGAGTCCAACCATGTCCTAGCTCTGTCTCTTACAGCAAAAGGGAATAGCATAAGTCTGTAGACCTCAGGGTCAACCCCATTAGTCTTGACAGTGTCACAGATTTGCAAGAACTCAGCTAAAAACTGATGAGGATCTTCCAATGGAAGTCCATGGAACTTGCAATTCTGTTGCATTAGAGAAACTAATTGAGGCTTAAGCTCAAAGTTGTTTGCTCCAATGGCAGGGATAGAGATGCTTCTCCCATAGAAATCGGGAGTAGGTGCAGTAAAGTCACTAAGCACCTTCCTTGCATTGTTGGCATTGTTGTTGTTGATGACAAGTCATCATATACCCATTTTCTATGCTTTTTCATACAAGAAATTGATGATTTGTGCTTAAATATTGAATGCTTTTGTGCTTAAATGATATATTTTCTTGATATTTTAATTTTATAAATCTTGTAGGAAATAAGAAGAAAAAGAAGCAAAGAAGCACAAAAAAAGGAGAAAAAAAGAGCTTTGGGGTACACTTTGAAGTTGGGGTACACTTTGGAGCCTTAGGCCACGCTTTTAAAAGCGTGGCCCATGACCAAATCAAGGAAGGAAGCATCCAGCACGCACACTGCCCTGCCCTTGCCAAGGGCAGGGCAGAATCGTGATGCAAAGTGTGGTTGGAAGCAAGAATTTTCGCTAAGTTAAAATCTGGCCGCACATAGCATGACCATGCCTACTTCAAAGGGCTATAACTTGAGCTACAGACGTCCAATTGATGTGCTTCTAGTTGCGTTGGAAAGCTGACATTCAGAGCTTTCCAACGATATATAGAAATCCATATTTGGCGTCCAATTGAGGCAGGAACGAAAGGCATCTTTAAGGGCCAAAAATAAGCAAAAATAAACCAAGGAAAATGATCAAGCGTGTGTCTCTGCCCAGATTCGAACACGGGCCTTCATTTTGGAAATACTGCCCTGCCCTCCGCGAGGGCAGGGCAGCATTTGGCTGGTGCACAACTCTGGCGCACCAAGAAGCGAATCTGGCGCACCAAATCATGACCCTGGCAGCACCAGCGCGCACCACACACAATCCTGGCAGCACCAAATTTTTCTGCCCTGCCCTCCGCGAGGGCAGGGCAGCGTTCTGCGCACCAAGGCACGTTCCTGGCAGCACCAGCGCGCATCACAACTCGATCCTGGCAGCACCACGCCCGCACCCTGGCAGCACCAAACATCAATTTTCTGCCCTGCCCTCCACAAGGGCAGGGCAGCCTCCTGGGAGCAACATGGGCCAAAATTCAACCAAATTTTCATTTAAATTCAATTCCTCTCCAAATTGAATCAAGGCCAACCAAACCCATTTCTCCTCAAATCCAAAGCAAGCAAAGCCCAAATCATCACTCAAAGGCACATGGATCAAGTAATTTAGGATTTTCATTTTTGTAATTTGTTTTAATTTCATTTTCATTTTATTTTGTAAAGCCTATATAAGGCATCATTTCCATCTTTGAAAGGAGGCGAGACCCACTAGGGAATATTAGGATTTGAGAGCTCTCTCTTAGTTTTTATTGCTGTTTTGGAATTTTGGATTGGGAAGGAAGGAATTCTGTTTCATTCCTGATTTGAGATTCATCTTGTTCTCTTACTGCATAACTCAATTTTCATTTGCTGTTTTAAATCTTCTTCTTCTGCAATCTGTTCTTTTAAATTTTCTGTAACTTCTCTCTTGTTGGATCAAGGAAGGGAGTGAGATCTAGACTTGTTCTCTAGTCTCATTGATTCCCTGAGATCTTCAACATTCTTTTAAATTGCTGCAAATTAAGCACTGCTTTTCTGTTTAGAATTCTTCAAGCAATTTCCATTTTCTGTTTAGATCTGTTGCATGATTTTGCACCTTTTACTTCTCTGTTTGATTGCTATTTACACTTTCCTGTTGAATTTTAATTTCCAGCACCCACTCCCCTTTATATTTCATGCAATTTATATTTCTTGCAATTTAAGTTTCAGCTATTTTACTTTCTTGTTCTTTAAGTTTCAGCAATTTAATTATTCTGCACTTTTAATTCCCTGTCATTTACTTTCTGTTGGCTACACTTCACACAATTCACTCAATGTTAGCTTGACTAAACTAATCACCCACTAAAGTTGCTTGATCCATCAATCCCTGTGGGATCGACCTCACTCTTGTGAGTTATTACTACTTGATGCGACCCGGTACACTTGCCGGTTGGATTTGTGTGTTGGAAATTCGTTTTTTCGCAAAAACACCATCAAGTTTTTGGCGCCGTTGCCGGGGATTGATTAGATCAACAATGATTAAGTGGGTGAGAAGTCTAGATCAAGCATTTTTTTCTTTTTTGTTCTCTGTTCTAAGTTGAAACCAAGGTGTTTGTGTTTTTGCCTCACTAAGCAAAACTCATTTCTGATATGAGTAATTCCAATTTTCATTGGTGTTGATGTTTACAAAATACAAATGGAGTTCAACTCATCTTATGGTCAAACAAAATTTTATGGGATATCACCCACCATCACCAATCTCTAATGGTGGTTGGGAATATCACCAAGAAACTTCAAATTCTGGGCACTCCAATTCATGGAGCTATGCTTCAGAACCACAAGATGAGAAAGAAAATCATATGGGATATTTCCCTCCACCACAAAATGATGCAAGTCATGATTCTAATGGTGGCTGGGAAGGGAATTCTGGTGCTCCATGTGATATTCATCCAAAGACATCATCACTTGACCAAACTTCAACAGAAAGCCCCTTTCAAAACTCACCACCCACACAAATTTCCATGAACCACTCAAGGCTCTCAAAGCTTGAGTCCATGTTCAAAAAATATGAGGAGGAGACAAAGAAATTATGGAAAAGAAAAGAAAACTTCTTCACAAACATGGAAGTGCACGTAGCTCAAGTGGTGAGTGCAACGAAAAAGGAGGAAAAACAAGAGGAAGAGGCTACTGCATCAAGTGAAATTGTGATGAGCTGATAATTTGTATACTTTTTGGCATTGTTTTTAGTATGTTTTTGGTATGATCTAGTTAGTTTTTAGTATATTTTTATTAGTTTTTAGTTAAAATTCACTTTTCTGGACTTTACTATGAGTTTGTGTGTTTTTCTGTGATTTCAGGTATTTTCTGGCTGAAATTGAGGGACCTGAGCAAAAATCTGATTCAGAGACCAAAAAGGACTGCAGATGCTGTTGGATTCTGACCTCCCTGCACTCGAAGTGGATTTTCAGGAGCTACAGAAGCCCAATTGGCGCGCTCTCAACGGCGTTGGAAGGTAGACATCCTGGGCTTTCCAGCAATATATGATAGTCCATACTTTGCCCAAGATTTGATGGCCCAAACCGGCGTTCAAAGTCACCTCAAGAAATCCCAGCGTTAAACGCTGGAACTGGCACCCAAATGGGAGTTAAACGCCCAAACTGGCACTAAAGCTGGCGTTTAACTCCAAGAAGAGTCTCTACACGAAATTTGCTTCATTGCTCAGCCCAAGCACACACCAAGTGGGCCCGGAAGAGGATTTTTATGTCATTTACTCATTTCTGTACACCTTAGGCTACTAGTTTCTTATAAGTAGGACCTTTTACTATTGTATTAGGATCTTTTGATCACTTTAGATCTTAAGAGGACTTTGGTAGCTATCTTCATTTTTATGCTATCTTAGATCATTGGGAGGCTGGCCATTCGGCCATGCCTAGACCTTATGCTTATGTATTTTCAACGGTGGAGCTTCTATACACCATAGATTAAGGTGTGGAGCTCTGCTGTACCTCGAGTATTAATGCAATTACTATTGTTCTTCCATTCAATTCCGCTTGTTCTTGTTCCAAGATATCACTTGTTCTTCAACTTGATGAAGGTGATGATTGACGCCCATCACCATTCTCACTCATGAACAAAGTGACTGACAACCACTCTTGTTCTACAAGCATTTGAGGCTTGGTGAATATCTCTTAGATTCCTGATTGCACGATGCATGGTTGATCGCCTGACAACCGAGTGCTCGCCTGACAAACGAGCCAACCATTCCGTGAGATCAGAGTCTTCGTGGTATAGGCAGGACCTGATGGCGGCATTCAAGAGAATCCGGAAGGTCTAAACCTTGTCTGTGGTATTCTGAGTAGGATTCAAACCTGTAACCTACTGGGCGTTAGTGACAGACGCAAAAGAGTGATTCTATTCCGGTAGGGGAGGGAACCAAACCGGTGATTAGCCGCACTGTGACAGAGTGCATGAGCATTAGTTTTCACTGCGAGGATGGGAGGTAGCTGCTGACAACAGTGAAACCCTACACGAGCTTGCCATGGAAAGGAGTAAGAAGAATTGGATGAAGGCAGTAGGAAAGCAGAGAGACGGAAGGGAAGGTGTCTTCATACGCTTATCTGAAGTTCCTACCAATGAATTACATAAGTATCTCTATCTTTACCTTTGTGTTATTTTCGTTCATCACTATATCCATTTGAGTTTGCCTGACTAAGATTTACAAGATGACCATAGCTTGCTTCAATACTAACAATCTCCGTGGGATCGACCCTTACTCACGTAAGGTTTATTACTTGGACGACCCAGTGCACTTGCTGGTTAGTTGTGCGAAGTTGTGTAATGCCATGGTATTGAGCTACCAAGTTTTTGGAGCCATTACCGGGGATTATGAGAATTGTGAAAAAGTAATGTTCACAATTTCGCGCACCAAGTTTTTGGCGCCGTTGCCGGGGATTGTTCAAGTTTTGAGCAAGCTTTTGGTAACATCAGTGCCAAGATCCGGCAGCAACATCAAGTTTTGGTGTTATTGCCCGGGATTGTTCAGGCTGGACAACTGACGGTTCATCTTGTTGCTTAGATTAGGTATTTATTTTTTTCGAAATTCTTGAAGATGAGTTCTAGAGTTTCATGATGATTTGTTGAAATCTGGCTGGCTGAGAAGCCATGTCTAATCTCATTGGACCGAGGTTTCAACTTATCACCACAAGAGCTTGTTGATTTCTATCTATCTTGCTTTTGGAGCAGTGATCTGCTAAGGCTTGGCTGGCCTCTGGCCATGTCTAGTGTTTTGGACCGAAGCTTTCTCTGAAAGCTTGGCTGGCTGTGAAGCCATGTCTAATTCCTGGACCGGAGTCTTAGACTAACATTGCACTGGTTCCTGGAATTCTCATTAAGAATTTTGATATCTTTTTCCACTTAATTTTCGAAAAAAAACACAAAAAAAAAATTTTACAAAATTTTAAAATCCAAAAATATTTCTTGTTTAAGTCTAGTGTCTCATCATAAGTTTGGTGTCAATTGCATGCATTCATATGTCTAAGTGATCTTCAAGATGTTCTTGATGATTTACTTGCTCTGATCTTTGAAATTCTATTGACTTGATTGTTTTGTGTGTCTCATATGCATTTCCATTTTGTTAGTGTCAGTGGTATACAAACTGCTAAGTTTGGTGTCTTGCATGCATTGTTATTTGATTCTTGTTGCATTTTGGTTTGTCCTTATTATTAAAAATCCAAAAATATTTTTAATTTGTGTCTTTTCAAGTCAATAATAAAGAGAATTGAAGATTCAGAACATACAGCAGAGGAATTGCACAGAAAAAGCTGGGCGTTCAAAACGCCCAGTGAAGAAGGACAGACTGGCGTTTAAACGCCAACCAGGGTACCTGGTTGGGCGTTTAACGCCCAAAAGGGTAGCATTTTGGGCGTTAAACGCCAGAATGGATACCATTCTGGGCGTTTAACGCCAGGATGGCTAGAGGGGAAGATTTTGTTTTCAAATCAATTTTTTTCAAGTTTTCAAAATCTTTTCAAAATCAAATCTTTTTCAAATCAATTTTTCAATCAAATCTCTTTCAAAATCAATTTCTTTCCATTTTCAAAGATACTTACCATCAATTAATGATTTGATTCAACATTTCAAGTATGTTGCCTTTTCTGTTGAGAAAGGTTTAATGTTTGAATCATATCTTTTCTTGTTAAGTCAAGTTTTTTTTTTTCAAATCAAATCTTTTTAAAATGTTTTTCAAATCATATCTTCTCAATCACATCTTTTTAAAACCAATCATATCTTCTTAACCACATCTTTTTCAAAATAGTTTTCAATCAAATGTTTCTGATTTCTAATTTCAAAATCTTTTTCAAAAATCATTTGATTTCTTTTCCCTTTTCATTTTCGAAAATTAAGTAATGTTTTTCAAAAATATTTTTTTAAATTTTCCACTTAATTTTCGAAAATGACTTCCCTCCTTCTCACATCCTTCTATTTATGGACTAACACTATCCCTTAATGCAAAATTCGAACTCCATCTCCTTTATTAAGTTCGAATTTTCCACTTCTGTCTTCTATTCTTCTTTTCCTCTGACACATAGAGGAATCTCTATACTGTGACATAGAGGATTCCACATTTTCTTGTTCCCTTCTCTTTCCTATGAGCAGGAGCAAAGACAAAGGCATTCTTGTTGAGGCTGATCCTGAACCTGAAAGGACCTTGAAGAGAAAGCTAAGAGAAGCCAAAGCACAACTCTCTTTAGAGCACTTGAACGAACTCTTCAAGGAAGAAGAACAAATGGCAGCCGAAAACAACAACAATGCCAACAATGCAAGGAAGGTGCTGGGTGGCTTTACTGCACCTACTCCCGACTTCTATGGGAGAAGCATCTCTATCCCTGCCATTGGAGCAAACAAATTTGAGCTTAAGCCTCAATTAGTTTCTCTAATGCAACAGAATTGCAAGTTTCATGGACTTCCATTGGAAGATCCTCATCAGTTTTTAGCTGAGTTCTTGCAAATCTGTGACACAGTCAAGACTAATGGGGTTGACCCTGAGGTCTACAGACTGATGCTATTCCCTTTTGCTGTAAGAGACAGAGCTAGAACATGGTTGGATTCTCAACCTAAAGAAAGCCTGGACTCTTGGGAAAAGCTAGTCAATGCCTTCTTGGCAAAGTTCTTTCCACCTCAAAAATTGAGTAAGCTTAGAGTGGAAGTCCAAACCTTCAGACAGAAGGAAGGAGAATCCCTCTATGAAGCTTGGGAAAGATAGAAACAATTGATCAGAAAATGTCCCACTGATATGCTTTCTGAATGGAGCATCATAGGTATTTTCTATGATGGTCTCTCTGAACTGTCCAAGATGTCTTTGGATAGCTCCTCTGGAGGATCTCTTCATCTGAAGAAGACGCCTACTGAAGCTCAAGAACTGATTGAAATGGTTGCAAATAACCAATTCATGTATACTTCTGAAAGAAATCCTGTGAACAATGGGACTAGTCAAAAGAAAGGAGTTCTTGAGATTGACACTCTGAATGCCATTTTGGCTCAGAATAAAATATTGAGCCAACAAGTCAATATGATTTCTCAAAGTCTGTCTGGGATGCAAAATGCACCAAGCAGTACTAAGGAAGCTTCATCTGAGGAAGAAGCTTATGATCCTGAGAACCCTTCAATAGAAGAGGTGAATTACATGGGAGAACCCTATGGAAACACCTATAATCCTTCATGGAGGAATCATCCAAATCTTTCATGGAAGGATCAACAGAGACCCCAACAAGGTTTCAATAACAATAATGGTGGAAGAAACAGGTTTAGCAATAGCAAGCCTTTTCCATCATCTTCTCAGCAACAGACAGAGAGTTCCAAGCAGAATAATTCTGACTTGGCAACCATGGTCTCTGATCTAATCAAAACCACTCAAAGTTTTATGACTGAAACTAGATCTTCCATTAGGAATCTGGAAGGACAAGTGGGTCAGCTGAGCAAGAAAATTACTGAACTTCCTCCAAGCACTCTCCCAAGCAATACTGAAGAAAATCCAAAAGGAGAGTGCAAGGCCATCAATATGGCCGAATTCTGGGAGAAAGGAGAGGCAGTGAACGCCACTGAGGAAGGCCTCACTGGACGCCCACTGACCTCCAATGAGTTCCTCAATGAGGAACCATGGGAATCTGAGGCTCAAGATGAGACCATAGAGATTCCATTGGACTTACTTCTGCCATTCATGAGCTCTGATGAGTATTCTTCCTCTGAAGAGGATGAGTATGTCACTGAGGAGCAAGTTGCTAAATACCTTGGAGCAATCATGAAGCTAAATGACAAGTTATTTGGAAATGAGACTTGGGAGGATGAACCCCCTTTGCTCACCAAAGAACTGGATAACTTGTCTAGGCAGCATTTGCCTCAAAAGAGGCAGGATCCTGGGAAGTTTTCTATACCTTGTACCATAGGCACCATGACCTTCAAGAAGGCCTTGTGTGACTTAGGATCAAGTGTAAACCTCATGCCCCTCTCTGTAATGGAGAAATTAGGGATCTATGAGGTACAAGCTGCAAAAATCTCACTAGAGATGGCAGACAACTCAAGAAAACAAGCTTATGGACTTGTAGAGGATGTTTTGGTGAAGATTGAAGACCATTACATCCCTACTGATTTCATAGTCCTAGAGACTGGGAAATGCAGGGATGAATCCATCATCCTTGGCAGACCCTTCCTAGCCACAGCAAAGGCTGTGATTGATGTTGATAGAGGAGAGTTGATCATTCAGGTGAATGAAGAATCCTTGGTGTTTAAGGCCCAAGGATATACCTCTGTCATCATGGAGAGGAAGCAGGAAGGGCTTCTCTCAAAACAGAGCCAAACAGAGCCCCCACAACCAAACTCTAAGTTTGGTGTTGGGAGGCCACAACCAAACTCTAAGTTTGGTGTTGAACCCCCACATTCAAACTCTAAGTTTGGTGTTGGGAGGTTCCAACATGGTTCTGAGCATTTCTGAGGCTCCATGAGAGTCCTCTGTCAAGCTAATGACAATAAAGAAGCGCTTGTTGGGAGGCAACCCAATGTTTTATAATTAATTATTTTCTTTTGTTATTTTATCTTTTTTGTAGGTTGATGATCATAAGAAGTCACAAAAACAATGAAAAAAGCAAAAACAGAATGAAAAACAGGAAGAAAAATAGCACACCCTGGAGGAAGATGCTGCTGGCGTTTAAACGCCAGTCAGTCTAGCAGTTGGGCGTTTAACGCCCAGTCTGGCACCCTTCTGGGCGTTTAACGCCAGAAAGGGGCACCAGACTGGCGTTAAACGCCAGTAAAGGGCAAGAACCTGGCGTTAAACGCCAGGAATGGGCACCAGCCCGGCGTTTAACGCCAGAAATGGCTCAAAACGTGGATTTTGATGCCATTTGGTGCAAGGATGCCTTTTCCTTGACACCACAGGATCTGTGGACCCCACAGGACCCTACCATCACTCTATCTCTTCTTCCCCCATTCACCAATCACCTCAACACCTCTTCCCCAAAAACCCCTCACCTATCAAATCCCATCTTTCTCTTCACCACTCACATCCATCCTTCATAAACCCCCACCAACCTCACCCTTCAAATTCAAACCACTTTCCCTCCCAAACCCACCCATCATGGCCGAACCCTTTACCCCCTCTCTCCTATATATACCCTTCTTCAACCCTTCATTTTCACACAACCTAAACACCACTTCTCCCCCTCTTTGGCCGAACACACCACCATCTCCCTCATCCTCATTTCTTCTTCTTCTACTCTCTTCTTTCTTCTTTTGCTCGAGGACGAGCAAACATTTTAAGTTTGGTGTGGTAAAAGCGTTGCTTTTTCGTTTTTCCATAACCATTATGGCATCCAAGGCCGGAGAAACCTCTAAAAAGAGGAAAGGGAAGGCAAAAGCTTCCACCTCCGAGTCATGGGAGATGGATAGATTTCTCTCAAGGGTGCATCAAGACCACTTCTATGAAGTTGTGGCCTTGAAGAAGGTGATCCCCGAGGTCCCTTTTTCACTCAAAAAGGGTGAATATCCGGAGATCCGCCATGAGATCCGAAGAAGAGGTTGGGAAGTTCTTACCAACCCCATTCAACAAGTCGGAATCTTGATGGTTCAAGAGTTCTATGCCAATGCATGGATCACCAAGAACCATGACCAAAGTGTGAACCCGAATCCAAAGAATTATCTTACTATGGTTCGGGGGAAATACTTGGATTTTAGTCCGGAGAGTGTGAGGGTGGCGTTCAACTTGCCTATGATGCAAGGAGATGAACATCCTTACACTAGAAGGGTCAACTTTGATCAAAGGTTGGACCAAGTCCTCACAGTTATATGTGAAGAGGGCGCACAATGGAAGCAAGATTCAAGGGGAAAGCCGGTTCAATTGAGAAGGCATGACCTCAAGCCCGTGGCTAGAGGATGGTTAGAGTTCATACAACGCTCAATCATCCCCACTAGCAACCGGTCCGAAGTTACCATAGACCGGGCCATCATGATCCATAGCATCATGATTGGAGAAGAAGTAGAAGTTCATGAGGTTATAGCCCAAGAACTCTATAAAGTGGCGGACAAGACCTCCACCTTGGCAAGGTTAGCCTTTCCTCATCTCATTTGTCACCTCTGTTATTCAGTTGGAGTTGACATAGAGGGAGACATCCCGATTGATGAGGACAAGCCCATCACCAAGAAAAGGATGGAGTACACAAGAGATTCCACTCATCATGAAATCCCTGAAATTCCTCAAGGGATGAATTTTCCTCCACAAAACTATTGGGAGCAACTACACACCTCCCTAGGAGAGTTGAGTTCCAACATGGGACAACTAAGGGTGGAGCATCAAGAACACTCCATCATCCTTCATGAGATTAGAGAAGATCAAAGAATCATGAGGGAGGAGCAACAAAGACAAGGAAGAGACATTGAGGAGCTCAAGCATTCCATAGGATCTTCAAGAGCAAGAAAGAGCCGCCATCACTAAGGTGGACCCGTTCTTTGATTTCCTTGTTATTTGTTCTTCTGTTTTTCGAAAATTTATGCTTATGTTTATCCATGTTTGTGTCTTGTGATCATTAGTGTCTTAGTGTCTATGCCTTAAAGTTATGAATGTCCTATGAATCCATCACCTTTCTTGAATAAAAATGTGCTTAATTGAAAAAGGAAGAATTGCATGAATTTTGAATTTTATAGCAGTTTAATTATTTTGATGTGGTGGTAATATTTTTGTTCTCTGAATGTATGCTTAAACAGTGCATATATATCTTGAATTTGTGGTTCATGAATGCTGGCTCTTGAAAGAATGATGAAAAAAGAGACATGTTACTGAGGATCTGAAAAATCATTAAAAATGATTCTTGAAGCAAGAAAAAGCTATTCAAAAAAAAATCGAAAAAAAAAAGAAAAAGAAAAAGAAAAACGAAAAAAAATAGAGAATAAAGAGTTGTGATCCAAGGCAAATAAGAGTGTGCTTAAGAACCCTGGACACCTCTAATTGGGGACTTTAGCAAAGCTGAGTCACAATCTGAAAAGGTTCACCCAATTATGTGTCTGTGGCATGTATGTATCCGGTGGTAATACTGGAAGACAGAGTGCTTTGGGCCACAGCCAAGACTCAATAAATAGCTATGTTCAAGAATCATCATACTTCACTAAGAGAATCATTAGCACTATCTGGACTCTGAGTTCCTAAAGAAGCCAACCATTCTGAATTTCAAAGGATAGAGTGAGATGCCAAAACTATTCAGAAGCAAAAAGTTAAAAGCCCCGCTCATCTAATTAATACTGATCTTCACAGATGTTTTTGGAATTCATTGCATATTCTCTTCTTTTTATCTTATTTGATTTTCAGTTGTTTGGGGACAAGCAACAATTTAAGTTTGGTGTTGTGATGAGCGGATAATTTGTATACTTTTTGGCATTGTTTTTAGTATGTTTTTGGTATGATCTAGTTAGTTTTTAGTATGTTTTTATTAGTTTTTAGTTAAAATTCACTTTTCTGGACTTTACTATGAGTTTGTGTGTTTTTCTGTGATTTCAGGTATTTTCTGGCTGAAATTGAGGGACCTGAGCAAAAATCTGATTCAGAGACCAAAAAGGACTGCAGATGCTGTTGGATTCTGACCTCCCTGAACTCGAAGTGGATTTTCTGGAGCTACAGAAGCCCAATTGGCGCGCTCTCAACGGCGTTGGAAAGTAGACATCCTGGGCTTTCCAGCAATATATGATAGTCCATACTTTGCCCAAGATTTGATGGCCCAAACCGGCGTTCAAAGTCACCTCAAGAAATCCCAGCGTTAAACGCTGGAACTGGCACCCAAATGGGAGTTAAACGCCCAAACTGGCACTAAAGCTGGCGTTTAACTCCAAGAAGAGTCTCTACACGAAATTTGCTTCATTGCTCAGCCCAAGCACACACCAAGTGGGCCCGGAAGAGGACTTTTATGTCATTTACTCATTTCTGTACACCTTAGGCTACTAGTTTCTTATAAGTAGGACCTTTTACTACTGTATTAGGATCTTTTGATCACTTTAGATCTTAAGAGGACTTTGGTAGCTATCTTCATTTTTATGCTATCTTAGATCATTGGGAGGCTGGCCATTCGGCCATGCCTAGACCTTATGCTTATGTATTTTCAACGGTGGAGCTTCTACACACCATAGATTAAGGTGTGGAGCTCTGCTGTACCTCGAGTATTAATGCAATTACTATTGTTCTTCCATTCAATTCCGCTTGTTCTTGTTCCAAGATATCACTTGTTCTTCAACTTGATGAAGGTGATGATTGACGCCCATCACCATTCTCACTCATGAACAAAGTGACTGACAACCACTCTTGTTCTACAAGCATTTGAGGCTTGGTGAATATCTCTTGGATTCCTGATTGCACGATGCATGGTTGATCGCCTGACAACCGAGTGCTCGCCTGACAAATGAGCCAACCATTCCGTGAGATCAGAGTCTTCGTGGTATAGGCAGGACCTGATGGCGGCATTCAAGAGAATCCGGAAGGTCTAAACCTTGTCTGTGGTATTCTGAGTAGGATTCAATGATTGAATGACTGTGACGTGCTTCAAACCTGTAACCTACTGGGCGTTAGTGACAGACGCAAAAGAGTGATTCTATTCCGGTAGGGGAGGGAACCAAACCGGTGATTAGCCGCACTGTGACAGAGTGCATGAGCATTAGTTTTCACTGCGAGGATGGGAGGTAGCTGCTGACAACAGTGAAACCCTACACGAGCTTGCCATGGAAAGGAGTAAGAAGAATTGGATGAAGGCAGTAGGAAAGCAGAGAGACGGAAGGGAAGGCGTCTTCATACGCTTATCTGAAGTTCCTACCAATGAATTACATAAGTATCTCTATCTTTACCTTTGTGTTATTTTCGTTCATCACTTTATCCATTTGAGTTTGCCTGACTAAGATTTACAAGATGACCATAGCTTGCTTCAATACTAACAATCTCCGTGGGATCGACCCTTACTCACATAAGGTTTATTACTTGGACGACCCAGTGCACTTGCTGGTTAGTTGTGCGAAGTTGTGTAATGCCATGGTATTGAGCTACCAAGTTTTTGGAGCCATTACCGGGGATTATGAGAATTGTGAAAAAGTAATGTTCACAATTTCGCGCACCAAATTGCAAAGAAGGAAGAGGTGGTGGAAACATTTGAACCTAAAACTGCACTTGAGATGACAAGAGAACCTGAACACTCACAACCTCCTCAAACTCCCCTGGACCAAAGATGCTCAACACTGATCGAAAAATATGAAGAGGAGATGAAGAAAGCTTGGGAAAATCAACAAACCTCCTCCATGAAAGAGCTATTAAAGCAAATGTTGAGTGTAAAAGAGGAAGTGGAGGAGCGAGAAAGTGAGGAAGTCATTCCAAACTCAAGTAAAACAGAGAGGCACATGAAGGACAAGCTCATTGAACCACCAATTCAAAAGGCTCTGGATGAAGATCAAACTCCAAAAATCACACAGCAACCATGTCTTGACATCCAAGAAGTGAAGGCAACTAACAAAAGCACCAATCCTGCCCCTGATCAAGCAAGCAAGCTCAACCAAGCCAATTTCAAAAGAAAGCTTGCTGAGAGGAAACCAAGAAAGGGGACAAAAGCTGAAACTTCTCCCCCTTGAAGTCATTCCTCTTAACCAATTGGAAGAAGAGGAAGAAAGTGAAGAACAACATGTCAAGCTAATGACACTAAAAGAGCACTTGTTGGGAGGTAACCCAACCGTAGGTATAATTTCTTCTCTTCTTTGTTTTCGTTCTTTACTTTGTTTAAATTCAATAAATGGGCATATGGTTAAATTCTAAGTTTGGTGTTGTCTCGCAACAACTTGTTTTCAATCTTTTTGGATGATTGCATCAAATCAAAAATGGAAGTGACATACTAAGATTCTAAGTTTGGTGTGCCACTTAATTCTCTATGCAATTCATTAAGCAACACCACTTGTCTGCATAATCATAAAGCCTTTGCAGTGTTGTTTTTCTTTTGGTTTGACATTTTATTATTCTGTTTACTTTAGTTATTTCCTTATTTTTGATGCTTCCACTTATTTTGCTCCTTAACTGTTTTTGTTAATATATCACCAAGAGATCTTTATTCATGACATATTCTTGGCTTGGTGATTGTATTCAACAAATAACAGTTTCTTTTGTTTAGTCTTAGTTCAAATAAATTGCCATATGGTTGCATTCTAAGTTTGGTGTTGCAATGCAACAAAATTTGGTTCCAATGCTTACTAGATACTTGTATTAATTTCAAGTGAAAGTGTCACACTAAGTTTGGTGTGCCACTTATTCTTTATGCAAAGTATTGTGCACACCTTCTTATGCTTGCAATCAAATGTCGCTGTCTCTTGTGCCTTGATTGTTATTTTTCATTTTTGCTTGCTTAAAACACATGTGCTACTAACATTTCATTGTGTAAGACATTCATGATCCATCTTAGCCCCATAGCCATTGTTCTAATTGTTGCTTGAGGATGAGCAAGCACTCTAAGTTGGCAAGGGAAAGGGAAGAATTGGAGAAAAAGGACAATAATAATGAAGATGAACTACAAGGTTGTAAAGTTCCTTTTCCTCTCCTTTGTTTCCAGCACTTTAAATTGCATGATTGTCTTTATATTCTCTGTATGCATGTGTGGTATGAATAAGCATAACTTGAATTTTGATTTATAATATGTTGCTGTGGCATTATAACTACCAACTTGAGCTTTGTGAAGTCAAAAGCAGTAAAGCATCATGATCATAAACAAACAAGGCATTAAAGAAGAATTTAGCATGTGCATACAAGTATTGGAAAGCTAGTATGATTAATTGTTGCTCAATTGCATTGGATTTTATTTAATTGAAGTTTTTCATCTAGTACATTTTGTGAAATCTTTTGAAATCATGAAAACCTTGAAGAAGCAAATACAATTAAAGCAAGAAAAGAAAAAGGGAAAGAATGAGAAAGCTGAAGGCTCTGAGTACCAATGGCAATTTATTTGCTAAGTGCTTGTGGTGTTTATGTATCAAGCCAAATACTTGAAAACAAAACACTTAGAGGTCAAGGCTAGGCTCAAGTGCAAAAGAACTCCCTCAAAGCTCAAGGCTCTGAGCATCAATGATTAGAGAGTCAAGAAAAGAAAAGAAAAAATGAGCTTAATGAAGTCCTCTAATTAAATGCTTGTGGTGCTTATGTATCAAGTGGTAATACTTGAAAATAAAGCATTTAGAAGTCGTAGCTTTGTTATTAACTCATGGGGCAAAGCACCCAAAAGGAGAAGCTAAAAAAAAAAAATCAAAAGCTTGTTTCAAGGAAGAATTATAAGAAAAAGATTTCATAAAATAAGCTAGATAGAAGCATCAATCATTTACATCTCTTTTGTAATTGTAGCATGCATAGAAAACTAGCTTGCCATGAACATTAACTTGCTACTCTTCTTACCTTGGATTGTCAATTTCTATTGCATGATTCTTTTCTTGCTTGGGGACAAGCAAGGTTTAAGTTTGGTGTTGTGATGACAAGTCATCATATACCCATTTTCTATGCTTTTTCATACAAGAAATTGATGATTTGTGCTTAAATATTGAATGCTTTTGTGCTTAAATGATATATTTTCTTGATATTTTAATTTTATAAATCTTGTAGGAAATAAGAAGAAAAAGAAGCAAAGAAGCACAAAAAAAGGAGAAAAAAAGAGCTTTGGGGTACACTTTGGAGCCTTAGGCCACGCTTTTAAAAGCGTGGCCCATGACCAAATCAAGGAAGGAAGCAGCCAGCACGCACACTGCCCTGCCCTTGCCAAGGGCAGGGCAGAATCGTGATGCAAAGTGTGGTTGGAAGCAAGAATTTTCGCTAAGTTAAAATCTGGCCGCACACAGCATGACCATGCCTACTTCAAAGGGCTATAACTTGAGCTACAGACGTCCAATTGATGTGCTTCCAGTTGCGTTGGAAAGCTGACATTCAGAGCTTTCCAACGATATATAGAAATCTATATTTGGCGTCCAATTGAGGCAGGAACGAAAGGCATCTTTAAGGGCCAAAAATAAGCAAAAATAAACCAAGGAAAATGATCAAGCGTGTGTCTCTGCCCAGATTCGAACACGGGCCCTCATTTTGGAAACACTGCCCTGCCCTCCGCGAGGGCAGGGCAGCATTTGGCTGGTGCACAACTCTGGCGCACCAAAAAGCGAATCTGGCGCACCAAATCATGACCCTGGCAGCACCAGCGCGCACCACACACAATCCTGGCAGCACCAAATTTTTCTGCCCTGCCCTCCGCGAGGGCAGGGCAGCGTTCTGCGCACCAAGGCACGTTCCTGGCAGCACCAGCGCGCATCACAACTCGATCCTGGCAGCACCACGCCCGCACCCTGGCAGCACCAAACATCAATTTTCTGCCCTGCCCTCCACAAGGGCAGGGCAGCCTCCTGGGAGCAACATGGGCCAAAATTCAACCAAATTTTCATTTAAATTCAATTCCTCTCCAAATTGAATCAAGGCCAACCAAACCCATTTCTCCTCAAATCCAAAGCAAGCAAAGCCCAAATCATCACTCAAAGGCACATGGATCAAGTAATTTAGGATTTTCATTTTTGTAATTTGTTTTAATTTCATTTTCATTTTATTTTGTAAAGCCTATATAAGGCATCATTTCCATCTTTGAAAGGAGGCGAGACCCACTAGGGAATATTAGGATTTGAGAGCTCTCTCTTAGTTTTTATTGCTGTTTTGGAATTTTGGATTGGGAAGGAAGGAATTCTGTTTCATTCCTGATTTGAGATTCATCTTGTTCTCTTACTGCATAACTCAATTTTCATTTGCTGTTTTAAATCTTCTTCTTCTGCAATCTGTTCTTTTAAATTTTCTGTAACTTCTCTCTTGTTGGATCAAGGAAGGGAGTGAGATCTAGACTTGTTCTCTAGTCTCATTGATTCCCTGAGATCTTCAACATTCTTTTAAATTGCTGCAAATTAAGCACTGCTTTTCTGTTTAGAATTCTTCAAGCAATTTCCATTTTCTGTTTAGATCTGTTGCATGATTTTGCACCTTTTACTTCTCTGTTTGATTGCTATTTACACTTTCCTGTTGAATTTTAATTTCCAGCACCCACTCCCCTTTATATTTCATGCAATTTATATTTCTTGCAATTTAAGTTTCAGCTATTTTACTTTCTTGTTCTTTAAGTTTCAGCAATTTAATTATTCTGCACTTTTAATTCCCTGTCATTTACTTTCTGTTGGCTACACTTCACACAATTCACTCAATGTTAGCTTGACTAAACTAATCACCCACTAAAGTTGCTTGATCCATCAATCCCTGTGGGATCGACCTCACTCTTGTGAGTTATTACTACTTGATGCGACCCGGTACACTTGCCGGTTGGATTTGTGTGTTGGAAATTCGTTTTTCCGCAAAAACACCATCAGTTGTTTTCGGCTGCCATGTGTTCTTCTTCTTTGAAGATTTCTGTTAGGTCCTCTACAGAGAATTGTGCCTTAGCTTCTCTTAGCTTTCGCTTCAAGGTCCTTTCAGGTTCAGGATCAGCCTCAACAAGAATGCTTTTGTCTTTGCTTCTGCTCATATGAAAGAGAAGAAAACAAGGAAATATGGAATCCTCTATGTCACAGTATAGAGATTCCTTGAGGTGTCAGAGGAAAAGAAAAATAGAAGGCAGAAGTAGAAAATTCGAACTTATCAAAGAAGATGGAGTTCAAATTTTGCATTAAGGAATAGTGTTATTCCATAAATAGAAAGATGTGAGAAGAGGGGAAGCAATTTTCGAAAATTGAGTAGAAGATTTTGAAAACATTTTGAAAAACACTACTTGATTTTCGAAAATAAGAGTGGGAAAGAAATCAAAGTGATTTTTTGAAAAAGATTTTGAAATTAGAAATTAAAAAGATATGATTGAAAACTATTTTGAAAAAGATGTGGTTAAGAAGATATGATTGATTTTAAAAAGATGTGATTGAGAAGATATGATTTGAAAAATATTTTAAAAAGATTTGATTTTGAAAATTAATGACTTGGCTATCAAGAAAAGATATGATTCAAACATTAAACCTTTCTCAACAGAAAAGACAACATACTTGAAATGTTGAATCAAATCATTAATTGATAGCAAGTATCTTTGAAAATAGAAAGAAATTGCTTTTGAAAAAGATTTGATTGAAAAGATATGATTTGAAAAAGATTTGATTTTGAAAAATTTTGAAAACTTGAAAAAAATTTGCATTGAAAACAAAATCTTCCCTCTTGTGCCATCCTGGCGTTAAACGCCCAGAATGGTGCACATTCTGGCGTTTAACGCCCAAAATCCTACCCTTTTGGGCGTTAAACGCCCAGCCAGGCACCCTGGCTGGCGTTTAAACGCCAGTCTGTCCTTCTTCACTGGGCATTTTGAACGCCCAGCTTTTTCTGTGTAATTCCTCTGCTGTGTGTTCTGAATCTTCAATTCTCTGTATTATTGACTTGAAAAGACACAAATTAAAAATATTTTTGGATTTTTAATAGTGAGGAATAATCAAAATGCAACTAAAATCAAATAACAATGTATGCAAGACACCAAACTTAGCAGTTTGTATACTACTGACACTAATGAGAATGCATATGAGACACATAAACACTCAACTCAAGAGAATTCAAAGATCAGAGTAAGAAATCATCAAGAATTACTTGAAGTTCCTTAAGGCACATGAATGAATGCATGCAATTGACACCAAACTTAAAATGAGACACTAGACTCAAACAAGAAATTTTTGGATTTTATGATTTTGTAAATTTTTTTTTTGGATTTTTCGAAAATTAAGTGAAAAGAGAAAATAAAGGTATCAAAATTCTTAATGAGAATTCCAGGAATCATGCAATGTTTAGTCTAAGACTCCGGTCCAGGAATTAGACATGGCTTCACAGCCAGCCAAGCTTTCAAAGAAAGCTTCGGTCCAAAACACTAGACATGGCCAATGGCCAGCCAAGCCTTAGCAGATCACTACTCCAACAGCAAGATTGATAGAAATCAACAAGCTCTTGTGATGATAAGTTGAAACCTCGGTCCAATGAAATTAGACATGGCTTCACAGCCAGCCAGACTTCAACAGATCATCTTGAAACTCTAGAATTCATCTTCAAGAATTCTAAAAAAAAAATACCTAATCTAAGCAACAAGATGAACCGTCAGTTGTCCAAACTCAACAATCCCCGGCAACGGCGCCAAAAACTTGGCGTTGTTGCCGGCTCAAAACTTGGCACTGTTATTGCAGGGAACAAATGCGAAACCGGAGTTAGGACATTTAATTCCCTGGCAACGGCGCCAAAAACTTGGTGCACGAAATTGTGATCGATACTTTCCACAACTCAAATAATCCCCGGTAATGAACCCAAAAACTTGGTATTCAATACTATGGCATAAACACAACTTCGCACAACTAACCAGCAAGTGTACTGGGTCGTCCAAGTAATAAACCTTACGCGAGTAAGGGTCGATCCCACAGAGATTGTTGGTATGAAGCAAGCTATGGTCACCTTGTAAATCTCAGTCAGGCAAACTCAAATGGATATGGGTGATATACGAATAAAGCATAAAGATAGAGATAGAGATACTTATGTAATTCATTGGTAGGAACTTCAGATAAGCGTATGAAGATACTGATCCCTTCCGTCTCTCTGCTTTCCTACTGTCTTCATCCAATCCTTCTTACTCCTTTCCATGGCAAGCTTATGCAAGGGTTTCACCGTTGTCAGTGGCTACCTCCCATCCTCTCAGTGGAAATGTTCAACGCACCCTGTCACGGCACGGCTATCCATCTATCGGTTCTCAATCAGGCCAGAATAGAATCCAGTGATTCTTTTGCGTCTGTCACTAACGCCCCGCCCTCAGGAGTTTGAAGCACGTCACAGTTATTCAATCATTGAATCCTACTCAGAATACCACAGACAAGGTTAGACCTTCCGGATTCTCTTGAATGCCGCCATCAGTTCTAGCCTATACCACGAAGACTCTGATCTCACGGAATGGCTGGCTCGGTTGTCAGGCGAGCACTCGGTTGTCAGGCGATCAACCACGCATCGTGTATCAGGAATCCAAGAGATATTCACCCAATCGAAGGTAGAACGGAGGTGGTTGTCAGTCACACGTTCATAGGTGAGAATGATGATGAGTGTCACGGATCATCACATTCATCAAGTTGAAGAACAAGTGATATCTTAGAACAAGAACAAGCGGAATTGAATAAAAGAACAATAGTAATTGCATTAATACTCGAGGTACAGCAGAGCTCCACACCTTAATCTATGGTGTGTAGAAACTCCACCGTTGAAAATACATAAGAACAAGGTCTAGGCATGGCCGTGAGGCCAGCCTCCCAATGATCTAAGAACTGGATGTCCGAAGATGATCAAAGGATCTAAAATAATCCAAAGATCCAAAGATCCAAAGATCAGAAGATGAAAATACAATAGTAAAAGGTCCTACTTATAGAAAACTAGTAGCCTAAGGTTTACAGAGATGAGTAAATGACATAAAAGTCCACTTCCGGGCCCACATGGTGTGTGCTTGGGCTGAGCATTGAAGCATTTTCGTGTAGAGACTCTTCTTGGAGTTAAACGCCAGCTTTTATGCCAGTTTGGGCGTTTAACTCCCATTTTGGTGCCAGTTCCGGCGTTTAACGCTGGAAATTCTGAGGGTGACTTTGAACGCCGGTTTGGGCCATCAAATCTTGGGCAAAGTATGGACTATCATATATTGCTGGAAAGCCCAGGATGTCTACTTTCCAACGCCGTTAAGAGCGCGCCAATTGGGCTTCTGTAGCTCCAGAAAATCCACTTCGAGTGCAGGGAGGTCAGAATCCAACAGCATCTGCAATCCTTTTCAGTCTCTGAATCAGATTTTTGCTCAGGTCCCTCAATTTCAGCCAGAAAATACCTGAAATCACAGAAAAACACACAAACTCATAGTAAAGTCCAGAAAAGTGAATTTTAACTAAAAACTAATAAAAATATACTAAAAACTAACTAGATCATACCAAAAATATACTAAAAACAATGCCAAAAAGCGTACAAATTATCCGCTCATCAATAATCCTTTTAATTCTTTTTGTTGAGGGTTTAACTGCAGTTGAAGAAGGCTCTGCCACTAATGCTCTCTTCATACCTTTCCTTGCTGTGGGTTTAGGGGTAGCTTTCTCTTTGCCTTTCTTGGTGGCCATTCTAAAAAAGGGAAGAGAAAGTAAATTAAATCCAACGAATTAAAGCAAGGAAGGAGATGGGGTGAGTAATAAATAGTGCACGGTAAAGATGAATGAAATAAACACATGGTCATGACAACATGTGAAAAGATCATTAACGGAAATAGGATAGGTGTATAAAAGGGTAAGTAGATGCAAGATGACTATTGGCATGCCGGCAAGGGCATGAGTAGCATAGATCAAGCATCACTTTGTAACAAACTAACATGTTTGTATTGGCAATTAAATTTAATTAATAAAATAGTAAAGTAAATTTGTGAAAAACATGCTTTGAATAGTAGGAAGTATAAAAGAGAAGTGCATAATGCCATATGGGCCTTTTCACAAACACATAGCCTGCATGGTAAATAAGGTATAGAAAGTATTAAAGTAAACATGCAAGCAACCCTTTAAAGAAAATAATATATAATTGCCAAATAATTTGCAATCAATCCGCAAGCATATAAGGACGAATAATGACTCAAATAAATTTCTAGCACCATGTAAAAAGGAAAGAAGAAGAAGGAAAATATGGATAAAGAATAGAAAAAGAAAAGAAAAGAAAATAACATATAAAATAAGAAGAATGATAGAAAAAGAATGAGGGAAGAAGAAAATAAAACCTTGTTAATGGAGGTGACGGAGAGAGAGAGAGTAAAAGGGGAGATAAAAGGAAGAAGGGAGAAGGAGGAAATAAGGAGGGAAAAGAAAAATTAGAATTTGGAGAAGAGAAAGATAAGATATTTTGGCAATTTAGGTTGAGCTGTGCGGCGCAAGCGATGCGGCCGCGTGGGGAACGCGTTCGCGTGATTGCACTTTAGTTCAGTTGACGCGGTCGCGTCGGTCACGTGGTCGCGTGACTCATATTGTGCTTCTGGCGCGAGGGCAGCCTGGCGCCTGCACAACTCTCTGGTCAAATTGATATATTTGCCAAATTAGGGGTGATGCGATCGCGTGGGGCATGCGATCGCGTGAGTGGGCTTCAGAAAGGATGACGCGGATGCGTCAGCGACGCGGTCGCGTGATAGGGATGGTGCGTCCCGCACCAATCCAACACCACTCTCACGCAATATTTCGTTGTGCACCCCTTTTACGTCGGAAATCAGGGCACGCGGTCGCGTGGGAGGCCAAGAATCCCATGTGATGCGGACGCATCAGCGACACGGCCGCGTGGGATAATTGTGCCATTGGCACGCCTCCAGCCATGCTCCAGCGAAACTCTCTGTTCGTTTTTTATTTTCTCACTTCTCCTTGTGACGCGGACGCGTCGCGCGGCCCTTTTTTTTGTATGTAGATGCAGATGCATGAAAGTATTGAGAAAGAGAAGAGTTATTAGATGGAAAAACTAAGAAGAAAAGAACGATCATACTATGGTGGGTTGTCTCCCACCTAGCACTTTGCTTTAACATCCGTAAGTTGGACGCTCCACTAGCTCAATCTTCTGGCATGCGGGGGTCTTCCAAGAGGAAGATCTCAAGTTCCTTATTTTTCTGTATCTTCTCGCCATGGTACAGCTTCAGACATTGTCCATTAACTTTGATAAGTTCAGAGCTTGACGGGTGGCTGAGGTGATAAACTCCGTATAGTTCGGCCTTCTCTACTCTGTATGGACCTTCTCATCTTGATCTCAACTTGCCTGGCATAAGCCTCAGTCGAGATTTGTAAAGGAGGACTAAATCCCCAGGCTGGAACTCTTTTTTCTTGATGTGCTGATCATGTACAGCCTTCATCTTCTCCTTGTATATTCTTGAGTTCTCGTAAGCTTCTAGGCGAAGGCTCTCCAGTTCTTGCAGTTGCAACTTCCTTTCAGCTCCAGCTTGCTCAATTCCCATGTTGCACTCCTTGACTGCCCAAAAGGATCTGTGCTCTACTTCAACTGGGAGATGACAAGCTTTGCCATAAACTAAGCGGAAAGGACTCATCCCAATGGGAGTTTTATATGCTGTCCTGTATGCCCATAGTGCATCTTGTAGCCTGGTGCTCCAGTCTTTTCTATTAGGTTTGACTATCTTCTGCAAGATACGCTTTATCTCTCTGTTTGACACCTCGGCTTGCCCATTGGTCTGAGGATGGTATGCTGTTGCAACCTTATGAATTATCCCATGCTTCTTCATTAATCCTGTTAGTCTCCTGTTACAGAAATGGGTGCCTTGATCGCTCACGATTGCTCGTGGTGATCCAAAGCGGCAAATAATATGGTTTCTCACAAAGGAAACAACAGTGTTAGCATCATCAGTGCGGGTAGGAATTGCTTTAACCCATTTGGAAACGTAATCCACAGCTAACAATATATAAAAATGACCATTAGAATTTGGAAACGGACACATGAAGTCAATGTCCCAAACATCAAAAATTTCACAGAAAAGCATAATTTGTTGAGGCATCTCATCCCTCCTGGATATGTTACCAAATTTTTGGCATGGAAGACAATATTTACAAAACTCAGCAGCGTCTCTAAAAAGAGTAGGCCACCAGAATCCACAGTCTAAGATCTTTCTAGCTGTTCTTTGAGGGCCAAAATGTCCTCCACTCTCAGATGAGTGACAGGCCTCTAAAATGGACTGGAATTCTGATTGAGGCACACAACGTCTAATTACCTGATCAGTGCCACATCTCCACAAATCTGGGTCATCCCATATATAATATTTAGACTCGCTTTTCAGCTTGTCTCTTTGATGCTAAGAAAAGTGTGGAGGAAATGTGCGGCTAACTAGATAATTAGCTACAGGTGCGTACCAAGGTGCTACCTCAGATACTGCTTGCAGGTTATCAAATGGAAAATTATCATCTATAGGAGTAGAATAATCTTTAATGTGCCCAAGATGACTCAAGTGGTCTACCATTAGATTCTAGTTTCCGCTTCTATCCTTTATTTCTAAATCAAATTCTCGTAATAGCAGTATCCAACGTATGAGCCTTGGTTTGGACTCCTTTTTAGCTAATAGATACTTTAAAGCTGCATGGTCCGAATACACTACAACTCTAGTACCAAGTAAATAAGCTCAGAATTTATCCAGAGCAAAAACAATAGCAAGAAGCTCTTTTTCAGTAGTAGTATAATTGGACTGGGCAGCGTCTAAAGTCTTAGACGCATAAGCAATAACAAAAGGATCCTTACCTTCACGCTGAGCCAGCGCTGCTCCTACTGCATGGTTGGAAGCATCGCACATGATTTCAAACGGCTGGCTCCAGTCTGGTCCTCGCACAATTGGAGCTTGAGTCAGGTCTGTCTTCAGCTTATCAAACGCTTGTTTGCAATCCTCACTGAACTCGAACTCAATATCCTTCTGCAGTAATCTGGATAAGGGAAGTGCTACCTTACTGAAGTCCTTAATAAATCTCCTGTAAAAACCTGCGTGGCCAAGGAACGAACGGACTTCCCTCACAGAGAAGGGGTAAGGTAAACTAGAAATAACATTCACCTTTGCTGGGTCTATAGAAATGCCAGTATTAGATACAACATGTCCTAGTACAATCCCTTGTTTTACCATAAAGTGATATTTTTCAAAATTTAATACAAGATTTGTATTGACACATCTATCTAATACTCTAGATAATCCATCTAAGCAAAGGCTAAAAGAATCACCATAAACGCTAAAATCATCCATAAAAACCTCCATACAGTCCTCAATAAGATCAGAGAAAAGACTCATCATGCACCTCTGGAAAGTAGTCTTTTCCTGATCCTCAGGAGCTATATGAATCTGGAAATAACCTGTGTAACCATCTAAAAAGTAATAATGTGATTTACCTGACATGCGATCCAGCATTTGATCAATGAATGGAAGTGGGTAGTGATCCTTGCGAGTAGCTTGGTTGAGACGCACATAATCAATGCAGACTCTCCAAGCGTTTTGTACTCTGGTTGCTATGAGCTCTCCATGCTCATTCTTCACTGTAGTGACTCCAGACTTCTTGGGCACCACTTGGACTGGGCTAACCCATTCACTATCTAAAATGGGATAGATGATACCTGCTTCCAATAGTCTAGTCACTTCCTTTTTGACAACTTCCAAAATAGTGGGATTCACTCTTCTTTGGGGTTGGTGGACAGGTCTTGCTCCTTCTCTAAAAATATTCTGTGCTCACACACTTGAGGGTTGATGCCTATTATGTCTGCCAAACTCCACCCAATTGCTTTCTTGTGCTTCCTCAGCACACTAAGTAACTGCTCTTCCTGTTCAAGAGTGAGTTCATGTGCAATAATAACTGGAAACTTCTGCCCATCTTCAAGATGAGCGTATTTGAGATGTGGAGGGAGAGGTTTCAACTCTATCCTTATTGTCAGTTAATAGAGTCCCCACACTTACACTTTGTTATGTGTACTTTTCTTCCAGCTCTTCCTGGTGAATTTCAGCAACAGTTTCATCTATGATGTCACACTGGAAGATAGAATGATCTTCTGGAGGGTTTTTTGTGACTCCATTCAAATTGAAGATTACTATTCGGCCATCTATTTCAAAAGAATATGTTCCTGAAAAAGCATCTAATTTGAATCTTGATGTCTTCAGGAATGGTCTGCCGAGTAGGATTGATGATGGCTTATCTGAGTCATTATTGGGCATCTCCAAGATATAGAAATCAATGGGAAATGTGATCCCTTTAATGTTCACTAAAACATCTTCAGCAACTCCAGCTACTGTAATAATACTTTTATCTGCCAACACAAAACGAGCTGCCGACCTTTTTAAGGGAGGGAGCCTTAAAACATCATATACAAATAAAGGCATTATACTAACACATGTTCCTAAATCACACATGCAATCATAAATTACTACACCACCAATAGTACAACTAACTATACAAGGACCTGGATCACTACATTTTTCAGGTAAATTTCCCATTAAAGCAGATATAGAACTTCCTAAAGGAATAGTTTCTAATTCATTAATTTTGTCTTTATGTATATATAAATCTTTTAGAAACTTTGCATATTTAGGTACCTGTTGAATGACATCAAAAAGGAGAACAGTTACCTCAACCTTTTTAAAGATTTCTACCATTTTGGGGGTCAGGTTCCAATTGCTTCCTGGGCTTCCTTACAATTTGTGGAAATGGAATGGGAGTGGTGTTTTTTGTAGCGTCTGTGCCTTTTGGTGCTTCCTCCTGTGGTTGAGCTTCTTCTTTCTCAGCTATGTCCTGTATGTCCTCTTCCTCTTCAACATCTTCTACTTCTACTACCTCTTCAGCTGAGGCGTGTTTTGGTGGGCTTGGCTCCTCCGGACTTCTCTCCTGCAGTGTGGTTTCAGACCTTAGGGTGATGGCATTAATACCACCCTTTGGGTTGGGTAATGGTTGAGAGGGGAGTCCACCAGAGCTTGAGGACTAGTTGTTGGAGTTGTTCATTAATCCAATCTGTGAGACAAGAGTTTGTAAAGTAGAAGTCAAAACATTCATATTATTCTCCATAGCCTGTTGTCTCTGATCCATGGCTTGTATTAATTAATCATTAGGAGATGAAGAGGGGCAAGTGGTCTGAGAAGTCTGCTGAGAGGCTTGTGGTTGTCTTAAATGAGGTGCTCTGTAGGACTGAGTCTGATTCTGCTGCCTGAAATTGTTATTGTTATTCTACCTCTGATTTCCATTGTTATCTCTGCCTCCTCTGTTAGAATTGTCCCTCTAACCCTGGTTAGAATTGTCTCTCCAGCCTTGGTTAGAGTTAACCTTCCATCCTTGGTTATAGTTGCCACCTTGATTGTACCCTTGATTAGGACGGTCATGAAAGTTGTGAGTGGCTGCTACAGTGTTGTCTTCTGGTTGGAGCTGCGGACACTCATCGGTATAGTGACTGTAATTTGCACAGATTTCGCACACTCTTTGCGGAACAAACTGTTGGCTGTGCTGTGGTGGAGAAGGCTGAACTTACTGAAGTTGTTGTTGATTCAGTTGCATCTGCTTCAGCAAGTTAGTCAATTCACATAGACTCTGGGCTATAGCAATAGTCTCTGTATTAGTGGATAAATCCGCAACAGCTCTTGACCGACTTTGTCTCTGCCTACGATTCTTAGTAGAGTCAGCTAAATCTCTGATCAATGCCATGCTTCGTCCGTAGTCTTGTACTTTTTCATAGAACCATTGCAAACACCTTCCAGTGTGGTCCCATCTTGAGATCTCAAACCCTATGTAAAGTAACCGAGCAAAACTATCTTGTCAATCATATGATGGGGACATGCATCTCGAAGTGTATTGAAGCGTTCCAAGTATTTATAGAGGGTCTCAAATTCATCCTGAACGATCATAGACATGTCCTTCCTCAGCTTATCGGCAACTTCAGCTGGAAAGAATTTATCTAGAAATTCTCTCCTAAGTGTATCCCAGAAACAGTTTCTCTGGGTTGAGTGTAGTACCACTCTCTTGCCTTTTCCTCCAGAGAAAACAGGAAGGCTTTCAATAGAATAGAGATTTTATCAGTGCCATCACGCTTAACAGTAGAACAAGCAGTCTGGAAATCCCTAAGATGCTTGATAGGCTCTTGAGCAGGTAAGCCATGAAATTTGGGCATCAAGTTGAGTAGCGAAGACTTTATTTCAAAATCTACAGCTACTGCCGGGTGGTGTGCTGGAATGGTTGGAGCGTAAAAGCAGGGGCTCCTTCCTCCTGGATAGTGACTCTTCTGGGTGCTGCCATGTCACCTGCACGTAAATGAACTGGATCAGTAGAAAGGGGGTTTGTTTTTTCCTTAGATGATAGTTCAGGTTCGTCCTCAAAGAGGAGTCGCCTACGCCGAGCTCGCCTTATATGTGAAAGAGTTCTTTCAATTTCAGGGTCAAATGCTGGCAAGCTTGGATCAGGAAGCGAACGCGTCATTTAACAAAAGAAACGTACAGTTCATAGTGATAGAATGAAAAGAAAAAAATTGCAATAAAAATAAATACCAATCAATAATTCAACACACTGTTGCAACTCCCCAACAACGGCACCAAAAATTGATGCAGCAGAAATTGGTGAATTAAAATTTATTAAAATATATGCGTTGCAAGTATAGTTCTTAACTCACCAGAATTCCACTTATCAATTTAGAAAGGTGTCATAGAAATTTAAATTTTAAATACTGGGAGTATGAATCCCAAGTCGTCTCCCAACGAGTTGCAGAAAAGTGTGCTATTTTATTAATCAGATGTTTTCAAAAAGGTTTGAGTTGAGTAAACAGGAAATAAAATGGGAGAATTTGAATAATGTAATTAAAACCCTTGATTGGGAGTTGATTAGTTGGAAGTCCCGCTATTGTTGGATTACTCTCTAGATTAATTGATAATTAAAGGTTATCCTCTTTAGTTATCTCTTACTAGGTAAGGGAAAGTTAAACACGTTGGGATGCTATGCCCATTCACAAGTTGCAACCCACTTAAATAAAAGGGATTAGTGTCAGTGACTAGAGGGCAAGCCAACAATAACCCAATTACAATCTTTCTTTCAAGCCTTCGAACTCAATTGGTTCCTTTCAATCAACTCCCCATCAAGTTAGGGAACTACTCGCTCATTGTGAATGTAAAATTCATAACATATGAAAAAGAATTAAAGAAAGACATTGTAAATAGAATCAACGTAATCAAATAAAAATAAAAGTAATCCTTGTATTAAATAAATCCTAATAATATTCCAATGGTAAAATTAACAAAGCAAAGGACATGGAAGAGTAAAGCCAAGTAAAGAAAATGAACTAGAATGACGAAGTCTTGATGAGGTAATAACTCTTCTCAATATCCCAATGCAAAAAGTGATAGAGAAATAAAATCCTAAAAACTATCAATGTGTAGAGAGAAAAACCTAGAGGAGGAGTAAAAACTAGATCTAAAACTAAAACTGTGTAGAATGAATGTTATCTCCGGTTTCTGCATGTTCTCTGGTTCTAGTCTGCTGTTCTGGGCCGAGAACTGGGTCAAAATAAAGCCCAAAATTGCCCCCAACGGAATCTGCAGATTATGCAGATCGCGCACGTCACGCGATCGCGTCGTCCATGCGGACGCGTCATTCGCGTTTTTCCTTGCCACGCGTTCGCGTCGTCCACGCCTCCGCGTTGCTTGTGCTTTTCCATTCCGCGTGGTCGCATGAACCATGCGGCCGCGTCACTGCGATTTCTCCTCTTTCACGTGAACACGTGAGCCATGACGCGGCTGGTTATCTCCTCAATTTCTTGTGTTCCTTCCATTTTTGCTTGCTTCCTTTCCAATCTCCAACTCATCCATGCCCTATAAAGCCTGAAACACTTAACACACAGATCACGGCATCGAATGGGATAAAGGAGAACTAAAATGCATAATTAAAAAGTCTCTAGGAAGTAGTTTTCAACCATGTAATAATTTCAGGAAGGAAATATAAATGCATGCTAAATTAATGAATAAGTGGGTAAGGATCATGATAAAACCACACAATTAAACATAATATAACCCATAAAATAGTGGTTTATCAGAGCCTTTCCCCAATGAGAGCCTCACTACTTGGGATGATGTGGTTAATAAATTCTTGACAAAATTCTATCCTCCTCAAAGGATCATTAAACTCAGAACAGAGGTGCAGACATTCAGGCAATAGGATGGAGAGACATTGTATGAAGCATGGGAAAGGTACAAAGACTTGATGAGAAAATGCCCCCAAGATATGTTCAATGAATAGGTGCAGCTTCAGATCTTCTATAAAGGTGTATCTCAAGAACCAAATAAGGCATTAGATCATTCACCTGAAGGCTCACTCCACACAAAGAAAACCCTTCGAAGAGGCAATAGAACTCATTGAGGTTGTGGCCAACAACCAATACTATTATGCTTCTAAAAGCAGCAATCATTCAAGGAGGGGAGTGATGGAAGTGAATCACTTGGATGCTTTACTAGCCCAAAATAAGCTGATCACACAACAACTAGCAACCCTTACTAAGCACATGGAGGAGGCACATGTGTCATCCATCAATACCCAAGCACAAACCCAAACCATACGTGAAGGAGCCAACTTAGAAGAAGAATGTGAATGGGAGCAAGCAAATTTTGTAGGCAATTCCTCTAGGCAACCTTATGATCCTCATGCAAAGATCAATAATCCTGGATGGAAAAACCACCCAAACTTTGGGTGGAAAGGCCAACAAAATCAAAACTAAGACCACAGAACATAAAACCCCAACCATTCCAACAATTTTAACCACCAATCCTCCAATCAGAAGCAATAGCAAAACTCACACAATACCACTTTTCAACCTCACCATCAACTATAAAATAGCCATTTCCAACTTCACCATCACGAAAACAACCATTTCCAGCCTCCAACATACCGAAACCCACCATCACAATCTCGCTTTGAGGATAGACTTTCAAGAATAGAGATCATGCTTGGATAACTTATGGAGGAGTCAAGGGACATGAAAGCATTTAAGGAGGAAGTAAGATCCAACATGCAGAATCAAGGAAAAGCCATTACACTAAGAAGTGAAAATATAGTGAAGGAAGCATCTTCAAAGGAACCACAAGAAGAGGAAGTTGATAAGAACACAAGCAACAAAGAAGAAGAGAAAGCACCTACAACCACTCCACCAAAGGAGAAAGAAATCTTGAAGCCATATGAGCCAAAGGCTCCTTACCCCCAAACATTGAGAAAAGACGGAAAGGATAACCAATTCTCCAAGTTCTTGGAGATATTCAAGAAATTTTAAATCAACAAACCCTTTGCTGAAGCATTGGAGCAGATGCCCCTCTATGCTAAGTTCTTGAAAGAACTTATGACCAAAAAGAGGAACTGGAGAATCAAGGAAACAGTGGTGCTAACGGAAGAGTGTAGTGCCATCATCCAACAAACTACCTTAAAAGTTAAAGGATCCTGGGAGCTTTCAAATCCCCTGTGTCATAGAGGACATCACTATTGAAAAAGCTTTGTGTGATTTGGGAGCCAGTATTAACTTGAGCAATCCAACTACACTAGAAAGGAAAAAAGAGGAGGAAGAAGCACCTAAGTTGGAGCTGAAGGCACTACCCCCAAATCTCAAGTATGCTTACCTGGGAAGTAATGAAACCTATCCTGTGATCATCAATTCCACCTTAAGTGAGGAGCAAGAGAAGGAGCTTCTTGAAGTTCTAAAAAGGCATAAAGATGCTATTATGTGGACTCTTTCTGATCTGAAGGGAATAAGTCCCTCTATGTGAATGCACAAGATACTCCTGTAAGAAGATGCCAAGCCCTCTATTCAACTACAAAGAGGTTAAATCCAGCATTGAAGGAGGTAGCGCAAAAAGAGATATCAAAGCAATGGCAGGCAAGGGTTATTTAGTCCATTTTAGACAATCCTTGGGTAAGTTCGGTCCAGGTACCTAAGAAAGGAGGCATCACTGTGGTGCCTAATGAGAGGAACAAACTGATTCCCACAAGAACTGTCACTGATTGGCAAATGTGCATAAATTATAAGAAGCTTAATGATGCCACTAGGAATATCAATTCCCACTCCCTTTCATGGACCAATTGCTAGAAAGGCTTGCTAGGCATGAAAATTATTGCTCCTTGGATGGCTACTCAAGCTACAATCAGATTATAATTGATCCCAACGACCAAGAGAAGACATCCTTTACTTGCCCATATGGTGTTTTTGCATATAGACGCATGTCCTTTGAATTGTACAATCCACCAGCCACATTCCAAAGTTACATGTTATCTATCTTCTCAAACTTAATTGAAAAGGTTTTTCAGTGTTTGGCAATACATTTCCTAATTGCTTACACCACCTAGCCTTGGTGCTAAAGAGATGCCAAGAGACTAACCTAGTTTTAAACTAGGAAAAATGCCATTTTATGATAACTAAAGAGATAGTCCTTGGTCATAAAATCTCCAATAAAGACATAGAAGTAGATAGAACTAAGGTAGAGGTAATTTAGAGATTACCTCCACCTAGCAATGTGAAAGTAATTAGGAGATTTTTGGGCATGCTGGTTTTTATAGGAGGTTCATCAAAAGATTTTTCAAAGACTGCTAAGCCCTTAAGTAACTTACTTGTCTCTGATGTACCTTTTGTTTTATACGAAGAATGCATGCTTGCCTTTGAGGATCTTAAGAGCAAGCTTTCCTCTGCACCCATCGTAACTCCACCTGATTGGGATTTACCCTTTGAGCTAATGTATGATGCCTCAAACTTTGCTATTGTTCAAAACACTCATGCATTCATTGTTCAAAACATATGCATCTCTTGTTGTTGAAAAAAACAAGGAAATTTTTATTTTGCAAAAAAAAAAATAAATCAAATCTTGTGCATAATAGCATATGAAATAAAAAGCTAAATGAAAAGGGCATAAGTTTGTATTTTGCAAAGAAAATGCATGAGTGAATGTGAGAAAAGGGATAAATGGGAAGTTAGGTTGTTTTGTTATGTATATATAGGGTGATATAGGATTAGATGGGACACTTGAGCTAATTAAAGATCTAATTTACTAAGCCCACTTAACCATATTAATCCTACCTTAACCCTAACCCCATTACAACTCTCCAAAGGACCTCATGATATTTGTTTTTATGAATCAAGTATTAGTTGATTGTTAGATGACTTGCAAATTTTGAAAAACATTAAAGGAGAATTGACTGATTAAGCCGTAAACACTGAGCAAATAGCGTGAATACACATCCAGTGAGGGGTTCGATCGCTCAATTCTATGTTCGTATCTCTTATATTGTAACTTCTCATAAGTTGTTTGTTAGTTTTGAAATTTTCAATTCAATTCTTTGGACATTGATCATAGTGCATTGACTCTTTGCCTTGGCCGTAAGGCTTTCTTGGCATTGATTGGAACTTCATAGTTTGTTTCTACCAACTTTCAGTAGAATAGATATTAGTAGGTAATATCTAGGATAGTTGCATGCATATAGCTAGTACATTAAATAAATTGTTTGCCCTTCCATTCATCTCCTTTTATTGCGATTAGCATGAGAACATGCCAGTGTTTAAGTGTGGGGGAATTGATGAATCCATATTTTACAATAATTTTTTGTTAGAATTGAGAGGATTCCATCATATAAACCTACACTTATTCCGTTAAATAGAATGCTTTTGAGCTTTCCTCCTAAATTATGCTTGGTTGTGAAAACATGCTCTTTTATGCTTAATTTGATCTATTTTATTCCATTTGCCTTCCATTCGATACCTTGATATTGTTGGTGAGTGATTTTAGATATATAAGGTAGGAATGACTTGGTGAGAATGGAGGAGGAGCATGCAAGGAGGAAGAAGCATGAAGAAACCAAGGAGAAGATCATCACGATGTGTGCGTGCGCACAGCCTCTTTTGCGTACACACAGGTAGCAAAGCAAAGGGAAGTGTGCAAGTGCACAGCATCTTGTGCGTCACAGAACATCCAAAATATCACGAAGGGTCCGTGCGCACAAGTAGCTGTGGATGCCTTCATTAAAAACACACGTGACTCGCATTTTGAGGGCTTAGAGGCCGATTCTGATGGCTAGAGCTCATATTGCAAGGGGCAAACATTGGAGAATAAGAGCATATCATTAGGAGTAGTGTGTAGATAGTAGTAGGAGGCTTCAGGTTTAGTTTTTCTTTAAGTTTTCTCTCAACACCATTAGGGTTCTATAAGGGTTTACATTTCAAATGCCATTTTTCATTTTTGATCTTGGATTTTTCCTTGCCTCCATTGTAAGTATTCCTTAATTACTACTTTTTATAGTTACAATTTTGATACTCTTTCTTGTAGTTAAAGTCATAGTGTTAAAACATATACTTTTTGCAATTTTGATATCTTGTTGATGATTTTGATGATTGATAATTATTACATGCTTGGTTGAGTTGCTATTGTTGCTTTTGATTAATTTTTGCTCATAGTTGCAAGCATTTTCTCAATTTTGTCATGATTTGTGTTTATGCCCACCAAGTGTTCGTGGAAATGTAACTTTTGATTATAAGTTAAATTTCTACCTCTTGACTTGGGAAAAATGAGCATATGGGTTCCTAGAGTTGAAATGTCCAACATTTAGTGATAATTCTTGGATTATTAATTGTTCTTGTTTCCACTAACACTAACTTGTTGTTAAGCCAATTAGCAAGTGAGTTAGGATTTGTGGATTAAGAACAACTATGCTCACTTGACCTACTCTTCAATGTAAGAGTTAACTAAGTGAGATTAATCCATTACAATTATCATAGTTGTGGTTGCAACAAGGAAAGGAACCCCTAGCTCATTCCAAGCCAAGATTCCATTTATGCTTTGAATCACACATATACATCAATCACTTTTATATCTAACTTGTCCATATTGCATAGATAGTTCTTTGATTCCTTTATTAGTTTATTACTTGAAATTTTGAGCGTTTTTATTCCTTTAATTGTTCATCTCTTTATTGAAAATCCCGTTTGCCTTCCCAACCAAAATTGTGTACTCATTGATCACTGGTCCTTGGGAGACGACCCGGGAATTAAAACTCCCGGTTTGTATTTGTTTTGAATTGTGACAATTTGTTATTCTAAACTTTGGTGTTGGTCGATTGTTGGGTTGGGGCTATACTTGCAACACTATTCTATCTTTTAGGAAAATTCCTAACCCGCTCTAGGCCACCCACCAAGTTTTTGCCGCCGTTGCCAGGGAACTAAGTGCAATGAGTGCTATAGTTTTGGTTGTTGTGAATATGTGAACAGTGTAAAAACTTGATTTTTGTTTGTTACTTGACACTAATTAGTAGATGGCATCTCTATCTAAAGAGTTTTAGTAGTTATTGACCATTAGGTTGATTTCGTTTATTCTCTTATTCTTGTTTTGCTTTTGGTAATTGCATGTTTTCATTTTTTCCTCAGTTGAATGACACGGTCGCTTCCAGACTCGAGCTCGGCCCCTTTTGACCCTGAAATACTAAGGACTTTAACACATCTTAAGCAAGCTCGGCGCCAGTTAGCATTTGTGCATAGTAAATCGGATTCTCTTGAAGAGCAAACCAATTCACCATCACTTTCTAACAGTGATCCTCATTCTTCACTTAATGAGGGAACCTTGTATTCTTCTGTCGGAAGTGCTGAAATTTCTTTGAGTGAATTAGGAGACAACATTATGGCAGAGCCACCGCGAAGAATTACTTTAAAGGAGGTCGGAGCCCCGGACATCACCTTGCAACCGGTACAAGTTCGGTACCTAGATTGAGATTCCAACTTTGAGCTCAAGACGAGTATGATCAACTTGCTTCCGAAATATAATGGGTTACCGGGGGAATACACTCTCAAGCACTTGAAAAACTTTCAAGTTGTGTGCTCTACGGCAAGAAGACATGTCTCGGATGAGAAAGCGGCCATGGTTTTTGCTTTCCCTTTCTCTTTAGAGGGAAAGGCGAAAGAATGGTTTTACACCCAACCTGAGGAGGTGATTTCTAATTGGAATTGCTGTGCAAGGAGTTTCTTGAGAAGTTCTATCCACCTCAGAAGATGAATCGTCTAAGGAAGGAAATCTCTTGCATCATGCAAAGAGATGGAGAAATCCTTTATGAATATTGGGAAAGGTTCAAAAAGTTGTTGGAAGCTTGTCCACGCCACCGCATTGTTGAATTGGTGCTCATAAGTTACTTTTTGCCAAGGGATGATCCCTCAAGACAAGCTCCTTCTTGATGCCTCAAGTGGAGGATCTCTCACTAAGAACAAGACTGCTGAAGAAGCTTGGGAAGTCATTGCGGACTTGGCGGACTCGACTCAACATTTAAGGACAAGAAATCCCCAACCGATGGTTATAGGTGAAGTCTCACTTTCTGGTGATGCTATCTTAACTAGGACGCTTGGTGAGATGACGGTCATGTTAAGTCAAATCACTCAAGGCCAACAAATTCCACAAATGTTGCTAACTCCTCCACCCCAACCTCCTAGAATTGAAGGACCTCCTAGACTTTGTGGTATTTGTGCTTGCAACGATCACTACACCGATGAGTGCCCTCAAATTCAAGAGGACAACACATTGGTGGTGGCAAATTCTTACCCACAAAGATCCAATTACAATCAACGAAATCAAGTATCTCATCACTATAGAGGGAACCAAAGTCAAGGATGGAGAGATAACTCCCATCAAAGGTGGAACCAACCATCTCAAGCTCAACCTTATTCCAACCAACAAGTCTATTATCACCAACCCTCCCAAGGCCAACAACCTTACCATCAGCCACCACAACCTCACTACCCACCATATCAACCACAAAGCCCACCTCATGCCCAACCCAATCAACAACCACATTCTTAACATGAAGCAAGATATCAACCACCACATACTAGGCCTAACCTCACTCAAAACAATCAACCTCCTTCTCCAAATCAACCTCATATGAATGATGCACTTCAAAGCTTCATGCAAGAGCAAAGGGAGTTTCATAAGAAGCAAGAAACGTACATGGCAACCATTGCTGAAGCTTTATCCTGTTTGACTCTTTCTCCATCAAACACTCAAAATACCCATCAAGCTTCTACCTCTAGCGGTCTACCTTCTCAACCCCAACCAAACCCAAAGGGAAGCATTAATGCTATCACCCTTAGGAGTGGTACCAAGTTAGATGAAGTTGGTCTTGAGCCTAAAAGTTTGAGGAAAGAACCCCTCAATGAAGAAATATAAGAAGAAGTGCAGGTGGCTAGAGATGAGAAGGAAAATGTTGCAAGAGGCGTGGAGGAACTATCAAAGGTCAAGGAGCCCAAAAAGAAGAACCCTCTTGAAGAGCCTACACCAATTCCTTTCCCAACGTTGGCTAAAAAGGCTAAGAATCATGAAGACCTTGACTTCAATATAGTGGAGATTTTCAAGAATATGGAAGTTACCATTCCTCTATTTCAAGCTATCCAACAAGTGTCAAAGTATGCCAAATTTCTGAAGGATGTTTGCACACATAAGGATAAGATTGCTGACCTAAACAAAAGTCCGGTAAATGACTCTATTTCTTCTCTCATTCTGAAAAAGTGTAATGATCCCGGTCCTTTTTTGGTAACCTATGTGATTGGTGGCATGGAGTTCACAGATTGCATGTGTGATTTGGGAGCTTGTGTAAGTATTATGCCCCCTCCCTATCTATGAGAAGTTGAACTTGTCACCGTTGAAGAGGTCCGGAGCAAGATTTGTGTTGGCGAACAAAAGTATTTTGTCGGTTATAGGAATTTTGGAGAATGTATTGGTCAATATCCAAGGGTTGCTATTTCCAGTAGATTTTCATATTTTGGAAACCCCTCCAATTGATTCGGACAAGCCATCCTCTATTCTCCTTGGGAAACCATTTTTGAAGATGTCTCGATTCAAGTTGCATGCATTTTCGGGAGCTTACTCATTTGAGGCCGATGGAAAAATAGTGAAGTTCACTTTGGATGGATCCAAGAAGCCCACTCTTGAAGTCTACTCTATCTTTGGTTGTGACCTAATTGAAGATCAAGTGGTTGAGCCCAGTAAGGAGCGTGAAAAAGGAAATGCTGTCAAGGAGTCTAAATCATTGGACCACACACAACCCAAGCATGCCAAGGAGTTGGAAATCTTCCACCTTGGGGAAGTTCCAAAGGATGATCATTGAACTCATGCAAGTCCTTAGAACGTTAAACCAAAGTACTATGTGGGAGACACTCTACCATGGTAACATTGTTCTAACCGTTCTCTTTTTGTTTATAGTTCTTTGACTTAATTGCTTTTTCTCATGTTAATTAGCTTAGGATTGGTTTAATCTTTTGAGTTAGATAGGTTAATTTGCTTATGGGTCATGATTGTTTGAATGTTTGTATGTTAGGGGTTGAAATTTTGATTGAGCTAAGATTAAGTACCTTAGAAATTCAGAAAAAAATTTTGCAAAAACAGGGCTTTGTGCATGCACACACACTTGTGCGTACGCACGCAACCTCTATTTTTCGTGTCGTGTGCGTGCGCACCACAATGTGCGTACGTACACCAGCTGTTGTGCCCTCTGTCCACCGTAAACCCACGCCTTGTGCGTGGGTGCTCCCCTGTTTTTCTTGCGCTTTGTGCGTGCGCACCTGCTTGTGCGTACGCACACATCCCTATTCTCGCGCTCTCTGTGCACCCGCACAAAGGTGTGCGCCCTCACACCAGCTTGCACCCGTTCTGTTGGGAGCGCTGGCACAGCCTATGCGCATGAACCTCTGACAAAATTCACCCTTGTGTGTGCGCACGGACCTATATGTGCACGCACACATAACCCTTCCCCAAGAAAAAATATTTCAATCATCTGCGCAAGCGCACAGCTTTGCGCGTACGCACACATTGTTACACCATCTGTTGGGAGTGCTCGCACGCTACGTGCGACCACATCCCCTTCTGTTTTTCTTCTTGTGCGTACGCATGGACTTGTGTGCGTACACACAAGCCCCGTTCTGGGCGCTAAACAGGGCAAAGACCTTGTTGATCCAACAGCTTAATTCTCTCTCCTAGTTGCTGTTACTGCACCGCCCCACCCAGGCCCCTTCCGGCAACCCTGTCGCCGTCAGCCACCACCACCTCTCTTTCTCTCTCTTCTCACTTTCTTTCTTCTTTTTCTCTTTTCTTTCTCTTCCACTAGTGAGTTCCCCGTCCTCCGTGGAACTCCGGTGTATCTCCGGCGAAGCTAACCACTGTGAACTCGCAGAGGCTATCACAAGTGCTACTATTTCATCTTCTCATCTAGCTTTCTTCATTTTTCCATTTTCAGGTTTTTATTTCTTTTTCATGTAGATTTTTTAGCTTGTTTTAACTTTAGTTGAATTAATTAGATTGAGTTTATTGCTTTCTTTAATTGGCAAATCACTGAATTAAGCCATGGGGAGGAAATATTTACACAAATTAGCCAAATCAAAAACTGGTTCATGAATCAACAGTCCATATTTCTATATAGTTCGAATCAATATAATTCAAACTTCTTTTCCATGTAATTCGAAAAACACTGATTCGAATTACACACACATGCACACACCCACTAATTCAAATCAACCTGATTCGAATTATACAGGGCCAGACGTGTATAAATATGGTGTGAACATGAATTGGTCTTATTAGAGTGAGAAAATGGCTGGTGAGGAGAGTTTTGTAGTATTGGTTAATCACAGAGGACCGAAAACACGATCTAGTGTGAAGTTCACCGATAAGGATCCTCTCAGTATATTTATGAGGCCTACGACGAGCTATGATAACCTTGTTAATTCTGTACTATAGAAACTTGGTCTGCAAGGCGTGAAACGGGTTAAAAAGATTTTTTTCGCATTCCGATCTCAGTGCTGCAAGAAATCGTGAAGTATGATTGTTTTACGATCGGGAGTGATGAGGACTTGCAGGTCAAATTTCATTGTCATCGGTAGTTTCCCGAGATTAGGACACCTGAGCTGTTGGCGAAGTTGGTTGATGTCGTATCTAGCTCGGGGGTTCGAACCGGAATACCCACACTATAGGCACGGTAGCCAGTTCTTGCTCTAGACCTATTGGTGTATCTTCGTCCGTCCCTGTGAATGAACCTCTGGTCGAGCCTGTCGCCTCCCTATCGTTTGCTGTTGATCTCAACTGTAGTGGAGGCGGAGAGGTTGGAGTAGGGGATATTGTGCCGACTTCTTCACAGTGTGTTGCACTGGCTGGTCTAGGCGATGAATTACTGGATGATGTTGACGATGATGATGTGGATCCGGATCTCATTACTGATGACAGTGGCAATGATATTGGAGCAAGTGAGCCAGCTAGGGCTGGAGGTGGTTCTAACTCTGGCACACAGCAGTACCCTCCGCACTTTTCATTTTTGGACTTGGATGCCATGAGACAGGAGGGAGTTCTTGGGGAGCCTGCTGGATTTAGTGCTAAAGATAGCCAGGGGGCTACAGGTCTCGTAGAGTTTCAGGTTGGTCAGTAATTTCAGGATGAAGTTGAGGCTGTGTTAAGTGTGAAGACGTATAGCATCCGACGTAGGGTACAGTACAAGGTGGTGAAGTCTGACTATCGCCGGTATGTTGGAAAGTATTCTCAGTTTGGGAATGGGTGCACATGGTTTATTAGGCTTAGTCTCCGGCAGCGCAAGGGTTTTTGGGAAGTAAAACAGTTCAACAGACCGCATACGTGTCTCACAACATCCATCTCTAGCGACCATAGGAGTCTGGATTATCATGTGATCTCGGCATTCATCATGCCAATGGTTAGAGTTGATGCATCCGTCAGCATCAAGATGCTCCTGAATGCGATGGCGACACACTTTAGGTTCATGCCGGCGTACATGAGTGTTTGGTTAGCGAAGCAGAAGGCCGTTCGCCACATCTATGGTGATTGGGATGAGTCGTACAACGAGCTCTGCGGTGGGTGTTAGGAGTTCAGTTGACGATGCCTGGTACTGTTGCAGTCCTTAGGACAAGTCCTGTTCGAGTTGGGGGCCAGGTCGATGACTCGCAAACTTATTTTCACCGGCTCTTCTGGACGTATCCACCATGTATTGAGGCATTCCGGCATTGCAAGCCATTGGTGAGTATTGACGGCACCCACCTGTATGGTAAGTATGAGGGTACATTGCTCGTCGCGATTGCACAAGATGGGAACTCCAACATACTGCCGGTTGCATTTGCACTGGTTAAGGATGAGAATGCCGAGTCCTGATCCTTCTTTCTCTCCCATCTCCGGCAGCACGTGACCCCGAAACCGCGTCTGTTGGTTATATCAGATAGGCACAACGGCATTAAGGCTGCGGTTGAGGCTTCCAACGGAGGCTGGCTACCTCCAGCTGCCTACCGTGCATTCTGTATTCGACATGTGGCAGAAAATTTTTTCCTGAGCTTCAAGGGCAAGGATGCAAGGAAGCTTCTTGTGAACGCAGCTTATGCTAAGACTGAGGTGGAATTTGATTACTGGTTTGATATTATGCGGTCTGAAGACCCTGTCATGTGTGAGTAGGTGTATTGTTAGCTTAATTATTATCTTATTACCACTTTTGTATTTAGATTCCATTGTTTTAGGGTTTGTCACTTGAAGTTATTAATTATGAAACTTTGGTTACTTAATGAAATGTATTTAACGTGCGTACTTAATTGCTCGATGTGTTTCGTTTCTTAAGTATACGCTTATGTTACGCTTAAACGTCACTCAATGTAATCTACTTAGGAAACCATGACATACTCCACGCCAGTAAAATAACACACCAATTTTCAACATAAGTGATACAAAATATTGCAATAAGGTACGTACCCTAAGTAACAAAAACCAAACAGGTCCTACACATACATAACATAAATAAATAAAGCAAGCCAAGGTACAACACTGATGATACATAAAAGTGATACAAATAAACAGGTCATCAAAATAGATGCGATCCAGTGAAGCAACGACGCGGAACCCATGTCCCCTGGCCTCTCCGGACGAGCGGCTCCTCGTCTTCAATGTCATCCTCGTCATCATCTGGGTCTGCCTGTGGAGGTGGCCTAGGCTGGACTGGCGAAGAACGTGCAGAATACCCTGACAGAAGTGACTCTCCATGGACGAGTACCCAAGACAGTCCAACAACTGAATGTACGCCGCCAGCATAGGCGAAAGGAGGGGTACCACCCAACGCAAAATACTCATGAGCAGGCCCAGAATGAGGCTCGTTCAGGTCGACGTCTAAGTGTGCCTGTGGCCCCGTAGTCTGTGTCGTCCGACGTGCCGCATCATCCTCCTACATGATGGCACCGATCTCATCTAGGAAGTGTGAACCGCCGAACTCCGCATCAAGACCATCATTGGTAAGCAAGTCTGAAAATAGCTGCCCCGGACTAACCCATGTCTGACTCTCATGAACTGTGTGGTTGGTGCACGAAATTGTGATCATCAATGGCGCCATCAACATGGTACGCACAATTGTAATCTCAACTCTTTATCACAACTTTGCACAACTAACCAGCAAGTGTACTGGGTCGTCCAAGTAATAAACCTTACGCAAGTAAGGGTCGATCCCACAGAGATTGTTGGTATGAAGCAAGCTATGGTTATCTTGTAACTCTTAGTCAGGCAAACTCAAATGGTTATGGATGATGAATAAAACATAAAGATAAAGATAGAGATACTTATGTAATTCATTGGTGAGAATTTCAGATTAGCGTATGGAGATGCTTTGTCCCTTCCGTCTCTCTGCTTTCCTACTGTCTTCATCCAATCCTTCTTACTCCTTTCCATGGTAAGCTGTATGTAGGGTTTTACTATTGTCAGTGGCTACCTCCCATCCTCTCAGTGAAAATGTTCAACGCCCAGGATGTCTACTTTCCAACGTATGAACTATTATATATTACTGGAAAGCCCAGGATGTCTACTTTCCAACGCAGTTAAGAGCGCGCCAATTGGGCTTCTGTAGCTCCAGAAAATCTACTTCGAGTACAGGGAGGTCAGAATCCAACAGCATCTGCAGTCCTTTTTAGTCTCTGAATCAGATTTTTGCTCAAGTCCCTCAATTTCAGCCAAAAAATACCTGAATCACAGAAAAACACACAAACTCATAGTAAAGTCCAGAAAAGTGAATTTTAACTAAAAACTAATAAAAATATACTAAAAACTAACTAAAACATACTAAAAACATACTAAAAACAATGCTAAAAAGCGTATAAATTATCCACTCATCACAACACCAAACTTAAATTGTTGCTTGTCCCCAAGCAACTGAAAATCAAATAAGACAAAAAGAAGAGAATATGCAATGAATTCCAAAAACATCTATGAAGATCAGTATTAATTAGATGAGCGGGGCTTTAGCTTTTTGCCTCTGAACAGTTTTGGCATCTCACTCTATCCTTTGAAATTCAGAATGATTGGCTTCTTTAGGAACTCAGAATCCAGATAGTGTTATTGATTCTCCTAGTTAAGTATGATGATTCTTGAACACAGCTACTTATTGAGTCTTGGCTGTGGCCCAAAGCACTCTGTCTTCCAGTATTACTGATGAGCGGATATTTTATACGCTTTTTGGGGGTAATTTCATGTAGATTTTAGCATGTTTTAATTGGTTCTTAGTAGAATATTATTAGTTTTTAGGCAAAAATCATATTTCTAGACTTTACTTTGAGTTTGTGTGTTTTTCTGTGATTTCAGGTATTTTCTGGCTGAAATTGAGGGAGCTGAGCAAAAATCTGACTCAGGCTGAAAAAGGACTGCTGATGCTGTTGGATCCTGACCTCCCTGCACTCGAAATGGATTTTCTGGAGCTACAGAAGTCCAATTGGCGCGCTCTCAACGGCGTTGGAAAGTAGACATCCAGGGCTTTCCAGCAATATATAATAGTCCATACTTTGCGCGAAGATAGACGACGTAACTTGGCGTTGAACGCCAAGTTCATGCTGCTGTCTGGAGTTAAACGCCAGAAAAACATCATGAATCGGAGTTGAACGCCCAAAACACGTCATAACCTGGAGTTTAACGCCAAGAAAGGCCTCTACTCGTGGATAGCTTTAGTCTTAGCCCCAGCACACACCAAGTGGGCCCCAGAAGTGGATTTCTGCACCAATTATCTTAGTTTATTCATTTTCTGTAAACCTAGGTTACTAGTTTACTATTTAAACAACTTTTAGAGATTATCTTGTACCTCATGACATTTTCAGATCTGAATTACATACTTTTTGACGGCATGAGTCTCTAAACTCCATTGTTGGGGGTGAGGAGCTCTGCAGCGTCTCGATGATTTAATACAATTCCTTTGTTTTCCATTCAAACACGCTTGTTCTTATCTAAGATGTTTATTCGCGCTTAACTGTGGAGAAGGTGATGATCCGTGACACTCATCACCTTCCTCAATCCATGAACTTGTGCCTGACAACCACCTCCGTTCTACATCAGATTGAATGAATGTCTCTTAGATTCCCCAACAGAATCTTCGTGGTATAAGCCGGATTGATGGCGGCATTCATGAGAATCCGGAAAGTCTAAACTTTGTCTGTGGTATTCTGAGTAGGATTCTGGGATTGAATGACTGTGACGTGCTTCAAACTCCTGAGGGCTGGGCGTTAGTGACAGACGCAAAAGAATCAATGGATTCTACTCCAACCTGATTGAGAACCGACAGATGATTAGCCGTGCTGTGACAGAGCATAGGAACGTTTTCACTGAGAGGATGGGAAGTAGCCACTGACAACGGTGACACCCTACATAGAGCTTGCCATGGAAGGAGCCTTGCGTGTGTTGAAGGATTTCAAGGAAGAGTTGAGATTCAGAGGACAAAGCATCTCCAAAACTCCAACATATTCTCCATTACTGCACAACAAGTAACACTAGTAGTCTCTATTATTTCAACTTACAATTTTAAATACTTTGGCTTCTTATAAATAAATCCAAATAACTTTATTGGCCTCCTGACTAAGATTAATAAAATAAACATCGATTGCTTCAAACCAATAATCTCCGTGGGATCGACCCTTACTCACGTAAGGTATTACTTGGACGACCCAGTGCACTTGCTGGTTAGTTGTGCGAATCACAAATTCGTGCACCAAGTTTTTGGCGCCGTAGCCGGGGATTATTGAGTTTGAACAATTGAAGGCATATTTTATTTCTTAGATTAGGAATAATTTGTTTTTATAGAGTCATTAAATTCTGATAAGATAGTTTCTTTTCAAAAATTTCTTTTCAAAAAAAAATTTATTTTTCTTAATTAATTGTTAACTTTTCGTGAGTTTAGTGTCTTATTTTAAGTTTGGTGTTAATTGCATATTTGATATTTTTCTTTAAATTTTCGAACTTGTGTTCTCTGTTCTTCATTGATCTTCAAGTTGTTCTTGGTTATTTTTCTTGTCTGATCTTGAGCTTTTCTTGTTTTGTATCTTTTCTTGTTTTTCTTGTGCTTTTTCAAAACATTAACTTTCAAAAAAATTATACTTTTATCCACAAAAAAATAATACATCTTTAAAATACATTACATTTTTAACTCAGTTGGTTATAGCGTTGGCTTATGTTCTTGGCAATTGGGCACCAGTTCTTTTGAAAATCTTTTTCAAAAATAATTCTTCTTTGATTTAATCTTGTGCCAAACTTTAAGTTTGGTGTTTTCTTGTTAATCTTTTCACAAATTTCGAAAATTTGTTTTGATTTTCTAAAAATTTTAAGTTTGGTGTTCTTTCTTTTGTTCTTGGTGTTCTTGTGAATCTTCAAAGTGTTCTTGAGTTTTTCTTGTGTCTTGATCTTAAAATTTTTAAGTTTGGTGTTCCTTGGTGTTTTCCCTCCAAAAATTTTCGAAAATAAGGAGCACTAGATCTAAAAATTTTAAGTCTTGTGTCTTTTGTGTGTTTTTCTCTTTCATCATAAAATTCAAAATTCAAAAAAAAATTTATTTTCTAACCAATTTTAAAATTACATTTTCGAAATTTTTTTTATAAAATTCAAATTTCAATCTCAATTTTTTTTCGAAAAAAATTTTCACAAAGTATTTTCAAAATATTTTTTTATATATTCCATTTTTATTTATTCCACTATTATAAAATAAATAATATCAAACATACATATCATCCCTCTTGTATTCCATTATGGAAGTAAGTATGAATGGACAAGACAAGAGGACTCTGGGGTCATATGCTAACCCCACTACTGCTTCATATGGGAGTAGTATCTGTATACCCTCCATTGGAGTTAGTAGCTTTGAGCTGAATCCTCAGCTCATTATCATGGTGCAGCAAAACTGCCAGTATTCTGGTCTTCCACATGAAGAACCTACAGAGTTTCTGGCACAATTTCTGCAAATTGCTGATACAGTACATGATAAGGAAGTAGATCAGGATGTCTACAGATTATTACTGTTTCCATTTGCTATAAAAGATCAAGCTAAGAGATGGTTAAATAACCAGCCTAAGAACAGCATAAAAACATGGAAACAGCTGTCAGAAAAATTCCTGAATCACTATTTCCCTCCAAAACGGATGACACAGCTAAGGCTAAGCATCCAAGGCTTCAAACAAGGAGATAATGAATCCCTTTATGATGCCTGGGAGAGATACAGAGAGATGCTAAGAAAATGCCCTTCTGAAATGTTTTCAGAGTGGGTGCAATTAGACATCTTCTACTATGGGCTTACAGAAAAAGCTCAAATTTCTCTAGACCACTCAGCTGGTGGGTCTATACACATGAGAAAAACAATTGAAGAAGCTCAAGAGCTTATTGATACAGTTGCCAGAAATCAGCATCTGTACCTAAACAGTGAATCTTCCATGAAAGAAGAAGCTAAAATAGTAACTGCAGAACTCAGTCCGGTAGATCAGGCTAATGAATTTAATCAGCAATTAGACTTTCTAACTCAGCAGCTAGCCGAATTCAAGGAAATATTACAGGAAACAAGAATGGCTAACAGGAATATGGAAGTGCAATTGAAGCAGACAGAAAAGCAACTGTCAAAACAAATAGCAGAAGAATGTCAAGCAGTTCAATTAAGAAGTGGGAAAATATTAAATACCTCACTTCAAAGCAGCAGGAAACCAGGAAATGAACAACTGGTTACTCAAAATCCCTCTGAGGACAGTCAGAGCCCAGAAAGGAATAAAGCTGGCGCTGAACGCCCAGCCCATGCTCATTCCTGGCGTTCAACGCCAGAAACAAGCATGGATCTGGCGTTGAACGCCCAAAGGGAACATGGTTCTGGCGTTCAAACGCCAGTAACAAATAAGGAAGTGGCATCTAACGCCACTCCAGCTTCCACCCCTGGCATTCAAATGCCAGTGGGTGATCAGTCACATACAAGTGCTGATAACAACCCTTCTAAAAAGGCTTCCCAACCCACTTCTGTAGGTAATAAACCTGCAGCGACTAAGGTTGAGGAATACAAAGCCAAAATGCCTTATCCTCAAAAACTCCGCCAAGCGGAACAGGATAAGCAATTTGCCCGCTTTGCAGACTATCTCAGGACTCTTGAAATAAAGATTCCGTTTGCAGAAGCACTTGAGCAAATACCCTCTTATGCTAAGTTCATGAAAGAGATCTTAAGTCATAAGAAGGATTGGAGGGAAACTGAAAAAGTTTACCTTACTGAAGAATGCAGTGCAGTCATTCTGAAAAGCTTACCTGAGAAGCTTAAAGATCCTGGAGCTTTATGATACCATGCACATTAGAGGGTACTTGTGCCAAGCAAGCTTTATGTGATCTTGGGACAAGTATCAATCTAATACCTGCATCTACTATCAGAAAGCTTGGTTTGACTGAAGAAATCAAACCAACCAGGATATGTCTTCAACTTGCTGATGGCTCCATTAAATACCCATCAGGCGTGATTGAAGACATGATTGTCAAGGTTGGGCCATTTGCCTTTCTTACTGACTTTGTGGTGCTGGAAATGGAGGAGCACAAGAGTGCAACTCTCATTCTAGGAAGACCTTTCCTAGCAACTGGCCGAACCCTCATTGACGTCCAAAAAGGGGAAGTAACCTTGAGAGTCAATGAGGAGGAGTTCAAGTTGAATGTTGTCAAAGCCATGCAACATCCAGACACCCCAAATGACTGCATGAGTGTTGATATTATTGACTCTCTGGTAAGAGAGGTCAATATGGCTGAGAGTCTCGAATCAGAGCTAGAAGACATATTTAAAGATGTTCAGCCTGATTTGGAGGAATCAGAGAAGATAATAGAACCTCTGAAAATCCCTCAAGAAGAGGAGAAACCTCCAAAACCCGAACTCAAACCATTACCACCATCCCTGAAATATGCATTTTTGGGAGAAGGTGATACCTTTCTTGTAATTATAAGCTCTACCTTAGAGCCACAGGAAGAGGAAGCACTAATTCAAGTGCTAAGGACACACAAGACAGCTCTTGGGTGGTCCATTAGTGATCTTAAGGGCATTAGCCCAGCCAGATGCATGCACAAGATCTTACTGGAGGATGACGCCAAACCAGTGGTCCAACCACAAAGGCGGCTGAATCCAGCTATGAAAGAAGTGGTGCAGAAAGAGGTCACTAAATTACTAGAGGCTGGGATTATTTATCCTATTTCTGACAGCCCCTGGGTGAACCCTGTCCAAGTTGTTCCTAAAAAAGGTGGCATGACAGTGATTCATAATGAAAAAAATGAACTGGTTCCTACAAGAACAGTTACAGGGTGGCGTATGTGCATTGATTATAGAAGACTCAATACAGCCACCAGAAAGGATCATTTTCCTTTACCATTCATAGACCAGATGCTAGAAAGACTAGCAGGTCATGAATACTACTGCTTCCTGGATGGATATTCAGGTTATAATCAAATTGCAGTAGATCCCCAGGATCAGGAGAAAACGGCATTCACATGCCCATCTGGAGTATTTGCATACAGAAGGATGCCATTTGGCCTGTGCAATGCACCTGCAACCTTTCAAAGGTGCATGCTCTCAATTTTCTCTAATATGGTGGAAAAATTCCTGGAAGTCTTCATGGATGACTTTTCAGTATTTGGAGACTCATTCAGCTCCTGCCTTAACCATTTAGCACTTGTTCTGAAAAGATGCCAAGAGACTAACCTGGTTTTAAACTGGGAAAAATGTCACTTTATGGTGACTGAAGGAATTGTCCTTGGGCACAAAATTTCGAACAAGGGAATAGAGGTGGATCAAGCTAAAGTAGAGGTAATTGAAAAACTACCCCCACCTGCTAATGTTAAGGCAATCAAAAGCTTTCTGGGGCATGCAGGATTCTATAGGAGGTTTATAAAGGATTTTTCAAAAATCGCCAAACCTCTGAGCAACCTGCTAGCTGCTGACACGCCATTTATCTTTGATAAAGAGTGTCTGCAGGCATTTGAGACTCTGAAAGCTAAATTGGTTACTGCACCAATCATCTCTGCACCAGACTGGACATTACCATTTGAATTGATGTGTGATGCCAGTGACCATGCCATTGGTGCAGTGTTGGGACAAAGGCATGACAAGCTTCTGCACGTCATTTACTATGCTAGCCGTGTTCTAAATGATGCACAGAAGAATTACACAACCACAGAAAAAGAGCTACTTGCAGTGGTTTACACCATTGACAAATTCAGATCCTATTTAGTAGGATCAAAAGTGATTGTGTACACTGATCATGCTGCTCTTAAATATCTACTCACAAAGCAGGATTCAAAACCCAGACTCATCAGATGGGTGTTGCTTTTGCAAGAGTTTGATATAGAAATAAGAGACAGAAAAGGGACAGAGAATCAAGTAGCAGATCACCTGTCTCGAATAGAACCAGTAGAAGGGGCATCCCTCCCTCTCACTGAGATCTCTGAAACTTTTCCGGATGAGCAACTCTTTGCCATCCAGGAAGTGCCATGGTTTGCAGACATTGCAAACTACAAGGCAGTGAGATTCATACCCAAAGAGTACAGTAGGGTGCAATCAAAGAAATTAATCACAGATGCAAAGTATTATCTTTGGGATGAACCGTATCTCTTTAAGAGATGTGCAGACGGAGTAATCCGTAGATGTGTGCCTAAAGAAGAAGCACAGAAGATCCTTTGGCATTGCCATGGATCACAGTATGGAGGACATTTTGGAAGTGAACGAACAGCCACAAGAGTCCTCCAAAGTGGCTTCTACTGGCCTACTCTCTATAAAGACTCCCGAGCGTTTGTGCTTAATTGTGACAGTTGCCAAAGATCTGGCAATCTACCTCACAGTTATGCCATGCCTCAACAAGGGATCTTGGAGATTGAGTTGTTTGATGTATGGGGCATTGACTTCATGGGACCTTTCCCACCATCATACTCGAACACTTATATTCTGGTGGCAGTGGATTATGTATCCAAATGGGTGGAGGCTATTGCAACACCCACTAATGACACTAAAACAGTGTTAAAATTCCTCCAGAAACATATTTTCAGCAGATTTGGTATCCCTAGAGTATTAATCAGTGATGGGGGCACTCATTTCTGCAATAAACAGCTTTACTCTGCTCTGGTACGTTATGGAGTTAGCCACAGGGTAGCTACTCCATATCACCCACAAACTAATGGGCAAGCTGAAGTCTCAAATAGAGAACTCAAAAGAATCCTGGAACGGACTGTAATTAACCGTAGAAAGGATTGGGCAAGAAGCTTGGATGATGCTCTGTGGGCATACAGAACAGCATTTAAGACCCCTATAGGGACCTCTCCATACCAGCTTGTGTATGGAAAGGCATGTCACTTGCCAGTGGAACTGGAACACAAGGCCTATTGGGCAACCAGATTCCTAAACCTTGATGCCAAGTTAGCTGGAGAAAAACGATTGCTCCAGTTAAATGAGCTAGAGGAATTTAGACTCAATGCTTTCGAGAATGCAAAAATTTACAAGGAGAAAGCAAAAAGATGGCATGATAAGAAATTGTCATCCAGAGTCTTTGAGCCAGGGCAGAAAGTTCTGCTATTCAATTCTAGGCTCAAATTATTCCCTGGGAAATTAAAATCCCGGTGGAGAGGTCCATATGTAATTACAAGTGTGTCACCATATGGATACGTAGAGCTTCAGGATAATGAATCTAACAAAAAGTTCATTGTTAATGGACAGAGAGTTAAACATTATCTTGAAGGCAACCTCCAGCAAGAATGCTCAAAACTGAGACTTGATTAGAGCTCAGTGGTAGTCCAGCTAAAGACAATAAAGAAGCGCTTGCTGGGAGGCAACCCAGCCATTTGCAAAGTTTAGTTACTAATTAAAATAAATTTTCTTTTCTTTACAGGTTTGAGTCCAAGTATCTTCAAAGGTGAAATAGCAATTGGTTGAAGTCACAGAGTTACAGGGAAATTTGGAAGCTCACTGGCGTGAGAAAGCCAGTAAGAAACACTTTGGGCGTTGAACGCCCAAAAGAAGCACCCACTGGGCGTTTAACGCCAGTAAGGGTAGCCATCTGGGCGTTAAACGCCAGAAAGGAGCATCTTCTGGGCGTTAAACGCCAGAAAAAAGCACCTTCTGGGCGTTTAACGCCAGTCTGCTAGCATCCTGGGCGTTCAGAAAAACGCCCAGTGACAAAGGACTTCCTGGCGTTCAACGCCAGAAAGAAGCAACAGCTGGGCGTTGAACGCCCAGGAGAAGCAACAATTGGGCGTTAAACGCCCAAAACATGCATCATTTGGGCGTTTAACGCCAGGATGGTGGGGAGGAGGTAAAATTCGTTTTTCTTATAATTTTTCTAAATTTTTATGTTTCAATTCATGATTTCTTGCATAAACATGTTTCAAAATGTCATCCTTCAATTCCAAAATTTTTAATCCTAATTTCTAAAAACACTAATTTCTAAAATCCCTTTTTCAAAAATATCAAATATATCTTAATTCATAAACCCAAATCTTTTTCCAATCCAAATCTTTTTCAAATCTTTTTCAACTCATCATATCTTTTGGATTTCGAAATTGCCTCTCCCTCTATTCCTCTCCTGTCCTTTCTTTTGCTTGAGGACAAGCAAACCTCTAAGTTTGGTGTGAGTTGCCATGATCACTGAGCTAAAACTCATCAAGATCATGGCACCTAAGGGAACAAGAAGAGCAAGGATGTGAACTTAAAGGAGCTGAAGCGTCAGAAATTAATTCTTGAAGGCACCCTACAGACTAGAGGAACATCCACTTCCCAAAATACAGGTTGTTAAGTTCTAATTCTAGCTTTAACTCTGTGATAGTATTATTATAGGATTTTACCTCAGAAGTTATATAGGAGTAGTAGTAATTAGCATATCTATTTTGGTTTTATTTCCAATTAAGTTATAATTTATTTTTCCCATCATCATCAAACATGAATAAAATAGTAGATTTGTAGAATAAAGAGGCAATTTAATTTTTTTCGAGTTCTTAATAAGGGAAATTCTAATTATTTATATTGGTGGCAATACTTTTTGTCTTCTGAATGAATGCTTGAACATTGCATATTTTTGATCTTGTTGTTTATGAATATTAAAATTGTTGGCTCTTGAAAGAATGATGAACAAAGAGAAATGTTATTGATGATCTAAAAAATCATGAAATTGATTCTTGAAGCAAGAAAAAGCAGTGAAAAAGCAAAAGCTTGTGAAAAGAAAAAAAATGGCGAAAAAAAATAGAAAGAAAAAGAAAAAGCAAGCAGAAAAAGCCAATAGCCCTTAAAACCAAAAGGCAAGGGTAAAAAGGATCCAAGGCTTTGAGCATCAATGGATAGGAGGGCCCAAGGAAATAAAATCCAGGCCTAAGCGGCTAAATCAAGCTGTCCCTAACCATGTGCTTGTGTCATGAAGGTCCAAGTGAAAAGCTTGAGACTGAGTGGTTAAAGTCGTGATCCAAAGCAAAAAGAGTGTGCTTAAGAGCTCTGGACACCTCTAACTGGGGACTCTAGCAAAGCTGAGTCACAATCTGAAAAGGTTCACCCAGTTATGTGTCTGTGGCATTTGTGTATCCGGTGGTAATACTGGAAAACAAAGTGCTTAGGGCCACGGCCAAGACTCATAAAAGTAGCTGTGTTCAAGAATCAAGGAAGCTTCTTGTGAACGCAGCTTATGCTAAGACTGAGGTGGAATTTGATTACTGGTTTGATATTATGCAGTCTGAAGACCCTGTCATGTGTGAGTAGGTGTATTGTTAGCTTAATTATTATCTTATTACCACTTTTGTATTTAGATTCCATTGTTTTAGGGTTTGTCACTTGAAGTTATTAATTATGAAACTTTGGTTACTTAATGAAATGTATTTAACGTGCGTACTTAATTGCTCGATGTGTTTCGTTTCTTAAGTATACGCTTATGTTACGCTTAAACGTCACTCAATGTAATCTACTTAGGAAACCATGACATACTCCACGCCAGTAAAATAACACACCAATTTTCAACATAAGTGATACAAAATATTGCAATAAGGTACGTACCCTAAGTAACAAAAACCAAACAGGTCCTACACATACATAACATAAATAAATAAAGCAAGCCAAGGTACAACACTGATGATACATAAAAGTGATACAAATAAACAGGTCATCAAAATAGATGCGATCCAGTGAAGCAACGACGCGGAACCCATGTCCCCTGGCCTCTCCGGACGAGCGGCTCCTCGTCTTCAATGTCATCCTCGTCATCATCTGGGTCTGCCTGTGGAGGTGGCCTAGGCTGGACTGGCAAAGAACGTGCAGAATACCCAGACAGAAGTGACTCTCCGTGGACGAGTACCCAAGACAGTCCAACAACTGAATGTACGCCGCCAGCATAGGCGGAAGGAGGGGTACCACCCAACGCAAAATACTCATGAGCAGGCCCAGAATGAGGCTCGTTCAGGTCGACGTCTAAGTGTGCCTGTGGCCCCGTAGTCTGTGTCGTCCGACGTGCCGCATCATCCTCCTACATGATGGCACCGATCTCATCTAGGAAGTGTGAACCGCCGAACTCCGCATCAAGACCATCATTGGTAAGCAAGTTTGAAAATAGCTGCCCCGGACTAACCCATGTCTGACTCTCATGAACTGTGTGGTTGGTGCACGAAATTGTGATCATCAATGGCGCCATCAACATGGTACGCACAATTGTAATCTCAACTCTTTATCACAACTTTGCACAACTAACCAGCAAGTGTACTGGGTCGTCCAAGTAATAAACCTTACGCAAGTAAGGGTCGATCCCACAGAGATTGTTGGTATGAAGCAAGCTATGGTTATCTTGTAACTCTTAGTCAGGCAAACTCAAATGGTTATGGATGATGAATAAAACATAAAGATAAAGATAGAGATACTTATGTAATTCATTGGTGAGAATTTCAGATTAGCGTATGGAGATGCTTTGTCCCTTCCGTCCCTCTGCTTTCCTACTGTCTTCATCCAATCCTTCTTACTCCTTTCCATGGTAAGCTGTATGTAGGGTTTCACTATTGTCAGTGGCTACCTCCCATCCTCTCAGTGAAAATGTTCAACGCACCCTGTCACGGCACGGCTATTCAGCTGTCGGTTCTCGATCATGTTGGAATAGAATCTAGTGATTCTTTTGCGTCTGTCACTCACGCCCCACAATCGCGAGTTTGAAGCTCGTCACAGTCACTCAATCATTGAATCCTACTCAGAATACCACAGACAATGTTAGACCTTCCGGATTCTCTTGAATGCCACCATCAATTCTAGCTTATACCATGAAGATTCCGATTAAGGAATCCAAGAGATAAACATTCAAGCCTTGTTTGCTTGTAGAACAGAAGTGGTTGTCAGGCACTCGTTCATAAGTGAGAATGATGATGAGTGTCACATAATCATCACATTCATCATGTTCTTGGGTGCAAATGAATATCTTAGAACAAGAATAGGCTGAATTGAATAGATGAACAATAGTAATTGCATTAATACTCGAGGTACAGCAGAGCTCCACACCTTAATCTATGGTGTGTAGAAACTCCACCGTTGAAAATACATAAGAACAAAAGTGATCATTGGTTTCGGCCCCAGAGAGGGAACCAGAAGAACCAAGATGAAAATACAATAGCAAAAGGTCCTATTTGTAGAGAACTAGTAGCCTAGGGTTTACAAAGATGAGTAAATTACATAAAAATCCACTTCCGGGCCCACTTGGTGTGTGCTTGGGCTGAGCATTGAAGCATTTTCGTGTAGAGACTTCTCTTGGAGTTAAACGCCAACTTTTGTGCCAGTTTGGGCGTTTAACTCCCATTCTTGTGCCAGTTCCGGCGTTTAACGCCGGACAGTTTTGAGCTAATTTGGAACGCCAGTTTGGGCCATCAAATTTTGGGCAAAGTATGAACTATTATATATTACTGGAAAGCCCAGGATGTCTACTTTCCAACGCAGTTAAGAGCGCGCCAATTGGGCTTCTGTAGCTCCAGAAAATCTACTTCGAGTACAGGGAGGTCAGAATCCAACAGCATCTGCAGTCCTTTTTAGTCTCTGAATCAGATTTTTGCTCAAGTCCCTCAATTTCAGCCAAAAAATACCTGAATCACAGAAAAACACACAAACTCATAGTAAAGTCCAGAAAAGTGAATTTTAACTAAAAACTAATAAAAATATACTAAAAACTAACTAAAACATACTAAAAACATACTAAAAACAATGCTAAAAAGCGTATAAATTATCCACTCATCACAACACCAAACTTAAATTGTTGCTTGTCCCCAAGCAACTGAAAATCAAATAAGACAAAAAGAAGAGAATATGCAATGAATTCCAAAAACATCTATGAAGATCAGTATTAATTAGATGAGCGGGGCTTTAGCTTTTTGCCTCTGAACAGTTTTGGCATCTCACTCTATCCTTTGAAATTCAGAATGATTGGCTTCTTTAGGAACTCAGAATCCAGATAGTGTTATTAATTCTCCTAGTTAAGTATGATGATTCTTGAACACAGCTACTTATTGAGTCTTGGCTGTGGCCCAAAGCACTCTGTCTTCCAGTATTACTGATGAGCGGATATTTTATACGCTTTTTGGGGGTAATTTCATGTAGATTTTAGCATGTTTTAATTGGTTCTTAGTAGAATATTATTAGTTTTTAGGCAAAAATCATATTTCTAGACTTTACTTTGAGTTTGTGTGTTTTTCTGTGATTTCAGGTATTTTCTGGCTGAAATTGAGGGAGCTGAGCAAAAATCTGACTCAGGCTGAAAAAGGACTGCTGATGCTGTTGGATCCTGACCTCCCTGCACTCGAAATGGATTTTCTAGAGCTACAGAAGTCCAATTGGCGCGCTCTCAACAGCGTTGGAAAGTAGACATCCAGGGCTTTCCAGCAATATATAATAGTCCATACTTTGCGCGAAGATAGACGACGTAACTTGGCGTTGAACGCCAAGTTGATGCTGCTGTCTGGAGTTAAACGCCAGAAAAACGTCATGAATCGGAGTTGAACGCCCAAAACACGTCATAACCTGGAGTTTAACGCCAAGAAAGGCCTCTACTCGTGGATAGCTTTAGTCTTAGCCCCAGCACACACCAAGTGGGCCCCAGAAGTGGATTTCTGCACCAATTATCTTAGTTTATTCATTTTCTGTAAACCTAGGTTACTAGTTTACTATTTAAACAACTTTTAGAGACTTATCTTGTACCTCATGACATTTTCAGATCTGAATTACATACTTTTTGACGGCATGAGTCTCTAAACTCCATTGTTGGGGGTGAGGAGCTCTGCAGCGTCTCGATGATTTAATACAATTCCTTTGTTTTCCATTCAAACACGCTTGTTCTTATCTAAGATGTTTATTCGCGCTTAACTGTGGAGAAGGTGATGATCCGTGACACTCATCACCTTCCTCAATCCATGAACTTGTGCCTGACAACCACCTCTGTTCTACATCAGATTGAATGAATGTCTCTTAGATTCCCCAACAGAATCTTCGTGGTATAAGCCGGATTGATGGCGGCATTCATGAGAATCCGGAAAGTCTAAACCTTGTCTGTGGTATTCTGAGTAGGATTCTGGGATTGAATGACTGTGACGTGCTTCAAACTCCTGAGGGCTGGGCGTTAGTGACAGACGCAAAAGAATCAATGGATTCTACTCCAACCTGATTGAGAACCGACAGATGATTAGCCGTGCTGTGACAGAGCATAGGAACGTTTTCACTGAGAGGATGGGAAGTAGCCACTGACAACGGTGACACCCTACATAGAGCTTGCCATGGAAGGAGCCTTGCGTGTGTTGAAGGATTTCAAGGAAGAGTTGAGATTCAGAGGACAAAGCATCTCCAAAACTCCAACATATTCTCCATTACTGCACAACAAGTAACACTAGTAGTCTCTATTATTTCAACTTACAATTTTAAATACTTTGGCTTCTTATAAATAAATCCAAATAACTTTATTGGCCTCCTGACTAAGATTAATAAAATAAACATCGATTGCTTCAAACCAATAATCTCCGTGGGATCGACCCTTGCTCACGTAAGGTATTACTTGGACGACCCAGTGCACTTGCTGGTTAGTTGTGCGAATCACAAATTCGTGCACCAATTACCACCGGATACATACATGCCACAGACACATAACTGGGTGAACCTTTTCAGATTGTGACTCAGTTTTGCTAGAGTCCCCAATTAGAGGTGTCCAGGGTTCTTAAGCACACTCTTTTTGCCTTGGATCACAACTTTATTTTTTTTCTTTTCTCTCTTTTTTTCATTTTTCTCTTTTTTTTCGTTTTTCTCTCACTTTCTCTTTTTTTTTCTTTTTTTTTGTATTCACTGCTTTTTCTTGCTTCAAGAATCATTTTTATGATTTTTCAGATCCTCAGTAACATGTCTCCTTTTTCATCATTCTTTCAAGAGCCAACCATTCATGAACAACAAATTCAAAAGACATATGCACTGTTTAAGCATACATTCAGAAAACAAAAGTATTGCCACCACATCAAAATAATTAATCTGTTATAAAATTTAAAATTCATGCAATTCTTCTCTTTTTCAATTAAGAACATTTTTCTTTCAAGAAAGGTGATGGATTCAAAGGACATTCATAACTTTAAGGCATAGACACTAAGACACTAATGATCTCAAGACACAAACATAGGTAAACATAAGCATAATTTTTTCGAAAAACAGACAAATAAAGAACAAGGAGATTAAAGAACGGGTCCACCTTAGTGATGGCGGCTTGTTCTTCCTCTTGAAGATCTTATGGAGTGCTTGAGCTCCTCAATGTCTCTTCCTTGCCTTTGTTGCTCCTCTCTCATGATTCTTTGATCTTCTCTAATTTCATGGAGGAGCATGGAATGTTCTTGGTGCTCCACCCTTAGTTGTCCCATGTTGGAACTTAATTCTCCTAGGGAGGTATTGATTTGCTCCCAATAGTTTTGTGGAGGAAAGTGCATCCCTTGAGGCATCTCAGGGATTTCATGATGAGTGGGATCTCTTGTTTGCTCCATCCTTTTCTTAGTGATGGGCTTGTCCTCATCAATGGGGGTGTCTCCCTCTATGTCAACTCCAACTGAATAATAGAGGTGACAAATGAGATGAGGAAAGGCTAACCTTGCCAAGGTAGAGGACTTGTCCGCCACCTTATAAAGTTCTTGGGCTATAACCTCATGAACTTCTATTTCTTCTCCAATCATGATGCTATGAATCATGATAGCCCGGTCTATAGTAACTTCGGACCGGTTGCTAGTCGGAATGATTGAGCGTTGGATAAACTCCAACCATCCTCTAGCCACGGGTTTGAGGTCATGCCTTCTTAATTGAACCAGCTTTCCTCTTGAATCTCTCTTCCATTGAGCGCCCTCTTCACAAATGACTGTGAGGACTTGGTCCAATGATGAGCGGATATTTTATACGCTTTTTGGGGGTAATTTCATGTAGATTTTAGTATGTTTTAATTAGTTTTTAGTAGAATATTATTCGTTTTTAGGCAAAAATCATATTTCTGGACTTTACTATAAGTTTGTGCGTTTTTCTGTGATTTCAGATACTTTCTGGCTGAAATTGAAGGAGTTGAGCAAAAATCTGAGTTAGGCTGACAAAAGGACTGCTGATTCTGTTGGATCCTGACCTCCATGCACTCGGAATGGATTCTTTTGAGCTACAGAACTCCAATCAGCGCGCTATCAACGGTGTTGGAAATTAGACATCCAGGGCTTTCCAGCAATATATAATAGTCCATACTTTGCCCGAGGATAGACGACGTAACTTGGCGTTGAACGCCAACTACATGCTGCTGTCTGGAGTTAAACGCCAGAAACACGTCATGATCCGGAGTTGAACGCCCAAAACACGTTATAACTTAGAGTTCAACTCCAAGAAAGGCCTTAACTCGTAGATAGCTTTAGTCTCAGCCCCAGCACACACCAAGTGGGCCCCAGAAGTGGATTTCTGCACCAATTATCTTAGTTTACTCATATTCTGTAAACCTAGGTTACTAGTTTACTATTTAAACAACTTTTAGAGATTTATCTTGTACCTTATGACATTTTCATATTTAAATTACATACTTTTTGACGGCATGAGTCTCTAAACTCCATTGTTGGGGGTTAGAAGCTCTGCAGCGTCTCGATGAATTAATGCAATTGTTTCTATTACACTCAAATGTGTGTATGGTCCGATCTAAGATGTTTATTCGTGCTTAATTATAAAAGAGGTGATGATCCGTGACACTCATCACCTCCCTCAATCCATGAACGTGTGCCTGACAAACACCTCCGTTCTACATCAGACTGAATGAACCTCTCTTAGATTCCTTAATCAGAATCTCCGCGGTATAAGCTAGAATTCATGGCGGCCACTCTTGAGGATCCGGAAGGTCTAAACCTTGTCTGTGGTATTCTAAGTAGGATTCAAGGATTGAATGGCTGTGACATGCTTCAAACTCGCGATTGCTGGGCGTGATGACAAACGCAAAAGGATCAATGGATCCTATTCCAACATGATCGAGAACCAACAGCTGATTAGCCGTGCTGTGACAGAGCACCTGGAACGTTTTTACTGAGAGGATGGGAAGTAGCCACTGACAATGGTGACACCCTACATATAGCTTGCCGTAGACGTGCTTTACAAACAATTGAGTTGAATATTACATAGCAGAAATTCAGAGGACAAAGTATCTCCAAAACTCCAACATATTTCCCATTACTGCACAACAAGTAACGATTTTATTCTCTTTTATTTTTCCAATCTAATAATTCCAACTGATAATTTTGATTGACATCCTGACTAAGAATAATAAAATAAATATAGCTTGCTTCAAACCAACAATCTTCGTGGGATTCGACCCTTACTCACGTAAGGTATTACTTGGACGACCCAGTGCACTTGCTGGTTAGTTGTGCGGATTGCAAAAAGTGTTATTGCAATTTCGTGCATCATCCAACCTTTGATCAAAGTTGACCCTTCTAGTGTAAGGGTGTTCATCTCCTTGCATCATGGGCAAGTTGAATGCCAACCTTACATTTTCCGGACTAAAATCCAAGTATTTCCCCCGAACTATTGTAAGCCAATTCTTTGGGTCCGGGTTCACACTTTGATCATGGTTCTTGGTGATCCATGCATTGGCATAGAACTCTTGAACCATTAAGATTCCGACTTGTTGAATGGGGTTGGTAAGAACTTCCCAACCTCTTCTTCGGATCTCATGTCGGATCTCCGGATATTCACTCTTTTTGAGTTTAAAAGGGACCTCGGGGGTCACCTTCTTCAAGGCCACAACTTCATAGAAGTGGTCTTGATGCACCCTTGAGGTGAATCTCTCCGTCTCCCATGACTCGGAGGTGGAAGCTTTTGCCTTCCCTTTCCTCTTTCTAGAGGTTTCTCCGGCCTTAGATTCCATAAATGGTTATGGAAAAACAAAAAGCAATGCTTTTACCACACCAAACTTAAAAGATTTGCTCGTCCTCGAGCAAAAGAAGAAAGAAGAGAGTAGAAGAAGAAGAAATAGAGGAGATGGAGATGGCTTTGTGGTTCGGCCAAAGGGGGAGAAGTAGTGTTTAGGGTGTGTGAAAATGAAGGAGTGAAGATGGGTTTATATAGGGGTGGAGAGAGGGGTAGGGTTCGGCTATGGGAGGGTGGGTTTGGGAGGGAAAGTGGTTTGAATTTGAATGGTGAGGTAGGTGGGGTTTTATGAAGGATGGATGTGAGTGGTGAAGAGAAAGTTGGGATTTGATAGGTGAGGGGTTTTTGGGGAAAGGGTGTTGAGGTGATTGGTGAATGGGTGAAGAAGAAGAGAGAGGGTGGTGGGGTAGGTGGGGATCCTGTGGGGTCTACAGATCCTGAGGTGTCAAGGAAAAGTCATCCCAGCACCAAGTGGCGAGCAAAAATGCTCTCTATGCCAATTATGGCATTAAACGCCGGGCTGGTGCCCATTTCTGGCGTTTAACGCCAACTTCTTGCCCTTTCCTGGCGTTTAACGCCAGTCTGGTGCCCCTTTCTGGCGTTAAACGCCCAGAATGGTGCCAGACTGGGCGTTAAACGCCCATTTGCTGCCCTTACTAGCGTTTAAACGCCAACAAGATCTTCCTCCAGGGTGTGCTGTTTTTATTTCTGTTTTTCATATTTTTTTGCTTTTTCCATTGATTTTGTGACTTCTCATGATCATCAACCTACAGAAAACATAAAATAACAAAGGAAAAATAGATAAATATAATATTGGGTTGCCTCCCAACAAGTGCTTCTTTAATGTCAGTAGCTTGACAGTGGGCTCTCATGGAGCCACACAGATGCTCAGAGCAATGTTGGAACCTCCCAACACCAAACTTAGAGTTTGAATGTGGGGGTTCAACACCAAACTTAGAATTTGGTTGTGGCCTCCCAGCACCAAACTTAGAGTTTGACTGTGGGGGCTCTGTTTTGAGAGAAGCTCTCCATGCTTCCTCTCCATGGTTACAGAGAAATATCCTTGAGCCTTAAACACAAGGGATTCTTCATTCACTTGAATGATCAATTCTCCTCTGTCCACATCAATCACAGCCTTTGCTGTGGCTAGGAAGGGTCTGCCAAGGATGATGGATTCATCCATGCACTTCCCAGTCTCTAGGACTATGAAATCAACAGGGATGTAATGGTCTTCAATCTTTACCAGAACATCCTCTACAAGCCCATAAGCTTGTTTTCTTGAATTGTCTGCCATCTCTAGTGAGATTCTTGCAGCTTGTACCTCAAAGATCCCTAGCTTCTCCATTACAGAGAGAGGCATGAGGTTTACACTTGACCCTAAGTCACACAGAGCCTTCTGAAAGGTCATGGTGCCTATGGCACAAGGTATTGAGAACTTCCCAGGATCTTGTCTCTTTTGAGGTAGTTTCTGCCTAGACAAGTCATCCAGTTCTTTGGTGAGCAAGGGAGGTTCGTTCTCCCAAGTCTCATTACCAAATAACTTGTCATTTAGCTTCATGATTGCTCCAAGGTACTTGGCAACTTGCTCTTCAGTGACATCTTCATCCTCTTCAGAGGAAGAATACTCATCAGAGCTCATGAATGGCATAAGTAAATCCAATGGAATCTCTATGGTCTCAGTGGGAGCCTCAGATTCCCATGGTTCCTCATTAGGGAACTCATTGGAGGCCAGTGGACGTCCATTGAGGCCTTCCTCAGTGGCGTTCACTACCTCTCCCTCCTCTCCAAATTCGGCCATGTTGATGGCCTTGCACTCTCCTTTTGGATTTTCTTCTGTATTGCTTGGAAGAGTACTATGAGGGAGTTCAGTAATTTTCTTGCTCAGCTGACCCACTTGTGCTTCCAAATTTCTAATGGAGGACCTTGTTTCATTCATGAAACTTTGAGTGGTTTTGATTAGATCAGAGACCATGGTTGCTAAGTCAGAGTGGTTCTGCTTAGAATTCTCTGTCTGTTGCTGAGAAGATGATGGAAAAGGCTTGCTATTGCTAAACCTGTTTCTTCCACCATTATTGTTGTTGAAACCTTGTTGAGGTCTCTGTTGATCCTTCCATGAGAGATTTGGGTGATTTCTCCATGAAGGATTATAGGTGTTTCCATAGGGTTCTCCCATTTAATTCACCTCTTCCATTGAAGGGTTCTCAGGATCATAAGCTTCTTCTTCAGATGAAGCGTCCTTAGTACTGCCTGGTGCAGCTTGCATTCCAGACAGACTTTGAGAAATCATATTGACTTGTTGAGTCAATATTTTTTTCTGAGCCACTATGGTATTCAGAGTATCAATCTCAAGAACTCCTTTCTTCTGATTCGTCCCATTGTTCACAGGATTCCTTTCAGAAGTGAACATGAATTGGTTATTTGCAACCATTTCAATTAGTTCTTGAGCTTCTGTAGGCGTCTTCTTCAGATGAAGAGATCCTCCAGCAGAGCTATCCAATGACATCTTGGATAGTTCAGACAGACCATCATAGAAAATTCCTATGATGCTCCATTCAGAAAGCATGTCAGAAGGACACTTTCTGATCAATTGTTTGTATCTTTCCCAAGCTTCATAGAGGGATTTACCTTCTTTCTGTCTGAAGGTTTGGACTTCCACTCTAAGCTTACTCAATTTTTGAGGTGGAAAGAACTTTGCCAAGAAGGCATTGACTAGCTTTTCCCAAGAGTTCAGGCTTTCTTTAGGTTGTGAGTCCAACCATATCCTAGCTCTATCTCTTATAGCAAAAGGGAATAGCATAAGTCTGTAGACCTCAGGGTCAACCCCATTAGTCTTGACAGTGTCACAGATTTGCAAGAACTCAGCTAAAAACTGATGAGGATCTTCCAATGGAAGTCCATGGAACTTGCAATTCTGTTGCATTAGAGAAACCAATTGAGGCTTAAGCTCAAAGTTGTTTGCTCCAATGACAGGGATAGAGATGCTTCTCCCATAGAAGTCGGGAGTAGGTGCAGTAAAGTCACCCAGCACCTTCCTTGCATTGTTGGCATTGTTGTTGTTTTCGGCTGCCATGGGTTCTTCTTCTTTGAAGATTTCTGTTAGGTCCTCTACAGAGAGTTGTGCCTTAACTTCTCTTAGCTTTCGCTTCAAGGTCCTTTCAGGTTCAGGGTCAGCCACAACAAGAATGCTTTTGTCTTTGCTCCTGCTCATATGAAAGAGAAGAGAACAAGAAAATATAGAATCCTTTATGTCACAGTATAGAGATTCCTTGATGAGTCAGAGGAAAAGAAAAATGGAAGGAAGAGGTAGAAAATTCGAACTTATCAAGGAAAGATGGAGTTCGAATTGTGCATTGAGGAGTAGTGTTAGTCCATAAATAGAAGGATGTGAAAAGAGGGGAAGAAATGTTTGAAAATAAATTAAAAACATTTTAAAAACATTTTGAAAAATACTAATTGATTTTCGAAAACTAAGAGTAGAAAAGAAATCAAGTGATTTTTGAAAAAGATTTTGAAATTAGAAATTAAAAAGATATTATTGAAAACTATTTTGAAAAAGATGTGATTAGGAAGATATGATTGAAAAGTTATGGTTTTAAAAAGATGTGATTGAGAAGATATGATTTGAAAAACAATTTGAAAAGATTTGATTTTAAAAATTAATGACTTGGCTAACAAGAAAAGATATTATTCAAACATTAAACCTTTCTCAACAGAAAAGGCAACATACTTGAAATGTTGAATCAAATCATTAATTGATAGCAAGTATTTTTGAAAATGGAAAGAAATTTGATTTTGAAAAGATTTGATTTGAAAAAGATTTGATTTTGAAAAAATTTTGAAAACTTGAAAAAAATTTGGATTGAAAACAGAATCTTCCCTCTTGTGCCATCCTGGCGTTAAACGCCCAGAATGGTGCACATTCTGGCGTTTAACGCCCAAAGCACTACCCTTTTGGGCGTTTTGAATGCCCAACTTTTTCTGTATAATTCCTCTGCTGTATGTTCTGAATCTTCAATTCTCTGTATTATTGACTTGAAAAGATACAAATTAAAAAAAAATTGGATTTTTAATAATGAGGAATAATCAAAATAAAACTAAAATCAAATAACAATGCATGCAAGACACCAAACTTAGCAGTTTGTATACTACTGACACTAACAAAATGAGAATGCAAATGAGAAACACAAAACACTTAAGACAAGAGAATTTAAAGATCAGAGCAAGGAAATCATCAAGAACATCTTGAAGATCACTTAAGACACATGAATGAATGCAAGAAGAACAGAAACATGCAATTGACACCAAACTTAAAATGAGACACTAGACTCAAACAAGAAATATTTTTGGTTTTTATGATTTTGTAATTTTTTTTGGTTTTTTCGAAAATTAAGTGGATAAGAAAATAAAGATATCAAAATTCTTAATGAGAATTCCAGGAATCATGCAATGTTAGTCTAAAACTTCAGTCTAAAGAGATTAGACATGGCTAGTTAAGCTTCAGCAGGACATTACATTCAAGAGCTAAATTGATGAGGATCAATCAGCTTTGGTGATGATAAGGACATCACCTTGAAACACTAGAATTCATTCTTAAAAACTCTGAAAAAGAATGCCTAATCTAAGCAACAAGATGAACCGTTAGTTGTCCAAACTCAACAATCCCTGGCAACGGCGCCAAAAAGTTGGTGCACGAAATTTTGATCATCAATGGCGCCATCAACATGGTATGCACAATTGTAATCTCAACTCTTTATCACAACTTCGCACAACTAACCAGCAAGTGTACTGGGTCGTCCAAGTAATAAACCTTACGCGAGTAAGGGTCGATCCCACAGAGATTGTTGGTATGAAGCAAGCTATGGTTATCTTGTAACTCTTAGTCAGGCAAACTCAAATGGTTATGGATGATGAATAAAACATAAAGATAAAGATAAAGATACTTATGTAATTCATTGGTGAGAATTTCAGATAAGCGTATGGCGATGCTTTGTCCCTTCCGTCTCTCTGCTTTCCTACTGTCTTCATCCAATCCTTCTTACTCCTTTCCATGGCAAGCTGTATGTAGGGTTTCACCGTTGTCAGTGGCTACCTCCCATCCTCTCAGTGAAAATGTTCAACGCACCCTGTCACGACACGGCTATTCAGCTGTCGGTTCACGATCATGTCGGAATAGAATCCAGTGATTCTTTTGCGTCTGTCACTAACGCCCCACAATCGCGAGTTTGAAGCTCGTCACAGTCATTCAATCATTGAATCCTACTCAGAATACCACAGACAAGGTTTAGACCTTCCGGATTCTCTTGAATGCCGCCATCAATTCTAGCTTATACCACGAAGATTCCGATTAAGGGATCCAAAAGATAAACATTCAAGCCTTGTTTGCTTGTAGAACAGAAGTGGTTGTCAGGCACTCGTTCATAAGTGAGAATGATGATGAGTGTCACATAATCATCACATTCATCATGTTCTTGGGTGCAAATGAATATCTTAGAACAATAGGCTGAATTGAATAGATGAACAATAGTAATTGCATTAATACTCGAGGTACAGCAGAGCTCCACACCTTAATCTATGGTGTGTAGAAACTCCACCGTTGAAAATACATAAGAACAAAAGTGATCATTGATTTCGGCCCCAGAGAGGGAATCCGAAGAACCAAGATGAAAATACAATAGCAAAAGGTCCTATTTGTAGAGAACTAGTAGCCTAGGGTTTACAAAGATGAGTAAATTACATAAAAATCCACTTCCGGGCCCACTTGGTGTGTGCTTGGACTGAGCATTGAAGCATTTTCGTGTAGAGACTTCTCTTGGAGTTAAACGCCAGCTTTTGTGCCAGTTTGGGCGTTTAACTCCCATTCTTGTGCCAGTTCCGGGGTTTAACGCCGGGAAATTTTGAGCTGATTTGGAACGCCAGTTTGGGCCATCAAATCTTGGGCAAAGTATGGACTATTATATATTGCTGGAAAGCCCACGATGTCTACTTTCCAACGCAGTGGAGTGCGCGCCAATTGGGCTTCTGTAGCTCCAGAAAATCCACTTCGAGTGCAGGGAGGTCAGAATCCAACAGCATCTGTAGTCCTTTTTAGTCTCTGAATCAGATTTTTGCTCAAGTCCCTCAATTCAGCCAGAAAATACCTGAAATCACAGAAAAACACACAAACTCATAGTAAAGTCCAGAAAAGTGAATTTTAACTAAAAACTAACTAAAACATACTAAAAACATACTAAAAACAATGCCGAAAAGCGTATAAATTATCCGCTCATCAGTGGTCGTCACTGGAGACACCAACGAAGTAATCACTGAACGGTCCTCCTCCAAATCCATCGCCACCCTGGCCCAAATCATCTCCCACACCAGACCCGTACCACTCTCCACCATGACCTCCAGGACGAGGACTAACGCCCGCTATCCCAGCAAGGATCCCGGCACCCCCTCCACCATCATGGCCTCTGTCCTCTCCTCCACCAGCCCCACGTTGATCACCATCGTCGTCATCCTCACCATGACCGCTGTGATCGTCAACTCCATGATGCGCCCTGCTTCGTCCTCCACGGCCACGTCGCCTGCCTCCATCCCTACCCATAGCGTCACCATCCACTCACGCCGGCTCCTTCGTGTCCCGACACAAGCTCTCCGCTCAAACCGACGCCTATTCGGAACATCGTCAACACGATCCATCTCATGCACTCGTCCGACACCCCTCTGTGTCGCCTCGACCGAAATAGGCACGGCTCTCGGTACCCTAAGGTACATCTCAGGTGAAAAGAATCTCTTACCATGCTGAACCCACCAATCCAAGAAATCATGTGAAGGACCTAGGTCTACCACAACATCAAACTAGAGAACATGATCCGCACGGTTGTCCCAATGAAGATGCTAGAATTGCAAGCTATATGGGAACCAGATCACCGCCTCTGCCATCCTTCGACATCAAGAAGTTGATGTTTAGGGCGGGCTGGCACCGGGGCTGTACTCCACCGAAATGCGATAGCACCCGATCAATCTGGTGCCACTCTATGACGGTGAAATATATCAATGCCGTCACACACCACCATAACGCCGTATGCCGAGGCTCCAATACCTCCGGATTTACAACTTGAAGGACGTCGGGAGAGCTATACGGCATCCAAATAAATTGCAATTACATAGCATCAACGTTAGGCCATACGGTGATGCTAAGTATGAAAGGTTACTTAATTAAAACTAAAGGGTTCGTATACTTACATCCACAGCCTGTAACAGGTCTATCCTCGGCCTACACATCTGCACTTGAGGTCCCTTCCCGCTAGCAGAAGGATTGTGACCTGACCACCTGCAACTCACATCGGTGGTATAACAAAAGCAAAATATCACCACATAGTATAACATTAAAAGCAAACATGGAATAAAATCATTTAAGACGAAACATAAAAAAACGATAGCAGTACCTCGAGGCTAAGGGCCAGCTGAACGTATCATACCCAGCAGGTCTAAACCTAGGAAAGTGCTAGAAGATCCAAGACTGAAGTAGCTGTAACGAACCGGCTAACTTCACAACATGTCTGTTGGCCACTCAGCACATGCACAAGTACAACCACGCGAGTGCTGCTGACCGCCAACTGTAACCACCCATTTCCCCAAGCATAGCCACGTAAGGTATCCACCCAATGTGAATACGGTTACCGCACTTGTCGGCAAACAGATAAGTGCCTAACAGTATCATGATATTGGCCCGAGCATGGCGCCTGACTGTCTCCTCGTCGGCTCCCTCAGGGAACTCTCCAAACGTCTCCTGGAACCAGCCGCAGTTCACTGTAAACTTCTGGATTTGGTTCGCAGGAGGTAACACACCAAGCAACTCCTGGAACCACACCCAAGCTAGACAGCCACCCTGGATGTATGTCTGGAAATCCGTCAAGCAACCACTGACATAACGTCCGTCGACCGACAACTCCAACTGGTACGCCACGTCCTACAGTGTGATAGTGCACTCCCCGAACGGCATGTGAAATGTGTGCGTCTCCGGACGCCACCACTCGACGAAAGCACTACAAGGGGCTCATCCAATCTGAACCATCTCTAGTTCAGTCTCGCAAGATGGTATAATCCTGCCATCTGCAAGTACGAAACATACCTCTCGTCAAGTCGCATGCCTTGCTGCCGTCGCATGCTCGAGATGCATCGCTGGGGCTGCACATATAATGGACCAGATAATTAAAACCACTTACAAAACCACTAACAGAAACCACTAACAAAAACCACTCACAAAAACCACTAAAATAAACTACTAACATAAACCACTTGCAAAACCACTAATATAAACCACTAAAAAAACCACCATCAAAACCACAAACAAAACCACTAAGAAAACCACTAAAATAAACCACTTGCAAAACCACTAACATAAACCACTTGCAAAACCACTAACATAAACCACTGACAAAAACCACTCACAAAAACCACAAACAAAACCACTAACGTAAACTACTTGCAAAACCACTAACATAAACCACTAACAAAATCACTAACAAAACCACAAAGAAAACCACTAAAATAAACCAATTGCAAAACCACTAATAAAACCACAAACAAAACCACCAACAAAACCACTGACAAAACCGCATACATTGTCACTAACAAAACATAAAAAATCAGTGACATACAATGTTACCAACGTCACTTACCATAAAAACCACTAACATAATGTATATAAACAAACGAATAAGTTACTTAATCCTACTTTTAAAAAAAATATTACATACTAACCTCGTCGTTGATGACCCCGGCTATATGAACAACTCCATCCAAACAATATAGTCTGTCCGGATTATCCACCATGGGCTGAATATCCTGCTCGAGCCTTTGTTGGACCGAATCTAGGTCATTTTTCTGGGATTTTGTGGGTTATGATCATGAAAAAGTGGTTCGAATGAGGTTGGTTCGAACTCCTTTTATTGCCGAAGCAAGTGTAATTCGAAACAGACCAATTCGAATTACTACTAGAACCAAAAAATGAATAATTCAAATAAGCCAAATTTGAATTACTTAGGAACGCGTGCGTGGGTGTAATTCGAATCACCCTGATTCGAATTACTCTGTGTGTAGTTCAAATCAGTATGATTCGAATTACATGTAGATGAAGTTCAAATTAGGTTGATTCGAATTACATGTACATGAAGCAGGAGACATTTCTATATAGTTCGAATCAACCTAATTTGAACTTCATTTACATGTAATTCGAATCATACTGATTCGAACTACACACATGCACACACCCACTAATTCAAATTAACCTGATTCGAATTATACACACACAGTAATTCGAATCAGGGTGATTCGAATTACACCCATGCACGTGTTCCTAATTCAAATTTGGCTTATTTGAATTACTCATTTTTTGGCTCTAGTAGTAATTCAAATTGGTCTGTTTCGAATTACACTTGCTTCGGCTATAAAAGGAGTTCAAACCAACCTCATTCGAACCACTTTTCCATTATCATATCCCTCCAAATCCCAGAGAAAACGACCCAGATTCGCTCCAACAAAGGCTCGAGCAGAATATTCAGCCCATGGGGGATAATCCGGACAGACTATATCGTTTGGATAGAGTTGCTCATATAGTCGGGGTCATCAACAATGAGGTTAGTACGTAATATTTTTTTAAAGTAGGATTAAGTAACTTATTTGTTTGTTTATATATGTTATGTTAGTGGTTTTGATGGTAAGTGACGTTGGTAACATTGTATGTCACTGATTTTTTATGTTTTGTTAATGACAATGTATATGGTTTTATAAGTGGTTTTGTTAGTGATTTTGTCAGTGGTTTTACAAGTTATTTATGTTAGTGATTTTGCAAGTGATTTATGTTAGTGGTTTTGTTTTAGTGGTTTTTGTTAGTGGTTTTGTTAGTGATTTTTCTTAGTGGTTTGTCAGTGGTTTTGCAAGTAGTTTATATTAGTGGTTTTGCAAGTGGTTTATGTTAGTGGTTTTGCAAGTGATTTATTTTAGTGGTTTTCTTAGTGGTTTTGTTACTGATTTTGTTAGTGGTTTATATTAGTGGTTTTGCAAATGGTTTATGTTAGTAGTTTATTTTAGTGGTTTTTGTTAGTGGTTTTTTTAGTGATTTTGTAAGTGGTTTTAATTATCTGGTCCATTATATGTGCAGACCCAGCAATGCATCTCGAGCATGCGACGGCAGGAAGGCATGCGTCTCGACGAGAAGTACGTTCCATACTTGCAGATGGCGGGATTATACCATCTTGCGAGACTGAACGAGAGATGGTTCAGATTGGATGAGCCCCTTGTCAGTGCTTTCGTCGAGCGGTGGTGTCTGGAGACGCACACATTTCACATGCCGTTCGAGGAGTGCACGATCACACTGCAGGACGTGGCGTACCAATTGGGGTTTCCGGTTGACAAATGTTATGGCAGTGGTTGCTTGACAGATTTCCAAACATACATCCAGGGTGGTCATCCAACTTCGGTATGGTTCCAGGAGTTGCTTGGTGTGTTACCTCCTGCGAACCAAATCCAGAAGTTTACAGTGAACTGCAGCTGGTTCTAGGAGACGTTTGGAGAATGCCCTTAGGGAGCCGACGAGGAGACAGTTAGGCGCCATGCTCAGACCTATATCATGATGCTGTTAGGCACTCAGCTGTTTGCCGACAAATGCGACAACTGTATTCACATTAGGTGGCTATCCTACGTGGCTAGGCTTAAGGATATGGGTGGCTACAGCTGGAGGTCGGCAGCACTCGCGAGGTTGTACCGATGCATGTGCTGGGTGGCCAACAGACATATTGTGAAGTTAGCCGGTCCGTTATAGCTACTTCAGTCTTGGATCTTCTGGCACTTTCTTGGGTTTAGACCTACTGGGTATGATACGTTCGGCTAGCCCTTGGCCTCGAGGTACTGTTATCGTTTTTTGTATTTCGTCTTAAATTATTTTATTCCATGTTCGCTTTTAATGTTATATTATGTGGTGATATTTTGCTTTTGTTATACCACCAATGTGAGTTGCAAGTGGTCAGGTCACAATCCTTCTGCTAGCGAGAAGAGACCTCGAGTGCAGATGTGGAGGCTGAGGATAGACCTGTTACAGGCTGGGGATGTAAGTATACGAACCGCTTATTTTTAATTAAGTAACATTTCATACTTAGCATCACTGTATGGCCTAACGTTGATGCTATATAATTGCAGTTTATTTGGATGACGTATAGCTCTCCCGACGTCCTTCAGGTTGTGCATCCGGAGGTGTTGGAGCCTCGGCATACGGTGTTATGGCAGTGTGTGATGGCATTCATATATTTCACCGTTATAGAGTGGCACCAGATTGATCAGGTGCTACCGCAGTTCGGTGGAGTACAGCCCCAACCCCAACCCACCCTAAACATCGACTTCTTGATATCGAAGGATGGCAGAAGCGATGATCGTTGGTTCCCATATAACTTGCAGTTTTAGCATCTACATTGGGACAGTCGTGCGGACCATATTCTCCGGTTTGTTGTGGCAGACCCAAGTCCTTCACATGACTTCTTAGATTGGTGGGTTCAGCATGGTAAGAGATTTCTTTCACCTGAGATGTACCTTGGGGATCCGAGAGCCTTGCCTATTCCGGTCGAGGCGACACTGAGGGGTGCCAGACGAGTGCCTGAGATGGATCGTGTTGACGATGTTTCGGAAAGGCGTCGGGTTGAGCAGAGAGCTCGTGTTAGGACACGAGGGAGCCAACGTGAGTGGAGGTGGCTCGACCAAGCCATGGAAGAAGGTGACGCTATGGGTAGGGATGCATGCAGACAACGCAGTCGTGGAGGACGACGTAGGGCCCGTCCTGGAGTTGACGATCATAGTGGTCATGGTGAGGATGATGACGATGGTGTTCAGCATGGAACTGGTGGGGGAGAGGACGGAGGACATGATGGTGGACGGGGCGCCGGGATCCTTGCTGCGATAGGGGGCGTTAGTCCTCGTCCTGGAAGTAATGGTGGAGAGTGGTACGGGTCTGGTTTGGGAGATAATTTGGGCCAGGGTGGCGATGGTCTTGGAGGAGGACCGTTTAGTGATTACTTCGTTGGTGTCCCCAGTGACGACCACGCAGTTCATGAGAGTCAGACATAAGTTAGTTCGGGGTAGCTATTTTCAAACTTGCTTACCAGTGATGGTCTTGATGCGGAGTTCGGTGGTTCACACTTCCTAGATGAAATCAGTGCCATTAAGCAGGAAGATGATGCGGCACGTCGAAGGACACAAACTACGGGGCGGTACCCCTTCTGGGTCTGCTTCTGGGTCTGCTCATGAGTATTTTGTGTTGGGTGGTACCCCTCCTTCCGCCTATGCTGGCGGAGTACATTCAGTTGCCGGACCGTCAAGGGCACCTGTCCACGGAGATTCACTTCCGTCAAGGTCTTCCCCACGTCCTTCGCCAATCCAACCTAGGCCACCTCCACAGGCAGGCCCGGATGATGACGAGGATGACATTGAGGACGAGAAGCCGCTCGTCTGAAGAGGCCAGAGGACACGGATTTTCCGTTGTTGCTTCACTGGATCGCATCTATTTAGATGACCTTTTTATTTGTATCACTTTTATATATCATCAATGTGGTACATTGGCTTGCTTTATTTATTTATGTTATGTATGTATTGGACCTGCTTTGGTTCTTGTTACTTAGGGTACGTACCTTATTGCAATATTTTGTATCACTTATGTTGAAAACTTGTGTGTGCTATTTTATTGGCGTAGAGTATGTCATGGTTGCTTAAGTAGATTACATCGAGTGACGTTTAAGCATAACGTAAGCGTATACTTAAGAAACGAAACACATCAAGCAATTAAGTACGCACAAATACATCATATTAAGTAACCAAAGTTTCATAATTAACAACTTCAAGTAACAAACCCTAAAACAGTGGAATCTAAATACAAAAGTGGTAATAAGATAGTAATTAAGCTAACAATAAACCTACTCATCTCTCCCAGTGAAACTTGGCCCTTCGACTTGTGGGCAACTCCGACGTGTGTCCTGGTTGCCTATAGAGACCACATTTCTTCGGCCTGCTCGGATCCGCTTCGTCCATAGTAGTCCGTATCCTGGTAGACCTAGGACGTCCCTCACTCGCACGCCTCTTGGTGGGGTCTGGTATCACTGTCGGCCCATCGTACGGTGGCCAAAGACCCTCAGGGATGGAAGGTGTGAACCCCATCCAGTATACACTAAAGACCAAGCTAGGACAATACACGTGGTGGACATACGTCTGCCTAGTAAGCCGTGAATAGGCACAACATGCCAAGGCTCAACACGGGTAATGAAGCACCTGAAAATATTCGCAGTCACATGTTTGAGACCCGAGTGAGACCCTGTAGCTACCAAGTGAGAACGAACCAGTAGGAGTCGTCTCCGAGACGGTGAACTCCGAGTTATCTCTATCGTACAAAGTCACCGTGAAGCACCTCGCCGTCTTCAGATTGGCCTCTATACACTTCACCATATGTTGACTGAACTGTTGTCCAGTTCCTAACTGGTCCTCTGCCTCTTTCCCCTAGCGAACGAATAGTTCTGCCAACGTCCCGTAAGTAGCCTTCACCAGCGAGCACACCGGGAGATTCCTGACCCCCTTCAGGATTGAATTAACACACTCGGAGATATTTGTCGTCATGTGACCGAATCTCCTACCTTCATCCCAATGTTGAGTCCACAATAAATACTCGATCCGGTTAGCCCACTCACACATGGCAGGGTCTTCAGACCGCAGAATATCAAACCAATTATCGAATTCCACCTCGGCCTTAGCATAAGTTGCATTCACAAGAAGCCTCCTTGCGTCCTTGCCCTTCAAGGTCAGGACAAAATTTGCTGCCACATGTCGAATGCAGATTGCACGGTAGGCAGCTGGAGGTAGCCAGCCTACGTCGGGAGCCTCAAGCGCAGCCTTGATGCCGTTGTGCCTATCTGATATAACTAACAAACCCGGTTGCGAGGTCATGTGCTGCCAGAGATGGGAGAGAAAGAAGGATCAGGACTCGGTATTCTCACCCTCAACTAGTGCAAATGCAACAGGCAGTATGTTGGAGTTCCCGTCCTGTACAATCGCGACGAGCAACATACCTCTATACTTACCATACAGGTGGGTGCCATCAATACTCACCAACGGCTTGCAATGCCTGAATGCCTCAATACATGGTGGATACGTCCAGAAGAGCCGGTGAAAATAAGCTTGCGAGTCGTCGACCTGGCCCAACTCGAACATGACTCGTTCTAAGGACTGCAATAGTACCAGGCATCGTCAACTAAACTCTTAACACCGACCGCGGGAGCTCGTTATACGACTCATCCCAATCACCATAGATGTGGCCAACGGCCTTCTGCTTCGATAACCAAACCCTCCTGTATGTCGGCCTGAACCCAAAGTGTGCCACTGTCGCATTCAGGAGTACCTTGATGCTGACGGATGCATCAGCTCTAACCATTGGCATGATGAATGCCGAGATCACATGATAATCCAGACTCCTGTGGTTGCTAGAGATGGACGTCACGAGATACATATGCGGTCCGTTGTACCGTTTTACTTCCCAAAAACCCTTGCACAGCCGAAAACTAAGCATAATCAACCATGTGCACCCATTCCCAAACTCTGAACACTTCCCAATATATCGGCGATAGTCAGACTCCACCACCTTGTACTGTACCCCGCGTCGGATGCTATACGTCTTCATACTTAACACAGCCTCGTCTTTATCCTGAAACTCTGTGAGACCTGTAGACCCCTGGCCACCTCTAGCACCAAATCCAGCAGGCTCCCCAGGAACCCCCTCCTGTCTCATGCCATCCAAGTCCAAAGATGAAATGTGCGGAAGGTACTACTGTGTGCCAGAGCTAGAACCACCTCCAGCCTTAGCTGGCTGGCTCGCTCCAATATCATCGCCACTGTCATCGGCAATGATATCTGGCTCCACATCATCATCGTCAACATCATCCAGCAATGCATTGCCCAGACCAACCGGTGCAGCACATTGTGAAGAAGTCGGCATAATATCCCCTACTCCAACCTCTCTGCCTCCACTACAGTTGAGATCAACAGCGAACGACGGGGAGGCAACAGACTCGACCAAAGGTTTATTCACAGGGACGGACGAAGATACACCAACAGGTCTGGAGCTAGAACCGGCTACCGTGCCTATAGTGTGCGTATTCCGGTTCGAACCCCGAGTTAGATACGACATCAACCAACTTCGCCAGCAGCTCAGGTGTCCTAACCTCGGAAAACTGTCGACAACAATGAAACATGACCTGCAAGTCCTCATCACTCTCGATTGTGAAATAATCATACTTCGCAATTTCTTGCAGCACTGAGATCGAAATGCGATAAAAAAATTTCTTAACTCGTTTCACGCCTTGCAGACCAAGTTTTTGTAGTACAGAATTAATAATGTCATCATAGCTCATCGTAGGCCTCATAAAAATACTGAGAGGATCCTTATCGGTGAACTTGACACCAGATCATGTTTTCCTCTTAATCGTTCCTCTGTGATGAACCAACACTACAAAACTCTCCTCACCAGCCATTTTCTCACTCTAATGAGATCAATTCACGTTTACACCATATTTATACATGTTTGGCCCTGTATAATTCAAACCAGTGTAATTCGAATTATACTTTGTGTAATTTGAATCAGCCAAATTCGAATTACTTAGAAACGCGTGCGTGGGTGTAATTTAAATCACCCTTATTCTAATTACTATGTGTATGTAATTTGAATCAGGTTGATTCGAATTAGTGGGTGTGTGCGTGTGTGTGTAATTCGAATCAGTGTGATTCGAATTACATGGAGAAGAAGTTCAAATTATATTGATTCGAATAATATAGAAATATGAACTGGTTGATTCATGAACCAGTTTTTGATTTGGCTGATTTGTGTAAATATTTTCTCCTCATGGCTTAATACAGTGATTTGTCCTTCTTTAATTATCTTTGTATTGCAAGTGTTTGATCTCTTGATTGATGGGTTGGATTGTTGAATATGAGCTTAATTGTGATAAGTTTGCATAATGCACGTTAAGTGTTTGATGAAATGACTAAGTCAACTTTTGTTAGATTCATATGAAATGACCATCATATGCTCTCAACTTATCTCTTGTTTAGCATGCTCTATGATTTTTTATGATGATCAACTTGAATTTACCAATCCATTCCATTGTTTCTTGAACTTGAAGATCCAAACACCCATGTCCTACATGATTTTTATTCCTTTGTTAATGGGTGACTTGCTTGTGAATGCATTGATCTTAATTGAATTCAAATTTTTCATTGTTCATCTTAGCAATTGAATTGAGTAATCACATTACAAGTGTTCATTCTTTGATGTCTTGATCAAACATCTTTTGCTATAACTTAAGCACATTGTTTATGTGATTCTCACACCTTCAAGATGAACAAATAACATTTCACTTTGCTTAAATTGTTATTATTGTTGTGCACCATTTTTAATAATGAACTTTTATGTCCACAACCCCAATACCCATTTTCACAAACAGAAGAAAGTAAAAATTACTATTGATCCATCAAATTACAATAGAGTTTCCTCCCCCAATGAAGTGAGGTTTAGTGGATCATAGTTCTCTTATAAAGAAAATTCAAAAAATGGAAATGCATAAAACTGGAAATTCAACTAAGTACAAGCAAGTAGAAAAGTGATCAAAAGTGTAGAGTAGATATCTAGAATCCAGAATCCCGAGTCCTCTTTAAGTTCAAAGCTCCATCTATTTGTAATGCCTCCCCAAGTATTCACTTGATTCTTTCTCTTTTGGAACTTCAAACTTCTGCTTTTTGGCACTGCACCTGGCGCTTGTTGCTGAGCGCGAAAAGTGAGCGCCAAGTAAATAATTACCATCGTGCGTACGCATCAAGGGTTGTGCGTACGCATCAAGGGTTGTGCGTATGCATCAGTCTTCAATTCTTCCTCGGAGTAGCATCGAATATGCTTGCTTGTGAGCGTGACTGGCGAGCGCTAGGGCAAGCGTGACACCTCCAGGAGAGCACTACACTTGCTAGTGAGCACGAATGGAGAGTGCTTGGCACTTTTGAGTGAGCGTGTGTGCAAGCGTGAGTGGAGTGCGCCAGGCACTTTGGTACTGGCGCTCTTGAGTGAGCGTGTGTGCAAGCGTGAGTGGAGAGCGCCAGACACCTTGATGCCTCTCCAAAGGCCAAGACCTATCCCCCTATCCCATCTCTCTACTTCTATTTTCTTTTTTCTTTTTTTTTTTACTCGAGGACGAGCAAAATTCTTAAGTTTGAAGTTGGAAGCTCCGCTTTTTGCTCCTTAATTTACCTTTATGGCACCAAAAACTGAAGCATTCTCAAGGATAAGAAAAGGAAAAGTTCTCGCCTCCGAGTCATGGGAGACCACAAGATTCCTTACCACGACCCATCAAGACCATTTCTATGACGTGATGAGGAAGAAAAAGGTGATTCTCGAAGTCCACTTCAAGCTGAAAAACGGTGAATACTCAAAGATCATGTACCAAGTTCTAAGACGGGATTGAAAAATTCTGGCCAATCCCGTGACCGAGGTGAGCACATTGATGGTGCAAGAGTTTTATGACAACGCCTGGATCACAAAGAAGCATGATACAATCGTGATTCCGGAGCCAAAAATTGGCACACCATGGTCAGAGGGCACATTCTGGATTTTAGCCCTGGAAGTGTGAGGGTGGCGCTATAACTACCATAACCACGAAATGACCCTCACTAATACACTCAAAAGGTCAACATTGATGAAAGGTTAGAGCAACTTCTTGCTAACATCTGTGTGCCTGGAGCTCAGTGGAGGAGGAATGCTCAGGATAAGCCTTACCAACTACGAAATTTTAGCTTAAGCCAATGGCTAGAAGATGATTGGAGTTCATCCAACGTTCGATCATCCCTACGAGTAACCGTTCTGAAATTACAATCGAGAAAGCAGTGATGATCCACTGCATTATGCTCGACAATGAGGTGGAGGAACATAAAGTGATCCCTCAGGAGATTTACAAAATAGCTGACAAGCCCTCCACTCAAGCAAGGCTAGCATTCCTTGATCTCATCTACCGCCTCTGTGCAGCAGCTGAAACTCACATTGAGGATGATACCTCGATCGACGTCGAGAGACCGATCTCCAAGAAGGGTATGGAGCACGGAAAAAGACCACAGCAAGAGCCAGTTCCACTAGCTCCACATGATCTTCCGGAGATACCTCAGGGGATGTACTTTCCTCCCTGAAATTATTAGGATCAGTTGACCACATCCATAGGACAGCTATCTTCATCTGTTGCTGAGATAAAGATGGAGCATAAAGATCACACATGTATCATGCTTCTTTATGACCCAGGCATTGGCATAAAACTCTTGCACCTTAAATGTGCCCACCTCGATCACGGGATTGGCGAGAATTTTTAAAAAACAGAGTTTAGAAAAGTGCAGAAAGAGAAGCTAAAATTTATTTGTTGCTTCTGCATTCATGTTCATGGTGGCTGATTACCATTAGAAAATTATGTGAAAATTTTATTTCTTTTCTACCAATCTTACCCTTCATTTTTTCTATAAAAAGAATACTAGTAACCATTACTTTTATAGCTTCACAGCGGTTCTTCCTAGTTCTTCATTCTAATTTATTTTTTTCATGAAAATATTTTAGATTTGTTTCAATCACTAACAAGGTGAATATTTTAATTTTCTTCATTATTTTTAAAATTTTCTTTCATATTTTAATTTTTATGTTTTTTATTTTTTATATTTTAATTTTTATACTTTTTATTCAATTGACATATGTTCTTGAATTTTATAAAATTTTTATTTTTTTTTATCTGTATAAGTTTTTTTTTATTCTTTGATCTACTCTATTTTCGTTTTGTATAAAAAAATTATTTTTTATTTGAATTTGTAAAATTTGTAATTGTAATTACTATATACATTTATTATCAAAATTTTGTATAATATAAATTATGATCCTATCAAAAAGAAAATAAATGAAAAACTAATTATAAGTAAGAGATAAGTATGGTTTTGGTCCCTAACGTTGAGGGTTAGAATCGAAACCGTCCCTCATCTAATTTTTTATTTAAAATCATCCATAACGTTTTTTTTTCATATTAAAATCATCCTTCTTAATAAATTTTTTTTATTTTATTCCTAATCTACCCCTATTCCTATTTTAATAATAAAAGTTATAAAATTTATTAAAAAAAAAAGAAAACGCGTGTTGAGAGGAGGGGGAAGAAAACGCGTTGGGGTGGGGGGAAGAAAAGGGTATACGAAGGGGGACGGGGACAACGCCAGCGAGCCTCCGTTGTCGCCGCCGTGATCTCGTCGTCGCCGACGCCTCCTCCAGAACTCTGATAATGACGACGATGAAGGGGGAAGGGAAGCCGCCGTCTCGCCGTCCCGCCGCTGCAGCCGCTGCCTCTCTCCTGTCCAGATCAACCTAGACCCTCTCCCCTCCTTCTCTTCTTCCCTATCTCAAATCTCCTCGAACCAGAGCTCACTGCCGGCAAGCCTCTCCTGCTTCACCACGCAGCAACGTGGAGTCTCCTCTGTTTCACCGCTGCCAGCGAGCCTCCCTGCTTTTCCTCCCTCAGTCCCTGACGCAGAAGGAATCAGAACCACCACTACCTGTTACCCTCCCTCCAGCCCCTTGATTTAATTCTGGGTTGGTTTAGCTGGATTTTAATTTTTTGTTAGTTGATTTTAGGTTATTAAATTGCTGAAAGTTGCTGCTGAATTGTTGTTGTTGTTGTTGAATTAGCTTAGGTTATTGAATTTCTGTTAATGGTTAATTGTATACAAGATCCATGGTTGTTGTTGTTCTTCTGCATCTGGTGGTTGTTTCCTTATTTTTTACTTCTGCTGTTCTTCCGCTTCTGGTTGAGCTTGTTGTTATCCATTGTTGTTCTTCTGCATTTGTGCATCTGCTTCTAGTTAATGTTGACGAAGAAGATGGGTGTTAAGGAAGAGTTCTGGGTTTGTTTTTCTGAGTTTGATTTCTAGATCTGAGATCTGGGTTCTGATGAGGATAACGATGATGATGTTGATTTTCTGAATTTTGGTTGGTGTGATGCAGATGATGATGGAGTGGCAATAGGCAGTAAGTCGGTAGTAGTGTTGGTGTTGGTAGTGTTGGTGTTGGTTCTGGCAGTGGTGTTGGTGGTGGTAGTAGTGGAGGAGGTAATTGTGTTGGTGGTGAAACTATTTTTGTCCAAAAAAATTAAAAGAACGATTCTAAATCAAAAATTAGATGAGAGACAGTGTCGATTCTAGCCCTCAACGTTAGGGATCAAAACCATACTTATCCCTATAAGTAACAATAGAATCATAAATAATGAAAATTCATAGTTTAAAATAATACTTAATTAAAAAATATTGATAATACTAAAAATTATAGAATTTTTTTTATTTGACATTATAAAATTTATAGTACTCTTTCATATTTTTATAATGTTATTACATTATTCAAAAAGGTTGAACGTGCTTCTTGTGCAAACAATATTTATTTTACTATAATTCATTTTTTATATAAAAATTGTCAAACATAAATAATGTTAACACAAACTTACTTTTCATCAAAATCAATTTTGCAAAATCAATTTATACGAACTCCTACATACATAATGTGTTTGAATTACGTTTGTAAACAGAAGTTTATATAAAATTAAGTTTGAAAATTTGATTTTGATTAAGAGTGAATTGATATTAACGTGATTTATGTTTAGTAATTTTCATTCAAAATGAATTATAGTAAAGTAAATATTCTTTGGATTACATTATATAAAATCACTTTTAGATGAAAAATTACAAAAAAAAATTTAAATAATTATTTTATATTATCATATAATTTTATTTTAGATATTTTTCAAAATGAATTATAGTAAAAAACATATTCTTTGGATTACATTATATAAAATTACTTTTAGATGCAAAATTACAAAAAAAATATGTAAATAATTATTTTATATTATCTTATAATTTTATTTTAGATATTTAAATACATTTTAACATTTTTTTAGTAGTCTCAATGTTCTTTACTCTAATAGGATTAATAAAATCATAATGCAAAACAAAAAAATATTTCATACAAAAAAATAACATTAACAATTAAAAAATTCATATAAACAAACAATAATAAGAGTTTTATAAAAAATAATGATATGCATGGGAGTGTATCGGAGAAAAACATTATAAAAAAATAAATATATGAATAATGAAGGACACAATTGGTACATAAAAATTTTTTTCAATCCAACCTAAAAAAGTGAACGCAAAAGCAAGAATTTATAGCTTTTGGTAACCGTGGGTTGAAAAGTAAAATCACTTCTACGTTCAGATGATAAAAAAGTTGCCAAACATACAAATAAAGCGTTCAAGAGACTCGAAAAGCACTTCTCTCTTCTTCAACGCGTTTGTCAAACACACCCTATGTCATAATCAAACCCATTTGATTAGAATAATCAGACATAATCAAACCCATTTGATTAGAATAATCAGACAACTGTCACTTACAACAATCCATTCTGGCCTCACATACACTCAACCGAAGATAATGTGCCTATATAGAAGTAATGATGCAATCAATTTAGTATAATCAAACTAGATCACAAATCATAAAATAACAACTGGTGTGATAACCAAACTCCCAAAATCTATATCAAACTAAACGCCGGAATGACCAAAAAACAAGTTCAAGGTTATAATCAAACTCCAAGATTATAACCCTAAGCTTTATTCACAGTTCATACTCCAATTATGATTTATATAATGAAACTCCAAGACATAAATTCAAGGGAAAAAAACAAATAGGTCCCTGACTTTTCAAACTTTTGACAAATACATTCCTGACAAAATTTAAATACAAAAAAGTTCCTGACTTTAACAAACGGAGGACAATTTAGTCCTTCCGTCTATTTGCCTCTCATACACCTAACGGAACTGGCTGACGTGGCTGAAACGGTATCCAGATGTCCGTTACAGTGCCACGTTGGAAGGGGAAAAAAGTTCGAAGGACAAATAAGTCCTTGACGTCATTTTACAAATAAAGTTCGAAGGACAAATAGGTCCTTAAGAATTTTTTTTTCAAAAATAATAAACTCATTTCTTAAATTCTCTCATCTACCTCTCTCCATTTTTATATTTCTCTCTACTATTTTTACTCTATATATAATTATATTTTATATTAGTAATTTGACAAATCAAAATATGTCATTCAATATTTTTTTACAATTAAAATATTTTAAATGTAAAATTATACACATTAAATTATTTTAAATTTTAGATAACGAATGTTAAAATTAATTACTAATAAAAAATTAGACTTTTTCATATAAAAATAATAACTAAAAATCTTATTATTTAATTTTTTATCTGCAGATATCTTGGTTTTCTTAGTCAAAAACTTTTGTCAACTTATGACTTTTTTGTAAAAGTAGTTTGATTTTATAAATCTTGTGTCATGCATAATTTATACTGTTAGAACAAAGTGAACTATAATTTAAAAAAATATATATTCTCGTAATGTTATTATGCATAAAAATACTAGTTCTAATATAATATACAAATGCACTAATGCTAACTTAATACATGAATGATGCACAAATGAACTAATGCTAACTTGATGCATAAATGAACTGATGTTAACTAATGTCACTGGTATGATGAAAACTGAACTAATGCAATTTAACAAATTCTAATATAATACACAAATGCACTAAAACTAAACTAATGCAATTTAAGAAAAAGAGTAGAAACATAACAAGCCCAATTTCTACAATTTTAATACAAATAATTTAAATTATAGAATAAAACAAGTTAACTAGATTTCAAAATACAAGCATAATTTTATCAGAAATTATTTTTAATATGGAAAGAAAATTGGTGTTTTGGTTGAATATTGACATTTGAAGTGTATTACAGTATTGTGGAAATTATTCAACACGCCCCCACGTGTTGGCTAAGATGCTGCCACGTGTTTAACACGCCCCCCACGTGTTGGCCAGAATGATGCCACATGTTCACCACGCCCCCCACGTGTTGACTTCCCACAAAAAAAATCCACTCATCTATAATTACACTACATTCTCCCATTTTCAACAAAAACACCAATATTTTTTCCATACAAAAAAAAATTAGCCTAATTTTATAAACTAAATTCTCATAATAGAAGCATAATAGAAGTATAATGAAAAAAAATTCTCAAGGACCTATTTGTCCTTCGAACTTTATTTGTAAAATGACGTCAATGACTTATTTGTCCTTCGAACTTTTTTCCCCTTCCAACGTGGCACCGTAACGGACACCTGTACACCGTTTCAGCCACGTCAGCCAGTTCCATTAGGTGTATGAGAGGCAAATAGACGGAAGGACTAAATTGTCCTCCGTTTGTTAAAGTCAGGGACTTTTTTGTATTTAAATTTTGTCAGGAATGTATTTGTCAAAAGTTTGAAAAGTCAGGGACCTATATGTCTTTTTCCCTAAATTCAAACTCGCTCATATTTTTAATCAAAATTCCAAATCCTAAATCAAATTTAATACTCCTACTATAATCAAACTTCATACTCCTACTATAATCAAACTCACTCACATTTATAATCAAACTTCATGATCCACGTATAATCAAATGTACATAAAGTTATATAACTTACCACATAATTGTTTTTTTCTTTTCTCAGTCATCCTTCAACGGTCATGGTATGAAATGGATCCAACACAACTTCTTGTTAAGAACATCCAAAACCTTTTGTTCTAATCATAACACAATCACTTGAGGCAACCATTAATCACTTAGCCCGTGTTGTCAACATATTTCACCACAACTTCTACGGGCAACCAATGCCATCCTGAACTTGTTCCGGCATCACCATATCCTGAAACAAGATTGAAAACAAAGTGATAATCATTTTCCTAAAACCAAGTGATGTGTCAAAAATGAACTATATTCATTTCAAACCAAACTCAGTTCTTGCATCAGATCATGAAAGCATCAGCTCAAATTGCAAAAGATGTAACTTATCTTTTCTTTTCTTCACTCAAAAACCCCTCAATCCAAAGAAATTAAGAAAAAAATTAAAACACATGGCATTTAAGTATTGAACATCTTTCTAGAAAACCTTGTGCAATACCATCATTATTTCATGTAAGTGTCCACGTTGCATAGCCTAAAAAAGAAGATAAACAAGCTAATCAAAATGTTCCAACCTTGACAGAGATGATACACAAAAAATGCATCATACAGGGGTAATGTTGGGTTATACGGATGTAGCTGGTCATGGGAGGTGCAGAGAAACTTCAGAGACATCTCCGCACTACATTACCAGCAATTTTTGCAAAAAAAATGGTTCCACTTGGAAGCTTTCAATAATTAAGCATCAAAAGACAATACAAACACTATTCACTGAGAACACAAATAAAGAGAAAAGAAATGTATCGAAAAGCGAAAAGGCAGATTCCATGAGAGAGGAACCCAACTTGATATATTCGATTTATTTTGATCTAGCTGGCTATATGACTTATGTATCAAATCACCATATGCAATTCATCCCAACCCAATGGGTGTAGCACACATCAAGACACTTTTTAACCAGCAACATTTAGCTCTTCCGGATGCAACTGAATCCCAGAAGCAAATAATAGGTACATAAATCACTACACAGAAATCACCATACAATCATAAATTAATTACTCTTGAAGTATGTCTTCAACAAAACGATTACTCCAAAACATCAAATCTGCCACAATGTATGCATTATAAAATTAATGAAAACAAATTTAATTAGCAAATAGAACACAACTTAATCAAAACTGACATGAAAAATGGTGGCCATTTGCAGCTTAACACAAAAAGTAAGCAAAGCTTCAAAGCACATACAGACACTGCCCCTTCTCTTAAGATCGTCTTCCCCTTCTTCACAGGGCCATCACCATGTCGCCAACTCACGCACAAAAGACAATCGCTCAGCCATTAATCCCTTTCATTATATTTAGTGACCACCAGAAAACCTGGTTACATCCTAAACTTCACACGGCAGTTACTCAGACATCCTGAAACACATTCAAAATAGTGTATCAACATTTTCCTATAACCAAGTGGCAGCTGTCAAAATGGAAAAAATATTTATATCAATCCAACTTTAGTTCTGGAATTAAGTCCTGAGATATCAAAATGCAAAAATAATTTTAGAAAATGCAACTTTTTTTCCAGTCATTCATATTTTACTCGACTCATCCAATAAAAGAAAGAAAAATAGAGGGAGAGTGAAGCAAACGAGAGTGAAATCTTTAAGAGAACATTTTTGTTGCAACGTTTAATCTCACTTAGCAAGATTAAATTTTGATGGGGTAGCAAGAGCATATTGTTAGCCAAAAGCATTTACAATCAGATTTAGCAAAAGACCAAGAGGAAATTTTGATTTAGCATTACCGAATAGTGAATCACAAAATTTAATCAAGACCCAAAATTTGTTATGCAAATTATTTTCAGCAGAAACATCATCATAAGCAAAAATAAACTTAAATCAAGATAATTATACGGAAACTTATGCTACTACCACTCCACAACTACTTTTAAAACAGTGGAGTGAAACACGTAAAAAAAAATATTGATCCGGACCAAAAGCTCAAAACTTTTCATTACGTGCATCATTAAAAGCCAAAAAAAAAAAAACGTGAACATAGTTTGACATGAGGGGGTAGAAAGATAGTTACGCCTTCAGGTTGTGACATCAAGTTCAATGAGTGTGGAAAGAGATGGATTCTTCTCGATCTCAACTCCAAACATCTCATAGGATTTAATGGCAGTTTCCTTTGGCATAAGCTTCAGAAACAAGAGAGATAAAAGCAGAGGAACAATAATTGAAGGAACAAGAACATTCAAGAACCAAATTTCCTTTGAGGTAGGCATAGCTCGATTCCCAAATCCGGGATTTTTTTTTTCTTTCTGTGTGTGGGTGTGTTCGAAAAGCCCTATACAGAAACTTTTAACGCGTCTACGGCAGTGCGGATCGTGAGATGCGCCGTCCGGCAAGAATGAGAGCTGAAGGAAGGGGTCCAGGAAGATGCAGCTCTGTTAGGGTTTGTGTGTGGAGAGCGTCAGAGACTTCAATAAAGCAAGAGGCGAGAGGAGGCTTTCTTAGGTAAATTTGTTTATGCAAATTTTTTTATGCTTCTTTTAAAAAAATAATTTAAATAATAAATATTTATATTAAAAATAATTTATAAATAAATTATTTTGTATATGATTTTTTAGTTTAAAAATATTTATTTTAAAAAAGATATAATAAAAAAAATTTAATAATATAAGAAAAAATACTTTTTTAATTTCTTTATAAATATTTAAATATTTTTTTAAAAAACTACAATTTAATAAATTGCATCAAACATTAATATTATTTTTTTATACGTTAAAAATTAAAAAAAATAAAACTTCCGAAATAAACCATTAAACTTAAATATATTGCTGAGGTTATATAATCATGTTTTGTTAGGATAATTTATTAATCTATTTATGACCATACACATATTACTTATGGTGATAAATTAAGTTATTTCATATTAAATAATTTATATAACAATGATATTATTTATTATCATAAATATTGAATTAAATAAGTTATTATTATTTTTGATTTGAAATTAAATGAGAATAAAATTAGATTATTTTATTTAGTTTTTAGAGTTTAATGAACGTTACACTCAAATATAAGTAGTGCTTTCAAAATTTTGGTCAATAAGACATCAAAGACACATTCAATCTCTTTTTTTATTAAAAGAGTTGTCATTCAACCCTATTAAGAATAAGGCTTTAATTAAGAAAAATCAAAGAACTAAAACAATAAAATTCTCTCAATCATGCTTATGAATTCAAATACGCTTTCGCCATTCAAATATTTCTTTTTTACTGATTTAATATATATGATTTTGGGATTAAGAAATTCTAAGAATTTTCAACAAGTGATATCAAAGTCATCTATAATTATCATTGAAAAATTATAAATTTATCTTATTTATTTATTGTGATTAAATCTTGATTTAAGTTTATGAAACTAGACTCAAATAAAATTTTATAAATTTGCCTCTCAACACAATAGCATGAATATGAATTCATGATTAATTTTGTTATATAAGGGAAATTGTTGTGATTTCTTTGTTAATGAAATCCTTTTGTTGTGGTTTCAATTTTGTGTTAAACAAAAAAATCACAATTGATTAATAAGGAGTCATAATATTATGGAATTATTATATATTGTGTCTTATTGTATTCATCTATTTTATAAAATTTAGATTTAGAATAAATTATTGAATACTATACCATCAAGATAGCTTCTCATTACAAAAAAAAACTTGATAATTATGATGATTTTTCAGGGTTATTACGGCGATTTGAACTACCATTATTATCTTGAATGACAACTAAGAAAAACCGCCATAATTTTAAACGTCATTTGGTTATTACAGCAATTTTTGAAAAGCTGCCACAATTTCCATGGTTAAAATGATGATTTTTTTAACATGTTAAAACGGCAGTTTAAATCGTCGTTATTTTTAAATAAAACTTCATTTTTTGTTGGTTAAAACAGTAGTCAAATCACCATTATATTCAAATAAAATGACATTTTTGGTTGATTAAAATAACGGTTTAAACTGCTATTTTTTTGAGTTAAAATAGCGTTTCATATTATTTAAAATGACATTTTTGAATCGTCATTTTTATCCTGATAAAGTGGCATATTTATTATTTAGAATGGTTGTTCGAAACTGTCATTTTTATGAGTTAAAATGGCATTTTAATTGTTTAAAATGATAGTTACAAGCTACATTTTTATCAGATAAAACTGACATTTTTTATCGTTTAAAAAGACATTTTAACCGTTGTTTTTACCGCGTTAAGTAAATATTTTTTTTAAAATTTCACAATTACAAGAAATCATAATTCATGAACAAAATATTATGTAACTCATAAATGAAGTATTAAACATAATATATAGTTTTTTAGCATTAGAAATCAAAATTAGTAACTCCTGTATATATAAAGTATCAAACATTACATGATTTTTCAATTCTAAATATCTTAACATGTAGCTCTCTTAATACATCAAATCTCCATCATAAAAAAAAAATCACAATGCTCTATTGCTTGCTCTAGAATATCTACTTTCTAAATTTGTTAGCGATGGAATCTCACTCTCTTGATCTAATTTCTATAACAAAAGTATAATTTAAAAAAAGATCAAAATTCAAAGAACAAAGCCGATGATTACAACACTAAAGGCTCATTTGGAAAGCTTCAAAAGTTACTATTTTGAGCTTTTCACTTATGAAAAGTAGTAGTATTAATATCTATTGCAATTTTCAAAACTAAATTGTAGCTTTCTAAGAAGCTATTTAAGTACTTATGAAGAAATTAAAAAAAAGAATTCTCTCATAATAAAAAGCTTTTTATCACATTTCTTTTAAAATAAGTATTTTTAGAACTACAAAACCAAGGATATGTCTAAAATGAGCACAACAATTATGTGCTTATTAGATGCATCACATTTATATAGACCATTAGATTTTATTAAATAAAAATCAAAGGCTAATATAAAAAGAAGAACATTGATGGACTTTAATAAATACAGAATATTCTAATACATAAATAAATGTTTTAAATACAATACTTTAATACACAATACTTTAAATGACAACAGAATCTTTTATGCTTGAATAATTAAATATAAAACATATAAATACAAAAATATAAGTATTCTTTATTCAATAAAATTAATTATTATGCAAGAAATTTTTATAATATTAAAAAAATATATTAAAATAAAATTTTAAATCGTAATATAAAAAATATAAAATAATTAAAATTTTATTTTATATTACTTGACAAATAATTAGATTATTATATTCAAAATTTATTAACTAACTAACTTTTTTAAAGATATTATTATATAAAATAATTTTTCATCAAAATATTTCGAAAATATAATTTATTTAAAATATTATATATAATACATGAAAACATTAACCTTTTTCATTTTTTTCAATTTTTTTTAGAAAAACAAAATAAATAATATAATTCTAAATACATGTCTATCACATTATATATTTACTTATATTAGTAAGAACTAAACTAAACAAAGTTACATAATTAAAAATGTAAAACATATAAAAACAAAAAATAAATATTTTTATTTATTAAAATTAATTATTCTGCAAATTTTTTTATAATATTAAAAAATTATATTAAAATAATATTTTAAACTACAACATAAAAATATAAAATTAATTATATTTTATTTTATATTACTTGATAAATAATTAAATTATTATACTCAATATTTATTAACTAACTACTTTTGTTAAAAATATTATTATATAATATAATTTTTTTATCAAATATTAGTCAAAATATAGTTTATTTAAAATATTATATATAATACATGAAATTTTTTTTATTTTTTTATGAAAAACTGAATAAATAATATATATCAACTAAATATATGTATCATATGTGTATATAATAGTGAATGATATAGGATTGATATATATTCTTTTATTCTTTAAACTCTCTAATATATATGCCACCTTATGGTTCTATCCTCTAATCTTTCTTATTCATATTTGTTTTGTGGTAATATTAAGTAGATAATAATTCAAAATTATTTTTTAAATTTAACATTTATAGTTTTATATATATAATATTTAAAATTATATATTTATAATAAGATTTTTTTATTTTTATTATTTTCAAGTATTTTTTATTATTTTAGTTAAATTTTTTATTCTCTAACTCGACTAGGCATAATATTTCCAAATGTCATAATATTTTTAAAATAATTTTATTTTTTGTATTTATATATTTTATATTTTTAATATAAGCTTGATTAGTTTAGGTCTTACTAATATAATAAATAAATATATAATATAATAGACATGTTTTTAGAATTATATTATTTATTCCGTTTATTGAAAAAAATAAAAAGGTTAATATTTTCATGTATTATATATAATATTTTAAATAAATTATATTTTTAACATATTTTGATGAAAAATTATATTATATAATAATATCTTTAATAAAATTAGTTCGTTGATAAATTTTGAATATAATAATCTAATTATTTATCAAGTAATATAAAATAAAATTTTAATTATTTTATATTTTTATGTTACAATTTAAAATTTTATTTTAATATAATTTTTTAATATCATAAAAAGTTCTTGCATAATAATTAATCTTATTGAATAAAAAATACTCATATTTTTGTATTTATATGTTTTATATTTAATTATTTAAAAATAAAAGATTTTGTTGCTATTTAAAGTATTGTATATTAAAGACTTAAAGTATTGCCATTTAAAGCATTTATTTATATACTAGGATATTCTGTATTTATTAGAGTCTATCAATACTCTTCTTTTATATTAGCCTTTAATTTTTATTTAATAAAATCTAATGGTCTATATAAATGTGGTGCATCTAATAAGCACATAATTTTTGTGCTTATTTTAGACATACCATAATTGTTGTGTTCATTTTAGACATACCCACAAAACCAAATATAAAATAACTTATTTATAAACTATTTTTAATAAAAACATTTATTATTTAAGCTATTTTTTAAAAAAGTTTAATTAAATTGTTTACCCAAACTGAACTTAAATACTCTTAACATACTATGACCAAGGAAGATCTTAATAAATAAAAAGTAATGCTAGAGAGACAATAATTCAAAATTATTTTATTCAAAAAATTCCAACACGTAGTCAACTATTAATCTCTTCCTTTCTTTATAATTTCAACTTTAGATTTCTCAATCCTTCGAACCTCGAACATAAATACTCGCAAACTCATGACGTCCATTAACAACAATCTACATAACTTAAATTTTGATTCTGACTAACTCACTGGAGGACTTTAAAGTCTTCATCACCAAGAATCAACTCAAACACCTAATATCGAAGCAAATCCTTACCTCAATCTAAAACTTTGCTTAATTTTCACTTCAAATATCTAATCTCTTCAACGTGATCTATCTCCATGTTTCCTTTATTTTTTACTAACTATTCAATACAGTTCGAGAAAGCACTAACCTCACTTCTAGCTATAGATTACAACTTTACAAATTTTAAGCACAACCACATTCAACTCAATTAAGTTCATCAACAATCCATATAACTTTAATTATGGATCTCAAATTTCCTATCTCTAACTCCACTCTAACCATTGAACTTCATAAAACACTAATCCTACAAATCCGACTTTGGTTCCTTGAGTTACTCAAGGCTTAGCACTTCCTCAATTTCCAAATTGACATTCTAGGTCGATATTGACTTCCAGACTATAGGATTAATGAGACTCTTCTCCAAAATTTAATATTCCTTCAACTTCATGCAACATTATTCAATCATGGATTTCACTTTCTAAATCTCCAATATGACCAACCATTCGTATCATTATTCTCTTTGACCTCTTCTGTACATCAACAACCTCCGATCTTATTACTTAAGTAAAATTTTTTGTACTCTACCATTCTCAAGTAACTAGTTGTCATTATCCATTTTTTTAGATCTAATATTAACCTCATCAGTAATCACAAAGGTTCTTACCCAACTTGACTTTATCCAAACCAAAATCATCAAGCTAACTAGCTCTTTCGAGAAAAAAATCACACACAATCAAGCCATTCAATCATTACAATCAATCATTCCAACCAACACAATAGCAATTTATCAATCAATTCCTAATCACATCCAAGTAACTTATCATTTACGTAGGTATAGTTTTCTAATTCTAACTTCCTTTTATCTCTAATGTCCTCAACATATCTTCACTAGCTTCTTAATATTTCTAAGTTGTCTTCGACAATATATTAGAGTCCACATATACGCAATTCAGTAATATTAAGTTTGCCAAACTTAATACCATGAATTATGCAAAGATAAACCAATAGCATTAATCAGAAGACGGTTATGCGCATAAAGCTCTAATTCCTACCTCTTTGATAAGACCTAATGCATGACAGGAATACAGAGTATGCAATGAAGTATAGTCAATCCACTCTTCAGAGTCTACCCTAAAAAATGCCAGATACCATAATGTAATACCTTACTATCAAAATATCATGCGTAAGCCATGATATTGCTAATGGTAAAAGTATTATGTGAATTTTTTGTAGTATCTATTTACATATCTATAAGCTTTCAGCAAAGCTGAAAACAAAGGCATATATATATATATATATATATATATATATATATATATATATATATATATATATATATATATATATATATATATTGAAAATACTTTATTTCCCAATATACGCACCGCTAGAAATGGTTATCGAAATGCGCATTGTCAATTCCGGGGTGGCACCCACAAATTGGATTTACACTCCAAATCAAGGGGAGGCCACGAAATGGCACTGGCACTAGCAAGTAAAAAAGCTGTACTCCCATTGTGTGACTGACATACGCGAAATGGAGCACATCACCTCTGACGCCCACGAGTTGGGAGAAATTAGAGCCGGCGGCAGTGAATTGGAGCCAATGTGTGTTTTTCTCAAAGTGTGTTTTCCCCAAAGTGTGTTTTCCTCGTAGGTGCAACTTGCTAGAACTTTTGATTTTACTTCTAATTCATTCAAGTTTACTTCTATACAATTGTCTTTCTCACTCTTTAATAAGTCATTCTTGTATCCAACACTAAACTTCATTCCACATAAAGCATCCCTCTTATGAAAGCAGCATGTTCCAATATACAAAGAGCCATCATAACCATCCGCACCATGTATCTCCACCTTCACATAATAATAGAAATAATAATCAATACAAGAAAAAAAATGAATCATTTGAATGTTTTTCAATTTATTTATATTGGTGACGATGGAGTGACACGTATCAATTAGTGTTAATAGAATGCTGATGTATATGTCATGTTTAAGAATGTTGTCAAAAATCTGAGGAACTGCACAAAAGCAATTTTATGGCCTTTTTCTTCATCCATCAAAAAGCAAAGAGCATCCCTCACTGATTCTGAACTGTTTGAGTACATGTCACAATCTACATTTAGAACGATCTTTGCATTGCTTATCACTGATGACACCCTTAGCTACAATTAATTAATTAGGTACAATAAAAAAGAATTAATATAATGTTTCATTAATGAAGTTGGTATCATTTGTACTAATGTAGCATATATATAGTTATGGATTAATAAAATTAACACTTAATTTTTATGCAGATAGATAACTAATTATGTATTACTACATCAATAAAAATAACTAATTTTTAAAATTACTATTTGAAAATTATCTAAACACATGAATTTTATTAGATGACTGTGAAATTATTATAAAAAATCTATACCAAGGAGTTCATGGCTCCAGCTTTGAAATTGTGATAATGTTGGGGTCTCTTCTCACGAGCCAAATACACAAGAGTTGGCAAATAATTCCCAGCTTCATCTTTAGAATTATGCGGCTCCTTTTTATACAGTATTATCTGTTAGCATAACAAGATCAACTCAATTAATTCATATAAATGATCACCTAATTAATTGATAGAAAAAGTTGTATCATAAATGTTACTATATTATTATACTTGAAGAATTGTGTCATCGTCACGTCGAGAAGAATATGAATCCCACTGGAAAAATCATCTATGCTTTGAGCATTCTTCACTCGCTACTCTTCCCAACTTAGTTGCATCTTCAATTCTTTCTTTCAATTCTTCTCCTGCGCATTGGCTCCAATTCGCTGCTGCCGGCCCTGATTTCTCCCAACTCGTGGGCGCCTGAGGTGATGTGCTCCATTTTGCGTATGTCAGTCGCACAATAGGAGTGCAACTTTTTAAACTGCTGCTGCGCCATTTCGTGGCCTCCCTCCTTCATTTGAAGTGTAAACCCAATTCGTGGACGCCACCTCAAAATTGGCAATACGTATTTCGGTAACCATTTCTAATGGTACGTATATTGGAAAATAAAGTATTTTCAATATATATATATATATATATATATATATATATATATATATATATATATATGCATACATCTTCCATATACCTCAATAAAAATCAATAATTACTACCATTCAATAGCTACATCGATTATCACGAATAAAATACATCAAATACACTTTTAAATACATATTAGTATACATATAACAAGTAATTCCTATCTCTCTATACAAAATTTGTAATAATAATAAAGATGAGAGGAAATAAATAACTAAATACAAATTTATTAATAAGACACAGTAATTCACGTTCGATGCTTAGTAAATTCTCTGCAGACTTTGTCATCTGATTCCCTAAAAATATTGGATGTAGGGGGTGAGAACCAAATTACACAGTCTCAGCAGAGGGGTTTCAGAATTGCCATAGAAAGATATATAGAATAAGGTTTGTTTTAAGGTAGTGCTCAGTACTTGTCTTATGAATCCTTCCCTTGAAGATTTCTTATTCTCCAAACTTTTATAATTCACTGTTACTCTTTCATAACTCATCTCTCAATACTGCTTTCTTCTCTAAAATATTCTTTTCTCATAATTAACCGATTTAATTCCACTACTGTTTATTTTTCTTATATCTAACCACAACATATTTATTCAGTTTTTATACTTTTTCAAATTTACCATTCACTCAATCTCTTTCTTCAAAGACCAATATCACTCACTATAATTCCGAACCAATAATTAAATCACAAGTAATCAAACAGTCAAATAAACAATCATACATAGAAAACAATTATGACAAGTAGCACAAACAAACAAATAGACAAACAAATAAACAGACAAATAATTTCAAGCAATGTAAACACAAATATAATATGATGCATGTTTGCCCTACATGCCATGAGCTCACATGTTGATTATACTACCAGACCCGACACAAATTCGGTTGGCAACTTCCAGATTGGTCTCTCGGTGCATATCTCCAAGAGGAATTAAATTATGGTACCATTATCTCAACAGAGAGTGCTGTCTCACCATCTCCTGGAGGTATAAACTGTGCCAAAAATAACGGAGAGTGCCGTCTCACCTTGCAACCCCAGAGAATGTAGGTAAGACAAAACTACCATCCCCACATCATACTGCAATCACGAATAAACGGGACAAAATCACCATCATTGCCTAGTGCAAGTGCCATATCAATACGCAAGCAGGATGTAATCCACATCCTTGCCAATTCAGTGATCATATCTTAATCACAAACACGCAAGCCAGACAAAATCTCCGTCCTTACCAAGATTAATCATAATCAAAATTAATCATAACCAAGATTATAATCAAAACCACAATTATATATAGTCATATTTCAATCAAACCTCATCATAATCATAATACATTATGTTCACATTTATCAGAAGGATAATTATCCTCAAATTGTGAGCAGGACAAAACCACCATCCCTACAAAATAACAACGCACTGAGCAAGCGGGATGATACCACCATCCTTGCCAGGCAAGTAATCAATATCACATAATTTCTTTAATCATATTTTGGTGTCTTTTCTTTTCAAAATCATAATCATTACTCATTTTATCTTTAAATTCACAAACGGGTTCATATACTCTTCAGAAAACTTGTAACACCCTACCATAAGAACAGAGAGTCAATAGTACAAAATAACAAGCCCCTAACTTAGCCTGCGAAGCTAAGGCTGGCCGGAGAATATTTCCATACATATATACTTAACCTAAAACCCAAAATACATATATAATAAAGCCCGGTTCTCCGTAAACCTCTAGAAGATGCAAAATAACACAAGTTATCAGGAGAGTTCTATACATAGGATCGTATATAAACTAAACATCAAAATAAAGCCCCAAAATTTACTTTGCTGCAGAACTCCAAACGCCTAGCGAGATGCCTCTCGACCTGCATCTGGAAAATAATAATATCGTATGGGATGAGAACCAGAAGTTTTTAGTATGGTAAAGGTTCCTACATATATAAGATATAAGGTCTTGGAAATGTCAGAGGCAATCCTAAAATGCCGACACTCTAATTATAAAACTTAAAGAACTAAAACAGAAATCATGAATCATGGTATTTCTCTAAGGCTTTATAAACTTAACCAATTCCTTAAATCTAACTAAAACTTAACTAGAATCCTAAACCTTTTCGCCTTTCCTCCATTCTCCCATCTCCGGTGAAATTACAAAGACAAACAAGCTGACAATGGCAAACACAGGTAGAATACAAGTAATACAGATAGCAAATATAACAAATAGCATATTATAATCACTTAGGCACTCCCAATTAATGCACAAGCAAGCAATTCAAACAATATGCATATGATGCATGCCTGTCCTATGGCTGATGAGTCTTATCTATCGATTATCAAGCCAACCCGACAAGTCCGGCTACTAAACCCATGATTGTCTCCCGACGCGCATCCCCAAGAGTCTATGCATAGCTTTTTCTCATATATATAAAATTGCTCAATGGGGGTTAACCTTCCCAGGAATTTATATGTACCCGGTCACCCTTATGTCGTAGGGTCAACAGAGTATCGAGTCTCAACCTAGAACACGTGGTGGCAAGCCACGGTACTTTACCCAGGAAAACTCGCATCTCAGATAATCATTTCATATTCATTCATTATAGCCATAACATCACTTATACATCATATAATTGTACTTTTTTACACAACTCATCATAACCCGGAGCAAGTGGGGGCGAAACCACAACCCTTGCGTTTATCCGGGGAGCCTCTATACTAACCAACTTGGAGCAAGTGGGGGCAAAACCACAACCCTTGCGTCTACCTAGGGGGTACGTTCTCATATGCCCACGAAGAACAATGGAGGGGATCCTAACCTACCACTCTCTTGCTAGGGGCGATTTTACAATACCAAGAGGAACAAAGAAGGGGTTCCTCACCTTCCACCATTTCCTACAATTGCACTTTCAAGAAAGAGTACTCAGATGTTACATTTATTCCTTTTTTTAGCTAGTTTCATAATTTAAGTTATATATATATCATTTCATATTCATTCATTATAGCCATAACATCACTTATACATCATATAATTGTACTTTTTTACACAACTCATCATAACCCGGAGCAAGTGGGGGCAAAACCACAACCCTTGCGTTTATCCGGGGAGCCTCTATACTAACCAACTTGGAGCAAGTGGGTGCAAAACCACAACCCTTGCGTCTACCTAGGGGGTACGTTCTCATATGCCCACGAAGAACAATGGAGGGGATCCTAACCTACTACTCTCTTGCTAGGGGCGATTTTACAATACCAAGAGGAACAAAGAAGAGGTTCCTCACCTTCCACCATTTCCTACAATTGCACTTTCAAGAAAGAGTACTCAGATGTTACATTTATTCCTTTTTTTTAGCTAGTTTCATAATTTAAGTTATATATATATATATATATATATATATATATATATATATATATATATATATATATATATATATAATATGTACACACACACACACACACACACACACACACATATGCACCCTACTTCCTCAAGCCTAAAATCATCACTTCTCAAACTTTCTTTATCCCCAAATTACCAGCGTTTCCTAGCTTCTTCTCATTACTAGGCCTATTACTAAGATCTAAGGTTAAAAGAGTGAAAACAGAGGTTTAGAGGTTTAAAATCATGTTTAAAACAATAAAATTCCATTTGCTGAAAACAGGAGTTACGCGTACGCGTGGATCGTGCGTACCCATGGGCGTGCGCGAGATACTCAACCTGGGAAGGTTGGTCGCGTCACATACAGTGGTCGCATACGCAAGGTGTGCAGAACAGCAAAAATGCTGAATGCTGCAGAATTTTCAGTTTTGCACTCTAAACTTCCGACGTGCATAACTTTTTTGTTTGAAAACATTTTTCATCCGTTCTTCAGACGACATAAACTTCACGGACCCAATTTCCATATAAAATAAGTTTGAAACAATTTGGGGATCTGGAAGCCAATTTATGGCTTGCCAAAGTTCGGCCAAAAACTAAATTCTCACAAAATCTTCCAAACCTCTATTTTCACAAAACATAAGTCACTAGCCATATTCACTCAATAATACCGTGCATCAAATCATACCAAAATCATAACAACACAGCCCCCACACCCTACCATAACCAGTCATACCTCAATTGTACATAATTTCATACATAGATTCCCTCAATTAATCAACAAAACCATCATATATAACCACCTACTTATATATAGCCATATCAACATGTCAATCTTCATTAACTCATCACTTAGAATCCTGATTTCATCATAAACAATAATCACCCAACAATTACTCAATCCATATCAACAAATATCATCAAAGGTAGGTACTAAGCAATCAACACTCTCATACATTCACACCAATTCTAAGGTCATCTAGCCTAAGTTTTCACAAGATATTATATATTAAATATGAGAAACCTAAACCATACCTTGACCGATTTTCTCATATAACCCAAGGCAACATAAATAGGCAAGGTCTCAAACTTCACCACCAAATTCAGCAATCCAATGACCCAATCAAGTTTCCATCTGCCCAATGGTGCTCCAAAACACAATTACACACTACCTATGCACATTACCACATCCATATACAAATTTTCAATACCTAACACACAATAATCCAAGAATTCATAAGGTTTAGAGAGTCCTTACCTTATCCGTGCCTCAAATAAGCAAAACTTGCTAATCTATCAAGTTTAATTTGAGCCTAGACATCAAAACATCAAGTTTAAACAACCAAATCCTGAAAAGTTCAAAAACCAAGGGAATTGAGAGGCTGAGATGAAAAATTGGGTTTCTTACCGAAATTGATTATTGGGCTTTGTAGAACTCGTTGCGCTGGATGCATGGCCGCAAACGGTATGGTGATCGGAGCTCGAAACGAGAAGATTTGGTGATTTGAATGGAAGGCAAGGGGTTTTGGAAACCTTCCTCCTCTCCCCTTGTGTGTTTCAGCGTGAAACAATAATGAGGGAGAAGGTAATGAGCTGAAGCTCATTTTATCCATAGGTTTGGTTGGGCTCTTGAGCCCATTTTGGGTTCGGTTCGATCGGTTTGACCCAAACTCGGGCCAAATTATTTAAAATTAGTGTCAAAATTCTTATTTTAATTAGCTCTATCCAATTAAACTATAAAATTTTTATTTCTAATTTATTTTATTAAAAATTTATTAATTAATTAATTATTCACTAATTTTATGGGGTTTACATCTCAACTTAATGTTATACTCTATTGTCAAATAACTGAACACATTATTTCTCCTTTAAACTTACTCAGATTAACCCAACTGATGCTCAGGTTCATCCTAAGACTTAAATCAAACTTTACCCAGAAATATAGCCCCCCCTCTCGTCAATCCCACGAGCCTCTTTTTTATCTATTCTAAATTCTCATCATTTCTAATTTTAAATCAAAATCTCATTCTTCGAAATTTATCCAAATCTTGCCAATCATAAACCTCAAGGGCCTTAATGCCTTAACTAACCCAATGAAAATTCACAGTTATTAGTCACATCAATGAATCACACATAATCGATCGTGACTTTGTATTTCAATTTTTAATGTCAACGGAAATCCTTATTTATCAATTCTCATTAAAATTCTCAATCTCAATAATTTTATTATAATGAGGACCTCAATCAGAGGCACAACCCTCAACAATAATCAAAGTATCCACTTAGGTTCTTCATCCTCGAGAACAAACCATAAGCTCGACACAATAAGTGATGAGCGGATATTTTATACGCTTTTTGGGGGTAATTTCATGTAGATTTTAGTATGTTCTAATTAGTTTTTAATAGAATTTTATTAGTTTTTAGGAAAAAATCATATTTCTGGACTTTACTATGAGTTTGTGTATTTTTCTGTGATTTCAGGTATTTTCTGGCTGAAATTGAGGGAGCTGAGCAAAAATCTGATTTAGGCTGAAAAAGGACTGCTGATGTTGTTGGATCCTGACCTCCCTGCACTCGGAATGAATTTTCTGGAGCTACAGAAGTTCAATTGACGCGCTCTCAATTGGGTTGGAAAGTAGACATCCAGGGCTTTCCAGCAATATATAATAGTCCATACTTTGCACAAAGATAGACGACATAAACTAGCGTTCAATGCCAGTTCCATGCTGCAGTCTGGCGTCCAGCGCCAGAAACAGGTTACAAGTTGGAGTTCAACGCCCAAAACACGTTACAACCTGACGTTCAACTCCAGAAACAGCCCAAGCATGTGAGAGGCTTAAGTCTCAGCCCCAGCACACACCAAGTGGGCCCCAGAAGTGGATTTCTGCACCAATTATCTTAGTTTACTCATATTCTGTAAACCTAGGTTACTAGTTTACTATTTAAACAACTTTTAGAGACTTATTTTGTACCTCATGACATTTTCAAATCTGAATTTTATACACTTTGACGGCATGAGTCTCTAAACCCCATTGTTGGGGTGAGGAGCTCTGCAGCGTCTCGATGAATTAATGTAATTGTTTCTATTTCTCCATTCAAACGTGTGTGTTCCTATCTAAGATGTTCATTCGCGCTTAATTATGAAGAAGGTGATGATCCGTGACACTCATCACCTTCCTCAATCCATGAACGTGTGCCTGACAACCACCTCCGTTTTACATCAGATTGAATGAGCTTCTCTTAGATTCCTTAATCAGAATCTTTGTGGTATAAGCTAGAATTGATGGCGGCCACTCTTGAGGATCCGGAAAGTCTAAACCTTGTCTGTGGTATTCCGAGTAGGATTCAAGGATTGAATGGCTGTGACGAGCTTCAAACTTGCGATTGCTAGGCGTGATGACAAAACGCTAAAGGATCAATGGATCCTATACCAATATGATCGAGAACCAACAGCTGATTAGCCGTGCTCTTACAGAGCATCTGGACCGTTTTCACTGAGAGGATGGGAGGTAGCCACTAACAATGGTGACACCCTACATACAGCTTGCCATGAAAGGAACTTTGCACTTTGGAATTGAGTTGAATATTACATTACAGGAATTCAGAAGATAAAGCATCTCCAAAACTCCAACATATTCTCCATTACTGCATTACAAGTAATTAATTCACACTCTTTTATTTTTCTAATAATTCAAACTGATAATTTTAATTGAAATCCTGACTAAGAATAATAAAATAAACATAGCTTGCTTCAAACCAATAATCTCCGTGGGATCGACCCTTACTCACGTAAGGTATTACTTGGACGACCCAGTGCACTTGTTGGTTAGTGGAACGAAATCACCTTAAGATTTTGAGATTGGGATTAGAATTTTGTGCATCAAGTTTTTAGCGCCGTTGCCGGGGATTGTTCGAGTTTGAACAACTAAAGGTTTATTTTATTTCTTAGATTAGGAAGATTTTGGCAATTGGGTCAGAGTTTTTTATTTTCTTTTCAAAAATATTATTTTTCTTTATTAATTTTTAACTTTTCTTTGAGTCTAGTGTCTTGTTATAAGTTTGGTGTTAATTGCATATTTTATATTTTTCTTTTAAATTTTTGAATTTCTTTTCTTTAATCTTTAAGTTGTTCTTGTTTATTTTTCTTATTTGATTTTTAGTTTTTCTTGTTCTGTGCCTTTTCTTGTTTTTCTTGTTCTTTTCCAAAGCATTAGTCTTGCAAAAAGAATAATCCAAATATACATATTCAAAACAAGTGTTACATTTATAACTCAGTTGGTTAGAGCGTTGGCTTATGTTCTTGGAAATTGGGTATCTTCTTTTTAAAATCTTTTTCTAAAATAATTTTTCTTGATTTAATCCTGTGCCAAACTTTAAGTTTGGTGTTTTCTTGCTAATTTTGATATAATTTTCGAAAATTATTTTGATTTCTAAAAAATTTTTAAGTTTAGTGTTCTTCCTTTTGTTCTTGGTGTTCTTGTGAGTCTTCAAAGTGTTCTTGAGTCTTCTTTGTGTTTTGATCTTAAAATTTTTAAGTTTGGTGTTCCTTAGTGTTTTCCCTCCAAAATTTTCGAAAATAAGGAGCATTAGATCTAAAAATTTTAAGTCTTGTGTCTTTTATGTGTTTTTCTCTTTCATCATAAAATTCAAAATTCAAAAAAATATCTTTTCTAACTGGTTTTAAACTATATTTTCAAAAAAATTTTTTAGATTTCAATTTCAAAATTTTTCAAATATTTATTTTAATTGTTAATTTTCTTTCTTTATTTATTTTACTTTTATTTTTATTTCGGTTTTTATTTTATTTTATTTTATTATTTCGAAAATCAATTTTCTTTATATAATAAATTAAATAAAATAAACAATATCAACATCCATACCATCTCCCTTGCTCCATCATGGAACTAAGTGGAAATGAATAGTCCAGGAGGACTCTGGGGTCATATGCTAACCCCACTATTGCTTCATATGGAAATAGTATCTGTATACCCTCCATTGGAGTTAGTAGCTTTGAGTTAAATCCTCAGCTCATTATTATGGTGCAGCAAAGCTGCCAGTATTTCGGTCTTCCACATGAAGAACCTACAAAGTTTCTGGCACAATTTTTACAAATTGCTGACACAGTACATGATAAAGAAGTAGATCAAGATGTCTACAGATTACTATTGTTTCCATTCGCTGTAAAAGATCAAGCTAAGAGGTGATTAAATAACTAACCTAAAGACTGCATAAAGACATGGAAACAGCTGTCAGAAAAATTCCTGAATCACTATTTTTCTCCAAAACGGATGACACAGCTAAGGCTAAGCATCCAAGGCTTCAAACAAGGAGATAATAAATCCCTTTATGATGCCTGGGAGAGATACAGAGAGATGCTAAGAAAATGCCCCTCTGAAATATTTTCAGAGTAGGTGCAGTTAGACATCTTCTACTATGGGCTTACAGAAAGAGCTCAAACTTCTCTAGACCACTCAGCTGGTGGATCTATTCACATGAGAAAGACAATTGAAGAAGCTCAAGAGCTCATTGATACAGTTGCCAGGAATCAGCACCTGTATCTAAGCAGTGAACTTCCCAAGAAGGAAGAGGCTAAAACAGTAACTGCTGAACTCAGTCCTGCAGATCAAGCTGCTGAATTCAATCAGCAATTAGATTTTCTAACAAAACAGTTAGCCGAATTCAAGGAGATACTACAAGAAACAAGAATGGCTAATAAAAATATGGAAGTACAGTTGAAGCAAACAGAACAACAGCTATTAAAACAAATAACAGAAGAATGTCAAGCAGTTCAATTAAGAAGTGGGAAAATATTAAATACTTCACTTCAAGGTAGCAGGAAGCCAAGAAATGAGCAAACCACCCAAAATCCACCTGAGGACAGTCAGAGCCCAGAGAGGAATACTTCTGGCGCTCAAACGCCAAAAAATGGGTGGAAAGCTGGCGCTGAATGCCCATACCATGCTCAGTTCTGGCGTCCAACGCCAGAAACAAGCAATAAATCGGCGTTGAACGCCCAAAGGAAGCACAGTTCTGGCGTTCAGACGCCTGGAACAGGCAAGGAGCTGGCGTCTAACAGCGCTCCAGCTTCCACCCCTGGCATTCAAATGCCAGTGGGGGATCAGACACATACAAGTGCTGATAACAATCCTTCTAAAAAGGCTTCCCAACTCACTTCTGTAGGTAATAAACCTACAGCAACTAAGGTTGAGGAATACAAAGCCAAAATGCCTTATCCTCAAAAACTCTGTCAAGCGGAATAGGATAAGCAATTTGCCTGCTTTGTAGACTATCTCAGGACTCTTGAAATAAAGATTCCGTTTACAGAGGCACTTGAGCAAATACCATCTTATGCTAAGTTCATGAAAGAGATCTTAAGTCATAAGAAGGATTGGAGGGAAACTGAAAAAGTTTACCTCACTGAAGAATGCAGTGCAGTCATCCTGAAAAGCTTACCTGAGAAGCTTAAGGATCCTGGAAGCTTTATGATACCATGCACATTAGACGATAATTGTACCAAGCAAGCTCTATGTGATCTTGGGGCAAGTATCAACCTAATACCTGCATCTATTATCACAAAGCTTGGTTTGACTGAAGAAGTCAAACCAACCCGGATATGTCTTCAACTTGCTGATGGCTCCATTAAATACCGATCAGGCGTGATTGAAGATATGATTGTCAAGGTTGGTCCATTTGCCTTTCCTACTGACTTTATGGTGCTGGAAATGGAGGAGCACAAGAGTGCAACTCTCACTCTAGGAAGACCTTTCCTAGCAACTGGCCGAACCCTCATTGACGTCCAAAAAGGGGAAGTAACCCTGAGAGTCAATGAGGAGGAGTTCAAGTTGAATGTTGTCAAAGCTATGCAACATCCAGACACCCCAAATGACTGCATGAGTGTTGATATCATTGACTCTCTGGTAAGAGTGGTCAATATGGCTGAGAGTCTCGAATCAGAGCTAGAGAACATCTTTAAAGATGTTCAGGTTGATTTGGAGAAATCAGAGAGAATAATAGAACCTCTGAAAATCCCTCAGGAAGAGGAGAAACCTTCCAAACCCGAGCTCAAACCATTACCACCATCCCTGAAATATGCATTTCTGGGAGAAGGTGATACCTTTCCTGTAATCATAAGCTCTACCTTAGAGCCACAGGAAGAGGAAGCACTAATTCAAGTGCTAAGGACACACAAGACAGCTCTTGGGTGGTCCATCAGTGATCTCAAGGGCATTAGCCCAGCCAGATGCATGCACAAGATCTTACTGGAGGGTGACGCCAAGCCAGTGGTTCAACCACAAAGGCGGCTGAATCCAGCCATGAAGGAAGTGGTGCAGAAGGAGGTCACTAAATTACTAGAGGCTGGGATTATTTATCCTATTTCTGATAGCCCCTGGGTAAGCCCTGTCCAAGTCGTCCCTAAGAAGGGAGGCATGACAGTGGTTCATAATGAAAAAAATGAACTGGTTCCTACAAGAATAATTACAGGGTGGCGCATGTGTATTGATTATAGAAGGCTCAATACAGCTACCAGAAAGGATCATTTTCCTTTACCATTCATAGACCAGATGCTAGAAAGACTAGCAGGTCATGAATACTACTGCTTCCTGGATGGATATTCAGGTTATAATCAAATTGCAGTAGATCCAAAAGATCAAGAGAAAACGGCATTCACATGCCCATCTGGAGTATTTGCATACAGAAGGATGCCATTTGGCCTGTGCAATGCACCTGCAACCTTTCAGAGGTGCATGCTCTCAATTTTCTCTGACATGGTGGAAAAATTTCTGGAAGTCTTTATGGATGACTTTTCAGTATTTGGAGACTCATTCAGCTCCTGTCTTAACCATCTAGCACTTGTTCTAAAGAGGTGCCAAGAGACCAACCTGGTTTTAAACTGGGAGAAGTGTCACTTTATGGTGACTGAAGGAATTGTCCTTGGGCACAAAATTTCGAACAAGGGAATAGAGGTGGATAAAGCTAAGGTAGCGGTAATTGAAAAATTACCACCACCTGCTAATGTTAAGGCAATCAGAAGCTTTCTGGGGCATGCAGGATTCTATAGGAGGTTTATAAAGGATTTTTCAAAAATCGCCAAACCTCTGAGTAATCTGCTAGCTGCTGACATGCCATTTATCTTTGATAAGGAGTGTCTGCAGGCATTTGAGACTTTGAAAGCTAAATTGGTCACAGCACCAATCATCTCTGCACCAAACTGGACATTGCCATTTGAACTGATGTGTGATGCCAGTGACCATGCCATTGGTGCAGTATTGGGACAAAGGCATGACAAGCTTCTGCACGTCATTTACTACGCCAGTCGTGTTCTAAATGACATACAGAAGAACTACACTACCACAGAAAAAGAGCTACTTGCAGTGGTTTACGCCATTGACAAGTTTAGATCCTATTTAGTAGGATCAAAAGTGATTGTGTACACTGATCATGCTGCTCTTAAATATCTACTCACAAAGCAGGATTCAAAACCCAGACTCATAAGACGAGTGTTGCTTCTGCAAGAGTTTGATATAGAAATAAGACACAGAAAAGGAACAGAGAATCAGGTAGCAGATCACCTGTCCCGAATAGAACCAGTAGAAGGGGTGTCCCTCCCTCTTACTGAGATCTCTGAAAACTTTCTGGATGAGCAAATCTTTGCCATCCAGGAGGTGCCATGGTTTGCAAACATTGCAAACTACAAGGCAGTGAGATTCATACCCAAAGAATACAGTAGGCAGCAATCAAAGAAGCTGATCACGGATGCAAAGTATTATCTTTGGAATGAGCCGTATCTCTTTAAGAGATGTGCAAACGGAGTAATCCATAGATGTGTGCCTAAAGAAGAAGCGCAGAAGATCCTATGACACTGCCATGGATCACAGTATGGAGGACATTTTGGAAGTGAGCGAACAGCCACAAGAGTCCTCCAATGCAGCTTCTACTGGCCTACCCTCTATAAAAATTTCCGAGCGTTTGTACTTAATTGTGATAGTTGCCAAAGATCTGGTAATCTGCCTCACAGTTATGCCATACCTCAACAAGGGATCTTAGAGATTGAGTTGTTTGATGTATGGGGTATTGACTTCATGGGACCTTTCCCACCATCATACTCAAACACTTATATTCTGGTGGCAGTGGATTATGTATCCAAATGGGTGGAAGCTATTGCAACACCCACTAATGACACGAAGACCGTGTTAAAATTCCTCCAGAAACACATCTTCAGCAGATTTGGTACCCCTAGAGTATTAATCAGTGATGGGGGCACTCATTTCTGCAATAAACAGCTTTACTCTGCTTTGGTTCGTTATGGAGTTAGCCATAGGGTAGCCACTCCATATCATCCACAGACAAATGGGCAAGCTGAAGTCTCTAACAGAGAACTTAAAAGAATCCTGGAACGGACTGTAATTAACCGTAGAAAAGATTGGGCAAGAAGCTTGGATGATGCTCTGTGGGCATACAGAACAGCATTCAAGACCCCTATAGGGACCTCTCCATACCAGCTCGTGTATGGAAAGGCATGTCACTTGCCAGTGGAACTGGAACACAAAGCCTACTGGGCAACCAGATTCCTAAACCTTGATGCCAGGTTAGCTGGAGAAAAACGATTGCTCCAGTTAAATGAGCTCGAGGAATTTAGACTCAATGCTTTCGAGAATGCAAAAATTTACAAAGAGAAAGCAAAAAGATGGCATGATAAGAAACTGTCATCCAGAGTCTTTGAGCCGGGGCAGAAAGTTCTGCTATTTAATTCTAGGCTTAAATTATTCCCCGGGAAATTAAAATCTCGGTGGAGAGGTCCATATGTGATTACAAGTGTATCACCATATGGATATGTAGAGCTTCAGGATAATGACTCTAACAAAAAATTCATTGTTAATGGACAGAGAGTTAAATATTATCTTGAAAGCAATTTTGAGCAAGAATGCTCAAAACTGAGACTTGATTAAAACTCAGTAATAGTCCAGTTAAAGACAATAAAGAAGCGCTTGTTGGGAGGCAACCCAGCCATTTACAAAATTTAATTTTATTTGTTTTTGTTAATTAATTGATTTTTACAGGTATATGTCAAAGTATCTTCAAAAGGTAAAATAGCAATTGCTTGAATTCACAGAGTTACAGGGGAATTTGGAAGCTCACTGGCGTGAAAAAGCCAGTAAGAAACGTTTTGGGCGTTAAACGCCCAAAAGAAGCACACACTGGGCGTTCAATGCCAGTAAGGGTAGCCATCTGGGCGTTCAACGCCAGAAAGAAGCAACAGCTGGGCGTTGAACGCCCAGGAGAAGCAGCAATTGGGCGTTAAACGCCCAAAACATGCAGCGTTTGGGCGTTTAACGCCAGAATGGTAGGGAGGAGGTAAAATTCGTTTTTCTTTACAAATTTTCTAAATTTTTATGTTTCAATTCATGATTTCTTGCATAAACATGTTTCAAAATGTCATCCTTCAAATCAAAATAGTTTTCTAAGAACCATAATTTCTAAAATCCTTTTTCAAAAAAATTAAATGCATCATAATCCATAAAGACAAATTGTTTTCCAATCCAATCCAACTCTTTTTTTTAAAATTTTTCAAAACTCAATTATCTTTTAAAAATATTCTTTCAAAATTAAAATTCAATTTTATCTTTTCCAAATATCATTAACAATTTTTTTATATATCTTTTTCTTATCATATTTATCTTTTATAAATCATATCTTCTATCTTATCTTTTTCTTCTTATTTTTGAAACACACCCTCCCTCCCTTTATATCCACATTCGGCACCCCTCTCATCATCCACCATTCCTCACTTGCTCTCCTCCTATCCCTCTCCTTTCTTTTCTTTTGCTTGAGGACAAGCAAACCTCTAAGTTTAGTGTGCTTATCCGTAATCACAAAAACATACTCACTTTGATCATGGCCCCTAAAGGAAAACAACCCACCCCAAGAAGCAAGAAAGAGAGTATTCCAAAACCACTTTGGAATCAAGGGAAGTTCTTGACTAAAGAACATTCAGACCATTACTACAAAATAATGGGTCTAAGATCAGTGATCCCGGAAGTCAAGCTCGATCTAAAAGAATATGAATATCCGGAGATCCAAGAACAAATTCGAAACAGGAACTGGGAAATCCTAGCTAATCCTGAAACAAAAGTGGGAAGGAACATGGTTTAGGAGTTCTATGCTAATCTATGGCAGACAGATAGGCAAAGAATAATTGGAGCTGCCCTCTATGACCATCGGACCTTAGTCAGAGGAAAGATTGTTCACATCCATCCTGACAAAATCAGGGAGATCTTTAAGCTTCCTCAACTGAAAGATGACCTAGACTCCTTTAATAGGAGAATGATGAGGGTAAACAAAGGCCTGGACAAGATTCTAGAGGATATATGCATCCCTGGAGCCAGGTGGACCACCAGCACCACTGGCATCCCAAATTAACTCAAGAGAGAAGATCTCAAACCAGTTGCCAGAGGCTAGCTGGACTTTATTGGGCGTTCTATATTGCCCACCAGCAACCGCTCTGAAGTCACTATTAAAAGAGCAGTGATGATTCACTGCATCATGTTGGGAAGAGAAGTAGAAGTTCATCAACTAATCTCGTGTGAACTTTACAAAATAGCAAACAAGAACTCCAAGGATGCCAAATTGGCCTATCCAAGCTTAATTTCTATGCTCTGCAGAGATGCCAGAGTGAAGATGGGAATAACTGAGTATATCTCAGTTGAGCGGCCAATCACTAAAATATCAATGGAAAGACAACAGCTATAGGATGATCCAATCAAGAGGAGAGCACAAGAATTCCTCCCAGAACTTCCTCAATTCGAATATTGGGAATATCTTGAGGCATCTGTTTCCAAGCTGCAAGAAGTTATGAACCAAATAAAGGAAGAACAGAATAATCAAAGTAGCATGCTTTGCAAATTGCTTAGGGAACAAGAAGAGCAAGGGCGTGACTTAAGGGAGCTGAAGTGCCAGAAATTAATCCTTGAAGGACCAAGCACCACACAGATCAGAGGAACATCCACTTCCCAAAATACAGGTTGTTGAGTTCTAATTTTAGCTTTAACTCTGTGATAGTGTTATTATAGGAATTTACCTTAGAAGTTATACAGTAGTAGTAGTAATTAGCATATCTATTCTGGTTTTATTTCCAATTAAGTTATAATTTATTTTTCTCATCATCATCAAACATGAGTAAAATAGTAGATAATTAGAATAAAGAAGTAATTTATATTTTTCGAGTTCTTAATAATAAAAATTATAATTAATTATATGTGGTGGCAATACCTTTTGTCTTCTGAATGAATGCTTAAACAGTGCATATTTTTTATCTTGAATTTTATGAATGTTAAAATTGTTGGTTCTTGAAAGAATGAGGAACACGAAAAATATTATTGATGATCTGAAAAATCATGAATTTGATTCTTGAAGTAAGAAAAAGCAGTCCAAAAAAAAAATACAAGCAATCATTGGATCAAGAAAAAGAAAAAAAGCCAACAGCTCTTAAAACCAAAAGGCAAGGGTGAAAAGGATCCAAGGCTTTGAGCATCAATGGATAGGAGGGCCCAAGGAAGTAAATCCAGGCCTAAGCGGCTAAATCAAGCTGTCCCTAACCATGTGCTTGTGGCATGCAAGTCCAAGTGAAAAGCTTGAGACTGAGTGGTTAAAGTCGTGATCCAAGGCAAAAGAGTGTGCTTAAGAGCTCTGGACACCTCCAATTGGGGACTTTAGCAAAGCTAAGTCACAATCTGAACAGGTTCACCCAATTATGTGTTTGTGGCATTTATGTATCCGGTGGTAATACTGGAAAACAAAGTGCTTAAGGCCATGGCCAAGACTCATAAAGTAACTGTGTTCAAGAATCAACATACTACACTAGGAAAATCAATAATACTATCGGAATCTTGAGTTCCTACGGATGCCAATCATTCTGAATTTCAAAGGATAAAGTGAGATGCCAAAACTGTTCAGAAATAAAAAGCTACTAGCCCCGCTCATCTAACTAAAACCTGAGCCTCACTTGAAACTCTGAGATATTATTGCTTCTTAACTTCTTTTTATCCTATTTTATTCTTCTAGTTGTTTGGGGACAAGCAACAGTTTAAGTTTGGTGTTGTGATGAGCGGATATTTTATACGCTTTTTGGGGGTAATTTCATGTAGATTTTAGTATGTTCTAATTAGTTTTTAATAGAATTTTATTAGTTTTTAGGCAAAAATCATATTTCTGGACTTTACTATGAGTTTGTGTATTTTTCTGTGATTTCAGGTATTTTCTGGCTGAAATTGAGGGAGTTGAGCAAAAATCTGATTTAGGCTGAAAAAGGACTGCTGATGCTGTTGGATCCTGACCTCCCTGTACTCGGAATGGATTTTCTGGAGCTACAGGAGTCCAATTGACGCACTCTCAATTGGGTTGGAAACTAGACATCCAAGATTTTCCAGGAATATATAATAGTCTATACTTTGCGCAAAGATAGATGACGTAAACTGGCGTTCAACGCCAGTTCCATGCTGCAGTCTGGCGTCCAGCGCCAGAAACAGGTTACAAGTTGGAGTTCAACGCCCAAAACACGTTACAACCTGGCGTTCAACTCCAGAAATAGCCCAAGCACGTGAGAGGCTTAAGTCTCAGCCCCAGCACACACCAAGTGGGCCCCAGAAGTGAATTTCTGCACCAATTATCTTAGTTTACTCATATTCTGTAAACCTAGGTTACTAATTTACTATTTAAACAACTTTTAGAGACTTATTTTGTACCTCGTGACATTTTCAAATCTGAATTTTATACACTTTGATGGCATGAGTCTCTAAACCCCATTGTTGGGGGTGAGGAGCTCTGCAGCGTCTCGATGAATTAATGCAATTATTTCTATTTCTCCATTCAAACGTGTGTGTTCGTGTTCTTATCTAAGATGTTCATTCGCGCTTAATTATGAAGAAGGTGATGATCCGTGACACTCATCACCTTCCTCAATCCATGAACGTGTGCCTGACAACCACCTCCGTTTTACATCAGATTGAATGAGCTTCTCTTAGATTCCTTAATCAGAATCTTTGTGGTATAAGCTAGAATTGATGGCGGCCACTCTTGAGGATCCGAAAAGTCTAAACCTTGTCTGTGGTATTCCGAGTAGGATTCAAGGATTGAATGACTGTGACGAGCTTCAAACTCGCGATTGTTGGGCGTGATGACAAACGCAAAAGGATCAATGGATCCTATTCCAACATGATCAAGAACCAACAGCTGATTAGCCGTGCTGTGACAGAGCATCTGGACCGTTTTCACTGAGAGGATGGAAGGTAGCCACTGACAATGGTGACACCCTACATACAGCTTGCCATGAAAGGAACTTTGCACTTTGGAATTGAGTTGAATATTACATTACAGGAATTTAGAAGACAAAGCATCTCCAAAACTCCAACATATTCTCCATTACTGCATTACAAGTAATTAATTCACGCTCTTTTATTTTTCTAGTAATTCAAACTGATAATTTTAATTGAAATCCTGACTAAGAATAATAAAATAAACATAGCTTGCTTCAAACCAATAATCTCCGTGGGATCGACCCTTACTCACGTAAGGTATTACTTGGACGACCCAGTGCACTTGTTGGTTAGTTGTGCGAATTGCAAAAAGTGTGATTGCAATTTCGTGCATCAATAAGCAACCAATAAATTCCATTTATCATAACCAAAATCAAATGCCAATCAATATCAAACCCAACCAAATTCAAACTTAAGACATGCTCGCTTATTTTTCTCTATTTCTACCTATCTCTTAACTCAATAATTTACCAGATATCAATTGTTATCTCAATCACTATATAATTTATAATTAAATCCCAAATCAAATGTGGATATCATCATCAAAATTTTATTCTCAACCAGTTTAGGCTATAATCACCATAAATCTCGTTCTCAATAAACTAGGCAATGACACAAATCAATATTTTACCATAGTATAATATAGTCAAACATTCAAGGCCTCTAGCCATTACCACTCAATTTATCATCCGAACAAGGCACTTTACCCAACAATCATCATCAACAACAAATCAACAATTGACCACACTCTTTTACTTTTAACTAAGTTTCCAAACTAGTTTCAATTCCATTTTAAGTTTAAAACCCGCCCAATCAGACTAAAAAATCCTTCCATCTACCAATCATAATCTTAATTAGAACATCATAATCGTTTACTTTTAAAAATAACCACTTTCATTACTTTAAATCCGCTAAAGCACCTGAAAACATAATTCCTTGATCAAAAGTAATTAATTAACCTTCAGGACAAAAAGTCTTAGACTTTTATCAAGACAAACGACTTTTCATCATGTTTATTATTCAATTTCATCCAAAATTTTTATAAAAATTTTGGTAAAACTTTTCCTAAATATTGAATCTTTTCACCCTTCAAGGTTCTATCCAAATCAAATCACTTTAAACCCTTCTCAACTTTTCAAGTGCCAAACAAATTATCTTTAATTATCTTTAAGTTATTAAGTTTTCAAATATTAGGCGAGTAAACAAGTTGTTCAGATCCTAATCCACCCACCAAGAGACTTCAAGCATTATTACTAATTAATTTTGTTATTAAAGCATTTAATTTCTTTTTAATCCTTTTATCAATTTCATTCCGTTTCTCCAAAATAGTCCAATCCGATCCATAAGACTCACACGTTCACAAAAATATGCATTTTGCATCGATATCAATTTATGACAATTCCGTGAAATAAAATAAGTTTAAGTAAAATTCTCCTACCTCAATTAACCAAAACTCAGTAATTAAATGCGACAAACTCCCTTTTTATTCTTATTTTTGATGATGTTTTTGTGGAAAAACGAATTTTCAAAACACCTAGAACTCACCGGCAAGTGTACCGGGTCGCATTAAGTAATAATACCTCACATGAGTGAGGTCGATCCCACAGGGATTGAAGGATTGAGCAATTTTTGTTTAGTGGTTGATTTAGTCAAGCGAATCAAGTATTGGTTGAGTTGTTTGTAATTAGCAGAAACTAAATTGCGTGAAATGTAAAGGGAGAGGAAAAAATTGCAGTAAATTAAAGAGCAAAGAAAGTAAAGAGGCTGAATCTTAAAGTGCAAGTAATATAAAGTGCATAAACTTATATTGCAAGAAATATAAATGGCTGAAGCTTAAAATGCAAGAAATGTAAATTGCTTGAATCATAAAAGGAATTGGAAATTGGGATTGCAGAATTTAAACAAGCAGAAGTAAATTGCAACAAGTAGAAAAGCAAAAGATGAATTGAATTGAAGTGGATCTCAAATAGAAGAGTGAAATGCTTTGAAGAATTAAAAACAGAAAGTGAGCGATGCTTAATTTGCAGCAATTTAAAAGAGGTTGAAGATCTCAGGAGTGGAAGAGACTAGAAAACAAGTCTAGATCTCAAATCCTTCCTTGATCCAACAAGAACAATTGCAAAAGAACTAAAGGAAAGTAAATTGCAGAAAGAGCAGAAGATGAAGCAGAGAATGGAAATTGAACTTCAATTATGCAGAAAATTTAAGCAAGGGATCTCAAGATGAGATTGAAACAGAAGTTCTTCAATTCTTCACCCAAGATCCAAAACAAGAAAATTAAAGAGTGCTCAAGCAAGAACAAGGAAGAAGAGAGATCAATTCTCCTTCCCAATTCTCTAAGATCTAAATTCAAAAGTAAAAGCTTAAAATGAAAATGAAAGTAAAAAGGAAAATTCAAAAGTGATTCTAGAGGTCCTAATTACATCAAACTAGCTCCTATTTATACACTTTCCATTCTTGGATTTTGGAATTTGGATGGGCTTTTGATTTGGTGAGGAAATGAATTAAGTTGGATTTTTAATTCAATTTTCAGCCCATGAAGAATTTGGTTCCAGGAGGATGCTCAGCTCACAAGTTGAGCAGAGCATTGAGGCCTTATGTTGGGTTCCTTGTAGCGTGCAATGTTGGGGAGGGTACCAGGGGAATGCTCAGCTCACAAAATGAGCTGAGCATTGGTGCCTTGGTGCATGTCTTGTGCGCGCCTTGTGCTCCTTGCCTTGTGATGATGCATGCTCCATCTCCCTGGCCCGTGTCGCGCTTGTGTATAGTGCATCATGGGTAGCGCTCTGCTCACCAAGTGAGCTGAGCATTGGCTCCTTCAAAGAGAGGTCCTTGGTTCGAAACTTGAGGGATGCATGCGCTGGATTTTTTTCTTCTTGGTGAAGGATGTGGCGCCTTGCTTCTTGCTTCCTTAGGGTGTTGAGTTCGAATCCTGGAGGTGGCAATTTGCCAATTTTTGGCTTGTTTTCCTTGTGAGTAGCGCTTCCCCCCTCCCTTAGGTCATGGGTTCAAACCTTGGAGCAAGCATTGGCAACTTATTTCCTTTGATTTTCTTTTGATGAATGCCCGATAATGCTCACTTGGTGAGCTGAGCATTGTTTTTCTCTTTCTTGTTTCTTGGCTTCAAATTGTGCTCAACTCACAAAGTGAGCAGAGCATTGTGCCTTGGTCCCTTGAGGGAAAATGTAGCACTCCCTGAGCATGGTGCTCTTGGAGAGAGCTTCATGGTTTTCCTTCATTGTTGTGCCACACTTCTTCCTTCCTTGGCCACACTTTTTCTTCCTTGGGCCACGCTTCTTAGGCCACACTTTCTTCTTTTCTTCTTTTCTTCACCTACAATTAATCAAAACAACCAATCAAAGTATCACCAAATTCACAAGGTTTATAAATCATTAAAAATTAATTAAATTTAGCCTAAACCTCATGATTTAGCATCAATTAGATGGTGGTTGTTTGATTCAAAGAAGTCATGCATTTCCATTCCAAATCACTTACTTAGAATGCAAGAAAGTGCATAAAACCTAATGAAAACAAAGAGAAAGACTAGTGAAACTAGGCTAAGATGACTTGTCATCAATTTCACAGCAGTAGCCTCAATTTCAACCATTCCCACAACAGTAACATCATCAAACACAATTTATGGTTGTAGTTTTAGCAGTTCCGAGGACTCTCCACAGTAGCGACAACCACAAACGCAACATGCAACCTCAGTAACCCAACCCTAAGACATTACATCACGAAATTCCCAGTAATTTAAAACAAAACAACGAATATAAGGGTTCAGAATAAGACTTGCTGTAATTAAGGATAAATGAAGGAATGGAACAGCAGAGCTCTGGTGATGATTTCCGGTGATAATAGCGTAGTTTCCAGTGACAGAGAGCTCCGACAACCTTGCAAAAACCAGAGGCAGAGGTTTCAACAGCTAATTCTTGCGACATCAACATTGCTCCCAGCGACCAAAGGCGCAGTGGTGCAGCCGACAGTGACGGTGGAGGTGTACTAGCTCCTCCCACCTCGCAGGACTCTTTCTCTTTCTCTAGCCATCACATTTTTCTCTCCTCTGCGAGCTCCTTTCTACGCGGACTAGGCTCGGCGTCAACCACGGTAGTAGCTCGATGGTAACATTGGGCAGAAGTGGTGACGATCGAGGCTCCAACAACAAGCCCAACAACAACGATGGTGACAAGCTTCCTCTCTTCTTCCCTTTCTCCTTGCTTTTCACTTGCTGCGTGTGTGGGTGACGGCGTGAGTGAGTGGAGGGTGAGTGGGGTGAGTGTGTTGTGTTAGGGTTAGGGCTAGGACTAGTGTATGTAAATTAATCTTTGTCTTAGGGATTTTAGGATTAATTTAGGTATTTTGGTAAAATTGGAGGGTAGAGTAGTAATTTGAAACCTAATTTAACCGAATAAAATTACTTTAAAAATATTATTTATTTAACAATTTTCTAATTAGTTTTCAATCAAGTACTATAATTTAAAATTAGAGATAATTTATTTAATTTTCTTTTATTTCATAAATCTAGACTCAAAATCTTAAAATTCAAATTGAATCATATAAACTTCACACTTCAATTATTAAAACTATAGATTTTAAATTATGAAAAATACCAAATTATTATAAAATTAGATAAAAAGCCTAATTTAGTTCAAAGCTTAATTTATCAAATTTTGATTTAATTACTTTTATCAAAATAATTTCTGAAATTAAAGTCTTTAACAAATAAATAAATTGAGACTGGCTCATAGTAAAATTTTCAAGAATTTTGGGTCTTACAATGTGGAGAACTTTTCTGGCGTGGTGGCAGCTTGGACGACGTGGTGGCGGCGATAACCGACCAACAAAGCTTCATTTAGAGTTCATTTAATTAAATTGCAAAAAAATAATAGAATAATAGGAAGAGAGAGAAGGACAACTTACCTGGAGGAGTAAACAGTGGTGACAATAGCACTGGCAATAATGTAAATGGTAGTGACACAACGATTCATACAACGCAAGGAGTTTCACCAAGTGCATGCAATCCTTGGAGGCTGCTGGTGGTGGTCAGCACTGGCGGAGGTGAGTGCCAGAGGTGGTTTGGGGGAGAGACAGAGCAGAAGGTTAGAGAGTGTGTTTCGAAATAAGTGAAGAGGGTACGCATTTTAAATTTAGGGCAAGCTTACTATCATATTTACTGGTGGATAAATCTGATGATAACGAATTGCACGTTATCAAAATACAGAATTTCACTTTATCCACTGGTAGGGCTGGATGTGAGTCTAGCCAGCTCATAAGCTAGCTCGAATTCGACTCATTAATAGCTCAATAAGCTAAACTCGTGAGCTGGTGAGCCAAATTTGAGCCTGAAATTGAGCTCATAAATTAAATGAGCCGAGTTTGAGCTTGGATAAGCTCAGCTCATTAGCTCATGAGCTGACTCGATTATATATATATATATATATATATATATATATATATATATATATATATATGCATTTAATCTATATTTTTAATATTATATATACATATGAAATAGTAATATATAATTATATATAATATTAATGATCTTAATTATTTAAAATTTTATATTTATTTTTTATATATAATTTTGATATAGGACATAAATAAAAAATTTATAATTTATTGATAGATAAACAATATATAAAATTGATCTTTTTAAATATTTTTTAAAATATATATGTTATAATTTATTGATATAGAATTATAGATTATGTTTATATTATTTGAGCCATCTTGTGAGTTTTCGGTGAGTCGAGTTTGAGCTTAAGAAATATGCTCGATTGTTAACGAGCTGAACTGTGAGCCAAGCTCAATTTTTGTGAACTGAATTTGAACTTGGTCTAGCTCGGCTCAACTCGACCCACTTCCAGTCCTATCCACCGGTAAATCTGCCAGTAAAATTTGTACCTATTTTTTCCTTTTTCTCTCCAATTATTATCTACAAATTTACCGTCAAAAACGTAAATCTGTCGATAATGATTTGACTTGACAAATTTATTGTCATATCCGCCGATAAAGCTATCACTATTGTATGATACTAAATTTAACGGTATTAAGCATTTTTTTGTAGCAGTGTATATAAAATTTGATAGTGATATAATACATTTTGATGATTCAAGTTTTTGAATTGATTTCATTCCATATATCTATTTAAAGGAATAATTACTCATGGTTCATAAACATATAATAAAAACTCTAAATATATATTCAATTATTTTTTTCTTTATCCTTTTATAAAGAAAACAATTAACAAAAATAATAATATAGATAGATTCTTTTATAGCTTAATTTACATATTAAAAATAATAACATTAACGTTAAAAAGATATAATAACGTAAAAAAATAGATGTCCAAAAAATAAAATAAAAAGATGAAAAGAATTTTAAGTCATAATACAAAGAAAAAAGTTAGGGTATGTCACCTTCTTTAAATAAAAAGTATGATGTTACACAATAAAAAAATGTTAGGTATTTGCGAATGACAAAATACATATTAACAAATTGTAGTGAACTCCGTCGTTGAAAAATTTTAATATTACTATGTAGATTAAAGAATATTACGTCACCTAAGAGGAAAATTATGTGGCGAAATAAAATGTCAAATGCTTAAGAATAATTATGGAATTACGTTGGTTTGCTTAACTTTTTTTTCGGAAGTTGTCATCATTATAGGAGTAACTATTATTTCAAACCACAAATGTTTATAATATTGACAAATTTATATATATAAAAAATAAATAAACTAATGATATACTTATAAAAAATAAATTTTAGTTGACAAAATTATTAAAATTTTAAAAAATTACCAAAATTTTTGAAATTACACTCTAATCGAACCTAACTTATCCTAATCCAAAACTTCAATCCTACCTCACTTTTCATCTTTAATCTTTCACCATCATTCTCTTTAATTTTTTAAATTAGTATATTGATTCAATTATGTTAAATATATATTAAAATAAATCACCAAAATAAGTAATTAATATAAAATATATGTTAAAATATAAATATATATTAAAAATAATTTGAACAATATATATTTAAAAATAAATATATTAAATATTAATGTTAATGTTTGATTTTAATCTACAAACAATATTTTAAATGTTGGTAAATAGATTCTCTCGTCACACTTGTCGTCTTAGCTACTCTGCATATGTCTACTCCTTTTAGAAGATATTAGGTGTATCTACTAGTGGAGGGAAAAAGAACTATTGTGTCTTCGAGTCATATATATGATTCAAGTATAAAATATTAAAATTTGATTATACCCTTTGGCTAAACTATTCAATTCCTTATTCTTTGTTTCAGGTTAACGAAGGTGGTTATGATAGAAAAAACCAATGTCGTCATTCATAAGACATGGGATATATAATGGAAGGGGTCATGGCTATATGGCTTCAGAGAGGGTAGAAGAGTACACCAGAAATAGCTCAAATGGGATGAACAATCATTTGCAACAAAATGAGAATGACAGAAATAGATACAATCAGGATTTCAATCAATAGAACCAGGGATGGATTTCTTCTACCATAACAGAAAAATTTTCTTCCAAGCAATTAAAAAAACCCCCAAATCAAGTTCTTCGGATGATTGGGACAATAAAGATTGTAGGAATGGAAAACCAGTTAATGTTTCAAAAACTCAGCTTGAGATGCAAAGAATTTTAGGAGAGGGCAACCAGAGAGTTTTAATTTTAGTAGTTTTCTAAAGTTTGTTCGTTTTTGTCAATCGAAACCTATTTTGATGGGTGATTTCCTTTTTCTGTGAATATATTTGTTAGTCTATTGAACGTTCATAGTTAAAAATGATAATTTATTCTTCAATCATTTTAAAAAAAATAAAAATAAATTGAAAAGTAGAATCATAATATCACTATATAGATTAAAGAATATTATCCCATATAATAAAAAATCTGAATGGCAAAATAAAATAATATCAAATGTCTAAAAATAATTGTATAATTATTGACATGTTAATTTTTTCGATAATCTATCATTATTAGACCACCTTAAAAAGAGTGAAGAAATGAAAAAGAATCTTAGTATTAAAATATAGATTAAAGAATATTATGCCATTTAACATAAAAATTCTCTATTTATAAAATAGAACTGTATTAAATGTTTAAAAATAATTGTGAATCAATATTAATTTCTCTTTTAATATGTTATAAACAGAAATTCAAAAAATACGAGATTGACAAATCCTAATTTTTAAAATTTAATCTCTAAATTTTAAATTTTAAATTTCAATAATATAAATATAAAGTTTCTACCCAAAGAATTGCCTAATATTAATAAAAAATCATAGTTTCTAACAAATCAATTATCACAAAGTTATCCATTTCGAATATAAGTTTTACTAGTCCTAACAAAAGGCCATTAGTTAGGTATGAAAAGAGGATAAACCTAGAAAATTCAACAAATTAGTAGAAATTGACATTAAGATTTTCTCCAAAGAGATAAGAATCATAAAAGCTACTTTTAAACTCAAATAGGGATGGCAATACTACTCGAATTCGTGGGTATCCACTCCGTCCCTATCCGTTCGGAGCGGATAATCACCTGCCCCGTACCAAGGCAGGTTTTTAGTGGAGCGAGTTTTTGGAAGGGGCGGGACGGAGTCGAATTTAGGTAATACCCGCCCCTACCCGTCCCGGTATATATATAATATATGTAAAATAATTAGAAAACGATTAATAATTTTGTATTATATTTAAAATTTTACTTTAATTTATGTTATGCATGTGATGATGGTTATATAAATTTTGAAATTTAATTTAATTTATTGTATTTTAATAATTATAGGGACGGGTAGGAGTGGGGTGGGAACCCGCAGGGGCGGATTAGAGTTCAACATTTTACTACCTGCGGATAGAAATGGGATGGGTTCTATGCGAGTTGTTGTACGGCGGGGCAGAGTCGGGTAGAGCAAAAATCCACCCCTACCCGCCCTGTTGCCACCCCTAAACTCAACAAAAGACTGTACAGTTCATTTGAATTGTTGTAAGACTCAAATAATGCACGAAAGCTGAAATTTCCAAGCCATGTGGCTCCTATTGCTTGGACACAGTACAATCCAAAAATCTAAACCAATGGCTCTATAACTTACACCCAAATATCCCCTCTTTCACAAACCCAATACTAGGTAGTGTTAGTCAAAAAATATTTTCGACTAAGGAAGGTTAATTCGAAGTAGTGAATAGGTTAATTGAGGTGATTAGCAGTTGTCGAAAAGATGCGCGAGCGGGCATTAGAGGGAAGTATTTGACACGTATTCGATCAAGACACTTTATTAAATCGAGCAAGTCTAATCGAACAAGATATTCAAGATAGGTAATTGAATTAATTATTCGAGCAGCAGATCGAGCAGTTACGAAAGTGGAGAAGTTGAAGGCTTTGACCATGTGAAGAATTTATGAGTAAACATTTATTAGCCAAAGGACGGGAATGGTTACCAATGAGTGTGCATTCAAGGCTGCGTTTTTGTAATTAATTGTCAGTTACAAAAGTAGATTCTAAATACTAGAAAATTTTAGGGAATAAGGGTTGGAACTTTAACTCAGAAAACACTCAAGCACACTTACATCCCCTGCGAGTTCCTGAGTCTGCGATTGAGTTTATTTTTTGTAGGGTTCCTTCCATGTTTTATCTTTTCAATTTATCTTTCTGTGAACTTTACTTTTCAAGTAAATTTACTTTTCAAGCATTTCTTTAATTTTTCTTGTCCAATTTACATTTCAGCAATTTTAAATTCTATGCCAAAACCCTTTGACCCAGTCGAAGGTATTTTATTGCTTTCTTTAAACTTTAATGCAATCTTTTCGGTTTAAGTACATTTTCTTTTCGAAAACCTTATTTCTTCATTTTTTTATTGTTTTAAAAATTGTAATTTCTCTTACATTTCGATACCCGTCTAATCGAAGACATTTTGATGCACTTTTAGAAAACTGGTACCTGCAAAGAGAAGTAGGTTTCGCTCTCAGACCACTAGATATCGAACCACCATCGATTTGCTAAAAGTCAACAAAACAAATTGGCACACCTGGTGGGACAGTTTTAAAAATTGAAGTGTGTTAAATGAACATTTTTGTGTCGTTTGGTGTATGCAATTACGAAGTCAAAAAATCATTCACATGGCTGATGAAGTATCAAATGTGAATGATGACTCATCCACCAATGATAGCCTACCAGTAATTATGGAACAAGCAGACATGACTTCATGTTCGAAAGGTGCAATTGGGAGTGAAAGTATAGCAGTTACAACTGTTCAAACTGAAAATGTTGGACGTAACACTCATCCATGTGGTACTTTGCCACCATTCCAGCCTCCATTAACCACCAGTTGACCTCCTTATGGTCTTCCTCCTGGTTATACCACGCTAGTAAGTGGTTTTGTTCCTCCCATTTGATTTGGGAGTATAAATGGAGGAAATAATTCTCAAAACCCATAACAATATTCCGAGTATTCTCGTGATTACAATGTGGGTTCTACTTTGAATGCTGCTAATTCAATGGCAGTATATCGACAACAAGTAGAGGAAAGTCAACATGACTTAGTCAATTTATTGACTCAACAAATGACCACAATTCTAAATCCTATGATGGCTGATCACGAATCGAAATTCAATCGTCTTGCTAGACAAGTCCAACGTATTGCTCGAATCGTAGATTATGAGGAAGGTGAAAGGCATAATGCCAGGGGAAATAATGAAGGATTTGAAAATATATCTCAAAATGAAAACAATATTTTTAATAGAGAAAATCCTCATATAGTTCCCCATGGTCAAAATGCTGATGAATTTCTAACCAGATTACGTGCTAATCATGGCGGTGAACATTATCAAGTCACCAGAATTGTGGAAGAAGTACTTAATTGAGTCGGTCTGAATGTTGGTTTTATGAATCGACCTCACTTTGTGTCTGCTTTCTCCCCAAGTTGTTCAAATGGCTGAAATGCCAAGAGGGCTGAAAAATCCAAAGATAATCACAAAGTTTGCTGGGGAAGTTGGAGAATCAACCATTGAACATGTTGCTTGATATTTGGTTGAGATTGGAAATTTAGCCAATAATGAAAATTTGAGAATGAAGTTTTTTCCTTCTTCGTTAACGAAGAATGCATTTACTTGATTTTCGAATCTTAGACCAAATTCGATAATAACATGGAATTAGTTGGAAACTGCTTTTCATGCTCAATTCTATCGAAGGGAAATGAATGTGGCAGTTACTGATCTAGTGGCTTTGAAACGTGAAGATGGTGAAACCATTGATGATTATATGATACGTTTCAACAACGCTAGAAGTAAATGCTATGTTTCATTACCTGAGAGCAAAGTGGTGAAAATATCAACTATGGGGCTAGGATTCTATATGTGCAGAAAGTAACTTAATGCACATATCCCTGATTTAGCCCATTTGGCTGAAAAGATTCGTCAGACCGAACTCATGAGAAAAGAGAAGGAGAAACATAGGAGTGAGCAGCGATCAAAGAGTAAACCATTCACTCAAAAATAGAAAGTTGCTTATGTGACTATGGAGTCCTCAGAGGAGGAACTCGATTTCGAAATAGAGGTCGATTTGGCCGAACTTAAGAAAGGCCTTCCGTATGTTTGTTCTTTACTTAGAAAGCTTCCTAGTAATGAAAAGTCGAATTATTCAAAACTAAAAAGTGGAAAGAAATACAGTTTTGATATTTCAAAATCTGATCAGATTTTTGATATGTTGCTTAAAGATAAACAGTTAATTCTGTTTGAAGGTAGAACCTTACTTTCGGTGAAAGATTTAAAAGGGAAACCTTATTGCAAGTTTCACCAAGCAACCAGTCATTCGACTAATAGTTGTGTTCGTTTTAGGGACTTAATTCGGGAAGCAATAATGGAAGGACGGTTAAAAGTCGATGATGGCAAGAAGGAAATGAAGGTTGATGTCGATCCCTTCAATGTTGATGCCAGCTTTGCTGAGCCATGTTTTGGAGTAAACATGGTTGGCATGTCCTATGACTTTGATGTGGCTCTTGATGATTTTGAGTCACAAGTTAGATCAGTGTATCCCCAAGAGGAGGATGGTTTATTGGACTTTCTAGTTCAGCAAAAGATTAAAGATCGGGATGTATCTCTGTGTTCACGGTGTAATGCTATTTTTGATACCGAAGCAGCGGCAATTTTCGAAAAGGAGAGAATGAAGAAAGAATTGGCTCATAGAGATGAGTAGGCACGCCAAAGACAACCGATTCGGCGTGTTGAGGGTCAAAATTCTAAGACTCCTCAACAAAATGTAGTTGCAGCTTTGAGCCGTTCCCAGGCTATAGGTGTTTAACGGATTCCAAACTGTAAGGAGTTCTAGAAGCGGGATGCTCTTTATCGACGCAACCCACAATGGGGACATCAGGAACCTCGTCAAAAGCAATATCCCTATTATCGTGGTCGAGCCAGAGGGTATCCGAGAGGCAGAGAAGGCAGGAGAAACTTCAAGGGCAAACGAATAGCCCAATTTTCAGGGGCTGACAAAGGCAAAGAAGTTGATGTCGATGAAGAATACTTTGAAGAAGGGGATGATGATATGATCGAAACGATTTCGATCATTCTGACTGAGTATCTGGAGGAATATGAAGGTGACCCAGAAGAAGATTATGATATGGAAGATGAGGAAGCTTTTTCCTTCATCCGAATTGAAGATGAGCTGGGGTATTTTCTTCGGCCTACTGAAAACAAATGTCTCATCTCCGCCCACTTCATATAACTACCACTTTGAGTGGGATCGAAGTAAACAAAGTCTTGATCGATGGTGGGGCGGCAATCAGTTTGTTTCCTGAGAGAATGCTAATGAAGGTTTGAAAGCATCCTGATGATTTAGTCCCCACAAACATTGCTGCAACTAATTTTAGTGGGGCTTCAACTCCAGCGAAAGGGCTAGTTACTTTGACTGTGAAGGTTGGTTCATCCGAATGAAACACTGTGTTCGTGGTGGTTCCATCAAAAGCAAGTTATAATGCTTTGTTGGGGCGATATTGGATCCACGGTGTAGGGGTTGTACCTTTTACTGTACATCAAAGCGTGCTTCTTTGGTCAAAGGATGGCAAGCCTGAAGTCATTAAGGCAGATTCAAACCTCTATGTCGAACATCTGCACGTTGATTTCATGATGTATAATCCTAAGTTGAAACCTCTGAATATTGACAGGACACTGAACTCTTATAATTGTGAAGGTTGTTACTTGTCCTCGAAAGGTTTATCCGTAAAGTTGCGCTACCCAGAGTTGAATTTCACTCCAACTGGCTGGGATTGTCTCTCTTGAAGATTGTCCTATGGACCAGGTTGAGGAAGTTTCCGATTACCTGGTAACTTTGTATAATTATTTAAATAATTGTCTTTCTGTAGGAAATAAAGATGATTCTTCTGATGAAGTAGAATCACATAGGATTAGAAATTCTTTTAATGGTAGTTGTATCGACTCGATATCTTTAGTCAAGTTTAATCATTGTTTACATGTTCCTTTTTTATGTAATGAAAGAAATGCTACAAGTCAAACTGCTCATTTAATAGCAAAAGCGTATTGTGTTGAAAATTGAAACACCATCGGTAAAGTAAATGATCCAGTTTGTTCTATTTCTAATGAAATTGTTGATTTAACATTCAACTGTATCTGTGATTTAAAACCTTTGCTTTTCAAAAAACATTCTGTAAAAGATGAGGAGCATTTTAAGGGATTTGAATCTCAGGACCCCTTAGAAGAAATTAATTTGGGAACCCCTGATGATGTTCGACAAAATTACATTTGCAAGGGTCTTGTTGATCCTTTTTGAATTGAACTTTTCCATCTTTTGCATGAGTTTAAAGATTATTTTGCTTGGGAATATCATGAGATGCTTGGTCTCGATCATTCACTTGTGGAACATCGATTAGCATTAAAACTAAATGCGAGACCTGTGAAGCAAACTCCATGACGTTTTGCTCCAGAAATCAATGAAAAAATTAAAGAAGAAATAGAATGCTTGATTAAAGCGAAATTTATTCGAACTGCACGCTATGTTGAGTGGGATTCAAATATTATCCCTGTGATGAAGAAAAATGGAAAGTTAAGAGTATGCATTGATTTTCGATATTTGAATAATGCTACTCCAAAAGATGAATATACTTTATGCCAATTGCAGATATGTTGATTGATTCTGCAGCAGGAAACAAAATCTTAAGTTTTATGGACAGTTATTCAGGATATAACCAAATCTTCATTGCAGAAGATGACGTGTCCAAAACTGTTTTTTGTTGTCCTGGGGCATTAGGCACTTATGAATGGGTAGTTACGCCTTTTGGTTTAAAGAATGCAGGTGCAACGTATCAGCAAGCAATGAATGCTATTTTTCATGAGTTTATTGGAAAATTTATGGAGGTGTATATCGATGACGTTATGATCAAATCGATTTCAGTGAGTCAACACATTGATCACTTAAGAAAAGCATTTGTCACCATGAGGAAGAAGGGATTAAAAATGAACCCTTTAAAATCTGCTTTTGGGGTATCGACTGGAAATTTCCTGGGTTTTGTTGTTCATAAAAAATAAATTGCAATTGATAAAAATAAGGCAGATGCAATATTAGCATTGTCTGCACCTAAATCAAAAAAAGAGGTGCAATCCTTATTAGCTAAGGTGAATTATCTCAGAAGGTTCATTTCGAATCTTTCTGATCGAACTCGAGTGTTCGCACCTTTAGTGAAATTAAAGAATGACTCGCACTTCGAATGGACAAGTGAGCATCAACTAGCATTCGATTCGATTAAGGCTTATTTATCTAAAGCTCCAATTATGGTGAATGTTCATCTACATGAGCCTTTGAAATTGTACATTGCAGCATCTATAAACACAATTGGCTGTATGTTAGCCCAGATGATGAAAATGGGCATGAACGGCAGTTTGTTACCTTAGTCGAGTTTTAACTAATATTGAGACAAGGTATTCCCCGATAGAGAAATTATGTTTGTCTTTATACTATGCCTGTATGAAATTAAAGTGTTATATGATGACTAAATCGGTAAAGGTTATAGTACAAACAGATCTCATCAAGTATATGTTAAGTTTCCTAATGTTACGAGGACGTTTAGGAAAATGGATGCTAGCTTTGACAGAGTTTGATTTACAGTATGTCCCGGCCAAAGCTGTGAAAGGTCAGGTCATTGCAGATTTTCTTATAGATAATTCGAACCATCTGAATGACCAGGGGGTAAATGTAATCGACGTTGAAGTCGATTATTGGAAATTATATTTTGATGGATTGAAACACAAAAATGGTGCAAGAGTTGGAGTTCTTATTATCTCACCAGAGGAAATTCTATCAGAATTCTTGTTTGAATTAAAATATCCCTGTTCGAATAATGTGGCAGAGTACGAAGCTTTAATTTTGGCTCTCGAAATATTAATTAGTAAAGGGGCTTTGAAAGTTCAAATATTAGGGGATTCTCAGTTAGTTTTAAAGCAATTATCGAAGAAGTTTAAATGCAATAATGAGAAGTTGCAAAAGTATTTAACAACTGTTTGGGAGTTGTTAACTTCCTTTCAAAAAGTTTCTTTAGTTCACATCCCTAGAATTCATAATGAAATTGCTAATGAATTAGCTCAAATTGCTTCGAGATATAGAATTGGTCCAGAAACTCTTAAGAAATTGGCTTGTATCCATCAAATATTAGTGCCTACGAGTGAAAGAGAAGTTTTGTGCATAGATGAATGGGAAGATACTGATTGGAGAAAGCCTATTGCTCAGTATTTAAAGAATTCCAATATTCCAGTCGATAGAAAGATGAAATTGCAAGCAATAAATTTTGTCTTGGTGGCTGATGAGTTGTATAAGAAAGGGATCGATGGGAGTTTGTCGAGATGTTTAGGCCAAGATGATCAAAACATTGCTTTGGGCAAAGTTCATAATGGGATATGTGGTGCCCATCAGGCTGGAAAGAAGATAAAATGGGTGTTATATCGCAATCACGTGTATTGGCCATCTATGATAAAAGATTGTATCGATTATGCAAAGGTATGTCAAGAATACCAGAAACATGGTTCGATACAGCAGATTCCAGCATCTGAGTTGCATTCGATAATAAAACCATGGCCATTTAGAGGTTGGGTTTTAGATTTGATTGGGTTGATCCACCCTCCTTCATCAAAACAACACAAGTTTATTTTGGTAGCAATTGATTACTTCACAAAGTGGGTTGAAGCAATTCCCCTTATAGAAGTTGCTCAAAGTGAAATAATAGACTTTATCGAGGAACATATTATCCATCAATTTGGAATTCCTCAAACTTTAAGTACTAGTCAAGGAACTATGTTTACTAGTCAGCGGATTAAAAATTTTGCAGCCTCGAGGAATATCAATATGGTTACCTCAACCCTTTATTATGTGCAGGCTAATGGGCAAGTAGAGCAGCGAATAAAATCCTGATAAGTTTGATAAAAAACCATATCGGGAATAAACCTCGAATGTGGCATGAGACTTTAAGCCAAGTATTATGGGCTTATCGAAATTCACCAAGGGGGTCAACGGGTACTTCACCCTATAAATTAGTTTATGGCCATGATGCGGTGCTACCATTAGAAATTAATTTGAATCCTTTGAGGATATCAAAGCAAAATAGTTTGCCAGTTGATGATTATTAGAATGCAATGTTTGATGAGTTGAATGAATTAGATTCGGAGCGAATATTGGCACTTAAAAATATGATTCAACAAAAAGAAAGTATTGCTCGAAGTTATAATCGTCGAATAAGAGAGAAGTATTTTAATATAGGCGAGTTGGTTTTGAAAGTTATTTTGCCGATGGAAAAGAAATCAAAATTCCTTGGCAAATGGTCCCATACTTGGGAAGGCCCTTTTCAAGTAATAGGGTCATATTCTGGAAATGCATATCAGATCAAGGATATCGAGTCAGGAAAAATAATTAACTCGATTAATGGAAAGTACTTGAAGCAATATTATTGTTGGCTAAATTAAAGTCAAACATGCATAAGTCCAGAAAAGATGAAAACCATTACAAAAAGTAAAGTTTGAAGTAATGAAATTCAAGGTGCCAGGAGTTTTGCTAAGTCCGAGCATAGCTTTGCCCTTTTGTTGTCCAGAGCTGAAAGTGTTTCTGCCTGCTTGAACTTGTCAAATTGGACTTTCTCAAGTTATTTCTCATATTCTTCTTGTTTAGTCTCGATTGAAACAATCTCTTGGATGAGATGTTGTTGTTCTTGCTGGGCAGTAGTAAGAGGTTTGGCTATAGCAGCTCGTCCCTGGCGTATTTTGGCAAGTTTTTCATTGATTTGGAAGTGTTGGTATAGGTACGAGCACTTCGTCCTCTTGGATGACTTGATTTAAGATAGAGATCAGGTTGGCCAAAGTAGCGCTTGTAGGTGTGGTAGAAGCACCCAAATCTCCAAACTTTTGCCCAGTGGGTGTTTGAAATTCAGCTTGTTGAGGGGGACTGGAGAACCCTTGAGGAGTTTCTAAGACCCTAGATCGAGGAGAATCCGAATTAGTAGTTTTAGCAACTCTAGAGATAGAGTCGGAGTCTGGAGCCACTTGGTTTTTGGTAGAAAGTGCAGCTTGATTGGTTGGTGAGGATGGACCAAAAATTTGAGTCTGTGTTGGAGAATGTGATGATTGGATTTTTGATGGTTTAGAATTTCACAAATGAATTCTCATTGCAAGTATAGTTTCTAAACCAATCACTAATCCTTTCATACAAAAAGTTGTTTGTCACTAAAACAAACCCCTAAAATTTATAAACCGAAGTATTCAAACCCCGGGCCATTCTCCCTAGGAATTACAATAAAGTGTCTTGTTATTGGTTAGAAATGTGTTTTGGGGTTTTGGATAAGAAGCATAAAAAGTAAATGATAATAAAGTAAACTAAGGCCTAAAAAGGTCTTGGCAAGGTTTGGTGGTCAAGGATCTCTATCCTAATCACTAACCACAATATGAGAATTGGCAAGGATTAATCTCATTAAATCATCCTCTAACTAGTAGTAAAGGAAAGTCAAATGAGCTATATCAATCCTAGTCCATAAGTCCTAACTCTCCACTAATTCAATTAGTGAGAACTAGAGTCAATGGATCCCAATCATCAATTACTTGGACATTAGTAACTCAAGAGGTCCTAAGTTACCTTTCCAAGCCAAGAACATAAAACTCTACTCTAGAATCCAACCAAGCATTTTCTCAAACACTTGGAAGGCACAAAAGAAAAGCATAGTAATTTGACAACAAGAATGAAATCTAACAACAATTATTGAAAGGAATTAACAACAACAATCAAAAGAAACACTTTTATTATGAATTACCTTGATTGAATTGAAAGAGAGTAGAAGAAACAAAAGTAGATCTACAACAAAACACAAGAACAACATAAAGGGAATTACAACAAAAGAATAGAAGAAGGATGAATCTAACAACAAGGAATTGAAAGGTAGAAGTAGAAGAAAGCAAAGATTAAAACCTAGATCTAAGAACTAATCCTAATCCTAATCCTAGAGAGAAGTGAAAGCTTCTCTCTTTAGAAACTACTTCTAAAACTAAACTATGACTAATGGTTATTCAATCCTTGGCTTAAATAGCATCAGAAATGAGTTGGATTGGGCCCACAAGGCTTTAGAATTCGCTGGCCACGTTTTGCTTTAAGTGAACCAGGTGGCAGCAACGGCGCGTGCGCGTACTATGCGCATATGCATCACCATGCACGATTCAACCATAGCAAATCTTATATCGTTTGGAAGCCCCGAATGTTAGCTTTCCAACCCAACTAGAACCGCATCATTTGGACCTTTGTAGCTCAAGTTATGGTCATTTAAGTGCGAAGAGGTCGGCTTGATAGCTTTCTGGTTCTTTCATTTCTTCATGAGTTCTCCAACTTTTCATGCTTTCTTTCTTCATTCCCTTGATCCAATCTTTGCCCCCTAAACCTTAAATCACTTAACAAACATATCAAGGCATCTAATAGAATCAAAGAGCATTAGATTTAGCTATTTTAAGTCCTAAAAAGCATGTTTTCACTCTTAAGCACAATTAAAGGAGAATATACAAAACTATGCTATTTCATTGAATAAATGTGGGTAAAAGGTGATAAAATCCCCTAAAATCAATACAAGATAAACCCTACAAATGGGGTTTATCAGAATGGTGGTGGGGATCTTTTGTCAAATCAACTATCTGTGTCTCAGGGGGAAGTGGAAAAGCAACCTGTAGTGGTTCAACAGACCTTGTGACTTAGATTGAATCATGAGATGTGGAGTGTTCCTGATCATGATGTTGTTGTAGAAGTGGTTGATTAGACGCTAAAGGAGATGTGATTGAGTGAGCAGTAGTGGTAGGCTGATATTAAAAGGTACACAGTTATAAGTTAAGATCGATTCTAACTCAAATGAGATATATGTAAAAAATGATAATGTTAACAGAATGAGTCTTGGCTTTCGAATTAATCAAGCACCAGGATCCGAATCAGCCGTATCCTCTGATTGAGAGGAAGTAGCAAGTATGTTCCGGATAGTTTGCTCACTTCCATCGGAGCTTTCACTTGACGGTGGTAACCGTAACTGATAAACATTCAAAACCGAGAGTTATTAGATAAACATGATTTTAAGAATACTTCGATTTAAAGTGCACGTATATGTATAGAAATAATTACCCTTTTGGAAGTCCTGGAGGGAGTCCTTCGACTCTTGAGTTGTGGTTGTCGTGAGAAAGTTGTAGTGTCAGCTTTTCTTTTGTGGGTTCTTTTAGGGGAACTTTCAGCAGCAGGGGTGATAAACCCATATTTCTTGAGTTCTTTTGTGCTTAATTTGAGTGATTTATATAATCCTTCACCTACTTATTCACATTAATTGCATGGTTTTACTTTCCCTTCCTTATTATGTCGTATTGTGAAAAACTTGTTTCCTAAGCTTTAAAAATTAATTATTTTAATTACCTTTATTTCCATTCGATGCCGTGATTAGTATGTTGAGTAGTTTCAGATTTTCTAAGGCGAAATGACTTAGAGGATGGAAAAGGAAACATACAAAAATGGAAGGAGAAAGCAAAACGGAGCTTTAAGGAAACTGGTGTTCACGCAATCGCATGGACGACGCGATCGCGTGCCAGAAGCGAAGATTCAGCGACGCGGCGCATGACTGACGCGACCGCGCGCCTTAAGCAGAACGCACATGACGCGGTCGCATGACTGACGCGACCGTGTGGCAAGGAAAAGCTCCGAATGACGCGACCGCGTGACCCACGCGGATGCGTGACAGAGGCCACGCACCAGAAAATTACAGAACACGTCCCAGTGAGTTCTAAACCCCCTTTTGGCCCAAATCCAAGTTCAGAAAGCATAGACCAGAGGTTATAAAGTGGGGGAATGCATCCATTCATAAGAGGGCTTTTCATAATTTACTTTTCCATGATTTAGATTTAGTTTTGAGAGAGGTTCTCTCCTCTCTCTCTTAGGATTAGGATTAGGACTTCTCTTAGTTTTAGGAGTGACTCTCAATCCCAGGTTCTTTATTTTTATTTAATTTATGAACTCTTCCATGTTACATATAATTTTCTTAATTAATGTTATTTGAGATATTTTAGATTGATGATTGCTTTTTTTTATTGATATAAATAATTTGGATTTTCCTGTTGCCCAATTGGCTTATGAATATTCTCCATGTTAGATTTTACTGCTTTGAATAAATTGAAGGTATTTCAGATATTTATAATTTTAATTTAGCTTTTTACATTCTTGGCTGTGGTTAAATAATTGGTGACTCTAGAGTTATCAAACTCATTGTTGATTGAAAATTGGAATTCATCCACTTAACTTACCTTCATAGTTAGAGGTTAACAAAGTGGGAGAAAAATCCAATTCTCATCAATTGATAAGGATAACTAGGGAAGGACCTCCAATTCTTATACCTTGTCAAAGGTTTATTTTACAGCTATTATTATTTTATTTTACTTGTCATATAATATATTCGCACCTTACTTCCAAAACCCCAATTTTACCTTTTTCATAGCCAATAATAAGAACATACCTCCCTGCAATTCCTTGAGAAGACGACCCGAGGTTTAAATATTCGGTTATCAATTTATTTAGGGGTTTGTTACTTGTGACAAACAAAACGTTTGTACGAAGGGATTTCTGTCGGTTTAGAGACTATATCTACAACGCGACTGTTTTTATGAAATTTTTTACTGGCAAAAATCCTAACGTCAAAATGGCGCCGTTGTCGGGGAATTGCAAACGTGTGCCTTATTATTGGTGATTGTAAATATTTTTCTAAAAAAAAATATTTCTCTTTTACCTGTTTATTTGTTTCTCCTTTTTCCCCTTTATTTCTGATAACTACTATGAATTCTCACCCCTCTCGCTTTGAGTTTGGTTCTAACTTTGTTGAAGGAAATAGAAACCACAGCAGGAATATGCATCAAGGTCAGACCAATCAAGGATGGATGGAGCCAAGAGGATCTAATCAACCCTTTAGGCAATAACACCATCCTAGATATCATGGACAAAGACCAGGCTACAATGCATCCCAAGCTGATAGATATGGTGGACCACCTTGTAGCTACCAACAAGTCCCACCCTATGCTCAGAGATCATCCTTTCAGCACAACCTCAACCTACAAAACTCACAAGTCCCTTTCCGCCATTCACCTCCATATGACCCTAACCCTCAACCACCATACCAACCACCTTATGAGCCATATGAACCATATATAGAACCACCCCAATTCCAACCTAATTACTCACAAGAACCACCACTTCAATATTCACCATCTCCATATCCATCAATCCAAGAGCATTATGATCCTATTTATGAAAACCGAGTGCATCAAGAGGCAAAGGATCGTCTCAAGGAAACAATGGATTGATTTCAGGCAACCACTCAACAACTGGGGCAAGTATTAATTCAATGGGCTTCTAGACGCTTAAATACACAAGGATCAGCCACAGCCCCATGTGGATAGTCTAGTGAAGAGCGTAGCATGAAGGAGATACCGGACACCCCAGTGAACAAGACAGAGAATGAATGCGTACTAGAACAAGTAGAAGAAGCTGTCATTGTTCAAGAAGAAGAAGAAGTGGTTGAAGACTTAGGAGATGCAGAACCTCCATGGGAAAGTCAAGACATAAAGCCTCCTTCCATGACGGTTGAAATTGATGCTGAGGAGGGTGTACAACTTCCAATGCATATCACAGTTGAAGACTTGGAAGAAGTTGATCAAGAGATGGAGATTCAAGAAGAAGAAGCACAACCTCCCATGCCCTTGGAAAGCAATGAAAAGGAGATTGAATTGAAAGAGAGCTATCAAGAGGAAGAGGTTGAAATTGAAGAAGTTTGCAAAGAGGTGGTAATTATCAGAGAAGAGCGTAAGGGAGTGGAGCTTGCAATTTCATTAAAGATACCTCCCCCTAAGTCGCCATCATCCTTCACAACATTCAAGTGGGTAAAATTCATATCCCATAGCATTCTAATCCCACTTGAATATGGGCTACTGGAGACGGATGGTCAACTTAGAGCTCTTTGCGGCATTAAGAGAAAGAGGAAGATGGTCAGTGGTAAGAATTGTCCTGCAAGGTTCATCATGGTTGGAAGCTTTAAGCTTAAACGTAAAGGTTGGTATAGAGCTCAATTGAATGGGTCTAGGAAGTTGTTTGGCCGCTTACGTGAGAATTCAGACTGCTTGCCACCCGGATGGAACAATATTGCTCAACCAAAAGACGGGTGCAAGGGCAAGGTCTGGGACCCCGGAATCCATTCTACCAATCACCACTCTTGGGGCCTTGTCACTTGCTTTAACTTGCTTGAAGGCTTTTTGCGCCTTGTTTGGGATCCCGGAGGCTATTGGAAGTACAAACATTGGTGGGGATTCCTGGATCAATACAAGCACAAGCCACCCTAGCAGGAAGCTCCTCAAATGTCCAACTTAAGGACTATAACTAAAAGTGCTAGGTGGGAGACAACCTACCATGGTATGATCGTTCATTTTTCATTTTTATTTAGTTTTATTTGCTTTTGAGTTTTATTTTATTTTATTGAACCTGGAATCATGCATAGCATTCACATTAAGCATTGCATTTGCATCTGCATATTGCATCAAAAAAAAAAAAACGAGCACGCGACACGACCGCATCAGCGACGCGTCCGCGTCGCAAGGAGATGAGAGAATAATAAAGTGAACAGAGAGTTATGCAGGAGCAGGGCTGGAGGAGCGCTATTAGCACAAATTGACTCCACGCGAATGAGTCGATGACGCGTCCGCGTCATTTGGAAAAATAGCCTCCCACGCGACCGCGTCACCCACGCGGCCGCGTGACCTGAAATCGGCGTAAAAAAGGGTGTATGGCCGAAAGTTGAGCTGGAATTGGGCTGAACCCGTGCTAGCAGCACAAGCCCTGCCACGCGAACGCGTCACCGACGCGTTCATGTCATATTGGAAATAAGGCCACCCGCGCGATCGCGTCGACCACGCGACCGCGTCACCCTGGATTTTGGCAATACCAAGTTTCGAACAGAGAGTTGTGCGACTGCGAGGCTGCACTCGCACCACTAGCACAAATCGAGTCACGCGATCGCGTGCCCCACGCGTCCGCGTCGCCCAACCTTATCGCGCACCACGCGACCGCGTCGCCAGCGTCGCACAACCTATCCAGATTAGTGCCAATTTTCTTATCCTCTCTTTTCTAATCCTAATTTCTTCCTTCCCTTTCCTTTCTCACTTTCTTTTTCTTCTTCTCCTCCTTTTTCCCTCTCATTTTATTTTATTTTATTTGCATACTTTCATTCATTGCATATTTTTTTTCTAAATTTATTCTTTTACCATTGGTGTTCAAATGTTTTTATTCAACTGTTATTTCTTCTCTGGTATTATCTTGGTGCTTATGACTTGTTTTATTCTGGTTAGGTAATATTATTTAAATCAATGCCAATCTTTTATACCTGTATTACTTTTGTATTAATTTTTAATTTATATTATCTTTCCTTCCTCACTCTCTCCCCCATTGTTGCATATTCTCCACCACTGGTATGCCATGGCTTCTATTGTTTTCTTACATGTTGTAGCTACCATGTGAATGAGACCCTTTTCATCTGGCATTAACCCAACCATACTCCATCTTTTAATTTCTATCTTTATTTTTGGGTTACTTTTCTTCCCTTTTTTCTTTCAGGATGGCCACCAGGAAGAGAACCGGAAGACGATCACATGGGAGAGACAAACAAGTCCATCAGCACAATCCTTGAAGAAAAGCATCAGTTGGAACAGCCCGTCCACCTGCACATCTCAGCATGCACCGAGGACGGTGCAATCTTTAAGTGTGGGGAGGTCGATACCGACTTCCATGGGTTAGTCACTTCATATTTTAGCACCAATGTTTAAATTTTCTTTGTAGTTCATTATTGCATTTTGCATGATTGATTGCATATTTGTTTGATTTTTTTTTGCATATTTTACCACTTGGTTGAAGTAATATTTTCTTTTTCAAGAAAATTTTTAGAGAATTTCACTAATTTGAATAAAATTTAATGTTACACTTGTTTGAAGAGATATTATACTGGAACATGGTTTAGAACTCGAACACACAAAACCTGTGAGATTTTTGAGCCTATTTGAATTGGTTGCATTTTATCAACCAAAAATTTTGTTTTAGTGTGTATTTTTCTCTCTAAAATTGTGATCTTTGTCTTGCTTGATTCTATATTTCCATTGTTTAATGTATGCATACACTTATATGATTGAGGCCTTGTTTCACTTAGCTTACATACAGACATGGCCTTACCTTTCATTATCCTTTGCAAACCAATTTGAGCCTATTTTACCCCTTTGTTCTTTACTTTAGCACATCATTAACTCTAAGCGGAAAACAATAATGTCCTTAATTTGAATCCTTAGTTAGCTTAGACTAGTGAGAGTGCTCATAAATTAAGTGTGGGAAAAGTGGGTTTGGAAACAATTGGTTTGAGAATTGACTATGTTAGAATTTTCTGAAAATGTGAAAGAATGTTGAGAATATGTTCATGCATTCAATAGTTTAATCATATGCATTGAAAAAAAAAAGAAAAAAAATAAAAATAAAGGAGAAAAAGAAAAGAAAAAAGAGCAAATAATAAAAGGGGACAAAATGCCCCAAGGTAAGCGGTGAAAGCAATGCATATGAGTTATACTTGAAATTAGAATGCATGAATATGTGGAAAACATGGTTAATGGATGGCTAGATGTTGTATTATGATTACATAGATTGTTTAAGTTAGGTGGGAAAGTTTCAGTTAATTAAGGATTCAAATTTTAGTCCACTTAGCCAAATACAATCCTACCTTGACCCTAGCCCCATTACAACCCTTAAAAGACCTCTTGATTTGTGTATTGGTGCATTAAATTTTTGTTGATTGTTAGATGAAGAGCAAGCTATAGAAAGCAAGATTAGTAGAGAATTGAGAGAATTGACCCTAGACACTTGAAAGTTAGAATGATATACACTACCAAGGGTTCAGTGCTCAATTATATGTTCCCTGCTTTCATGAGCTATCTTCTTCTTGCAAGTTATTTGTATTGTATTTTGTGATTTGAATTAGTGAAATCCAGTTCATATTTGTCTTGAAGAACTTATTTATTTTTAACCAAGTAGGTAAAAACAATTTGCATTTAGTTGCATTTAATTTAGGTTGCATTGCATTCCATCACTTTAACCTTAATTATTTACCTTGGATTTAGCATGAGGACATGCTAGTGTTTAAGTGTGGGGAGGTTGATAAACCCATATTTCGTGAGTTCTTTTGTGCTTAATTTGAGTGATTTATATAATCCTTCACCTACTTATTCACATTAATTGCATGGTTTTACTTTCCCTTCCTTATTATGTCGTATTGTGAAAAACTTGTTTCCTAAGCTTTAAAAATTAATTATTTTAATTACCTTTATTTCCATTCGATGTCGTGATTAGTATGTTGAGTAGTTTCAGATTTTCTAAGGCAGAATGACTTAGAAGATGGAAAAGGAAACATACAAAAATGGAAGGAGAAAGCAAAACGGAGCTTTAAGGAAACTGGTGTTCACGCGATCGCATGGACGACGCGATCGCGTGCCAAAAGCAAAGATTCAGTGACGCGGCCGCATGACTGACGCGACCGCGCGCCTTAAGCAAAACGCACATGACGCGGTCGCATGACTGACGCGACCGCGTGGCAAGGAAAAGCTCCGAATGACGCGACCGCGTGACCCACGCAGACGCGTCACAGAGGCCACGCACCAGAAAATTACAGAACATGCCCCAGCGAGTTCTAAACCCCCTTTTGGCCCAAATCCAAGTTCAGAAAGCATAGACCAGAGGTTATAAAGTGGGGGAATGCATCCATTCATAAGAGGGCTTTTCATAATTTACTTTTCCATGATTTAGATTTAGTTTTGAGAGAGGTTCTCTCCTCTCTCTCTTAGGATTAGGATTAGGACTTCTCTTAGTTTTAAGAGTGACTCTTAATCCCAGGTTCTTTATTTTTATTTAATTTATGAACTCTTCCATGTTACATATAATTTTCTTAATTAATGTTATTTGAGATATTTCAGATTGATGATTACTTTTTTTATTGATATAAATAATTTGGATTTTCCTGTTGCCTAATTGGCTTATGAATATTTTCCATGTTAGATTTTACTGCTTTGAATGAATTGAAGGTATTTCAGATATTTATAATTTTAATTTAGCTTTTTACATTCTTGGCTGTGGTTAAATAATTGGTGACTCTAGAGTTATCAAACTCATTGTTGATTGAAAATTGGAATTCATCCACTTAACTTACCTTCATAGTTGGAGGTTAACAAAGTGGGAGAAAAATCCAATTCTCATCAATTGATAAGGATAACTAGGGAAGGACCTCCAGTTCTTATACCTTGTCAAAGGTTTATTTTACAGCTATTATTATTTTATTTTACTTGTCATATAATATATTCGCACCTTACTTCCAAAACCCCAATTTTACCTTTTTCATAGCCAATAATAAGAACATACCTCCCTGCAATTCCTTGAGAAGATGACCCGAGGTTTAAATACTCGGTTATCAATTTATTTAGGGGTTTGTTACTTGTGACAAACAAAACGTTTGTACGAAGGGATTTCTGTCGGTTTAGAGACTATATCTACAACGCGACTGTTTTTATGAAATTCTTTACTGGCAAAAATCCTAACGTCAAGGGGTTGTTCGAATAGCAGACTGATGAATTTACTCTAAAGTACGAGTGTACTTAGAGTAGTAAGCGGTCCACCATTCGAAGCAGGATTTGGTGATATATGAGCTGCGGTCATAAACAAGGAAATTGAAACATTTTCTATGTTGCTGGTTTTTTAAGAGGCAAGCGTCGAGTTCTTCTTGGGAAGTCAGAGTGAGGTGGTAGAATGAGTCACTGTTTTGAGGCAATGGAGTTGGGATGGCTTGAGAAAAGCTCAGTTGCCTGACTGTAAAGTGAGGGGCATATAGGGTCACTTTGAATCTTTCTTTTCTGTGCTGGGAGAGCCCTGTAGGAATTATTTGGACAGCTAGCAAGTTTGCCCAATTCCGATTTGCAAGTTCATTTTTCTCAGTGTCATTTGGGAAGAGTAAACGATCAAGGCATGCATGACCACAATTTCGACGCATAAAAGGAGCGAAATTGAGGTTGTCATTGTAGAAATCTTTACAAGAATGGAAGAGAGAAAAAACAGCTCAGAATCGGTCTTCATGCGATTGTGTATTTGGGAAATTGGGCTTGTAATCAGCTAATCGGAAGCCTTCGATGTGCTGTTTATCAGTAGCACCACCTTCAGGCTTTGTCATAAATTTTTTGAAAATGGCATTAAGCCATAACTGGAGGAGCCAGAGAGGGCCATCTCTACCAGTCATACCATTATCTCGGAGACAATGTACAAATTGACCAAGCTCTTTGAAAAGATGCCCTAGAAGAAGTTTGGCCAAATTAAGAGTATTTTCTTCGTGAAGCAGAGCAGCCAGAGGAAGGAAAAACTTTGACATCTGAACGCTTTGAGAATAGAAAATGATTGCATTCAGCCAATAAAATAGGAAGGCTACATGTTTTCATCTGTAACGGCAGTGCCTTCTGCGCCCATGTTATGAGCAATGAAATCACTATAAGAAGTGGATAAGACAATATTGTATTGGCGCTCGGGCTGCATGTCAGAAGTACAGTCTGAAGGATTTATCGGAAGCCTTGTGATAGTGGCTACATCTAAAAGAGACATACCAATCATTCCACAAGGGAGGTGGAAGTTATTGGTTGTCCAGTTCCAAAAACAAGTTACAGCTCCAATCATCCAAGGGAGCGTTGAAGGTGAGAAGTGAGAAAGTCGTAGCAGTTCCTGGATCCCCAGAGCCCGCCAGTCAGCGCTCTTTGTAGGGGCAAGGCGCTAATACCAAGCCATGAAGTCGGATCCTCGAGGATTAATCTTTGGATTATTCCTGAAAGGTTTCTGATTAACGAAGAAAGAGATATTGAGGGTTTGGTTAATCAACAAATCTTTCCCTTGAGCACTAGAGAAGAAAGGTAGTTTCTTGTTCGCCATCTCCAAGGATTCGACAGGCCCAAGAAAACAATGGGTATCTCTTCCTACTGTGAAGGGGATTAGGATTCTGGTATCATTAATTTGAAACTGTGGGTCGTCAATAACTTCATTATTGACTTGATTTAGTATATGAAGGGCAGGTGGAGCTGGAGGTGGTACAACGTGACCTTTTCCTTTGTCTTGGCCAGCAGCATGAGAAGGAAGCGGTCATTGCAGAACAAAGAAAAAGGAAGTTTGAAGAGATAAAGGTTGTGTAGAAGATTGATGCAAGTGGAATTCAGAAAGCAAGGGTTCGGAAAAATTGAACAAGGGTAAAAATGTTGAATTTAAAGGAAGAGTTACTGTAGTCGTTATTGCAGAAGGAATGCAAAAAGAGGTAACTTTGTAAAGAAGGAGAAGTGGTGGAAACAGAAAGCGTAAGTCTCGGAACGTGTCGAGTGGATCAGTATTAATGGGAAAGTTAAATGGTAATTATTACTAATTTAAGAGATTAAAATTTGAATTTGGATTAAGTGTTTCATCTTCCAAATAATGCTATCGAAGACAAACACATTAATCCAAGGGGGCAATTTGTTAGTCGAAAAATATTTTCGACTAAGGAAGGTTAATTTGAAGTAGTGAAGAGGTCGATTGAGGTGATTAGTGGTTGTCGAAAAGATGCGCGAGCGGGCATTAGATGTAGGTATTTGACACAAATTCGATCAAGACAATTTATTGAATCGAACAGGTCTAATCGAACAAGATATTCGAGATACGTAATCGAATGAATTATTCGAATAGCAGATCGAGCAGTTACGAAAGTGGAGAAGTTGAAGGCTTTTACCACGTGAAGAATTTATAAGTAAACGTTTATTATCCAAAGGGCGGGAACGATTACCAAGCAGTGTGCATTCAAGGCTGCGTTTTTGTAATTAATTGTCAGTTACAAAAGTAGATTATAAATACTAGAAAGTTTTAGGGAATAAGGGTTGGAACTTTAACTCAGAAAACACTCAAGCACACTCACATCCCCTGCGAGGTCTTGAGTCTGCGATCGAGTTTATTTTCTGTAGGGTTCCTTCCATGTTTTATCTTTTCAATTTATCTTTCTGTGAACTTTACTTTTCAAGCATTTCTTTAATTTTTCTTGTCCAGTTTACATTTCAGTAATTTTAAATTCTATGCTAAAGCCCTTTGACCCAGTCGAAGGAATTTTATTACTTTCTTTAAACTTTAATGCAATCTTTTCAATTTAAGTACATTTTCTTTTCGAAAATCTTATTTCTTCATTTCTTTTATTGTTTTACAAATTGTAATTTCTCTTACATTTCGATACCCGTCTAATCGAAGACACTTTGATGCACTTTTAAAAAACTGGTATTTGTAAAGAGGAGTAGATTTTGCTCTCAAACTAAATATTAAACTACCATCGATTTGCTAAAAATCGACAAAACAGGTAGTAATAATAATATTAATAATAAGACATTTCAGCATTCTCCCATTTCTCTCTATCTCAATTCTCAACCTCCAAGGTTCTGAAACAAATACCACCAACATTTTTTTTAATAGTCACATAAGAAGAATGAATACACACATAAACAAAAGAGTATAATCAAATGGCAACTTCAGTTTCTGCAACTGGGTGTGTTGGTTCGTCATTCTATGAAAACTAGGCAAGTTCGATGGCAGGTGAAGAATATGGTATGCTGGTAAAATTGTCACACGTTCGAATGGGAAAGAGAAAAGCACGTAGGATGCAACCAATGATGAAGAATGTGAATGAAGGGAAAGGAATCTTTGCTCCTATTGTGGTTGTTACACGCAACATCATTGGCAAGAAGCATTTCAAGCAACTTAGAGGCAAAGCCATTGCTTTACACTCTCAGGTCTAAATTCAACTTTCTTTACTTAATTGCAACTATGTTTGTTTTTATTAGAATTAGAAAATTTTCATATTGTATCATTATTCATTATGATAAAAAGTAACATTTTAAAAAATCAAGTAAAACTTAAATATATTATTCCTACAGAGTATTGGATATCGGATAAGAGTCGAGATATAAACTCCAAAAAAAAAAATGAAAGGAGACTAACTCTTAGATGCAAATACAAGTGTACAACCATAAAAGGTTTATGTTTAGAAGAGAGGTTAGAATAAGAATCTTGGAGGCTTCTTAGGTGAGGAAAGAATATTTGGATCCTTAGTAGTCTAAAATTTTTTATAAATCTTATCCATTAAAAATTTAAATCAACAGATGAGATTAAAATATTTTTATTATATAAAAGATAATTCTATAAAACATATTTATATTAATATATTAAAAAAATTACTTGAAAATATTTATTTTATCCTTTTTTTGTTACCACTTTATTTTTTTTTACCATTTATATGTGGCTAAATTTTTTTTATGAAAATAAAAAAATGATAAAATAGAAGAAGTGGAAGATAACTGTTTGTCAATTATTAGGAGAAATTGATGGAAATAGATAAAACAGATGAAGAGTAGGAGATAATCATTGCTAATTGTTAGGAGTAGTTTGCCAATTGTTAGGAGAGGTTGATATGGATAAATAAAACAGAAAAAGAGTGGGAGATAACCATTTTAATTTTCTTCTCATTTTTTCTGTTTTATTTATTATACATTAACTTCATGCCATTTAATTGGTATGAGTTAGCATCTTATAAATAATTAAATATAATTTTTGAAAATAATAAAAAATATTAATAATTTAAATTGGACTAAATTCTTAAAAATGGAATATTTCAAATAATAAGAAAGATGGACGATATTAAATAATAGAAAAGATAAACAGTCTATTTTAAATAATAGAAAAGTTGGATTGTCCATTTTAAATCCTTTTAAATAATTTAAACGTGTTAACGTGTTTATTTTAAATGAACATAACATCTTTCTTATTATTTAAAATAGATTATTTATTTTCTTATTATTTAAAATCGTCCATCTTTCCTATTATTTGAAACGTTCCATTTTTAAGAGTTTGGTTCAATTTAAATTATCAATATTTTTTATTATTTTAAAAAATTATATTTAATTATTTATAAATACATATATAAATTATATCATTTACAGTGTAAACGAGATAAGAGAAGGATATTTATTTTGATAAATATTTTTAAATTATTTATTTTAATAATTATTATAATTATTTTATTTATTAAAATAAAAAATTGCTGGAAAAGATGAAAAAAATAGAAAAAAGTAAGTACAAAATAGTTATTTTACATTAGATTTTATATATATATTTTTTAAAGACCACCAAAATCCTGATTTTAGGTTCCCACCTAAGTCAATTCCAAGAATCTTTTATGTTTAGAAGAGGGAGCTTTCCTGACCTTGAAAGACCGGGTTATAAATTTAAATAATAAAAAATGTATGGATTAGTTCACAGATAAAGCAGAATAACGGTTGAGAGGAATTTGAAAAAAGTTTAGAATTTCTTATTACAAGAAAGCACCAACGACGCGTCATGGTGGAGGAGATCTGCAATGTGTCATCGCTGCGTCGTCTTCTCCGGCAAGTTCTGCCGCTTGTTCTGCTTTTACTCCGGCGGATGTGAAGCACTCGGAGCACAGTTTGGGCGTGGACTCAGTGCCGCTGGCTGAGGAGATCTGAGAGAAGAGCAAAATAGAGAGATTCAAAGAGGAGAGAGAGCTCGCCTCGCCGTCGTCGTTGCCGTCGCCACCGCAGTTCATCACCTCTCCAGATCTGGTCGCAACGCCCAAGCCTCTAAGGATGTTCCATTACGACCTCCTCGACGAGACGCAGAACAAACTCGATTACATCCTCTCTCTCTCTCTCTCTCTCTCTCTCTCTCTCTCTCTCTCTCTCTCTCTCTCTCTCTCTCTCTCACTGTCGAGAACTTCCTCGAGTGCTGCCTCCATATTCTCGTCTTCAAGTCCGGCATGGCCAAGTCCATCTATCAGTGCATATTAGGTCTTTTTACATCTTTTCACATTTTCCCTCAATTTAGGGTTTTTAAATTCTTAATTTTTTTTATCAATCATGTTTCTTTGTTTTTTTGTGCTTACTTTAAAGTTTAGAATCTAATTTCTTAAATATTCAAGTAGCTCAAAATTATAGTCTGATCTCTTTGTTGGTTTCTAGGCTTTTAATAAATTATTTAATTATGTATCTAGCTTGGTTCAAATGATTGTAGATGAAGGATGATTTCAAGAAGTGACACAAATTTTACTCTGAGCAGCATTTTCACAAGCCACGGAGGAGGTTCATTGAGCTGGAGGCTCTGGAGAAAATCATATGGGAAAGAATAGGTTTGTTATTTGCTTTAGACACCTAAATTAAAGCAATATAGTTTTACTAAAGATACTGAATTAGACATGTTTTGGACATCTCACATGTTTATTCAGATTGAGAATTGCTAGTGAAAATGAAATCAGTAAACCTTGTCCCTAACCTGATTTATTCAGATTAGAGCATTCATTCAAGTCTTGTGTGTTGTGTTTTGATTCTTCCATATTCAATAACCTCTCTGATTTGAATTTGGTAATTGTGAAAAAGGGTGACAATGATTTATCAGGCCTGATAAACATTGAAAAGGGTTACGATTCTCGAACAGTGGGTTTAGGATGGCAGAACTCTTAGCTACGAACTCTTGATCTAGCTGTAAAATGCGATTCAAATGTGATAAGATTGTAAGACACTATGTTTTTCTGGATTGAGTTTTGGGATCTTTGTGAAAATGAACCATGTTTGCAAGTATCATTTTGGATATCTGAGAAAGGATACTCTACCCATTATGCAACTTGAAGAGGTATGGCTTTTGTTGGTAGTGAAGTTTCGTTGTTGATTATCTGTGTTTTATTTGGATTGCACTGAATTCTTGGACTTTCTTTCCTTATTAGATTAAAGCTGTTGTTTCTGCGCTATAGAACACACAAGGCTTGAACTGGCCTAGATCTTTCGAGCAACAAAGACAGAAAATAGGAGACCTAGACTTGCTTGATTGGCTTAAAGCCATGTTTGGTTTCCAGGCATGTATTTTGACCGACGCGCAATGCTAGAGGAGAATGATTTATTATTCATTTCACTTTTTTTTTGTATAATCTGCTTAAATTTTTATTGCATATGGTAAATTTGTGTGCAGAGGGACAACGTCAGGAATCAGAGAGAGCATTTGATTCTGCTTCTTGCTAATTCTCATATAAGGCTACACCCTAAACCTGAGCCTCTAAACATGGCATGTACCTGTCTTGCATTTGGCTTTGGCCTATAGTTTTTATTCTGCTGTTTCTTTCTATTAATTTATTTTTATTTTTATTTTTTTTTATTTTATTTGAATGAATTGCAGCTTGATGATCGTGCTTTTGATGAAGTGATGAAAAAGCTTTTTAAGAATTATAAAAAATGGTGCAAATTCTTGGGACGAAAACATAGTTTACGGTGAGGCATAACAGTATATGCATCAGTGAACACTTGTGCTTCTATTATTAGCTCATAAAATTTAATGGTCACTTTTATAATGTTCTCTTATATAGACTTCCTCAAGGTCAGCAAAAGGTGCAACAGAAAAAGTTGCTTTACATATTTCACAACGTGAGTGTACAAATTAATCTGCGCATGGTTCATTTTGTTTGTGCTTGAATCTCATGTAAATGTGCTATATTCTTGCTTGGATATATTCCACAAAAAATTTTTTCGATGGCTGTTCGATGTATGAAAAAGGCAGTTTCTATCTGTGAAGTAGGGTGTAAGTGGAGGCTACTACTGGAATCCTTAACTGCCATTTTTTGTGTACTTAAAATTTAATGGAAATATGGAGGAGATAGAGGATTCGATAAGGTTACTCAGCAGCAAGAATATTGTCTCCCTGGATCAAATGTGCCTACAATTGATGTGCTAGGAGGCAATTCACATAAACAAATTGGTGAAATTTCAGAGCCAGAGGAAGATAGGAACACAAACAACCCTGACTTCAAGCCCGAAGGTGTTGGGGTGTTCGAGGTCATCTCAATTGAGCTAGTCACAATATTGCAGGTCCGATGTCACAACGAAGCTTGGAGCTGATCAATCTTGCTATTTTTTTATTTAATCAGACTAGTATTTTGTGGATTATGTTGGTATATATATTTTTAGGAATTCCGTTACCTGATGTACTCATTCTGTTCAAACAAGACACTATGATTTTTGATGCACTATTACTTTTAAGGGTGAGTTTGGCAAACATGTTGAGATGTTTGGCAACTTTACTTTTTTATTCTGAACGTAGACATAATTTTGTATCCTAAAAGCGCATGCAAGAAACTGTAACTTTTGCGCCCTTAACGTGTGTTTAGGTTTGTTGTTGATCATTATTGATTTTAATAATTTTTTTCCTAATTATTTTATCATTTTTAATACTTTCTTTTATATTTTGATTTTTTATTAAATTTTTTATTATAATTTTGTTTTAATATGAATTATTAATTTTATTAAAAATGACAAAATAAATAAAAATTTGATCATACATAACAATAGAGTCATAAGTAATAAAATGTTATCGTCCAAAATAATATTAAATAAAAAAATACTGAAAATATTAAAATAATTATAGAATATTTTTTGTTTGATATTGTAAAATTTATCATTGTAATTTTTGTGTATGGTTTATTATTCTAATTTTTTTTAAAATATGTATTGTTGTTCCTATTAGAAATGATAAATTAAATCACTTGGGATTTATTATAAACTCTTTTTCATTTACTTCGTCAAGTTTTTCCAAAAAAAAAATCACATTTCAATATGAAAGAAGAAATTGTACAGAAGAATATGTGTTTGATTAAAATATGTAGTGTTTGATCATTAAAATATTAAAATATGGGTAGTAATTAATATGGATTTGTATTACATTGTTTTAAGTCCATGTTACAAAAAAAATAACTGATCCAAAAAAAATAAATTTTTCAAAAAAAACCGGTTTTTAAATAATTGGTCTAACCAAAGCATATTGAACCAGTTTACAAATTCATTAAATTTTGGGTCAAACATAGAATTTCTAACACTTGTTGTACGGATGCAATCCTAGCCGTTGAATTAGCATTTTTTTATTTGGTCTATCAAAGTCTGGAAAATACTTTCCTCACCAAAGACAAAGCCTTAGAAGAGAGGTTAGAATAAGAATCTTTGAATGGTAAATGAGTTTAAAAAATAGCACAATGTTTGAAAATATTAAGATAACTAAAGTATGGAACAAAAAACGAATTTGGGAAAAGTTTTTCCTAATTTTTAGTTTACGCTCGTAACTAAACCATAGTTACATGAAAGACAGTATGTTTTGGTATGAAAACGAGTAGGTAATACACCAAAATGTAAAATATTTTATGTGAAATATTGGTATAAATGAATCAGTATTATGCAATATACCGCCAATTTGATGAATTTATTAAATATGAATTAAACTTTATTTGATGTTGTTCAACTAATATGATTATATGATATTGCTTAAAAATCAACGGGTTTGAAGTAACTTTAAAAAAATATTTGAAGTAACTTTAAGTAGTTTAAAGTTAACAGATCAAGTTGAATTTAAAATAATTGAATCTAATGCTGTTTTCTTACCCTTAACTCTAGTTGATATTTGTGCGGAAAATCTTTAAAATAGGCTTCAAGATTCTTTAATTTTAGAAGTATAAAAAATGTTGTTCAAGAAATTGTTCTTAAAATTTGGTACTTGTAACGGCCTGGCCCAAGCCACTTACGGGTCAACCCGACCCACTGAATACCCGACCCGAACGGTCGGTCATATGCAGCTCAATAACGCGACCCGAACACGCGTCCCTGACAGCTCTCCACTGCAGCTGTAAGGAAGCTTCGAGGAAGGTGGGCCTGTCCTTGTAGGGCCCACCTCTGACACAGTATAAATGGGGAAGGACCTGCCCTTCCCCCAAGGTATGTCACACTCTTCCACCTAACCATTTTCCCGCCTGCACACTAGCTGACTAGAGCGTCGGAGTGTCTTTGCAGGTGGCACCCCCTCACTCTCCTTCCACAACAAGTGCTCGGCTACTCGGCAAGCCCAAATCCAGCACGACCGTGATTGAGGCGTTCTCACTCCCCCGATTACCACCCGATTTGTCCGGAAACCGACGACAGAACATTGGCGCCGTCTGTGGGGAGCGCCTAAATGGAAGTCGCGCTGGGTCCCGGAGACCAAGCCCGAGGAGCCGGAGCGGAGGGGGCAGCCTCCGTCGCCTCGCTAAGGGGGCGGCGGAGGTCCCCCCGACAACACACAGAACAGCACACGAGGACACGACCCTTCGGGGGAACGGGCGGCGATAGCGCCATAATAATGCAGGAGCTACGCCACAGGGTCCAGAACCTAGAGCGACAGTTGGCCGATCGGGAGCGGGACAGACGAACCACCGATCCCAGCTACACCCCATCCCCCGAAAGCGAAGAGGAAGACTCCCACCGAAGTCACCCGCGGCGTACCTCTGCATCTCGAACAAAAGCGGAGAGCACGCGCGAGGAGTCTCCGATCCCGAGAAGACGAAATGACACGATCATCTACTCCCGGGGCAGGTTAACCCGCCGAGCGGCAAGAGATCGCGAAGACGGGGACGGGAGATCCGAGAGGACACGACAACCTGTGATAATGGGCGCCACCCCATTCCACCGATCTATCCTCGAAGTCCGGTTGCCGAAACATTTCGACAAACCAACGGACATGAGGTACGATGGAACTCAAGACCCTCTAGAACACCTCACGGCCTTTGAGGCCAGGATGAATCTGGAGGGAGTGGGGGACGAGGTAAGATGCCGTGCCTTCCCGGTAACCTTAGCAGGACCCGCGATCAGGTGGTTTAACAGCCTCCCACAGGGATCCATCTACAGTTTCTCGGACATCAGTCGCGCATTCCTGGCCCAATTTACAACACGGATAGCGAAGGCAAAGCACCCGATCAACCTTCTGGGGGTAACCCAGAGACAAGGAGAACCGACCAGGAGGTACCTAGATCGGTTCAACGATGAATGTTTAGAAATCGATGGCCTAACCGATTCGGTGGCCAGTCTTTGCTTGACGAACGGCCTCCTCAACGAGAACTTCCGAAAACATCTTACCACTAAACCGGTTTGGACGATGCACGAGATCCAGACGGTAGCCAAAGAGTACATAAATGACGAGGAAGTCAGCCGAGTTGTAGCTGCCAACAAACGGCAGTCCAGCTACAATCAACCCCGGCAACAGGGCAACGGGGAAAGGCAAAAGGAACATACCAGGGAGGAGGCGCCAAACAAGGCACCAAGGACATTCCCCCGAGTCGGGAAATTCACTAACTACACTCCACTCACCCTTCCCATTGTGGAAGTTTACCAACAAATAGCCGAGAAAGGAATCCTGCCAAAGTCCTGACCACTCAAAGACCGCACTGGAGGGAACAAAAACCTTTATTGTGATTACCACAAAGGTTACGGTCACCTAACGCAGGACTGTTTTGACCTAAAAGATGCACTGGAACAAGCGATAAGGGAAGGTAAACTAGCAGCGTTCTCCCACCTAATCAGGGAGCCAAGGAGACGCAACCGCGACCAAGACGAAGAAGGCAAAACCTGTTCGGCAAAGCGGCGACAAGAGCCAGAAGGCGAAGATCACGGCCTCACTGTGATAAACGTGGTGACGGCCAAAAACGCCGCACCAAGATCCAGATCGGCACACAAGAAAGACGCAAAGATATTGTCGATCTCCTCCTCGTCGGCGCGAAACTCTAAGAAGCCTCCATTCATTTCTTTCGGCCCAGAAGACCAATGGTTCGACGACGCCCCGGAAAATCCACCCATGGTCATCACGGCCAGAGTGGGGACCGGTCTCGTCAAACGTATCCTTGTTGACACGGGGGCAGACTCGAACATCATGTTCCGCAACGTATTCGACGCACTGGGATTAAGGGATGCCGATCTGACGACTCACCAACACGGGGTCATTGGTTTGGGCGACCATTTCATCAAACCAGACGGAGTAATATCCCTGCCAATCTCAGTGGGACAATCCCAGGGCCGAAGATCGGCGATGGCCGAGTTCGTGATCCTCCGAGACTCTACCGCCTATAATATCATTCTGGGAAGGAAGACGATCAACGATGTCGAGGCCATAATCAACACAAAGCTGCTAGTCATGAAGTTCATTACCGATGACGGATCTATAGGGTCCATAAGAGGAGACCTTGAGACGGCGGTCGCTTGTGACAATGCCAGCCTCTCCCTAAGAAAGAAGTCCAAGGAGGCATCCGGTGTGTTCCTAGCCGACCTAGATGCCAGAGTAGACGACAAACCCAGACCGGAACCAGAAGGGGATCTGGAGAAGTTCATGATTGGCGACGAAGAGGAAAGATTCACGTTCGTTAACAAGAACCTCCCGCACGAGTTGAAGGAGCCCTTGGTAGAAATGATAAGAGCCAATAGGGACTTGTTTGCCTGGACGCCGGCCGACATGCCGGGCATAGACCCAAAAATCATCTCGCATCATTTAGCCGTCAAGGTGGAAGCACGTCCAGTAGCCCAACGGAGGAGAAAAATGTCGGCGGAAAGAGCAGAGGAAGTGGCCAAGCAGACGGCCAGCCTCCTAGAAGCAGGTTTCATACGAGAAGTAGACTATTCGACATGGCTCTCGAATGTAGTTTTGGTGAAAAAGCACAACGGCAAGTGGAGAATGTGCGTAGACTACTCCGACCTCAACAAAGCGTGTCCCAAGGATTGCTTCCCCCTCCCTAACATAGACGCACTCGTCGATGCTGCGGCGGGATACCGGTATCTAAGTTTCATGGACGCCTACTCCGGTTACAACCAGATACCGATGCACCGTCCAGACGAAGACAAGACGGCGTTCATAACGCCAGGAGGAACTTTCTGCTATAAGGTGATGCCATTCGGCCTAAAAAATGCGGGGGCAACATAGCAAAGGCTAATGAATAGGATATTCCACGACCTCATAGGGAAGACAGTTGAAGTCTATGTGGACGACATCCTCGTGAAAACAACACGACCTGACGACCTCCTGAACGATCTGGCGAGTGTATTCGCGTCCCTCCGGCAGCATGGCATGAGGCTGAACCCCCTCAAGTGTGCTTTCGCCATGGAAGCTGGAAAGTTCCTCGGATTCATGATAACCCAAAGAGGAGTAGAAGCCAACCCGGAGAAGTGCCAGGCGATACTCCAAATGAAGAGCCCAGGCAGTATCAAGGACGTCCAAAGGTTGGCAGGACGGCTGGCCTCATTATCACGTTTTCTCGGAGCGTCGGCAACAAAGGCCTTACCATTCTTTAACCTCATGAAGAGAGGGATGGCGTTCGAATGGACGCCCGCATGCGAGGAAGCCTTTCGACACTTCAAGGAAATCCTGGCGGCACCCCCTGTCCTCGGAAAGCCAAAAGACGGGGAGCCATTATACCTGTACCTCGCCATAATAGGAGAAGCCTTGGCCGCAGTTTTGGTACGAGAAGAAGGAAGGGTGCAACAACCAGTCTATTTTGTCAGCAGGGCCCTACAAGGGGCAGAGTTGAGGTATAACAAATTGAAAAAGTTAGCTCTGGCACTCCTGACCTCTTCGCGGAGGTTAAAGCAATACTTCCAAAGTCACCAGATTGCCGTAAGAACGGACCAGGGGATCCGGCAAGTGCTCCAAAAACCCGACTTGGCGGGAAGAATGATGACCTGGTCCATTGAACTTTCTCAATACGACATACGATACAAACCCCGGCAAGCCATCAAAGCGCAGGCGATGGCAGATTTTCTAGTGGAAGTAGCGGGGGATCCGGTCGAAGACACGAACACACGGTGGAAGCTCCATGTAGACGGAGCCTCCAACCAAACGTTCGGGGGCGCCGGGATCATCCTGGAAAGCCCGGCCGGAGTCGTATACGAACAGTCAATTAAGTTTGAATTCCCCGTTTCAAATAACCAAGCGGAGTACGAAGCCCTTATAGGAGGCTTAACCTGAGCAGCAGAAGTCGGGGCAACAAGGTTGGAGATATGCAGCGATTCGCAAATCGTCACCTCCCAAGCGAACGGGAGCTATCAAGCTAGGGACTCACTGCTATAGAAATACTTGGAAAAAGTCAAGGACTTGAGCCGAAAGTTTGAAGAAGTCACGATCCAGCACGTCCCGAGAGAAAGGAACACACGGGCAGATCTCTTGTCAAAGTTAGCTAGTACCAAACCGGGAGAGGGTAACCGGTCTCTAATCCAAGGAAAGATGAAAGAGCCGGCAGTCACACTACACCTCTCGAAGCTAAACCCCTCCTGGTTGGATCCCATTGTCGAATTCTTAGAAAACGGCAAGCTCCCCGACAACGAAAAAGATGCCAAAAAGCTAAGAAGGGAAGCCGCCAGATATGCCATCATCCAGGGTCAGCTTTTCAGGAAGGGATTCAATCATCCCCTACTGAAGTGTTTGCACCCCGACCAGACGGATTACGTCCTCAGGGAAGTCCATGAGGGATGCTGCGGCCACCGTATAGGAGGCAAAGCCCTAGCGAGGAAGTTAATCCGAGCTGGATATTACTGGCCATCGATGATGGCTGACTCCAAGGAATTCGTTAAGAAGTGTGTCAAGTGCCAAGAAAACGCCAACTTCCATCGTGCACCAGCCTCCGAGCTCAGCTTGCTAACGTCCTCTCGACCGTTCTCGCAATGGGGAGTCGACCTCTTAGGACCTTTTCCCGTCGGCCCGGGGCAAGTCAAGTACCTCATAGTCGCTATCGACTACTACACAAAATGGATAGAGGCCGAACCACTGGCCAGCATATCCTCGTCCAATTGCAGGAAATTCATGTGGAGACAAGTCATAACACGATTTGGCATCCCGGAAGTCGTCATCTCGGACAATGGGACACAGTTCACCGACAAGAAGTTCACAGAATTCCTCACCGACCTGGGCATAAAGCAGAGATTCTCCTCGGTGGAACACCCACAGACAAACAGGCAGGTCGAGTCCGCAAATAAGATCATCCTGCTAGGACTCAAGAAGCGGCTGGATAACAAGAAAGGCGCTTGGGCCGACGAGCTAGCCTCAGTCCTCTGGTCCTACCGAACAACCGAGCAATCATCTACTAAAGAGACACCCTTTCGACTAACCTACGGGTCAGATGTAGTGATACCCGTAGAGATCGGGGAGCCGAGCCCACGATTACTCCTGAAGGGAGTAGAGAAATCTGTCGAGAAGGACCTGATAGAAGAAACCAGGGAAATGGCCCATCTGGCTGAAGCAGTGCTAAAACAAAGAATGGCCTTACGCTACAATGCCAAAGCGCTCAAAAGAAAGTTCGAAGAAAACGACCTCGTCCTGAGGCGTAACGACATCGGCCCATCCGCCCCGGGAGAAGGCAAACTAGCAGCGAACTGGGAAGGACCATACCGAATCAAAGAGGTAATCGGGAGAGGAGCATACAAGCTAGAAAGACTCAACGGCAAGGAAGTCCCGAGGACATGGAATGCAGATAACTTAAGGAGGTTTTATTCCTAAGCCATTTATTTTGTAATAGCACTTCAATGTCTTTGTTACAGTGATTGAACCTGCCCAATTGCCATATGCTATATTTACCTATGTTATCTCATTATTTCTAACTTTTTGAGCGGCCACTATAAAAACAAGGATACGCGGCCTCGGGACTGATCACCCCGGGAGCCCCTCAGGTCAAAAACACGATAAACGACCATAACAAGAACACACGCCATAAACGGCCAACGCGAGTAAACGGAAACGCGAAGTAAATCAACAGCGAGTAAAACAAGAATTAAACGTGCGGGCAAACGATCCCATAAACCCACTAACGGGCACCAAAAGTCGCAGAGCACAGGTTCAACAAAAAGAATTCGATAGTACAAACATTATTTCTTCGGCATATCAACAATCTTCCCATCCTTGATGGTCTTGAAAATACCAATTGCCGACACGTCGAAGTCCGGAGAAACAATCTTCACTTGAGCCTTGAGGGCATCTTCAGTCACGAAAATTGCATTCTTGCCCTGCTCCTTAACCTCCTTGTGCTTCCGCTTGAACAACTCGGCTTCCTCCCGAGCAGCCTTGGCGGCCGCCGCCGCTTCGTCCCGCTCTTTCTCCAGAGCGGACACCCGACTTTGTGCGGCACTCAATTGGCTCTTCAAGGTCATCTCCTGCTCCGTTAGACGAGATACAGAGGCGTCGGCAGTTTTCAATTTCTCCTCTGCCGAAGCAGCCTTTTTCTCGGCAGCATCAAGCTTATTCCCTGCTTCAACCAACTGATCCTGAAGCGTTTTAACTTGGGTTTTGTACTTGTTGTTGGCATCAACGGCAGATTCAAGCTTCCGACGAAGTGAGGCCATACCAGAAAGTTCAAACTCAGCCTTTCGGGCTATGGCCGCGCCGCGAAGGAGGGTGCGGTACATCCACCGAGCCTACCCCGAGAGGTCGGTGCCATGGAAATGGTCCTCTGTGCCCGGAAGCAGCTGGGCGTCTATGAACGTCCCAGCGTCAAAATTCCTTTCCATGACAGTCAAAACCCCCTCAGGACTAGACTGGGACCTCTGTCTCTTGGGAGTGGGGATGACGGACAGCTCTTCCTCTTCCTCCCGACGAGAGGAAGACGAGTGCCCAGGGATAGGAATTTCTGGAGGAATCGGGGTTGCGGAAGTCGGGGTGGCGGCTTTGGCGGACGCATCGACATCGGGAGGAGGCACTTCTGGAGGAACCGTCGCCTGCTGTCCTCCAGTCTCCTCACCCTCGTCATCCTGAAGGAAGGTTTGATACAAGTTATCCATGCCGGTCACTTCGGCAGAAAGCCCCACTACAGAACAAATTGAAAAATGAACAAGTTAATGGAAGCAGCAATGGAAAATTTAAACAAGCGACTACACGACAAGAGAAACTCACGGATATAATCTCGGGCGGCCTCCCGATTACCCATGAGGAGATGAGGATTCACATTGTTTCTCCCAAGAACCGCCCACAATATGTCGGCTATCCGCCGATCCACAGTCGACATCCCTTTATACGTAACCTTGATAAAAGGATTAGACCCCGCCCCGAAACTCCAATACGTCGGGATGAGGCGCTCCTTTTCCAAAGATAACCAAAAAGGGTGACGACCCTTGACCGGGCGGACCTTAAAATACTTGTCCTTGAACCCGTGGTAGGAGTCCTCGAACAAACCAAAGATCCTCCGGCCTTGGGCAGACCGAAAGGACATGAACCCTTTCTTGTGTCTCCCCTCCTTCGAAGGGTTGGTTAGATTAAAGAAAAAGAGGAAGACATCGACAGAGATCGGCAGCTCTAAGTACTCGCACACCATCTCGAAGCAGCGGATGGATGCCCAGCTGTTCGGATGTAATTGAGATGGTGCCACCGAAATTCGGTTTAGGAGGCTCATCTGAAAGGGGGAAAAGGGGATGCGAACCCCAACCTGAGTGAACATGGCCTTGTAAAACCAGATCCAATCGGCAACTCGGGGAGCATTAAAATTAATCTCATAAAGCCGCTCGTGAGGGGCGGGGACATAAACATCATAGTTCGCCTCCTCGTCGGTACCCCCACAAAGATATTCGGCCTGGCGAAATTCCGTGAGCTCCTCCTCACCCATCTGATTGGGAGAGTTCCTGAGGTCGGAAACCACCCACGCATACAGGTCATAACCCGCGGCGGAGCTAGAAGCTCGGCTAACGACACGAGGCATACCTACAGTGGGGGCACCGCGCGGTTAGTCCGTGAGGTCGGAATCCAGAAAAAACCCAAAGAAACCCCACGTGCCATGACCACAAGGGGGACCAAACAAAACCGAGACCAGAACAATGACACAAACCCCCCATGACACACCATAGTCAACAAAAAGAAAATGCATCCATGAAAATGCGTCCATGAACAACAAGAAAAGAGCAAGCACAGGAAAAATGCTCATAACAAACATGCAAACAACCATTGAAGCGAAAGGAAAAAAGGTGGCTACCTGGATGAATCGAGAAAATTCAGAAAAGGATGAAGCGCACCCGAGCAATGAAAAGAACTTCTAAGTGATGAGAGCGCAGGAAGAAGGAATAGGCAATATGATCAGAAAAGCAAGTAGAAGAAGAACAAAACGTAAAACTGTTTAAAACCGCTTTAGTGGAAGCGCGAAAGGCCTGGGGGCAAAACAGTCTTTGCACGTGTGGGTTTTTTCGACCCTTAATGAGCATTTAATGCCCCTCGCGAGAAACGAGGCGACAAAAGAATGCCTCGAATTGCGAACGGGCACGCATACGAGTAGCGCGTCCCTCATACGAACGATCGACCTCGCGACAACAGAGAACTCGCCTCCAACGACCCATACGGTCGATTAACGGCGCGTGGGGGCACTGTAACGGCCTGGCCCAGGCCACTTACGGGTCAACCCGACCCACTGAATACCCGACCCGAACGGTCGGTCATATGCAGCTCACTAACGCGACCTGGACACGCGTCCCTGACAGCTCTCCACTGCAGCTGTAAGGAAGCTTCGAGGAAGGTGGGCCTGTCCTTGTAGGGTCTACCTCTGACACAGTATAAATGGGGAAGGACCTGCCCTTCCCCCAAGGTATGTCACACTCTTCCACCTAACCATTTTCCCGCCTGCACACTAGCTGACTAGAGCGTCGGAGTGTCTTTGCAGGTGGCACCCCCTCACTCTCCTTCCACAACAAGTGCTCGGCTACTCGGCAAGCCCAAATCCAGCACGACCGTGATTGAGGCGTTTTCACTCCCCCGATTACCACCCGATTTGTCCGGAAACCGACGACAGAACAGTACTCTTAAGCCATTTATTTGAAATAAAATTAACGTGAATATACATGACATAATTGAGTATCATTGTTTCTGAAATATTAGTAATTACTGAATTCTGCAAATCAACAGGAGCTGATGCAAAACAGAGGCAAGGACTGATCAGGTTGGCCAAGAAAAATGGAGAATGGCTTGGATTTCTTGCGTGAAATATTTAACAAATGTTTCACATATTTTGTGATTACCATGGTAGAAGATAAAATTTCAATGCCCAAACTTGATAGCTTTTAATTTTGACAGTACAATGTACACTAGGAACACATATCTTCTAGTTGTGATTTTTCATTCTTCAGTAATTGTTCTCTTATTTTTGTTCTTAGTATACATAAAAATAAAATATAAAATACTAAAAGGAGCTAGATATCAATTGTGATACAAGGAAGAGTTCAATTTTATTGATTCATGATATTCTTCACTTCTTTTTTTTTTCCTCAAAAAAGCTTCACAAAAATCCTTCTACGTGATTGTGAACCTGGTAATAATTTTTATTGTACTTCAACTTTGTGTGGCCAGGATTCTTCGGCAGCATTATCTCATCTTTTTCCAATATACAAAATATGATGCAGCAAGTAATATTTATTATAAAATGATTATTATTTTAGATATCATATTATGGAATATTATTATACAAAATAAAGTATAGAATATGAATGTCCTATCAGAATAAAATATGAAATATTATCAATTAATAAGATATGGATTTTTATAATGCATTTTCACTAATTAGTAAGTAGGTTAAGTAAATAATATTCTACTATTATTTATTTTAAAATCTTTATCTATAAATAAATTTTACAGAAAAGATTTTATGACACATCAAGGTCAATACTAATTACTAACTTTTTCTTTTTTAATTCTAACATTCTTATTTTTTTTTTTGAGTATTTAGAATTTAAATTTTATAACTTAGAATTTGGAATTAAAGATTATAATTTTAGATCTAAAATTTGGAATATATAAAATAATTTTATAAAAATTAGATAACGTTAGCAAAAAAAAAAAATTAGCTCCCTAGTATTATATACAGTAATATTAAGAAATTAAACTTTTTGATTAATATTAGTCATTTTTTAAATTATTTTGTTTCTCCTAAATTCTAAATCTCAAATTATAAATCTATCCTCAATCCTAAATCTTCGATCATGAATTTTAAACCCTAAAATTAGCTAGTGTTAGCCAATTAAAAGTTAGCTTTATTTCTATATAATTACATCTTTAAAGTATTAAATACTAGAAGTTTAAAGCTAAAAATACAATTTTAAGATTTTGACATTAATAGAATTGCTAGTGCAGTAGTATGTGCAGATTATGCAGAAGAGAAACAGAAAGCAATAACAAGAGAAAAGGAAAATGTATTGAATTATGATTTGATTGTTGCATGTACATTGCCTAGCTATGCTCATTTATATACGCATACAACAATACAAGCAGTCATGCATACTAAAGCTAGCACAAACAATATTAATTGATCCAACTGATTTAGTTAATGTCTATCTTCGTAATCTTGATTCTTGCTTATCTTGCACCTCAAGTAACTTTTGGCAATTGCCTTATCTTCATTAGATATATATATATATATATATATATATATATATATATATATATATATATATATATATATATATATATATTACTTAAGTAATTTGTATTAGAAGAGTTTAATTCTAAGATAATCATCCAAAAATCATACATATCATTGGCTGATAAATCATGAAACTTGATCCAAATAGAATGTGGATTCTAAGGTTTAGTGACACAAGTTTGATATTTAGGATGGTTGAAAACATGACACGGATTCCCTCCAAATTGTGACGAAAATAAAATATTAGTGTTGGACGGTGGCTTGCCCTTTTGCCTTGGTTAACATGAACAACAAACATGGTTAGTCAAACACCGAAAGAAAAAAAAAAAAAGTTGGTACCAAACAAGAAAACATTGGAATGTTGAATAGCTAATATTCTCGAAAGGATATAGAGTCTCAAGGCAGTTAGTTAGTTAAAGTCAGTTAAAAAGGTAGATAGAGTTGTTATGAAAGGATGATTTAGATAGCAAGTAACCAATCACACTAATGTATATTGTAAGCTGAAGGGAAGTGTAACAACATCACAATCACTCTCTTAATTCTAATCATCTAGCGCTCTCTTTATTCTCTCAAGCTTTTTATAATAACGGTAAAATATTAACTAATTAGTTATGTAATTAAAGTTTAGTAAAAAAGGATTTAAACCGTCCGGATTGGATTCAAAATTAAAATTTTATAATTTGAAATTTTATCAATTAAATTTTAGTTCAAAAACGTATCAGTATTATAATTAACTGTATACGCTTAGGACTATCTAGTATTGCGTAAGAGAAAAATAAAAATATAAAAATAATTAAAAAATATTTAAAATACAAATCGAAACACTACTTATCTTTAAAAATTTGGTCCTAAGTAGAGCTAATGGGCGAAAGGATAAAAATATCCCTCACTTAACTAGCCTTGAAAGTGACTCCATCCCTAACTTCATATATATTTGGCAAAAGAGAGATAGAGAGCCCGAGAGAAGAGAGGAAGAGCCCTAACTCCGAACAAACACTATTTACTTCCACCTTCAAATTTACTTTTTTCACAAACTGGAGCTTCGATCGACGATCTGTTTGCGGCTACACATCGCTCTCAACTTTTTTGATGTTTTTATATTACTTTTGTGGTGAGTAATCATGAGAACCATACCCTATTTCTCTATTTTTCTCTGTTTTCGTGTTTTGCGTATGTAGGTGTTAAAGTTTGTGATTTTGATACTTTAGGAGAAGCTCAAACTCAATCTCTAGAGGGTTTTAACCCATGTTCATATGGAATAAGGTAAAAAAATTCTTCCCCTTCACTTTTTCTAGTTTGTGTGAAAATCCTAGCATGAACAATGTGAAATTTGAATGAAAATTAGATTGAGCAGAGTTATTTGAATGCTTGGCTTGGTTGGTGTTGATTGAGGTTTGACTTGGTAGGAAAAAAAAGTTTAAGGGGTGGAACTGCTATCAATTAAGGTAAGGTTTTCGGTTTCAAGAAATCACTATGTAATATTATGTGAAATTGTAGACTAATTTACCTTAAGATAATGTTGAATTGATGTGGTTGATGATTTAGTATGAGTGTGTGATTTTAGTTTATTATTGATTGTTGAATGAATTTTGGGCCGCAGACCATGATTAGGTGAGTTACACCCCTTGGTAAGTTTAGTGAAAATTAAATTATATTGATGTGTTGTAGTATATTTGTTGAGGTTGAAATCCTTGTAGATAGTTTGTGAAATTGGATTTTTGATGATTAATTGTTGATTTTGGGAGAAATTGTGTAAATTTGGTTGGTAAAAGTTAAATGATTATTTGCGTAAAAATGTGGTATTTAATGAGCCGTAGAGTAAAATTAATGGACATGGTTTAAGATTGAGTGAGAATTTGGGGTGCTGATTTCAAAAGGGAAGGTTGTTGAGAATTGTCAATTTTTGAATATTGTAGAAAATGTGTAATTTAAAAATTTTGACCAACTTCGACGGGTCATAATTAACTTGGCACTTGAAACTTGGAAATTTATGACCGTTGATTTGAATTAAAATTGGGAATGTCGATTTTAAGACCATCGAAAAATGGAAAGAAAACGATTTTTATACTAAAAGTTATGAATGATCACTACTAAAATTTTTGCCGAATTGCAAAATTTGTACAGTATGCGTGAACACAGGGTCGTGTCCACACACAAAGTATAGACAAATTCCAGGCCTGTGCGTGTGTACAGAGTTATGTGTGTCCACTTAGCTAATTTTTTAAAAATGCTGTTTTTAAACTGTTAAATCTTTCTAGCAAATTCGTAATCCCTGTAACCTCTATATGAATTCTGAAAATTATAACTTTGACCTTGATAATTTGGAGATGGAATTAATGACTTTTAAATTGGGATACGCTCCCATAAAACTTGTAAAATAAAATATTTTAAATATTTTGGAGATGGTGGATAGTTCGACTCACGAATTGAGGAGGTTGATTACTTTAATAAATGAATGCAGTTATGATGATTACATAACATTCCAAATTTTTTAAAAAATTAAACAATAATTTATTATTTTATTTAAAGAAAATTATTCTCCCAAAAATAATTAAATTAAATTTTATGATATTTTAAATTTTAAATTTATTAAAATTTTTAAATTATATATATATATATATATATATATATATATATATATATATGACGAAGCTTAGAGGGATTGGAAGAAGTTAAAGCCAAACGTGGCTTGCTAATCATACATAACCATGATATCTAATCCTTTCTTATCACATTAATCATCATCATCTAGCTTCTTGGGATTTCATTTTCTTGTACGGTGAGAAGATAGTCATCCAGAGTGAGAGAGAAAACCGTGGAACCCTTATACCTTTCTACTTCAATTTCTTTAAATTTGTAACTTCAATAAAAAAATCTAATCCAGTAAAAGTGTTCGTATCCTCCTTTTCTATACGTTGACGTCATTTTTGTTTGGTAAAAGCTGATGGTGATATAGTTCCTGTTTCCCTTGAATTCGGCCAACTAGAGTTCTAGAGGACACAGACGATTCCGAACGTTTTCTTCTTCGACAGTTCGGTCAAAAAATTTCTCCGAAATTTCGAGTATTTTGATTTCGTACAGAAATAGTGGATAAAGCTGTGATTACGTCTGCTGCTGGGTGCGAGCCGAGAGAAAAGGGTTTCTTTAAGGCGTTTAGTTTATGGATTTGACAATCGAGGTAGAGGATTTATTTTTAAAGTTAACCGTTTTTATTTAGAATACCTACAAAGTTAATTGGATAATTGCAAATATATATATATATATATATATATATATATATATATATATATTAATAATAGTAATATTATTGAGTATGAATTATTGCTGAGAATGTGACTGGTTTGGTTGTTATGAGAGATTAAATCGTGAAATTAAGCTTGAATTGAGGTGATGAAAATGTGATTGTTGTGGAATTGAGATTTACTTAATGATAGTGGATACTGTTGCAAGCTTGTTTGAGAAATTATAGGTTACTGGATATGTTAATTTGATTGGATGATATTGTGTTGAGCGTTGAATTGATTTAGGCTTGTGCTCGGTTTGGATTTATTGTGATGATGGTTTATTTGTGACTGTTTTCTGATTATTAAGAATTTCGCTGACTTGAGAATTGTTGAGAAAAAGGCTGGTGAATTGTTGAGGAATAGGGAACCCGTAAGGGTGGTTTAGTCCGAATTTTAGAGGAAATGCTGTCGAAATTTTATAAAATCTGAGGTTTTATTTGAAAAATTATTTTAAAAGATTTGTTTTGGAAAATTAAATTATTTAAGATTTATTTAGTTGAAAAAAGGTGTACTCTATTTTAAGCTCGATTTATTAAGAAAAATATAATGTTTTAAATCCAATTTTGTAATGAGAGGTTTTGTTTTAAGTATTGTTTTGAGCTCGTTTTTTAAGAAAAGTAATCTCTGTCACAGGAGAGTAAAGAACAAGGATTTAAAGAATATATTAACTTAAAGAGATTGTCTGCCACAGGAGAGCAGATGTGACATTGTTTGGGCCTTAGTGCCAAATGTAAAGTGGGGATGCCCACACACTGAGAACTGTTTTCCAGATGTACGCTTATTGATTTGGAAAGTCACACTGTATGCGGCCTAACCGTACGACTTAAAGTCACACTGTATGTAGCCTAGCCGTATGACTTATAAGCACACTGTATGCATCTGGAAAACCATATATGGGACTCGTGCCCGGGTAATGTCGGGAGCGGGTAGGCAACCGACACATGAGCTCATGGCCTGCATTAGGGATAGACATGCATCATATTATTTGCACATTTGCATTTGATTGCGCTTGCTTGTCTTATTACTTTGTGATTGTGCTGTTTGCCTTGTTGCGACTTGCTTGCACATTGAATTGAATCTCTTGCTTGTACTATTTGTTTGTGAATATATTAAAGTGATTACGAATTGGCATTTGACTGAAGATTAACTATGTGGCTGAGAGACGGGTAATGTGACTAATTTTATATTTAAAATTTGTTTTGAGTTTAGAGATGTTAAAAAGAGGTAATTAGTTCGCTAAAGTAAAACCAAGAGTAATTTCAAAGGATCCGATAGAAATAAAGTTTTATCGGGTAACGCTAATTATTTGCACGTTATTTCATTACTTTTACGGCATTCTTATTCCCTACTGAGAACGTGTGGTTTGTTCTCACCCCAAATCTTCCACCCTTTCAGTAACAGGTTCAGAGATTCAATAAGAAGCTACAGACGATTAGTAGATTTACTTGTGATTCTTGTTGTTTTTATAGAGTTTCCTCGCCCTTGCTGCTTCAGGGTTTTTATTTTATTTTGAGGGATATGTATTGTATTTGAGTTTTACATTGAATTTAATTGTATAGCATCTATTACTATTAATAATTATGTGATTATTATTATTTGAAGATCTTTTGTTATGTGATTTTAATTACTAAAATCTATTTTCTGAAATTTTCTTAAAAACTGAAACACGATACCAACGTAAAGGCTCAATATTAAATAGATAATAAAGGAAAATGGGCTAGTAACACCTTACTTTTGGTACGATTATGACGTGCTAAAAGTTAGGGTGTTACATTATGGTATCAGAGCGGTTCATCTTGATTAGAGTCTTGAGAATAGACTGACTATGCTTCGTTGTATACTCTGAGTGTCTGTCATGTAGTAGGTCTTGTTCGAATAACAAGAATTAGAGCTTTAAGCGCATGACTGCCTATTGATTAACGTTGTTAGCTTACCGTTGCATATCTGTTAATGTTAAGTTTGGCCAACTTAATATTGATGATTTATGTATACGGAAAGTTAACGGGTTATTATAGGCAAAATAGAAGTAATAGGTAACGTGAATCGTGGGTTTTGGAAACGTTAGGAGTTAATTTCTCGATGTTACTTGGTTACGTATCTGTTCTTTTATGGTTTGCCTTGAGGTTCTAGTTCGAGATTTCTTTCCTAAAGAGAGTTAACTGATTATTCTCCAACCCTGTTTTCTTGTTCATATGCTTTGTCATTTGATCCTGACTGTATATGTCATGTTAAATTTCTTGGATATTCGCCTTGTGTTGTTTAAACTCCTCTTCTTGACCCGTATATTCTTTGATGTAATTTTGGACTTGTTTAATCCATCAAAGTGAATCATTGAAATTTTTGTGAACCTTGTCCAAGTTGCTTGTCCTTTCTCTGAGGTATTGTATCTTTTTGAGTGACTTGAGATTTGTTTTGATGTCATGTGCGATCATTATATATAGCAAGTGGTGCGTTAGTTTTTTATGATGCGTTTCGTGAACATGAAAGATAGATCCCATGAGGATTGATGGACTGAGCAACAGTAATTTGGTGATTAGCTTAGTTAGACAAGCAGAAATGATGTTTTGAGATTTCAATTGCATTAAACAGTAAATTCAGAAAATTAGAAAGCAAACAGTATATTAGGGTGAAGAATATATAAGAAAATAGTTAATGTTTTAGAGTTGTTTATTTTCCGGATTTCTATTTCTTACCAACTATTTTAATCATGCAACATTCAATTCATGGCAAACTATAATTAACTAAACCCTAATTTCTTAGTAATTTAGTCTCATCTAACCTAGTTAACTGCCAATTTCTTGGTCACTTAATTTCAATTAGAGGTTTAAGTCCAATTCTAGTTTATTAGCCACAGAATAAACTATTTGGTGAATATGTGAAGTTGTTTGGTGAATTAACTTATTTGATTTGATTAACAACGACGAGAATAAATGAATAATTAAAGTTAACTTGAAAAATGTTTAACTAAATAAATTTTTAAAAGCTAATTAATTATCAACACAAGGGTTGGAAGTTCCTATCTTCGGATAGCTTCCTACAGACTTCTTACCTTATTTATGGAAGTTCTTGGATTCTGTGAAATAAGAACAGAGGGATCTAATGAGCGGAGCAGTCTTAAGAGCTAATCCACATTGGTAATAAGTTTAGAATTTCCTTCTGGCTGAAGGTAGAGTTGCATTTGAGTTGAGTTTCAAAGAATGATGAGGTAAGTATCAAGCACCTTTAGCTATAGTATAAATTGAACATGTGGATCACGAGAGTTTGGATTGTTAACCCATAAAGTGAATAGTTGAGCAATTATTGGATGAGATTGAATGAGGAAAATATGACGTGTTTCAGTTACTTTGAGGTTGGTTATAAATAATTATGTTATATCTGAGTTAGTTTGCAACCTTGACATCGAGTTTAGGGTATGGTATTAGAGGCTTCATACCCATAAGCTGTATGTAATGGCCTAAATGTAACACCTTACCACACAGAGTCTTATGCTTAAGTCATAAAACAGAGGTGGTGAGGTATTGCGACCTCTAAAAATAAAATTTAGTATGTATAGTAGTGTGAAAAACGTTTATAACTAGGAGCCTTTGGAGGAAAAGGGGTAAAATAAAATCGTTAAATTGAAAAGCGCAATACTTTGATCCATAACGTAACAAAGCAGATAAGGGATAAGCTAACGTGAGTATATATATAAGAGAGTGCCAAAAAGTAGGAGAAAAAAAGAAAATCGGTCCGAGCATAGAAGTATACATACATATATAAAGTAGGAGAACCCAAAAGAAACCCAAAAGACAAGTTATAGAACCTGTTTCTCTGAAATAACCTCTAAGAGGAGTCAATACAGTATATATATATATATATATATATATATATATATATATATATATATATATATATATATATATATATATATATATATATATATATATATATATATATATACGATGGAGATAGTAAGTACCGAAGCAAGTACATAAAATCCAAAATAAAGTCCCGAGAGCTAAAGATCTTCGCTAAAATAGAAGTCTCCAGTACGCCTCAACAAGGAGCCTCACGTCCTACATCTGAAAATCACAAAATCTACATGAGTGAGAACCGGTTCTCAGCATGGTAACAGTGCCCAAATATCTAACGTATAATGTTTTGGGAAAGCCGAAGGCAATCCTAGAACTCCCAACATATAATCAAAGCGTATAAACATAACTAAACCATGAGAAATGAAAATAGGCAACTAACTAAAGATCTTCAGTCTAACTAAAACTCCCATTTCCAAATCCTTCAAACCTCTCAACCGCCACCAGTAATTAAATACCGCAAACACAATTATATCAAACAAAAAAAATTCACAAGTAGGAAGCAGATATGGCAGTTAGAAAATTAGCAAGTAATTATATAGTCAATTAGGCATTCCAAACAAATCACATATAATGCATATGATGTATGCCTGTCCTAGTGGCTGATGAGTCTCATCTGTTGGTTATAAAGCCAACCCGACAAGTCCTAGTAGCTAACCATTAGACTGTCCCTCTGTCGCACATCCTCAACTCGAGTTATTCATAAACATAATCCTAATTCACATACAACACCCTCACTGGTGTTTATGCATGGGGGCGAGCTCATCCAGAACTTTCACAGTGTCTGGCCACACTAACGACATAGGGTCAGTAGAGTATCGAGTCTCAACCTGGAGCACGTGGTGGCTAGCCACTGCTTTCACCTAGGAAAACTTATATCTCAGATAGGTGGAGTGCAACAATCACAATATCAATTAATCAGCATATCTATGCATTCATTCTCAGCCAGAATTCAATATCTATCTCAGCCATCCGGCTTAAAATCATAATTCATAACCAGCCATAAACCATCATGACTTACAACCATCCGGCTCATATCATACCCAGCATTCGACCATCCTCCTCAACAACTCATAAAATCATCATTAGTCATAATTCCTCAATATTTCCCTTTTCTTCATCCACATGTTAGCCTCTTCCCTAGCTTCTTCTCAATTACTAGGCATTTTATATTGAAATTATACTTGCTGGAAACAAGGTCACAGAAGATTACAAGCTTGCTAGGAAGGTAAAACATTTAAAAACAAGGTTTTTATAAGAAAATAGGGCAGTATGCGCACGCACAGGGGTGTGCGTGCGCACGCCCAGAAGGATTTTCAAGATGTGTGCGTACGCACAGGAGTAAAATTTTCCAATTATGTTTGCTTGCATAAGGCGTGCGAACGCCCTCAACAGAATACACCTCCCAATGTGTCCGTGAGCACAAGGTTTTTCTTGCACACATCATGCAAAACTTCGTTGGTTATGTGTGCGCACAGAGCGTGCTAGCGCTCCCAGCAGTAGCCATATCCCCGTGTGTGCGTGCGCACACAAACCAGAAATCACAAATTTTGCAGCATTCACAAAATTCAGATTTTAGACACCAACTTTCAACGATCATATCTCTTTTTCAGAATTCAGAATTCCACAAAATTTAAACCATTTTAATGCTTGTTAAATTATCTTTCATTTGATATAAAATGCATTAAATTTTTAAAACGGTAGCTCAAGATATGATCCGTTGAAGTTCATCAAAAATTCATTTTTACAAAAGTTCACCAAATTCTCAACTTACCAAAATTTCAACCAAAACCAAACCTAAACCACACCAAGTTCCAATATACTTCATAACATATCTTTTGTGCCATAAATCACCCTTTTGCACCAATTTTCACTCACATTATACCTTCCTCCACCTCAATTATCAAATATTTCACACTAACACATTTTTCAACCAACACAATCACCCATCATCATTATATTGCCAATAATCATCATGATCAATCTCAATCTCAATCTTCAACTCCATATTATCAACATCAACATCACAATTCATCAAAACAACCCAAATCATCAAAGCATCATACATTATCATACAACAATTCTAAAACCAAATTTAATTCAATCCTATCCTACGAGTCACTAGCCTAAGTTTTCACAATTACATTTTAGATACAGAAAACCGAAACCAATCCTTGGCCGATTCCCCGATCAACCCAGAACACTTCTAATATCTCTATTTCACAAGCTCTCAAGGCTCCAACACCCTTCAACTAGATTTTTCAGCACAAAAAGCCCCTTTTCAAGCTTTCCAAGATCTCAATCAAGCTCCAACACACATATATACACTACCTAAACCATAATATCACATTCAAACATAGCCACTTATCACCCAAACACCCTGAACCAATAAATTCTACTAGGATTGAGAATCTTACCTTACTCAAGGATCAAGGAGGCAAGACTAAGCCTTCCCTTCAAATTAATTGGATCTTATAACACAAAAGAGCTCACAATTTTAACATTTTTACTCAAGATTTTTGAAATCAAGGCTGGTAAGACAAGCAAGAAAACGTGACTTACCTCTTGCACAACCTTATGGGTTTTGTAGGGCTCGACGCCGTGGTCGGGTGGCCGCAAACGGTGTGACAATCGGAACTCCGGATCAAAAGTTGTGATCAAATGAAGTTGCATGTGGATAAGGGCAAGGGTTTCAAGCTTTCCCTCTCTTCCTTGCTATGCTTCAGCATGGAATGAGTGCCAAAAGGGGGAGAAGAGTGCTGTTTTGTTTAATTGGGCTGAATTAGGTTGGGCCTTGGGACCATTTTGGGTCCAGTTCACCCGCTTCGGCCCAATCTTGGGCCGATTTTTTTAAAATTGGTGTCAAAATTCTCGTTTTAATTTTCTCTATCATATTAATCTATAAAAATTTCATTTCTAATTTTCTAGAACAAATTTTAACTTATAGATTAACCGAGTTTTACACTAAACCTAATCTGATGAATATTAAAACATGCGTAGTAGAAAGTGGAATTGAATTGACAGTTATGATAAGAATTATATTTATTATGAGATTGATTATGAGAAATGAGATTTGATGCGAAGCTTGCAATAAAGTGAGAGCGATATGAGACTTATAATAGGAACTATGGTTAAGTTGAGATATATGATGTAGCTTATGATTTATTATGATGATTACATTATTGATGATATGATTGTAATGATTATGATTATGATTATGATTATGATTATGATGATGGTTTTGGTTAATGATGATTATGGTAGATGATGGTGTTGGCTGGATTTTGTCCCGCTTGCATGATTATGATTGAAATATAACTATCGATTGGTAAAGACATGAATTTTGTTCCACTTGTGTCACTGATGAGGCACCTGGACCTGGCAAGGATTGTGGTTTTGTCCCACCCACATTCTTTCTGATCGTAAGGGTGGTCGGACACTCTCCCGAATAGTGCTGACTCCAGTGAGAAGTTGAAAAGGCACTCTCTCATTACGTGGAATGACACTCTCCCTCATTTGTGTGGAAGGGCACTCTTCCTTGATTATGTTTTCTCCTGAGGATGCACGATAGAAAGACTATATTCAGTTTAGCTACCGGCTATGTCAAGTCTGGTAATATAACTAACATATGAGCTCACGACCAATAGGACAAGCATGCATCATATTTATTTGTTTGAATTATTTGGGTGTGTATTTCATTGTTGTGTTGTGCTTATGTGTCTTATCTGATTATATGTTATGTGTTATGTGCTTTATATGTGCTTGTGTCTATATTTTAATTGCTTGATTTTATTGTGTTTATTGGTGCATGGAGGTCATAGAGGTTGAAGCGGATTGACTTCATGATTGTTCTTAGACTAGTTTATGTGTTGAAGGTGTAAGAAAGAGAGATGATAGTTTATTGGGTAGAAAATCCTTAGATGTGTCTTTAACCCCTAAAAAAGATTTAAAGACCTGTTGCGTTTTTTCGAATCACATATGACTAAGGAATATTTAAATATGAAATAGTATATAAATGAAAAATGATTTGAAAATAAAGAAATAAAGAGTGCAAGCTTTTATAAAGATAAGCTTTCCGGAGATAGGCGTTGACCAGTTGTACTTTTTTTTATTACTTTTGTAGCATTTTCTTCTCCTACGGAGGATCGTCTGCTCCAATATTTTTTCAGAAAATAGATGATGAAGCCTTCAAAGAGTTTACGGAATATTGGGTGTGCTTTATTTGTTTTCGTAGATCTTCCCTCGCCTATGTTATTATTATATTTTTTTTGTAGAGAGGGATATAAATTATATATATATATATGTGTGTGTGTGTGTGTGTGTGTGTGTGTGTGTGTGTGTGTGTGTGTGTGTGTCAGTGCGCGCGCGCTTACATCTTGTGCTTAATCGAGCGGATTTTATTAACTAATCTCACATTTATTCATAGAAATCGCATGTTTTACATTTTCCTTCCTGATTTTGTGCTATGATAAGAAACATGCTTCTTTGGTCTTAATTTTGTTATGTTTAATCCTCTCTTATTACCATTCGATGCCTTGATATATGTGTTAAGTGTTTTTAGAGATCACAGGGCAGGAATGGCTTAGAGGATGGAAAGGAAGCATGCAAAAGTGGAAGGAATACAAGAAATTGAAGGAACTGCAAAGCTGTCAGCCCTGACCTCTTCGCACTCAAATGGTCATAACTTGAGCTGAAAAGGTCCAAATGAGGCGATATATAATTTGCCATAGCTACCTGGCTGTTGGGCGACGCGCATGCATGGATTACGCGTACGCGTAACCTGGTGAAAACGCGTACGCGTAACATGCGCACGTACTGGACGTATCAGAAATCGCTGGGGGCAATTTCTGGGTTGTTTTTGACCCAATTTTTGGCCCAGAAAATACAGATTAGAGGCTATAGAGTGGGGGAATTCATTCATTCATCATATAACTTCTTATTCACTTTTCATAATTTAGATGTAGTTTTTAGAGAGAGAGAGGCTCTCTCCTCTCATCTCTCTAGGTTTTAGGATTTAGGATTTCTCTTCTACTCTTATTGATTACTCATTGTTATTACTTTAGTTTGTGAACTTTTGATGTTAGATTCAATTTCCATATTAATGCAATTGATTGTTTGGATTTTATTATCTCTTATTGCTCTTCTATATTTTTATGTTATGCCCTCCAAGTACTTGACAAAATGCTTAGAAGGATGTTAGAGTAGGATTTTATGTTCTTGGCTTGGTTGAGTAATTGGTGACACTTGAGTTATCAAACTCCTTTGTTGATTGATAATTGAAAGTTGCTGAGTGATTTGGATTCCGCTAAAGCTAGTCTTTCCTTAGTAGTTGACTAGGACTTGAGGAATCAAATTGATTAGTCCACTTGACTTTCCTTCATTCGTTGAGGGTTAACTAAGTGGGAACAATGAACAATTCTCATCACAATTGATAAGGATAACTAGGATAGGATTTCCAATTCTCATACCTTGCCAAGAGTTTTTCTAGTCATTTGATTTTCATTACCATTTACTATTCTTGCTTCTTATCTTAAAAAAACCCCAAAACACACTTTTCCATAACCAATTATAAGCATACTTTCCTGCAATTCCTTGAGAAATGACCCAAGGTTTAAATACTTCGGTTATCAATTCTATTAGGGGTTTGTTATTTGTGACAACCAAGTTTTTGTACGAACGGATTTTTTTTAGTTTAGAAACTATACTTACAACGTGATTACTTTTGTGAATTCTTTACTAGCAAAAGCCCGTTTGTCAAAATAGCGCCGTTGCCGGGAAATTGCAAACGTCTGCCTTATTATTGGTTATTGTAAATATTTACTTTTTGCTTATTTATTTGTTTTTTGTTTTTAAATTTTTATTACCTACTATGAATTCTCACCCCCTGTCGCTATGAGTTTGGTTCCAGTGTTGTTGTAAGGAATGGAAGCTATAATGAGAACAGGCATCAAGGTTGGAATAATCATAGATGGGAGGAGCCACCAGGATTTAATCAACCCTCTTGGCAACAACCCCCTCCAATGCGCTATCACCCACAACCATTCTGTGATGCATACCAAGACAATATTTATGGTGGACCTGACGAACGGATTAATTGATGGTAAAGAATTTCACAAATATATAACCGCGTTGTAAATATAGCTTCTAAACCAACAGAAAATTCTTTCGTACAAACGTTTGGTTGTCACAAGTAACAAAACCCAATAAAATTTATAAACCGAAGTATTCAAACCTCGGGTCGTCTTCTCAAGGAATTGTAGGAAAGTATGATTTATTATTGGTTATGGAAAAAGATATATTTTATTTTGAATTTTTGAAATAAAGAACAAGAAATTTAAATGACAAGAAAAATAAATTAATAATTAAGAAAACTCTTGGCAAGGTATGAAAATTAGAAGTCCTATCCTAGTTATCCTTATCAATTGTGATGAGAATTGCTCGTTGCTCCCACTTAGTCAACCTCTAACTATGAAGGTAAGTCAAGTGGATAAATCAATATGAATCCTCAAGTCCTAGTCAATTCCCAAAGAAAGACTAGAGTTAGTGGAATTCAAGTCAATTAGCAACTTTCAATTATCAATCAACAAAAGAGTTTGATAACTCAAGAGTCTCCAATTAATCAATTAAAGCCAAGAATATAAAAAGCTAAATAAAAATCATAGATCTGAAATACCTCAAATTGCATTAATAAAAGAAAATCAATCCAAACATAAAGAGTTCATAAATCAAATTAAGAAAATAAGTAAAAGGAACATTGAACCTATGATTGAAGAAGATGGAATCCTAATCCTAATAGAAATCCTAATCCTAATCCTAAGAGAGAGGAGAGAGCCTCTCTCTCTCTAGAAACTACATCTAATCCTAAAATTATGAATTATCCGCCTGTGCTCAGTATGGATGCATTCCCCTACTTTATAGCCTCTAATATGTGTTTTTTGAGTTGAAAACTGGGTCAAAAACAGCCCAGAAATCATTGATTGCAAAATCTATAACGTACAGGTCGCTGCAAAGTCACGCGGAAGCGTCGTCCACGCGTTCGCGCGGATTGGGTTTTTGTCAGGTCACGCGTCCGAGTGATCTATGCATTCGCGTCACCTGACTTTGGGGCAGCTATGGCAAATTATATATCATTGCAAAGCTCTGAATGTTAGCTTTCCAACGCAACTAGAACCGCGTCATTTGAACCTTCGTAGCTCATGTTATCGTCGATTTAGTACCAAGAGGTCAGGCTGGACAGCTTTAGCAGTTCCTTCAGTTTCCTATATTCCTTCCACTTTTGCATGCTTCCTTTCCATCCTCTAAGCCATTCCTACCCTATAATCCCTGAAATCACTTAACACACATATCAAGGTATCGAATGGTAATAAGAGAGGATTAAACATAGCAAATTTAAAGCCCAAAGAAGCATGTTTTTAATTATAGCACAAATTCTGGGAAGAAATTGTAAAACCATACAAATAGTATGAATAAGTGGGTAAAGAGTTGATAAAAACCACTCAATTAAGCACAAGATAAACCATGAAATAGTGATTTATCAACCTCTCCACACTTAAACATTAGCATGTCCTCATGCTAAGCTCAAGAGAACTAAAAGAGTGAAGGGGAATTGTAGAATATATGAAATGCAACCTATCTATATGAATGGAACTACATGCAAAAATGATTCTACCTACTTGGTGAAAAGTAAATAAATCTTTCAAGAACAAATATAAACTGGATTTCACTAATTCAAATCACAAAATAAAGTACAAATAAACTTGCAGAAGAAAATAGCTCATGAAAGCTGGGAACAAAGAATCGAGCATCGAACCCTCACTAGAAGTGTATGCACTCTAATCGCTCAGGTGTTTAAGGTTCGATCTCTCAATTCTCTATTAATCTTGCTTTCTAAGACTTGCTCTTCTTCTACCAATCAACAAAAATTTAATGCACAGATACACATATCAAGAGGTCTTTTAAGGGTTGTAATGGGGTTAGGGTCAAGGTAGGATTGTATTTGGCCAAGTGGACTAAAATCTGAATCCTTAATTAACTTAAACTTTTTCCACCTAACTTTAAGACAGTCCATGTATTTACAATGCAAAATTTAACTGCCCATTAACTATGTTTTGCCACATATTCATGCATCCCAAATTTATGTACAACTCATATGCATTGATATTATTACTTAACTTGGGGTATTTTGTCTCCTTTTTATTTATTTGCTCTTTTTCTTTTCTTTTTCTCTTTTTATTTTTTATTTTTCTATTTTTTTCTTTTTCAATGCATATGATTAAGGTATTGAATGCATAAACATGTTCTCAACATTTTTCGCATTTTCACGCAAAGTCTAACATACTCAATTCCCAAACTAAACGTTTCCAAACCCACTTTTCCCACACTTAATTCATGAGCACTTTCACTAGTCTAAACTAATCAAAGATTCAAATTAAGGACATTATTATTTTCTGCTTAGAGTTAATGATGTGCTAAAATAAAGAACAAAGGGGTAAAATAGGCTCAACTTTGGTTTGCAAAGGATAATGAAAAGGTAAGGCCATATGGGTATGTAAGCTAAGTGAAACAAGGGCTCAATCATGTAAGTGTATGCATACATCAAATAGTGGACATATAGAATTAAGCAAGACAAAGATCACAATTTTAGAGAGAAAAACACACCAAAAACAAAATATTGGTTGATAAAATGCAACCAATCAAATAGGCTCAAAAATCTCACAGGTTTTGTGTGTTCGAGTTCTAAACCATGTTCCAAAATAATATTTCTTCAAACAAGTTTTTCAAAAAGTTTAATTCAAATTAGTGAAATGCTATAGAGAGTTTTTTTGAAAAAGAAAATATTACTTCAACCAAGTGGTAAAATATGCATAAAATTAAACAAACATGCAAAGGCAACAACTAATTTAACAAAGAAAATTAAACATTGGTGTTGAGATAGGAAGGTACTAACCCACGGAGATCGGTATCGATCTCCCCACACTTAAAGATTGCACCGTCCTCGGTGCATGTAGAGACGTACAAGTGGACGGGTAGCTCCAACTGATGCTTTTTCTTCAAAGATTGTGCGGCAGACTTGTTTGTTTCTCCAGTCAGAAGCTTTTCCTTTCCCTTCCTCGGTGGCCATCCTGAAAGAAGAGGAAAGAAGGAAAGTAACCCAGAAATAAAGATAAGAACATAAATAAAATATGGGTGTTAATGCCAAATAATAAAGGTCTCAATTACATGGTAGCTACAACATGCAAGTGAGAAAATAGTGGAAGCAAATGGCATATCAATAGTGCAAAAGTTGAAACAATAGGGAATAGAGTGTGGGTAATGCAAGATAGTGTAAATGCGTATCAATGCAAAAGGAATATCAGTATTATAAAAGTTAGCATTAACTTATGAATAATAATACCCAATTAGAATCAAACAAGTCATGAAGCACTAGAATAATTCAAGAAAAGATGCAATAGTTGAAGAAGAGAATTTTAACACCAATGGAAAAAGAAAAAGAAAGTAAGAAAGGAGGAAGAAAGAAATAAGCAGGGAAAGAAAAGATAAGATATTTGGCTGATCTTGGATAAGCTATGCGCCACTTGTGACGCGGACGCGTGGAGCACGCGTTCGCGTGGTTAGCGCATTTTTGAAGTGACACAGACACGTAGGGCACGCGTTTGCGTGACGTGATTTGTGCTGGTGGTGCGAGGGCAGCCTCGCGTTCATGCAACTTTCTGTTTCAAACTCATTTTGCCAAAATTTAGGGTGACGCGATCGCGTGGATGGCCTAATTTGAAAAATGACGCGAACGCATAGGGCACGCGTTCGCGTGGTAGGGCTTGTGCTCCTAGCATGGTTCCAGCCCCATTCCATTACAACTCTCTGCCATGCACCCATTTACGTCGATTTTACAGGGCCACGCGTTCGCGTGGGTGACGCGGACGCGTGGGGAGGCTATTTCGCTAATGACGCGGACGCATCATCGACGCAGTCGTGTGGATCAATTTGTGCCAAAGGCACGCCTCCAGCCACGCTTTCGCATGACTTTCTGTAAAATTTCTTTTCTTCCTAAGGCACAGATGATGCGAACGTGTTGGCGATGCTGTCGCGTCGCGTGCCATTTTTTTTAATAATGCAGTATGCAGAATGTAATGCTAATATGAATGTTATGCATGATTCTAGGTCCAATCAAAACTCAAAAATAAACAAAACAGACTAGAATTAAAACTGAAAAAGGGACGATCATACCATGGTGGGTTGTCTCCCACCTAGCACTTTTAGTTAAAGTCCTTAAGTTGGACATTTGGTGAGTTCCTTGTCATGGTGGCTTGTGCTTGAATTCATCCAAAAATCTCCACCAATGTTTGAAATTCCAGTAGCCTCCGGGATCCCAAACTAGGTGCAGAAAGCCTTCAAGCAAGTTAAAGCAAGTGACAAGGCCCCAAGAGTATTGATTTCTAGATTGAATTTCGGCGTCCCAAACCTTGCTTTTGCACCCGTCTTCTTGTTGATCATTAGTGTTCCAACCGGGTGGCAGGCAATCTGAATTCTCACTAAAGCAGCCAAATAACTTCCTAGACCCATTCAATTGAGCTTTGCACTAACACTTGTACTCCAGTGCAGAATGCGAAACCCTAATGAACCTTGCCTGACAACTCCAACCATTAACCATCTTCCTCTTACTCTTAATGCCACAAAGAGCTCTAAGTTGACCATCCGTCTCCAGTAGCCCATATTCAAGTGGAATTAGAAAGCGAAGGGATATGAATTTTACCCACTTGAATGTTGTGAAGGATGATGGCAACCTAGGGGGAGGGGTCTCCAACAACTTTGGCAAGGTAATTGCAGGCTTTACTCCCGTGTGTTCTTTCTTGACACTTTCCACCTTTTTGCAAGCTTCTTCAATATCAACCTCTACATCTTGGTAGCTTTCTTCCAATTTAATCTCTTCTTCATTGCTTACCAAGGGCATGGGAGGCTGTGCTTCTGATTCTTTAGTCTCCATCTCTTGATCAACCTCTTCCAAGTCTTCAACTATGATATACCTTGGAGGTTGTACACCCTCCTCAACATAAATTTTAAACATCTTGGAAGAAGGCTCTATGACTTGACATTCCCATGGAGGTTCAGCATCGCCTAAGTTTGCAACCACTTTTTCCTTTTCAATAATTGCTGCTTTGTCCAGTTGTCTAAGTATAAAATCGTACTCCTCATTGATGATTTCTTTTCTATGAAAACTCCCTTCAACTACTCCTTCATATGCAAAGGTCTCTTCTACCTTCACCTTTAGTGCCTCCTCTAGCTCCTTATGAAGTATGGATTCGCGAAGATGATCCCTTCTCTCTTGCTCCATGTCAATAGCATCATTGAGATCATGTTGCTCTTGGATTGATGGATGTGGGTGCTTTTCCATAGAGGGTGGTGATAGGATGGGTGGATCATTATGTGGTTGAAGAGGAAGTGCACTAGAGCTTGAGGGTTGAATATTGGAGGTAGAGTGTTGGTCCATGCGGGATATAAAATTTTGGAGTTTAGAGGTGAGACCAATGAGAGAGGTAAGTGTGTTCTCCATGGAGGTTTGGGGTGGATAGGAGGGTTCATTATTTTGGAGAAAGGGTTCATGGTAGGAAGGTGGTTCATCTTGATAATGATAAGGAGATGGTGTATATTGAGGTGGTGGTCTTGAGAGTAATTATGTTGGAATGGGGGTGGTTCTATGTATGGTTCATTTGGCTCATAAGGTGGTTGGTATGGTGGATATAAGTTAGGGTCATATGGAGGTGAATGGTGGAAAGGAGCTTGTGAGTATGGTGGTCTAAAGTCATGTTGAGGAGAGGGTTCATAGGCATGTGGTGGTAGTTGTTGATAATCAAAAGAGCGCTCACCATAGCCATTGCCTTGATATGCATTACAGAACAGTTGTTGATAGTCCATTGGAGGTGGTTGTTGCCATGAGGGTTGATCAAATCCTTGTGGCTACTCCCATCTTTGATTGTCCCAACCTTGATACACGTTCTCATTGTAATCTCCTCTACCTGCAACATAATTTTAACCAGACTCATAGCCAAAGGGGTGAGAGTTCATAGTAGTAGGAGAAAATAAAAACAAAAACTAATAAAAAGAAAATATTTTGAAAAAGATATGATTTTTGAAAAAGGATAAGATAAGATTTTGAAAAAGATATGATTTTTTTTAAAAGATTTGAAATTTGAAATTTGATTTTGAAATAAGATAAGATAAGATAAAAATTTTAAAATAAAAATCTGAAATTTTTTTTGTAATTCTCGAAAAAAATCAATTAAAATAAGGAGAAAAGATATTTTTGAAATTAATGAGGAAAGAGAAAAACAATAAAATGACACCAAACTTAAAATTTTTTAGATCAAAGCAAAGAAAACAAACAAGAAAAATATTTACAATAACCAATAATAAGGCACATGCTTGCAATTCCCCAGCAACGACACCATTTTGACGAACGGAATAATTGATGGTAAAGAATTTCACAAATATATTATCGCGTTGTAAGTATAGCTTCTAAACCAACAGAAAATCCTTTCATACAAACGTTTGGTTGTCACAAGTAACAAAACCTAATAAAATTTATAAACCGAAGTATTCAAATCTCGGGTCGTCTTCTCAAGGAATTGCAGGGAAGTATGATTTATTATTGGTTATGGAAAAAGATATATTTTATTTTGGGTTTTTAAAATAAGGAACAAGTAATTTAAATGACAAGAAAAATAAATTAATAATTAAGAAAACTCTTGGCATATTAAAATTAGAAGTCCTATCCTAGTTATCCTTATCAATTGTGATGAGAATTGCTCGTTGCTCCCACTTAGTCAACCTCTAACTATAAACGTAAGTCAAGTGGATAAATCAATATGAATCCTCAAGTCCTAGTCAATTCCCAAAGAAAGACTAGAGTTAGTGGAATTCAAGTCAATTAGCAACTTCCAATTATCAATCAACAAAAGATTTTGATAACTCAAGACTCTCCAATTAATCAATTAATGCCAAGAATATAAAAAGCTAAATAAAAATCATAGATCTGAAATACCTCAAATTGCATTAATAAAAGAAAATCAATCCAAACATAAAGAGTTCATAAACCAAATTGAGAAAATAAGTAAAAGAAACATTGAACCTGTGATTGAAGAAGATGGAATTCTAATCCTAATAGAAATCTTAATCCTAATCCTAAGAGAGAGGAGAGAGCCTCTTTCTCTAGAAACTACATCTAATCCTAAAATTATAAATTATCCGCCTATGCTCAGTATGGATGTATTCTCCCACTTTATAGCCTCTAATATGTGTTTTTTGGTCCAAACACTGGGTCAAAAACAGCCCAGAAATTGTTGATTACGAAATCTGTCACGTACAGGTCGCTGCAAAGTCATGCGGAAGCGTCGTCCACGCGTTCGCGCGGATTGGGTTTTTGCCAGGTCACGCGTCCGCATGATCCACACGTTTGCGTTGCCTGGCTTCAGAGAAGCTATGACAAATTATATATCTTTGTGAAGTCCTGGATGTTAGCTTTCCAACACAACTAGAACCGCATCATTTGGATCTCTGTAGCTCAAGTTATGGTCGATTTAGTACCAGATGGTCAGGCTGGACAGCTTTAGTAGTTCCTTCAGTTTCATGTATTCCTTCCACTTTTGCATGCTTCCTTTCCATCCTCTAAGCCATTCCTGCCCTATAGTCCCTGAAATCACTTAACACACATATCAAGGTATCGAATGGTAATAAGTGAGGATTAAAGATAGCAAATTTATAGCCCAAAGAAGCATGTTTTCAATCATAGCACAAATTCTCAGAAGGAATTGTAAAACCATGCAAATAGTATGAATAAGTGGGTAAAGAGTTGATAAAAACCACTCAATTGAGAACAAGATAAACCATGAAATAGTGGTTTATCAGGACCCTTTCGTGACAACCCACCTCCACCAAATTACTATGGTCAAGAGCCATTCCAGGGTGCATATTAAGATAATGGATACGGTGGACCCCCTTTTAGTTACCAACAAGCCCAACCATATGCTTAAGAACCACCTCCTCAATATAGGTTTGAACCACCAATCTCACAAGCTCCCTATTACCAAACACCCTCATATGACCCTAACCCTTATCCACCTTATGAACCGTACTTAGAACCACCCCCATTCCAGCACAATTACTCTCATGAGTCGCTACCTCAATATTCACCATCTCCATGTCCTTACCAAGAAGAACCACCTTCCTACCATGCATCTTTTCTCCAAAATAATGAACCCTCCTATCCACTCCACCCTCCACTGGATGACAACACCCTTGGTGCTATTCACTAAGGGAAAACAGAGCTTCATACCACACTTACCTCTATCACTAGTCTCACCTCTACTCTTCAAGCTCTTACATCCCGCATGGACCAATCCTCTACCTCGAATACTCAACCCTCAAGCTTTAGTGCACTTCCTTTTCAACCACATAATGATCTCTCCATTCCATCACCATCCTCCATGGAAGAGCACCCACATCCATCAATCCAAGAGCAAGATGATCCCAATTATACTATGGACATGAAACAAGAGAGAAGGGATCGTCTTAGGGACGCAATCGCAATGGATTGGTTACATGCGGCCTTATTTCCAGAGGAGCAAGAGGAGGACCAAAATATGGAGGTAGGAGAGACCCTTGAAGATGAAGGAGTAGTTGAAGGGAGTTGTCATAGAAAGGAGATCATCAAGAAGGAGTACAATTTTATGCTAAAACTACTAGAGGAAGCTGTAATTATTGAAGAGGAAGAAGTGGTTGAAGACTTAGAAGATGCTGAACCTCCATGGGAAAGTCAAGTTATAGAGTCTCCTTCAAAGACGTTTGAAATTGATGTTGAGGAAGGTGTACAACCTCCAAGGCATATCATGGTTGAAGATTTTGAAGGGGTTGATCAAGAGAAGGAGATTAAAGAAGAAGAAGCACAACCTCCCATGCCCTTGGTATGTAATGAAGAAAAGATTGAATTGGAAGAAAGCTACCAAGAGGAAGAGATTGATATTAAAGAAGCTTGCAAAGAGGTGGAAGAATTCAAAGAAGAGCACAAGGGAGTGGAGCTTACAAGATCATTGGAAACACCTCTCCCAAGGCCATTACCATCCAACACAACATTCAAGTGGGTAAACTTCTTATCCTTAACCTTTACTTTCCCACTTGAATATGGGCTACTAGAGACGGATGGTCAACTTAGAGCTCTTTGTGGCATTAAGAGTAAGAGGAAGCTGGTTAGTGGTAAGAGTTATCCTGCAAGGTTCAATATGGTTGCATGCTCCAAGTTGAAATGCAAAGGTTGGTGTAGAGCTCGATTGAATGGGTCTAGGAAGTTGTTTAGTTGCTTCAGTGAGAATTCAGATTGCTTGCTGGTGCGCGAAATTGTGAACAATACTTTTCACAACTCTCATAATCCCCGGTCATGAACCCCAAGAACTTGGTGTTCAATACCATGGCATTACACAACTTCGCACAACTAACCAGCAAGTGCACTGGGTCATCCAAGTAATAAACCTTACGCGAGTAAGGGTCGATCCCACGGAGATTGTTAGTATGAAGCAAGCTATGGTCATCTTGTAAATCTTAGTCAGGCAAACTCAAATGATATGATGATGAACGAAAATAAACAATAAAATAAAGATAGAGGTACTTATGTAATTCATTGGTAGGAACTTCAGATAAGCGCATGAAGATGCCTTCCCTTCCGTCTCTCTGCTTTCCTACTGTCTTCATCCAATCCTTCTTACTCCTTTCCATGGCAAGCTTATGTAGGGTTTCACCGTTGTCAATGGCTACCTCCCATCCTCTCAGTGAAAACGCTGCCTATGCTCTGTCACAGCATGGGTAATCATCTGTCGATTCTCGGTCAGGCCGGAATAGAATCCATCGATTCTTTTGCGTCTGTCACTAACGCCCCGCCTGCTAGGAGTTTGAAGCACGTCACAGTCATTCAATCATTGAATCCTACTCAGAATACCACAGACAAGGTTAGACCTTCCGGATTCTCTTGAACGCCGCCATCAGTTCTAGCCTATACCACGAAGACTCTGTTCTCACGGAATGGTTGGCTCGTTTGTCAGACGAGCACTCGGTTGTCAGGCGATCAACCATGCATCGTGCAATCAGGAATCCAAGAGATATTCACCCAATCGAAGGTAGAACGGAGGTGGTTGTCAGTCACACGTTCATAGGTGAGAATGATGATGAGTGTCACGGATCATCACATTCATCAAGTTGAAGAACAAGTGATATCTTAGAACAAGAACAAGCGGAATTGAATGGAAGAACAATAGTAATTGCATTAATACTCGAGGTACAGCAGAGCTCCACACCTTAATCTATGGTGTGTAGAAGCTCCACCGTTGAAAATACATAAGAACAAGGTCTAGGCATGGCCGTGAGGCCAGCCTCCCAGTGATCTAAGAACTAGACGTCCAAAGATGATCTAGAGATCTAAAGTGATCAAAAGATTTTTTTTAAAATACAATAGTAAAAGGTCCTATATATAGAAAACTAGTAGCCTAGGGTGTACAGAGATGAGTAAATGACATAAAAATCCACTTCCAGGCCCACTTGGTGTGTGCTTGGGCTGAGCAATGAAGCTTTTTCGTGTAGAGACTCTTCTTGGAGTTAAACGCCAGCTTTAGTGCCAGTTTGGGCGTTTAACTCCCATTTTGGTGCCAGTTCCGGCGTTTAACGCTGGGATTTCTGAGGGTGACTTTGAACGCCGGTTTGGGCCATCAAATCTTGGGCAAAGTATGGACTATCATATATTGCTGGAAAGCCCAGGATGTCTACTTTCCAACGCCGTTGAGAGCGCGCCAATTGGGCTTCTGTAGCTCCAGAAAATCCGCTTCGAGTGCAGGGAGGTCAGAATCCAACAGCATCTGCAGTCCTTTTTAGTCTCTGAATCAGATTTTTGCTCAGGTCCCTCAATTTCAGCCAGAAAATACCTGAAATCACAGAAAAACACACAAACTCATAGTAAAGTCCAGAAAAGTGAATTTTAACTAAAAACTAATAGAAATATACTAAAAACTAACTAGATCATACTAAAAACATACTAAAAACAATGCCAAAAAGCATACAAATTATCCGCTCATCACTTGCCACCCGGTTAGGACAATTATGATCAACACAAAGATGGGTGCAACGGCAAGGTCTGGGACCCCAGAATTCATTCCAACACTCGATACTCTTGGGGCCTGGTCACTTGCTTTACATTGCTTGATGGCTATATGCACCTAATTTGGGATCCAGGAGGTTACCAGAATTGCAAACACTGGTGGGGATTCCAAGAAGAGTTCAAGCACAAGCCACCATGACAAGGAACTCACCAATTGTCCAACTTAAGGACTTTAACTAAAACTGCTAGGTGGGAGAGAACCTACTATGGTATGATCGTTCCTTTCCCTCTTCTTAGTTTTATTCTAGTGACTCTTCTCATTATTAGTACATATAGTCTGCATCTTCATCTGCATATTGCATAAAAAAAACTGAACAAAAAGTTGCGTGGGAACAGTGCAGAAAGAGTGCCAATCGCACAAGCATCACCACACGTACGCGTCTCTCACGCGTACGCGTCCCTCACGCGTATGTGTCATCTGAGAATTTGGCACATCACGCGTACGTGTCAATGACGCGCACGCGTGACCTTGTGAATTTGACGTAAAAAGTGTATTGGCCAAAAGTTATGCTGGCTTGGTGCTAGAACTGTGCTAGAAGCACAAACCCACCCACACATACGCGTCGTTGACGCGTGTGCGTCATTTTCCACTTTTGCACTTCTACGCGTGCGCGTGCCTGACGCAAATGCGTCATATGACATTTTGGCACATATCCCAAAACGAACAGAGGGTTGTGCGAGCATGACGATTGGATTTTTGACGGTTTAGAATTTTTCAAATAAAATCTCGTCGAAGTATAGTCTCTAAACCAACAATAATCCTCTCATACAAAAGATTGTTTGTCACAAGTAACAAACCCCTAATTTCTATAAACCGAAGTATTTAAACCTCGGGTCGTTCTCCCTAGGATTTACAATAAAGGGTTTTGTTATTGGTTGTGAGTTATATTTGGGGTTTTAGAGGAGAAACATGAATAGTAAATGGTAAGAAAACTTTATTAACAAAATGGTCTTGGCAAGATTTGGTTGTCAAGGGTCTTCATCATTATCACTAGCCACAAGTATGGTAGTTGCAAGGATTAATCCCACTTAGTCATCCTTAAATCAATTAACAAAGGAAAGTCAAGTGAGTTATATCAATCCTAGTCCATAAGTCCTAGCTTTCCACTAATTGGATTAATGAAGGCTAGAGTTAATGGCTATCAACTAGCAATCAATTGGACACTAGTGACTCAAGAAATCCTAAGTTACCTTCTCAAGCCAAGAACATAAAGTCCTAATCTAACATCCTCTCAAGCCTTTCATCAAACACTTGGAGGGTAATGAAAGAAAGCATTTTTATTTGTAAGAATAAAAGGAATCAACAACTAACAATTACAAAGGATTAACAAAACAACAACCAACAACATCACAATCACATGAATTATCTCAAATTGCATTATTAAAAGAAAACAAAAGAACAAGAATATCTCAACTACAAAACCTAGAAACAAAATAAGAGAAATTACAACAAGAGGATAGGGATAGAGAGAAGAACCAAAGTGTAGCAATCACCACTTGAAGGTAGAAGTAGAAGGAGACTTGAATTAAACCTAGAATTATGAGATCCTAATCTAACCCTAATTCCTAATCCTAGAGAGAAGTGAGAGCTTCTCTCTCTAAAACTAACTCTAACTCCTAAAACTAAGCTAATGATAAAAAGTATGAAAAGTATCTTGATTCCCCTTCAATACTTGACTTAAATAGCATCAGAAATGAGTTGGATTGGGCCCACATGGCTCCTAAAACCGCTGGGGACGATTTCATAATAGTGGGCCACGGACAGAATCGGCGCGCGCGCGCAAAGTGCGCGTGCGCGCCCCTGAACGCGAAGCAACATATGGCAAAATTTATATCATTTCGAAGCCCCGGATGTTAGCTTTCCAACCCAACTGGAACCGCATCATTTGGACCTCTGTAGCTCAAGTTATGGTCAATTAAGTGCGAAGAGGTCGGCTTGACAGCTTTCCGGTTCTTTCATTTCTTCATGAGTTCTCCAACTTTACATGCTTTTTCTTCATTCCCTTGATCCAATCTTTGCCTCCTAAATCTGAAATCACTTAACAAACATATCAAGGCATCTAATGGAATCAAGGAGAATTAGATTTAGCTATTTTAAGTCCTAAAAAGCATGTTTTCACTCTTAAGCACAATTAAAGGAGAATATACAAAACCATGCTATTTTATTGAATAAATGTGGGTGAAAGGTGATAAAATCCCCAAAAATCAATACAAGATAGACCCTACAAATGGGGTTTGTCAGAGCACCACGATGCCCTCGCGCGAGCAGCACAAACATGGTCATGCGTACGCGTGAGCGACACTTACGCGTCACCTCCCTCTCTACGCAACCCACGCGTACGCGTGGAGCACGCGTGCGCGTTGTGTGCGCAACACGCCCAGAACCCTGCGCAGCCCTGTTCTTCTTATCTTATCTTTCCAAATCCTAATTTCCTTCTTTCTTTTTCTTTCTTCTTTATTCTCCATTCTTTTTCTTCTTCTATCTTTACTCTTTTCTCCTTCTTTCCTCCTTTCCCACTCTTTTCTCCTCATCTCTCATCCTTATTCCCTTTCTTTTCTTCTATTTGTTACAGTTGAATACTCGTATTCATGGCATTTTAACTTCGTTATTTCTTCTCCTTTTCTTTTCTATATTTGTTGTTTTCACATTAGTGTTAAAAATCTTCTTACTCAACTGTTGCATATTTCTTGCATTATTTTGGGTGCTCCTTGACTTTTTTGCTACTTAGTTGACATGCCATGTGCTTCTATTATTTTCTCACTTACATGTTGTAACTACCATGTAGTTGAGAACCTTATTATTTGGAACTAGCCCACATATATTTTATTTCTTTTCATACCTTTGTTCGTGGGTTATTCTTCTTCCTTTTTTCTCTTCTTTTAGGATGGCCACCAAGAAGGGAAACAGAGCAGTTCTAAATGGAGCGACAAACAAGTCCATATGTACATTCTTTAGAGAAAGAGTAGCAGTTGTAGCTCACAACCCCTGTCCACTTGTACATCTCTGCATGCACCGAGGACGGTGCAATCTTTAAGTGTGGGGAGGTCGATACTGACTTCCACAGGTTAGTTAGTTACCTTCTTTTCAACACCATTGTTTAATTTTCTTTATAGTTTATTGTTGCATTTGCATGTTTGATTGCATGTTTGTTTGATTTTTGTGCATATTTTACCACTACTTAGTTAAAGTAATAAGTTTATTTTCAAGACCTTTTTTACAATATTTCACTAATTTAAATTAAAAATTTGTGTTAAACTTGTTTGAAGATTGTATTTGGAACATAGTTTATAGCTAAGAACACACAACCTGTGAGACTTGAGCTTAATTATATGGTTACATTATTTAGCCATAAATTTTTATTCTTGTGCGTTTTCTTCTCCATGATTATAATCTATATTTTGTTCCATTCTATATGTCCATTGTTTAGTGTATTTACATGCTTGCATATGATTGAGGCTATCATTTGTTGTTAGCTCACTTACCCTAAATAGCCTACCCTTTCAATCACCTTTGTTTGCCACCTTGAGCCTTTTAATCCCCATTTATTCTGTATTTTACCACATCACTAGCCTTAAGCGGAAAAACAAATTACTTACCCCAAATTGAATCTTTGGTTAGCTTGAGTTAGAGATTATATGTCAACTAAGTGTGGAGAAACTGTGGGAACATGGGTTGATAGGGAATGTGTATTGCTTCTACTTTATTTAAATATTGGGAATTTGGATACCTACTCATGTGAGATCAGAAAAATTAAAAGTCCATGTGCATTGATATGTTATGTTTACTTTTATATTTTCAAAAAAAAAAGAAAAAAAGAAAAAAAGAAAAAAAAGAAAAAAAAGAAAAAAAAAAGAGAAAAAATATATATATAATATAAATAAATAAATAAGGGAACAAAATTACCCCAATGTTAAGTTTAATAAACGATCAATGCATATGCGATAAAATTAAAGATAATTTGGTACATGAGTATGTAATGCAAAAGTGAGAATTTTGGGTAGTTAGGCATGATTTTAGAGTTACATAGAGTATGTAAGTCTGTTAGGTGAAAGCTTAGGTTAATCAAAGATTCATATTTTAGCTCACTTGGCCATACATATATCATCACCCTTACCTTAGCCCCATTACAACCTTGAAAAGACCTCATGATGTTTGCATTGGTATACTAAATACTTGTTGATTGGTTAGATAAAGAAAAAAGTTTTAGAAAGCATGATTAGAGAAGAGTAGAGTGATTGACCCTAAACACTTGAGAGATTAGAGTGCATATACACTTCCTGTGAGGGTTCAATGCTTGATTCTATGTTCTCTGCTTTCATGAGCTATCTTCTTACAAGTTTACTTGTCTTTTATTGTATAATTTGAATTAGTGAAATCTGATTTATGTTTGTCTTGAAGAGCTTACTTACTTTTAACTAAGCAGACAGAAATATCTTAGCATATAGTTGCATTTATAGGTTGCATCTCATACTTTCTACCATTCCTCTTCACTCTTTATAGCTTCTCTTGAGCTTAGCATGAGGACATGCTAATGTTTAAGTGTGGGGAGATTTGATGCACCACTATTTCGTGGTACATCTTGTGCCTAATTGAGTGGATTTTATCCACTAATCTCACACTTATTCATAGAAATCGCATGTTTTACATTTACCTTCCTGATTTTGTGCTATGATTGGAAACATGCTTCTTTCGTCTTAATTTTGCTATGTTTAATCCTCTCTTATTACCATTTGATGACTTGATATGTGTGTTAAGTGTTTTCAGAGATCACAGTGCAGGAATGGCTTAGAGGATGGAAAGGAAGCATGCAAAAGTGAAACGAATACAAGAAATTGAAGGAACTGCAAAGCTGTCAGCCCTGACCTCTTTGCACTCAAACGGTTATAACTTGAGCTACAGAGGTCCAAATGAGACGGTTTTAGTTGCGTTGGAAAGCCAACATCCGGGGCTTCGCAACGATATATAATTTGTCATAGCTGCTGGCTGTTGGGTGATGCACACGCGTGGATCATGCGTACGCGTGACCTGGCGAAAGTTCAATCCACGCGTACGCGTGGACGACGCGTACGCGTGACATGCGCACGTGCTGGATGTAGAGCGATTTCTGGGCTATTTTTGACCCAGTTTTTGGCCTAGAAAATACATATTAGAGGCTACAAAGTGGGGGAATCCATTCATTCATATACAACTTTGCATTCAGTTTTCATAATTTAGATGTAGTTTTTAGAGAGAGAGGCTCTCTCCTCTCTCTAGCTTTTAGGATTTAGGATTTCTCTTCTACTCTTATTGATTACTCATTGTTATTACTTTAGTTTGTGAACTTTTGATGTTAGATTCAATTTTTATATTAATGCAATTGATTCTTTGGATTTTATTATCTCTTATTGCTCTTCTATATTTTTATGTTTTGCCCTCCAAGTACTTAACAAAATGCTTAGAAGGATGTTAGAGTAGGATTTTATGTTCTTAGCTTGGTTGAGTAATTGGTGACACTTGAGTTATCAAACTCCTTTGTTGATTGATAATTGAAAGTTGTTGATTGATTTGGATTCCACTAAAGCTAGTCTTTCCTTAGGAGTTGACTAGGACTTGAGGAATCAAATTGATTAGTCCACTTGACTTTCCTTCATTCGTTGAGGGTTAACTAAGTAGGAGAAATGAACAATTCTCATCACAATTGATAAGGATAACTAGGATAGGATTTCCAGTTCTCATACCTTGCCAAGAACTTTTCTGGTCATTTGATTTTCATTATCATTTACTATTCTTGCTTCTTATCTTAAAAAAACCCAAAACACACTTTTCCATAACAAATTATAAGCATACTTCCCTGCAATTTGTTGAGAAATGACCCGAGGTTTAAATACTTCGGTTATCAATTCTATTAGAGGTTTGTTACTTGTGACAACTGATGAGCGGATAATTTATACGCTTTTTGGCATTGTTTTTAGGTAGTTTTTAGTAAGTTCAAGCTACTTTTAGGGATGTTTTCATTAGTTTTTATGTTAAATTCACATTTCTTGACTTTACTATGAGTTTCTGTGTTTTTCTGTGATTTCAGGTAATTTCTGGCTGAAATTGAGGGACTTGAAGAAAACTCTGATAGGAGGCTGACAAAGGACTGCTGATGCTGTTGGAATCTGACCTCCCTGCACTCAAAATGGATTTTCTAAAGCTACAGAACTCCAAATGGCACGCTCTCAACAGCGTTGGAAATTAGACATTCATAGCTTTCCAGAAATATATAATAGTCCATACATTATTCGGGAATTGATGACGTAAAGTGGCGCTCAACGCCAAGTACATGCTGCTGTCTGGAGTTAAACGCCAGAAACACGTCACAACCCGGAGTTGAACGCCCAAAACTCGTTATAACTTGGCGTTCAACTCCAAGAGAAGCCTCAGCTCGTGGATAGATCAAGCTCAGCCCAAACATACACCAAGTGGGCCCCGGAAGTGGATTTATGCATCAATTACTTACTCATGTAAACGCTAGTAGCTAGTTTAGTATAAATAAGACTTTTTACTAGTGTATTAGTCATCTTTTGACCACATACATCTTTGGTCTCAGTTTTGTTTTATTCTTCATCTTAGGAGGCTATTGATCACGTTTTAGGGGGCTGGCCATTCGGCCATGCCTGAACCTTTTACTTATGTATTTTCAACGGTGGAGTTTCTACACACCATAGATTAAGGGTGTGGAGCTCTGCTGTACCTCAAGTTTCAATACAATTACTGTTACTTTCCATTCAATTCTCTTTTATTCTTATTCCAAGATATACGTTGCACTTTAACTTGATGAATGCGATGATCCATGACACTCATCATCATTCTCACCTATGAACGCGCGTGACTGACAATCACTTCCGTTCTACCTTAGGCCGGGCACATATCTCTTAGATTCCCCAACAGAATCTTCGTGGTATAAGCTAGATAGATGGCGGCATTCATGGGAATCTAGAAAGTCTAACCTTGTCTGTGGTATTTCGAGTAGGATTCCGGGAATCTGGATAGTCTAACCTTGTCTGTGGTAGTCCGAGTAAGATTCCGGAATTGAATGACTGTGACGAGCTTCAAACTCCTGAATGCTGGGCGTTAGTGACAGACGCAAAAGAATCAATGGATTCTATTCCAACCTGATTGAGAACCGACAGATGATTAGCCGTGCTGTGACAGAGCATTTGGACCATTTTCACTGAGAGGATGGGATGTAGCCATTGTCAAGGGTGATGCCTTCAGACGATTAGCCATGCAGTGACAGCGCATAGGACTATTTTCCCGAGAGGATGAAAAGTAGCCATTGACGACGGTGATGCCCTACATACAGCTTGTCATGGAAAGGAGTAAGAAGAATTGGATGAATGTAATAAGAAAATAGAGATCCGAGAGGATTCTAGCATCTCCACACGCCTATCTGAAATCCCCACCATTAATTTACATAAGTATTTCTATCCTATTTTATTTTCTGATTATTATTAATTTTCGAACTCACCATAAACTATTTAATCTGCCTAACTGAGATTTACAAGGTGACCATAGCTTGCTTCATACCAACAATCTCTGTGGGATCGACCCTTACTCACGTAAGGTATTACTTGGATGACTCAGTACACTTGCTGGTTAAGTTGAACGGAGTTGTGAGCTTCTCTAATAGTGCCTGTAACTCTTTTGGTCCAACAACAACACTAAGCTGTTGGTGCCATTACCAGGGATTATTAAGATCCCAGTTCATCATACCATGATCTCTTTGGGGTATTTTTGATTTCATACAAATACAAAGAGACCAATTTTGAGGATCACAATTTCGTCCACCAACAACCAAATTTTTGTACGAAAAGATTTTTGTTGGTTTAGAAACTATACTTACAACGTGATTACTTTTGTGAATTCTTTACTAGTAAAAGTCCGTTCGTTAATCATATTTGTACAAGCTACTCTTTCTAAAAATATAGAATATTATGATGATGTAATTGTATTTATATACATATGTATGCATGTTTGTTTTAAAAAAAGTGTCTTCTATTTTAAGCTTCATTTTATTTAAAGACTCTTACTTATTATACTTATATATAGTTAAGTCATCGTAACATTTTTGCTATCAAAGTAGTGCAGTCGGATGTGTGATATTCTTATAATGAGAGTATTACAAACTTTATCTGCACCTTAAAATAATAAATCTAAGTTAGATTCGGTATCCTAAAATTGGGTCTAAGTTGATCTTACTTGCTTGTGGATCTTATTGGGCCCAAGTATATCTTGGGTTAATATTTTTAGACATTGTTGTGATAAATACTATATTATTAAATATTATAACATTTAGTATATATAAAAGTTGGATATACTTACAGGAGATTTTTTAATTTAAATTAAAAAAATTAATTATCTTTTTTTTCTCTTTTAAGTTTTAAATATTATTTACTAATGTACTAAAAAAGTAAAAATAATAATAATCACTCACCTAATTAAAATAGAACAGCCTAATATATAATGATATATATATATATATATATATATATATATATAAATATATAATAGAAAAATAATAATAAAGGTTATTAATTAAGTTAATTACATAATAAAAATTATGAATAATTTTTTAAATAATAAAAAAAAATAAGTTACAATAAATTAACTCTCAATAAATTATATATTAACCATGTCAAAAAAATAAATAAATTATACATTAGATATTATTTACGTACTAATATAATATTATCGATTATTAAGTTATAATTAATTTTTAATCCAATTTTTGGTAATTAAAATTTAAATGATTAAAATCATTTAATGCTAAATATTTTGCGCCAAACTAATTTTTTTTTGTTATTGAAATTTAAAAAGGTGAGTTGTTAATCAATTCTAAATTCAAATTTAAATTTGAATAAGAACATAACACATTATTTTAAATTTTATCTCACTAACCAGACTTAATTTCAAAACAAAAAAATAATTTGTATATTATATTGTTGGATAATATAGTTATTGCATTTTTTTACAATTATTGCCATATAAAATTGTGTAAGAAATTAAAAAAAATATATTTACCAATTCAGGAGATAATAATTTATTTTTCAATAGAATAAATTATATATTGAATAACAAAAATTGTTATAATTTCTCTTCACATAAAATAATACCCAATGATAGTATTTCAGTAATGTTACTAAGGAATATTAAAAATTATGTGATAAAATGTGAAGTTTTAACAGGTAACAATATTAATCATATTATTTTACCGAGCGTTACTTGATTAAAATGATTCAAAGGATTCTTTACTCAAATACAACATTTCCCATTCGTTTACATGAGTGTCCTGATTCATTATTATGTAAATTATTATTATTATTATTATTATTATTATTATTATTATTATTATTATTATTATTATTATTGTGAGTTGTTAGTATTATTATTATTATTATTACTATTATTATTATTGGGAGTTGTTAGTATTATTATTATTATTATTGTTAGTATTATTATTATTGTTGGTATTGTAATTATTGTTATTGTTGTTATTATTAGTATTATTGTTATTATTATTCATATTAATGTTATTATTATCGTTATTATTACTATTGTTATTGTTTCATTATTGTTATTACTATTATTAGAGAAAATAGATAACAATGTGGGTGTATAATAATGTTTTTAAATTATATTTACTGTTATTAATATTACTCGTATGTTGAGGATTTTCTTATCCACATGTTACAGCCTACTAGGGTTATTAGCGATGTCAGGAGACAACAGAATATGCCTTTACACGACCGAATTATACCCTATCTGGAGACCGCGGGCTTGTATCACTTAGCTAGGCTGAACAGTCAGTGGTTCTGGGTTGATGAGCCTCTAATTAGCACATTCATTGAGAGGTGGCATCTTGAGACCCACACCTTTCACATGCCATTTTGGGAGAGCACTATCACTTTACAAGATGTGGCATATCAACTGGGTTTGCCCATCAATGGGGAGGCCGTTAGTGGGTGCCTGACTAACTTTGATAATCTGATGGAGAATGGAAGACCCACATAGGTGTGGTTTCACAAATTGTTTGGCAAGTTACCGCCACAGAATAAAGTCAAGCAGATGAGGGTGTGCTGCACATGGTTCCATGAGAGGTTTTGGGTTCTCCTAGCAGATGTGAGTGAAGAGACCGTGCGTATATACACGCGTTCTTATATTCTGATGTTGTTGTCCTATCAGCTGTTTGCGGACAAGAATGCAAATCGGGTTCACCTTCGCTGGTTGCCTTATTTGGCATCGATGGATGACTTGGGAAGATATAGCTGGGGCTCTGAGGCACTGGCCTGGTTGTATAGATGTCTTTGTCGTGGGACAAACAGAAACGTTGTTAGCTTGGCCGGGACACTACAGCTTCTACAGTCCTGGATTTTCTTGAGGTTTTCCAGTCTCAGACCCAGTGGTTTTGATGTGTTCGGATTTTCTCTAGCATCTAGGTATGGTTTATTCTTTTCGGTCGATAACTTGTTCAATTTCATGTGTTGTCGTTCCTTATCACATGCTTTCAATGAAACTTGTAGGTGGGCAACATATCTACTGAGAAACGATGCAGGGGGATCAAAGAGTGGTGGTCTGCACGCCTTTTTTTGGATAGATTGCGTGTTCGCGATGTGAGTCGTTTAGTTATTACTCTTACAAGTAGTCGTTCATGTTTACTCTGATGGTCTTACCTAACATTACCTTCTCCCATACAGTTTGTGTGGGAGCCTTATTCTACTCCCGATGTTACTGCTGTTATTCATCCGGAGATACTTGTTGACGAGCACCATAGGCTATGAACGGCGGTCACTAGCCTGATATATTTTGCTACGATAGAGTGGCATCAGGTGAATAGGGTGGTGCCGTAGTTCGGCGGTGTTTAGCATCTCCCCTAGTTGGCTCTGAACATAGATTGGCTCCATGCGAAGGATGGAAGGGGTGGGGATCGATGGTTCCCTAGATATTATCAGGAATGGCATTTGTATTGGGAGAACAGACTGAATTTAGTCATCCCAGTCGATAAAGTAGCTGATCAGGGTCTATCAGCTGAGTACTTGGATTGGTGGTGCCGTGTGGCCCACAGATTTCTTTCCCCAGATGTTGCATTTCATGATTTTAGACCGATTGTCTTGACCGAGGAGCCTCGTCACAGAGGATTATCGCAGGCACCTCCCAGGGTGCAGGTCCCAGACAGACCTGACAACAGGCGAGTGGATCGTCGTCGGCGTATAGGCACACGTTCCACCGATCAAGAGTGGCGATAGCTCGACAATCTTTTGGATGAGGACGTAGGTGGTGCTGATGATAGAGGTGTTGTGGATCATCGTGTTCCTCGACGTAGAGCCAGACGGCAGGGTGGGCGGGATTGTCGTGGACGGGCTCAAGGTAGAGGACCTCCCGATGGGGATGATGGTTCTCAGCACGTTGTTGGTGAGGATGTTAGAGGTTTGGAAACAGGGATGGATCACCCCACCTATGAAGTTGCGGGTAGCTCTCAGATGTTCGGGAGTGTCGGGCCACAGGGCTTCGCTGACTTTGCTACCGCGGCCGTCGGCATGGATATCGAGGATCCTGTTAGTCATTAAGAGTTCTTTAGGGATATAGCAGACATGCTGAGGAACGATGATGCGACCCATTATAGGCCACAGATTCCGGATGTTCATTCCCAGTTTTTCGAGTACCAGCTACTGAGTCAGGATGTTCATTCTCCATATGACCATGGTTCGCATTAGAAGGGACCCCACCATCAGCATTCAGCGCCGTTCTGCCACAGACTTCCGCAGTAGAGGCTGCTCAGTGACTGGTGAGGATACGTCATCCTCCTATGTGTGGCACCGGAGGTCACCTGCTTGGTCCTTTCGACGTGACGACAATGACAACATCGAGGATTCTGATTAGTATTGTGTTGTTTTTACATATGGTGGGAACTATGTTTCATTATGTTCTTAGCAACATGTTTAGGGTTTTATGTATCAGACTATTGTTATTTAGTATTAGACATGTATGTTTGTTATATATGTTTTATGAACTATGGTTATAAACTCATTTGTAACTACTATTTTAGCTCTTTCATAAGCCGACCAACATGTTTCAATTAAACATCTAAAATAAAACAAGTTAAACAAACGTACTTAATACACTGAACTCACAAACGACATTGATTGACTCAACACCTAACATTACTCAAATTAAGCATTCCTAATACAACATAGACAACATCAACAAGATCATAATCTTCATAACATCTAACCATCCCTGGCAGTAGTATGTCTTCGCTGGTCACAGTTCCTCCACATATGACCAGGCTGACGGCAGAGCCCACAGCGCTTGGGGTGGTTCTCAACAGACTGATCCATGCTACTGCGGAACCTGGTTGCCTTTGGACGTCCTTCTCTTGCACGCTTCATGTTAGGATTGAGAATGACTGTTGGTCCAGCATATGGGGGCCATAGGCCTTCTGGGATAAGCAGAACAAACCCTTGCTTGTACACGTTGAACACCTCACTCATACGATACACCTTGTGAACATATGACGCCCAATTCAGGCGCGAGTGAGCACAACATGCAATAGCGTGACAACATGGATAATGCAGTGCCTAAACGTGTCCACAATCGCATGTGTGATCCTTAAGGGAAACTCGATAGCTACCCAGCGAGAAGTTTTCGGTCGGTGTCGTCTCAGCCACCGTGTACTCCAATTGGTGCCTGTCGTATAATGTGACGGTGAAGCACCTGGAGTCTCTGATTTTCTGATCAATTGCCTTCACCAACGCTTGACAAAATTCATGTCCAGTTCCCAACCGTGCCTCCGCCGTCTGTCCTAGGACCACAAATAGCTCAGTAAGCCTCCCGTAAGTTGACTTAACCAATAAAGTGACCGGGAGGTTGCGAGTTCTGTTTAACATAGAATTCGCACATTTACTAATGTTGGTTGTCATGTGCCCAAATCGTCTCCCACTATCCTGATGTTAGGTCCACTTGTCATACTCCATCCGATTGGCCCAATCACACATGGCCAGATTCTTAGTCTGCATGATGTCACACCAGTAATAAAACTCTGCTTCAGTTTTTGCATAGGCAGTATTCACTAACATCCTCCTTGCATCTTTACCTTTGAAGCTAAGGCTAAAATTCGCGGACACATGACGAATACAGAAAGCTCGAAAAGCACATGGAGGCAGCCAACCATTCTCGGGGGCCTCAAGGGCAGCCTTGATGCCATTATGCCTGTCAGAGACAACAAGAATTCCCTCCTGCGGCGTCACATGCGATCATAGGTTGGACAAGAAGAATGACCATGACTCCGCATTTTCTCCCTCTACAAGGGCGAAGGCTATCGGGAGGATGTTCGAGTTCCCATCCTGCGCTATCGCCAACAGTAACGTGCCTCCATACTTGCCATACAAGTGGGTACCGTTAATACTCACCAGGGGCTTGCAATGCCGGAAGGCCTCGATGCAGGGTGGAAATGTCTAGAAAAGACGATGAAAGTACACCATAGACTCATCGACCTGATCCCCAAGTCGAACAGGAGAGGTCTTCAACACAGTAACTGTCCCGGCCATAGTCGACTGTACCCCTAGCATCCAACGTGGCAACTCGGCATACGACTCTTCCCAATCTCCGTATATTTGTGCTACTGCCTTCTGTTTTGCCATCCAAACCTTCCTATAACTAGGCTTGAACCCGTAATCGGCTTCTGTTGCTTGTTGCAAGACCTTTACCATAACCGCAGCATCCGCCCTAACCAACGGATAAATTCTCGCATAGATAATGTGGTAATCAAGCTGCCGGTGATCACTGGAAATAGAGGTGGCCAAGCAAGTGTGCGGATCATTGTACCTTCTAACCTCCCAAGTGCCCTTTCGTGCACGAAGCGATATGCGAATCAACCAACTAGAACCCTTACCGAACTCCTTGTATTTTCCATGATACTTCAGATGATCCGATTCCAAGACTCTGTACTCAACACCTCGACGGATGCTATAGTCCTTCACACTCAGAACAACTTCATCTTTATTTTGGATTTATTTCCAATCTAAAATTCTATAGAAGAACCCCCAATTGTAGCACATCCGTCTTCTTGTTGACCCAAAGCCTCCAAGTTTAGAGTGGAAAAGTGTGGAGGGTACTGCTGTGTGGCAGAACTTGAAGGGCCATGCTGTGTATGTGGATTGGCACCTGTGTCATTATCGTTGTCCCCAATGATATCTACAGGCACTTGGTCAGAGTCATCGTCCTGCATTGCATTCTCTCAATCAGGTTCCCCGAACCCTTGAACATCATGAATCCTGCCACCACCGGTATCCACCTCAAATGCCTGCTGCCAGACCCCAAGATTCTTCAACGATATAGAAGCAAATGCCTCTGTTCAATCTAAATCAGCCGCAAAGGAAGGGGATGCGACCTACAGAACAGATGGTCCGGCCGCAGGCATCGAACTAGACGCACCGCTCGGCAGTCGATTTATGAACTGGAGCTGATGCCCCAGAACTATCGACACCAACCTCCAACTTCGCATGCACCTCGTGTATTCTGACCTCCGAAAAACTCCCAACACAATGAAACAGAACCCGAATATCTTCATTGGCCGCTATCACAAACGTATCATACTTAACACCGGTCGACACAACTGCGATGGGAATCTTGTAGAATAGCTTCTTAACCCACTTGCTCCCAAATACCCCAAATTTCTGCAAGATGCTATTCTTTACATCTGACAAAGTGCTTGATAAACTGATAAATACACTCAACAGTTCTCTGTCAGTGAACTTCACACCATATTTTTTGCTTCTTTGAATTTTTCCATAGCAATGCACTAAGACAAGAAAACTCTCTTCCTCACTTGCCATTGTGATAATGCTCCTCTTCAACAGCTTGAATCTCACTCATATATATAGAATTCTTCTCCTCATAAACCATGGTAACTAACAAGGGTTTCCGCGTTTACATAACCCTTTATAAACCATGGCAGGTTAAAGGGTTTTATGGTCAAATTTCTGCTTTCGTAAACCGTGGTTACCTACCACGGTTTATGGTCATTGTTACTTACTCATAAATCGTGCTAACCTACAACGGTTTATATGTAAATTGTAAACCGTGGTTACCTACCACGGTTTACATAATAATGAATCAGAACACGCAGGTAAGAAAATTGCAATTGTTGCATTTCAGTAAACATTTCTCTCCTTTATTTTATTCAAGTAAACTGCCCTATTTTACCTTCAAAAATGAATATAATACCAACAAATAATATTATTTCAAATAAATTTTAACAAAAATAAATTCCTATAAGTATTACTATCCATGAGAAATTGTTCAACTTTAAGAGCAAATACTATCTTTTACACTGTATTCCTTAACTAACTCTGTAGGCTGATGACTACTCCATTATGTATTGAAACTCTATTTATTAAGGGTCTGCTGCTAACTAATAAATTGTTATACACATAACATAAAATTCGAATTCCTAATACTTACTTAAATAAAATGAGTAAGATAATTACTCAATCAACCTAAATTAATTAAGACAAATACTAATTATTTTTAATATTTTTAACATTTAAATTGTTAACCTTTAATTTTAGTTATAATTTTATAAAATATTATAATAATAATAATAATTACTATATATATTTTTTAATAAAAATATATTTTTATATATTATTCCGTAGAGACGACAAGAAAACATTAATAAAAACGATATAGTCCTTTAACCTTATTTTTATATGAAAAATTTTTTGCCGTACTTGTGTGACCTTATTTTTATATTTTAAACCAAAGGATAAAGGTATTTATTAAATGACAGCTTAACGTAACCAAACCAAATGCAACCAAACTTCAAGTTGAAGAATTGCTAATTGTTTTCAACTACTTTGATACGGTCGCGTCTAAAATGTTCCACCAGTGATAATGGAGATCAAATGTTCTACCTTATACCTAGGAAAAAACCACTTTTTGTGGGTATGAATTTACAAAAAGGACCAAGTATGGTGAACAAATGTTAATATTCTATTCTATTGTTATGTAAATACATGTTTGCTTGTTTATGTATACGTAATTATCTAGTATATTAGTATTCTACTCTATTATTTAGTTTACCATTTTATTGTAAAATAAGGAGCACAGACTTTTATATATTTTAATATTTAGGAAGGCTGATTGCCTCCAAATCGAGTCTAGCCCACCCAATTTATCTCCAACCTACAATAAAAAAATGGATAAGTAATTAATTTTTTTATTTATTTTGAAAAAAAAAATATTTTTATTCTTTTTAAAAAAAATTGAGTTTATGATTTGTATGTGACAATCAAGCAACTTTACATACCTCTAAAGAATATTATTACTCTCAGTTGTTTCTAAACAGTCTCATTGCCAACTTTCATTCCAATCTTTGTTAACAGAGGAAAAACCAATATGATCACTAGTACCAGAATAACTAGCATCGCAAGTAATCTTAAATGCACCCACCGAAGAAGAATCCAAGAGCCTCTAATGGTAGAAGGGATAAAAACTTGTTGCAATTCAAAAATATTTCGAAACTCCTTTTCTAAAGACAAAGCCATACAAGTCACCTTATTCAAGGATCAAGACTCGTGTAGATGAAGGATCTCATTATTCATGGAATGCCAAATCCACCAGAGATCATAAAAGAATTTAAAAGAGTGCTCTTTGCTATGAAGCAAGAATCATTGTAACAAATCCAGAGGTTAACCAGAAATCTTCAAAGCTTGCTAAACTAGCTAAGCTTTCGAGCAATCCCGAATGCAATGAACAACTGATTTCAAGCTAGAAAAATATTTTGGACAACTATCTGTGGGTGAAATGTACCTCCTGAAATGAAACGCAGTAGTGGACAAAGCCTCCCTAAGACAAAGTCAAGTCAAGAATTTGTTTTGGAACAAGCTGATGCCAAAGTCAAAGCCAATTTCCTTAGTCCTCCCAACCAGTTCTTATTGAGCCACAAGTAACCACTACGAGAGTCAGCAACCTTTGACGCCGCACCAGCCCAAAACCATCATACCACCGAACTTGCTCGCACATCTAGATTATAATAAAGAATGTTGTCTTTCAAAAACTAATTAAGAGGGAAATATATATTCTTAAGGTGACACTATCTAGATGACTAAAGGTCCAAGATCCATAGATCTGAATTAGAAATGTGAGCATAATTCATCTCAAGACAAGCTGTCCTTCTCTTGTCCATTTCAAAAATCAAAAGTTCAGGTTCAAATCCCCAATGTATCAAACAAAATCTTCCTTCAAGATATCCCAAGTTCTACAGATATTCTTCCAGACATAAGATCCCTTGTCTTGATACCAACTAAACCCATCATCCTGAAAGGAATGGTATTTATCCGACAACACCTAAACGCATAACTTGTTTGGCTAATGAAAAAATTGTCAAACTAGCTTTCCAAAAAGAGCAACATTAGCACGAAACGGATCTCTAATCATCAAAATCCCAAACTTCTTAGGAGTGACAAATACTTTTCAACTAATTAGATTCTTGCCTCTACCATCAGCTTGACCTAGATTGACCTAGATATATGATTATGAATTTGAATGTTCTAAAGTGTAAAAAATTAATAAAGTAATAAAGTAAATGGTTAACCACCATGGAATTTGTAATTTCCATTACATGTAACTCCTATTATCTTAATTTAAGAGTGATTAATACACTTTCTCATTTTAGAGCAACTTAATCCATGATCTATATACTCAAGCTCGAGAGGGAGTGTAAAAGCTCAAAATGTAGCTGGTACTGGTAGGTAATAGTTAATAACTTAGCATTTATGATAATAGTTAATATAGCATTTATGATAATGGTTGAGAAGCTTAACATTTATGACAATAGTTAATAAATGTCTCTATATATCCAATTTTGATTTCTCAAGGTATTCCCAAGTTCGATAGGTTAAAGACTAATCCGTCGCGGATTAAAGCTCTATTTAAAAGTTTACTGCTGGCCAATAAACTACTGCATACACATAGTAAAATTTGAACCTTCAACACTTGTTTAAGCAAACTAGTGAACTAACCACTTCATCAACTAACTTAAATTTCTATAGTTTCTATATATCTCTTGAATGAGATGATCCCTTTTCGAATGAGATGAAAGCAATAAATTCTTTCTCCTATTTTCTCTACATTATCAGTGGTCTAAATATATTTAAACCGAGTCCATGATTATTCACACCTGAGGGGTGATATAAAGAACTAAGTCAAGGATCTTTGCACCAAAAAAAAGAACTTAGTCAAGGATAAGTTGCGTTCATAAAGTGGCGCATTTTTAAAAACAAACGTACTACACATTTGATTCTTCATTCTGATAACTTCGAACGTAGAAACAAGATCCATAGTCGGAGATAATCCCTAGATTAACCAAACAGTACCCAAGCGAGCCACAGGGTGGTGGCAATAGCCAGGAAGATTTGGGATCAAAGAGAAGGTGGCTCCAAACAGCACAACTAACTACTCCGATTTTTCTCCCAAGAATACATAATTGCCCAACTAATCATTATATATAAGCAACATAACTCAAGCTGATTGGAAACTGCAATTTGGCATACTCAAAGTTTCAAGCTTCTAAAGTGTGTCCCAATAAAATTTAAAAAAAAATATATAAAACTACAAATGAATTCTAGTAGGAATTTTAACATAGCAATCAAAAAGTAAAATTATAATATAGTATTGCACCCAAAAGAGTGGGGAACATGTCGGACGGTAGTGCATCAATCCAAAAATGTGGTGTGGATTTTGGTATACAGTGCACATGGTTAAAAGATCAAATATCATAACAGCCTAGCAGCACATGCACATGCGCATGAAAAGGCCCCAAAACTGCTCTTATACACTGTACCGACTCTTTGATGATCGGGTTCTAGAATCATCCTGCAACGATTATATGTTAGAATATCAATGATATCTGTGAAATAAGCAAATAAGTAATCATCTGATTTGATGTTAAGGAATTTTACATGGAAGTTATATATTATCTTGTCAGTAACATCAATGATCTCCTTCCACTTCCTTCCAATGCCCATCTACAAAAAAAAGCGTTACAAAACACAAAGCCTCTATTAAGATGTTTGCAAAGGAAATACAATGACGGGTTACTCAATTGAAAAAAAGAAGCAAAAAAAACACATTTAAGTTTCTTCTTTAATTGAAGGAAAAGAAGATAATAAAAAAAAAGGGGGGGGGGGGGGGGGGGCTCCATTCATAGAGAAAAGACATCAAGCTTCTATGCATTTCAATAGAGAACGATATATCAAATCCTCCGGTTAGTTTTGCATGCAGTTAAAACCAGTGTTAATGGAGGTCATAGTGATATGTGGTATGTCTAAGAATGCAGAAAAACAGCATCACATGGTTGAATCTGTCGCCAACACCCTTCTGGTCTGTTCTGTATGACACTGCATTTTCAAGTGCACATCATCCCATCAGACTTCGAAGCGGCTTGAGCTCCAACAGTTTTATCCACCCCCCTTTGCTACGCAATTTACCTTCCATTTCTTCCTTCTAAGATTTCTCTTGTTATATTTTCTTTAAGTAGAATGTTAGGTATCTAAGGAAAGTGGGAAACCACACCTTAAAAGCTAGCTGTTAAAAGGAAAGAACCACTCTCCTTATATACAACATCAAGCATCCCATACTACTCGATGTGGGACTTTGAGCACCCATAATACCCAAGTCCCAAACATAGAATTGAGAGATCCCTACTTTCTTTGTTTCATTGTCCTATGGACCATGCCGTTCATTTATCAATGAAATTACACTATCTTTGGGTAAAAAACAAGTAATGGTAATTTGTACACCATTGTAATAGATTTAACTATTTCTTTGGTATATCCGAATATTCTTTCATGACAATATTATAAGAATAATGTTATATTTACTTATTAAAAAATTAATAACGTTATGTTTGTCAATAGTTAAAAAAGGGGTTTAAAAAGCTTCCACAATATTAAGACAGGAGCAGCGACTTACGAGAAGTGATAAACTCAACTCTGAGAAAGGTATGCCAAATTAGACTCAATGATAACAAGTCATGTGAACTTGTTTGTACTGTGCTGGTGGCGAGTAAAAGAATTTCCGCAAGTAAAGATGGCGACATTTAAAAAAAAAAAAAACGAGGTTAGTGGGTAGAGCCCCCCTACTTTAGTGATATATTTAAAGAGGAAAAGGGCTTGTGAGTAAATCCCCTCCCGAAGGTATGTGACACTGGGCATTGTCCTTCTTGTACTCTTAGCATATAGTGTCTAAATCAAATATCATATCTTTTGTATCAACACTATTTTCTTTTTGAAATTTTCTTAAAATACGAAGATAAACATTATTTCCACCACTTCTTGAATCTCGCATCAATGAGATGGTTTTGAGAATTGTCAAAAATTGCAGGGGATATACACTAAAGTCTTTCACCATAAAGAGGAATTATTTCTGTGACATACTTCTTAGAATTCACGATAACCATGCTCACTTTCTTTTAATTGTCTAACTTGCATAACCGATCCCAAACCCGGATAAAGGTAAAGGAAAAGGGTTGTGTTAGGCAATCGATAGCAAACATAAAACTTCGTAGAATCTCTATGACATTGACCAAATACAATATTGCGCAAAAGTTAGGTCATTCCCCAAAAGCAAAGTACTATATGGCTCGAGTACAATGTCAAATGAGGAAAGCTCGCTACATCGATATCCGGATGTAGTGCAAAATGTACAATTCTCACATTTTTTTTATCAAACGAGGGTAAATAAACTAGTTCACAAAGGTAAAGAGGCAAAGGTAAAGATAGAGGCAACCGAAAATTGCAGTTTGAGACATAGAATGTAGTTACAATTACAGGAAAATCTGCCATAGCAAGAAGAAAGATTAACATAATGTACTTACAAGGAAAAAAGTGGGAAAGGGTGAAGGTGAGCATGGGCATAAGTTTAATGTGATAAAAGTGACAAAACACACATGGACAGAAAAAGGAATGAGGATACAACAGAGAAATTTTAAGTGTAGGATCTCATTTTAGGTGGTTTGAACATGTGGGGAAAAAGTCGTCGGAACATTCGGTTAGGAAGGTGAATTAGAAAGTAAACAAGTAGCAAAAGGTAAATGAAGACCTAAAAAAAACATACACGAGGTGGTCGAAAAAAAATCTATGTCTAAATGGTCTTACTGTAAACATAATATATGATAGGACACAATGACGTCTCTTGATCCATGTAGCTAATCCCAACTAGTGGGACAAGGCTTTGTTGTTGCTTTTGGTAATTGTTAAACTTATATTGGTAATTGGTACTTACCTCTGTTCTAGTTCAATTTTAAAATATGAAATAAGAAATATTAAAATGTAGAATAACCTTAAAAAATTGCGAGATATTATAGCTAAGCATGTGTTTGAGATATAACAAATTTTTAATTAAACAAAATAATAGAAATGACATCTGCAAGTTGAACCACATAAATCAATATTTAGTTTGTGTTTGAATAAAATATTTGAGATTTATTTCATATAATTTCTTGAAGGGGTGCCTTGAGGCAACAGTTCAGTTAACTCTATGTGACCTCATGATGACCAGTTCAAACTATAGAATTAGTCACCAATACATGCATTAGGTTAGGCTAAACATATACTATTTGCGGCAGAATGCGGGATGCTTTGCACCCGACTGCCTTGTTTCTAATTTCTTATGATTTTTGGGAATCACTAATAAAATTTTTTGGATCAGACACTACTAATATTAAAATAGACACATCACAACATGACACTATGAAACCAGAACATTCTGAGTAATTTACACGTTTCTTCCGTCCCTAATTTTCAAGAATATAAAAAACACATTTTCAACACTTTGTAATAGTATATTTTGGAGTAAACTATCATTTAACTACAATTTTAATTTCTAACAAAATAACCCTTCAAAAAAAAGAAATGACATTTGACCCTCCAAAGATATCTCAAATTGATAAAATGTACCAAATACAGTAATACATACTTGAAAAAGAGATCCAATTTCGACACGATTTTTTGCAAATCTATTTAGAAAAATGAAATATTTTGAATCTCCAAACTTGGTAATTGTATGTGAATTTGTTTTGGCAATTTTTTTCCCCTAAATGGCAAGAGAAAATTAGGAAAACAATTGAAAAAAGAGTCTAAAGATCGAATTTTTTCGAGTTCTCATTTGTACATTCTAAATAACTTTCAAATTTTCCAAGAAAAAATTGGATCAAATGCATGAGCTGTTTACCACTAAAAATAAATCATGTATTTTATCAAATTGATATCATTTTTGGAAAGCCAAAATATCATTTGTTTTTTCCGAGGATCATTTTGTCAAAAATTGCAACCTTGGGAGCCAAACTAGTAGTTTACTCGCATATTGTGCCTTTCCCTCTGATTTCATTGTGCACTGCATCATCAATCATGGATACTTACTATTGACTAAATCATGTTTTTTTCAATTTGGAACAAATTTTTTCTCCTCCATTTCACTTTGTTAAATAAAATAAAATAAAATATTTTATCATGCCATAATTAACCATTGTATTCAACATTTACTGGCTATGGGCACAATGGGTAATTCCGTAATTATTTAATTATATTTAATAACATCAAAATTTGGGCCTAAACACGGAAACAGCAACTCTGTCACTACTTTAACTTTTTCCTCAATAACGTCCTTTTCCACAGATGCAAAAGCAAATACTTTTTCACCAGCGTGCTACCCATACAATATGCCATCATCCACTTGTAAGCAATCACTCATTTGAAGATAGGAAGAGAAAGTAACACACCAAACATTCACTTGCATATACTACAAGACAAAATCCTAGACAATACAATATAACACAGCAGCGGATAAAGACGGATTTATAATTTGCAGGATAAATAACAAACCTGAGCTGCCTCGTTTGCTGCGGTCTTTGTCCAGAGCGAAAGTTTGTCCTGCCTCTGGCGCACACTTGCAACCACACCGCATATGTCCTCAGCATCGTCAAATTGCTCCCCAATCAAAGCCATCATCTAATCAATAAGGGATAGTAAATATTCAGTACATTTAGCAATTAATAACCAGCATTTCATCCATAATCTTTACAAGAGTTCTGCCATTCAACAAGCAAAATTTAGTACTTAGAACAATTAGAAACAACATCATTTCTCATATTCTTTATGTACAAAATCCAGAAGAACTCCAACATTTTTGAGAAAAGAAAGAAAGGTAGCAAGAAATTACAGTTTCAAGCCACATGTTATCAAGATTAGCCTTCCTGTTGCTTGTGACAGTCCACTTGCCTCCCTTAGCACACTCAGGATCTTCCCATTTTGGCTCAATCCCAGCCTTGAACAAGTGGAAGTCTGCATTTCCAGGCAATTTGCTGGGCTTGAATACCTGATCATACAAACTGCAACAAAATTTCATGAAAAATGTTCTCCAAAATCCTATGATGATTGGATTCAGATACAAAAATCTCAACAGAAGGATGTGCATAATGTGTTTACTTGTTTCTTCTTCTGAAACTTAAATTTAAACTAGGATAAAAAATTTTGAAAAAAAATTAAAAACCTTGGAAATATAACCAGGAGTATCTTAAAGTTACCTATAAAAAAAGTGCAGCCATGTACACAAAAAATAAACAACTACATGTTTTAATACAAAATATGCATTGAAAGTGTGTTAAACAACATATGTAATTATTTTTTGGTGTCCACAATTTATGTATTTATATACAAATATATTCGATGACTTAATTTTAATGGACATAATAGAATTTTTTGACAAAATATCCACCGCTCAACATGGCCTTTGGATACTGTCTCTCTAAATCTCAGAGACAGCAACAAAAACTTGGGCTACCTAATTTATGCAGTTTCAAACGCAACCCTAGTGTTTTGAAGAATATGCACTTCTTAGCCTAAAATCTTAACACAAGAACCAAAACTAAAAAATAAATAATAAATAAATAAAAGAAAAATACCCAGAAATTTACATGTCCTCTGAATGAATGAAAACCCTCTAAGGATTCTCTCTCCTAAGATCCATGAAAATCAGAATTTTTTTTATTTTCTCCTAATCACATCTACGATAATTTCAAAAATCAAGATCGAGCGAACTTGAATTCAACTTCAAACTAAATTAAAAATAAATTTAAAAAGAGTGGAAAACGCACCACCAGAACTCTTCGACAGTATCGAAAGTGTAAACCTCGCGGAGAGAGGTACCCCAAGCAGCGCCTTGCTTCGGCTTCGATTGGTTGTCGAACCAGAACGTCCACTTCCTCTCCAGCTTGTGTTTCGATCCAGCCTCCGGCGCCGGCGAAGGCACGGTCGCCGCTGAAGACGATTCAACTACTGCTCCTGCTGTTTCGGTTGCCATCGCTCTCTTTCTCTCTCTCTGAAGGTCGTGTTCTCTTTCTTCCTCTCTCCTTCTATCTCCAGCCTCCAAGAAGGATAAGGACTGAGGAACTGAGAAAGATGAAGGAGGAAGAGAAGACGATGAGGGTTTGTTGTAGGTTTTTTTTTTTTTTTTTCGGTCTGAGGGTGTTTTTTCTTTTAGTCTGGGTTTTGAGGCTCTGTTGTAGATTATGCTTTTGCTCTAAATGGGTTTTGGGCTTCTTTATTATATCCAGCTAGCATGTAAGCATGGCTAGGTATTTTATTGAGAAATGCTACTTTCACATATTTATATATTTATCTTGAGTAAACTACCATTTATACCCACGAAAGTTGAAAACGTTGACATATCTACTCATAGAAAAAGGAAATTACTATTTGTACCCATGAAATATGGATTTCGCATAATAAAATTATCCAAACACTAAAAAATTACTTAAAATCCCTAAATTACCCTTATTTCCACCACCACACCACCTCCTTCACCCAATTATCTTTCTAACCCTAACCCTCTTCATCCAGCCACCACCCCTCTTTCCCTTTTCAATCTCAAATTTCACCACCACCTTCTTCACCCAACCATCACCCTCTTCACCCAACCACCACCCCTTTTTCCCACCATTGCTCCAATGGCTCCTTGCCACACCCTCCTCTCTTTCATCCTCACAGTCACAGCAACACTTGCTGCCGCTTCCCCGGAGAAGAAGAGCACCTCGGCAGAGAGAGTTTCAATGACCGCGACCTCGGCCCTGTTCCTCCCAACTGGAAAGGAAAATTAGGGAAATCAATGGCGGAGGAAACATACAAAATCCTAGAGGTAGTAGAGAAGAACCCCAAATCAGGGGTGTTCCACCTTTACTTGAATCGTCCGAGACAACGCAACGCTCTGATGCATGATTTCTTCACTGAATTTTCCAAAGCCCTGTATGCTCTGGACCACAACCATGACGTCAACGTCATCGTGTTATCCGGCGCCGGTGATCACTTCTGCTCCAGAATCGACATTTCCCAGTTGAAATCTATCATGCAGTCCTACCACGATGCCGGGGAGAGTCTCCGTCGGTAGATCCTGGCGATGCAAGATTCCGTCACGGCGTTGGAGCGGTGCCGGAAGCCAGTGATTGCTAGTATCTATGGCGCTTGCATCGGTGGTGCAATTGACATCGTGACAGCCTGTGACTTAAGGTATTGCACGGAGGACGCGTTCTTTTCGGTGAAGGTGGTTGATTTGGCCCTGGCTGCTGATCTCGGCACTCTTCAGAGATTGCCATTAATTGTTGGCTACGGTAATGCCATGGAGTTGGCCTTGACAGCTCGCCGGTTTTTCGGTTCCGAGGCTAAGCAGTTGGGCCTTGTTTCTCGCGCTTTTTCTTCCAAAGATGACCTCGATCAAGCTGGCAGCTGCGTCGCTGGAAGGGACTTCCCCGCCGCCTTGTGCAACCGAAAGATTATTGGAGCTCGCTACTCCGCCGACTACGAGGCCACCAACGAAGATGAATGACACCCTTGAGTACCGTTCTCCCAGGGACTCCGATGGCCATGGCACCCACACCGCTTCCATCGAGATTGAGAGAGAGGAGGAGAGAGGAGATGATAGTGGTAGTGGTGGAGAGAGGGGTAGTTTAGGGATTTTTATTTAATTTTTTAGGGTTTGAATAATTTTGCTTGTAAAAATTATTTTTCATGGGTACAAATGGTAATTTCCTTTTTTTATGGGTAGATATGTCAGCGTTTTCAACTTTCGTGGGTATAAATGGTAGTTTACTCCTTTATCTTTTTATCTTTAAGAAGCTTATATGCTGACGTGGCATTCATCCGTTAAGTTTAAAAATTTATTTGCTTAGGTATCATCGCTAGAAATATTTAGAATTATATTTATAAATTATAAATTATTATTTTCTTAGGTTGTTATTTTCAAATTTTAAATTATTTTATTTAGATTGTTATTTTTTAAACTTTAGATTGTTTTACTTAGATAGTTATTTTTTAAATTTTAAATTTTTTTATTTAAATTGTTATTTTTTAAATTTTAACACTATTTTTTAAAAATTTGTTGATTCTTTTTAGGACTATTTTTTAAAATATTGTTGATTCTTTTTAAAAATTACAGCTACATATATCTTTTTACATATATTTACGTTAATTAAGAATTTAAAAAAACTGTTAACACATTTATTACTTTGTCTGCAAGTTTAATTCAAATTTAAATTAAAGTCAATCAAATTTAAAAAAATTTAGCTATGAGTGAGCTATAAAAGTATAAGTTATGAGATATGTATAACACCACAATTTAAAGTACATCAATCCATTTCTTTAAATATATCAAAAATCTAAAATATTTCTATTTATTCCAATGGCTGCTATTCACAAAATTGTAGAAATCAATCCTACAATTGATAATTTGTGCGTACGTATACGAGGGATAAGGTTATGGACACTACCTCCTCTTCATCGTTGAAGTTCAAATATCTGATAATCCATATTTTTCACCTTCTTATAAGTGTATTTTCTATTAAAAATTAATTTATATTTTGCTTCCTTAGTCATTAGTAGTATCTTATTTATAAATAATAATTAATAACAAATTATAATTTTAGGGTATTGACTACACTGATGGTTTACTTCCAACTTCAAAGGCATCTTCAATTATTAAAAGGGAGGAAGTAAAAGGTGCTAAGGTATTTGTTAAAAAAAAAATGTTTTGTTTGTATGTTTTCTCAAAATTAGAGCTTAATTTTATTCAAAAAATATTATTGAGATAAAATCAAATGTAAGAAGGAAGTCTTTAATTTAACATAGTATTTTGTACAGAATTTGTTGCTTGAATTCTTGATAAACCCCATTTGTAGGGTTTATCTTGTGCTTGATTTAAGGGGTTTTATGACCTTTTACCCACATTTATTCAATGAAATAGCATGGTTTTATAACTTCTCCTTTAATTGTGCTTAAGAGTGAAAACATGCTTTTTAGGACTTAAAATAGCTAAATTTAATTCACCTTGATTTTATTAGATGCCTTGATATGTTTTTTAAGTGATTTAAGGTTTAGGAGGCAAAGATTGGATCAAGGGAATGAGGAAAGAAGCATGAAAAGTTGGAGAACTCATGAAGAAATGAAAGAACCGGAAAGCTGTCAACCTGACCTCTTCGCACTTAAATGACCATAACTTGAGCTACAGAGGTCCAAATGATGCGGTTTCAGTTGGGTTAGAAAGCTAACATCCGGGGCTTCGAAACGATATAGGATTTGCCATAGTTGCTACACGTATGGTGGCGCGCACGTGCATAGTACGCGCACGCGCCATTGCTGCCACCTGGTTCACTTAAAGCAAAACGTGGCCAGCGATTTTAGAAGTCTTGTGGGCCCAATCCAACTCATTTCTGATGCTATTTAAGCCAAGAATTGAAGGGGGAATGAAGATACTTTTCATACTTTAGATGTTAGTTACCATTAGTCATAGTTTAGTTCTAGAAGTTAGTTTCTAGAGAGAGAAGCTCTCACTTCTCTCTAGGATTAGGATTAGGTTTAGTTCTTAGATCTAGATTTTAATTCATCTTCTTCTACTTCTATCTTCTCAATTCCTTGTTGTTACATTCATTCTTCTCCCATTCTTTTATTGTAATTTCCTTTATGTGGTTCTTATATTTTGTTGTAGATCTAGTATTGTTCCTTCCATTTTCCTTCAATTAAATAAGAGGTAATTCATAATGATTGTTCTTCTTTGCTTTTCTATTATTGATCTCTTGCCTTTGTAGTTAGATCTCTCTTTAATTCTTGCAATTTATGTTGTTTACTTTTATTGCCTTTTATGTGTTTGTTGAAATGCCTCTTCTAGATATAGTATAGATTTTGTTCCTCTTGGCCTAGGTAGAGTAATTAGTGACACTTGAGTTATCTAATTCCTTTGTTGATTGGTAATTGGAGAGATTGCTAATTGGTTTGGAGTGCACTAAAGCTAGTTTTTCCTTGGGAGTTGGCTAGGACTTGTGGCTCAAGTCAATTCATCCACTTGACTTTCCTTTATTTAGTAAGGGTTAACTAAGTGGTAGCAATGAACAATTCTCATCACAATTGAGAAGGATAACTAGGATAGGACTTCTAATTTTCATACCTTGCCAAAGCCTTTTATAGTTGTTAGTTTATTTTCATTGCCATTTACTTTTCATGCTTCTTATCCAAAACCCCAAAACACATCACAACCAATAACAAGACACTTTATTGTAATTCCTAGGGAGAACGACTCGAGGTTTGAATACTTCGGTTTATAAAATTAGGGGTTCGTTACTTGTGACAAACAATCTTTTGTATGAAAGGATTTTTTATTGGTTTGAAAACTATACTTTACAACGAGATTTCATTAGTGAAATTCTAAACCGTCAAAAATCCAATCATCAAAATGGCGCCGTTGCCGGGGAATTGCAATGGTGTTGTGTTATTGGTTATTGTATATATGTGAATATTGTGAATATGTTTGCTTTTTGCTTCTTTGTTAGTTTTTAGTTTGTTCTCTTTATTTGTTACTATTTTTTTTTGTTTTTGCCCTCTCTTACTATCATGAATTCTCACTTTGGCTATGATTGTAGTTACAATTATGTTGTAGGTGATGAGAACTTCAATGAGAATATGTATCAAGGATAGGACAATCAAAGGTGGGAGGAGCCATATGCATATGATCAATCCTCATGGCAACAACCTCCACCAATGCACTATGAAGAAGAGCCATTTTTTGATGCATATCAATCCAATGGCTATGGTGAATCTCCTTGTGATTTTCAAGAACCACCACCATATGCCTATGAATCATACCCTCAACATAACCCTCAACCATACTCACAAGCCTCTTTTCACCAACCACCTTCATATGACACTAATCCATATCCATCACACCAACCAACTTTTGAGCCATATGAGCCATATATGGAACCACCACAACATCAACATTTTCAAGAGCCACCCCCTCCATATTATTACCAAGATGAACCACCTCCAATAAATGAAAATTTTCAACCACAAGATGAATACTACTTTCCACCACAACCTCTCATGGAAGAATACTCATATCCATTGATCCAAGAGCCACATGATCCTAATCATATTATCCAAGAGGAACAAGAGTCAAAGGATCATCTCAAGGAAGCATTGGATCAATTTCAAGAAACCATGGGGTGTGTTGTGCAACAAGTGGAAAGAATGGAAAACATTGAACCACCACAATTCTACCAAGAAGAACCACCTTCCTATTATGAACTCTTTCCCCAAAAGGATGAACCTTTCCACCCACCCCAATCTCTAATGGATGAAACCCTTGGTGTTCTTGTTCAAGGGCAAGAAGAGATGAAAAGGGATGTGCAAAATTTCATGGCCGCCTTGGATGCGGTAACAAATCAATTAGCCTCCCAAAGCTTGAACACTCAAGGAACTCCCATGGCTACATATGGAGAATTAAATGAAGAACATAGCATGAAGGAGAGATGGAAACTCCGGTGGGAAATGAAGGAAGTTGCTTTGTATTGGAACAATTGGAGGAAGCTTTAATTGTTGAAGACAAGGAAGAAGTGGTAGAATACTTAAGAGATGCGGAGCCTCCATGGGAACATAGAGTTGAAGAAAACCCCTCCAAGATGATTGAAATTGATGTTAGGGAGGAAAGTGCACACCTTCCAAGGCATATTACATATGAAGACTTGGATGGGATAGAGATAGAATTAAGTTCCCTTGGTGATGAAGATCAAGCATCAAGTCCTAGTGGTGGAAAATCCTTTGAACTTGAAGAACCTTCTCCCGGTGCATTTGAAAATGTTGTGGAGGTAAACTTCTTTCACCCTACCAATTATAGTTTGATTAAGGGAAAAGGCTTAGATAGTATTAATGAACAAAGGATTGAATTAGAGAAATCTTGTGAAGAGGTGGAAGTCCTTAGAAATAGAAGGATGGGAGTGGAATACGCTTTGTCAAGATCGTTGAAAGCATCTTTGCCTAGGTTGTCATCTACTCCTTCACTTGAGTGGGTAAAATTCATTTCTATTAGCTTTATTGTCCCACTTGAGTATGGCTTGCTTGAAACGGATGGTCAACTTAGGATGCTTTGTGGGATGAAGCGTAAGTGAAAGATGTTTCGTGGTTGGCGTTGCAAATCAAGGCTCATTATGGTTGATGCATCAAACATGAGATATAAAGGTTGGAGTAGTGCTCAAATAGATGGGTCTAGGAGGATTGTTGGCCACTATATAGAGAATTCACCTTACTCACCACCCGGTTGGACCAATAATGATGATCAACCTCAAGACGGGTGTGAAAACAAAGTGTGGGATCCCAGATTAGAAAAAGAGGATCAACTTTGGGAGCCCCAAGCTTGTGAAGAACTCCATCAACACTTGGCTCAATCCATGAAGAATATTGGGGCACAATGGAGAACCAAGCATTGGTGGGAGTTCCAAGATGAATACAAGCACAAGCCACCTTAATGAGGAGCTCCCCATAAGTCCAATTTAAGGACAATAAATAAAAGTGCTAGGTGGGAGACACCCCACCATGGTAAAATCTTTTCATTTTCTCTTTTGTATATATGGGTAGAATTAGTTTAATTTCATATTTTGGTAGTTTGTTAAGTGCATTTGATAGTTTAGTATGTTAAATAAGGTTTTATGGTATTTTGGTAGCTGTTTGGAGGTTTGGAATGCTTGGATTGGTGCAAAAACATAGCAAAAATTTTTGAAAAAAAAAACAGAGCACCATTCACACGTACGCGCACTGCATGCGTACGCGTGCATCAAGCGTTTTGGACCATCCACGCGAGCGCGCCATGCACGCGTACGCGTGGATTGAGAAGTTCCACCTTCCATACCTTGACCTAAGAGTTAGGCCTGCACTGTGCGGAAATTAGGCCTGAGGCACAAACCTATTTGCGCGCTCGCGCACATGACGCGTACGCGCCACTCTCGAAATAAGCCATCGACGCGCGCGCGTCATGAGTGCGTGCGCGTGGATGCCCTTTCTTCCATCCATTTCTTTTCTTCTCCTCTTTCCATTTCTTTTCCTTCTCCTTTCTTCTTCCCTCCTCCAATCCCTCATCCAACACTTCCTAACACCATGGATAACCATTTATTTTAGTTAGTTAATTAGTTAGTTAATTAGTTTGTTAGATAGCTTTAGTTTAGTTTTCATTTTATTTTCTCCATTTTCATTATAAGTGTTGGCTTATTGATCTTGTTCACTACACATTGTTGCCTCTTATTGCCTAAATGCTATTTTAGCATGAATGTTTTTTTAGATAATCTTTGTTGGATTCTATGATTGAGGTTATATTTAACTTGGTTTTGAATTTTTCATGCTTACCTTTTGAAAATACCAAGTGATGAGAATTGCCTTCGAGTTTGTAACTCTTCGTGAATTGATTGATTTGGCCACCATGTAATTTGAATCTTTTTCCTCGATTAGGCAACTTCTTGATAGAGGATGTTATGCATTTACCTTAATGCATTGTATTTCATGATCATATGCATCCATATGTTTTAGCTTGTATGCTTTCATGCTTCTTTAATGCTTGTTTTACCTTACAAGTTCACTTAAAGCATCTCAAGCATACTAGAATGAGTAAAGTGCATGCTTCTTTTGTGACATCGCCCTTTTATGCTAATGTGTGTTCTAAACCGCGCAATTTAGAATTCACACACTTATTTGTGAATGTCACACTAAGTCACTCACTCATTTCTAGTGATTAGTACCTCATTCTAACAATGTATGCTTCCTTGTTTTTATATCTTCTCATCTTATGGTGTTATATTTTTGTTTTTCATGACGAATGCACCACAAGCAAACATGGAAGCAAGACTAAGAACACGCAACAATCCGGAGATTCGCCGTACCCCCTTGCTCAACTTTGAATGCACCGAGGACGGTGCAAACTTTTAAGTGTGGGGAGGTCGTCCGACCGGTCGGCGATTTTGGGTGACAAATTTCTAATCCCAACACTTTTGCAATTCATTCTAGGATTTTATGGTTTTTACTTGCATTTTCTTATTTTTGCATATATATACACAATAAGCTTAGTCAAAATAATGAAAATTTTTCAAGATTTCTATCTATAGGGCACCAATTGATTTGAGTGAAAACTTTTCATAAAACTTGCTTGAATTATATATCTTGTGGATCATGTTTTTGAGTTAAGAACACAAGCAAGTGAGATTTGAGCCTAATGGTGTGGTTACATCTTATAACCACTTATTTTCCTTCTTGTGTGCATCACTCTCTTTCTATGATTGTAATTTTTGATTTGTTTGATTCTTTATGTCCATTATTTTGTGTATTCATGCATTTATATGATTGAGGCCATCATTTCATTAGCTTACTTACCCAAAAAGCCTTACCTTTTATCTTCCTTTGTTAGCCATATTTGAGCCTACGATTAACCCACTTGTTCTTAATTTTAGCACATTACAAGCCTAAAGCGGAAAACAATAAATGTCCTTATTTGGATCTTTGATTAGCTTAGGCTAGTGTGTGTGCGTATCATTCAAGTGTGGGAACCTTAGGACATTGGGTGAATAAAAGGATAGTTTTGTATTATTATTGGAAATATTGGGAATTGGGTACATACTCATGTATTGATCAAATGTAAAACCTTATGCATTGAGGTTCTTGTATATAGAAAGAAAAATATGAGAAAAACAAAAGAAAAAGAAAAGAAAAATAATATGGAAAAGAAAGAAAAAGAAGAAAAAGAAAGAAATAAAAAGGGGACAAAATGCCCCAAAGCAAAGTGAAGCTCAATAAAATCAATGCATGAGTGTTGTGAAATGAAAAGAAATTGCATGAGTATGTGGAAAAGTGAAGAATGGGTAGTTGGTTAGAACTTAATCGTATAGGATGTCATAGGTTAGGTGGGAAGTCTAAGCTTATCAAAGATTCAAATTTCAAGCTCACTTAACCATATATGCATCATACCTTGACCCTAGCCCCATTACAACCAAAGAAAAGACCTCATGATACTTGTATGCATGCATGAAATATATGTTGATTGTTAGAAGAAGAACAAATCTTGGAAAACATGATTAGGGGAGAATTGAGAGAATCAACCCTAAACACTTGAGCGAATAGAGTGCAAATACATCCGGTGAGGGTTCGATTGCTCAATTACATGTTTCCACCCATGATCATCTCCTTTCATGCAAGTTTGTAAAAATATTTAATAGCCCAATTCAATTATGGAGTAGACTTGCTAGTCCTTAGCCCTTGTGCATATATGCTTCTTGGGAATTGATTTATTTTGACCAAGCAATTGCATTCATTTAGATAGTTGCATATAGGTAGATTGCATTTAGTTAGTTCCATTGAATAAATGCCATACCCTTTACTTCATTCTTGGTTTAAGCATGAGGACATGCTTGGTTTAAGTGTGGGGAGGTTGATAAACCCCATTTGTAGGGTTTATCTTGTGCTTGATTTAAGGGATTTTATGACCTTTTACCCACATTTATTCAATGAAATAGCATGGTTTTATAACTTCTCCTTTAATTGTGCTTAAGAGTGAAAACATGCTTTTTAGGACTTAAAATAGCTAAATTTAATTCACCTTGATTTTATTAGATGCCTTGATATGTTTGTTAAGTGATTTAAGGTTTAGGAGGCAAAGATTGGATCAAGGGAATGAAGAAAGAAAGCATGAAAAGTTGGAGAACTCATGAAGAAATGAAAGAACCGGAAAGCTGTCAAGCCGACCTCTACGCACTTAAACGACCATAACTTGAGCTACAGAGGTCCAAATGATGCGGTTCTAGTTGGGTTAGAAAGCTAACATCCGGAGCTTCGAAACGATATAAGATTTGTCATAGTTGCTACACATATGGTGGTGCGCACGTGCATAGTACGCGCACGCGCCGTTGCTGCCACCTGGTTCACTTAAAGCAAAACGTGGCCAGCGATTTTAGAAGTCTTGTGGGCCCAATCCAACTCATTTCTGATGCTATTTAAGCCAAGGATTGAAGGGGGAATGAACATACTCTCATACTTTTGACCATTAGTCATAGTTTAGTTTTAGAAGTAGTTTCTAGAGAGAGAAGCTCTCACTTCTCTCTAGGATTAGGATTAGGATTAGGTTTAGTTCTTACATCTAGATTTTAATTCATCTTCTTCTACTTCTGTTCTCTCAATTCCTTGTTGTTACATTCATCTTCTTCTACTCTTTTATTGTAATTTCCTTTATGTTGTTCTTACGCTTTGTTGTAGATCTACTATTGTTCCTTCCATTTTCTTTCAATTTAATAAGAGGTAATTCATAATAATTGTTCTTCTTTACTTTTCTATTATTGATCTCTTGCCTTTGTAGTTAGATCTCTCTTTAATTCTTGCAATTTGTGTTGTTTACTTTTGTTGCCTTTTATGTGTTTGTTGAAATGCCTCTTCTAGATATAGTATAGATTTTGTTCCTCTTGGCCTAGGTAGAGTAATTAGTGACACTTGAGTTATCTAATTCCTTTGTTGATTGATAATTGGAGAGATTGCTAATTGGTTTGGAGTGCACTAAAGCTAGTCTTTCCTTGGGAGTTGGCTAGGACTTGTGGCTCAAGTCAATTCATTCACTTGACTTTCCTTTATTTAGTAAGGGTTAACTAAGTGGTAGCAATGAACAATTCTCATCACAATTGAGAAGGATAACTAGGATAGGACTTCTAATTTTCATACCTTGCCAAGAGCCTTTTATAGTTGTTAGTTTATTTTCATTGCCATTTACTTTTCATGCTTCTTATCCAAAAAACCCCAAAATAACTCACAACCAATAACAAGACACTTTATTGTAATTCCTAGGGAGAACGACTCGAGGTTTGAATACTTTGGTTTATAAATTTAGGGGTTTGTTTTAGTGACAAACAACTTTTTGTATGAAAGGATTATTGTTTGGTTTAGGAACTATACTTGCAACGAGAATTCATTTGTGAAATTCTAAACCATCAAAAATCTAATCATCAATTCTCCAATGAAGTTGTGGACAATGATGAATCCGAAGTGTTGAAAGATGCTATTACACCAGCCAAGCAACTATCCTCGGAGTCGGAAGATTCGTAGGTGGAAGGAGATACCTCAACTTGCAAGAAGATCAAGATTAAGAATGAAAATTGAAAATTTGGATGCACATATTTTGGAATCGCTTTTAGAGTCTATCTAATAGAATAATGTCAAACATATGTTTGTTTTGGTGGAACATTGTCTTTTCTTGAGTTGTTATTTTTTTTTCTTTGGTTCTTTTCGATTTTTATGTTTAAAATTTATAATTTTTTTAAATATAAATTGAAGTTATTTGGTTATTACTTATGGTTTTATTTTCAATTCGATTCACACCATTAATATTTTGTTAATTTTCTGATTTAGTATTTAATGCTATAAAGTTATAAATTTCTCATATAAATTATTGTTGATGCAATTATGTTAGTTATTAATTTTTAATGTGCACTTATTTTAAAAAAAAAATCTAATTCTAATTTTTAATTAAAATATTATGTTTAAAATTTGAAATTTAAATTCAAATATACATTTTTTTTAATTTTTAAGTAAGCAATTGGGTTTGAGAATATTTTTTAAAAATTTATATAATTTATAAGAAAATATAAAAATTACAAAAGATTATATTAAATAAATAAAATTACTAATCTTATTAAAATGTGAGGTTATTTATACTATTTAAAAGAAAATTTTAATTTGACACTCCTCTATACTTAATTCTGTTTCTAATGTTGTTCCAACAAAATTAAATTAATTTAATATTTTAAAAAAATTTAAATATTTTTTTTAAATTTACCTAATTTACAAGGTTATTAATTTTTAGATTGTATTTAATTTTATTTATTTTTATCGGCAAATAATAAAATTGATACTATTTATGATGAAACTAAAAAAATTATTTTTAAATTAACAAATTCCTATATTTCCAATGGACAACGAACATTTAATTAAAAATTTTAGTTAAAAATTTAAAATTTGTATTAGCTAATTAGAAAACTCTATTTAAAAATTTGAAATTTGAAATTCTAATATTAATTCCTAATTAAGTGACTTCTTAACTATTTTAATTTTTAAATTTAAATTTTTTTTACTTGCCACATTTATAAATTTTCTCTTTACTCAATTTACATTGTTATCTTTTAGATTGTCTCTGCACAATAAAAATACTTTTATCTTTTTTTCTCTTTTTAAATATTTTTTTTAAATTTACATAATTTATAAGGTTATTAATTTTTATATTATATTTAATTTTATTTATTTTTATCGACAAATAATAGGTATTTTTAAGAGAAAATTGATATTAAAAGACAAAAAAAATACAAAGTAGGGCACAATTCAAAGTATATTTCATAAAAAAAATAAATTAATTATTTTACAATCTTTGCTTTTAGGTTAGAATAATATATTTTTTTATTTGGTATTTTGAAATATGTCAGTTCTATATATTTGGTTTTTATTGAGTATACAAAATAGCTAATATGTCATGAATATTTTGGCCGAATAAAAGTCCATAAAATATAATATTTTTTATACATTATTTAGCTGTTGACAAGTAATAAATTATTAGTTTATATTGTCTTCGTAATATGTTACTGAATTTGTTTATGAAAAAATTACAAGAAATCCGAGTGATAGTTTAAATGGTGTGCATTTTGAATCGGTGTTGTCGGACATTACAAATAGAAGCATCAATACAGGTTGATTTTTGGATGAATTTTTCTAGAACTTGGTTATGTGAATATGCATGCACTTTATGATTTTGATTTTTCTACTACTAGTGTTAAACCTAGCGATGCACGAGCTTATATTTAAATTTTACATGTTAAATCAAAAATAATATTTTATAATCATAAATTTTTTGAGTTTAGTATAACATTATCATTGTTATTATATAATAAACGTACTGAATATGCTATTTTATCTTTATTCAAAGTAAAATGTAAGTGGAAGAGTTTGAAGTCTATAATATTCTTGAACCATAAAGAGAGGACATGAAAAAATAAGAACATATATAACTGTAATAATAGTGTGTCAATTTTACACTAAACTTTATATCAAAAGACTAATAAAAATTTATCGACAACCTAGTATCTTGCTAACTTCATTAGAAAAGCAATTGGCATATGATGTTGTGCTCCCTGTTACACATTTCATCTCAAATTTAAAAACAGAGTTATAGATAAATTAGTCATATCTACAGTAAATATTTGTACAAAAGTGTAAATCATAACAAGCTATTAAAATGAAAATAATATTATTCTTACCTAAATATTATTAAAAACTTCTTTGAACATAACATTTGTTGTTGATGACTTTGGATTGTCGTATTCTTTAATATTAAACTAAAGAATTAAAAAATATATATACCCACCTATTTTTAAATTGGATGATATTTGCTTCTTCAAGATTGAAAAATATCTTTGTGCCATACATGAAATTCTGTAAAATAATTTTTCTTGAATAATTTAATTTAATACAAAATGAGTAAAAACTCACATAAAAAATGAGTAAAAGCTCACATATAAAAATTCACATAATTACGGATAAATATTATCATTATATAACTTCACTCTAACAAATTGTAAGATAACAACAGCTCCATCTTTATTGCCGGATCCCAAAAAAGTATTTAATTTATGTGTATAGTTGCCAAAAAGTGCACACTCTATTATTTTTCTATGTTAAATAAAATGTTTAATGTTAAATATATTAAAAAATTAAAAAATATTAATTAATAATTAGTTAATTACCGAAAGAATGCCTTCTATTAAAATTTAAAAAAAAATTAAATACTTTTTTTCAAAATCAATTCGAACTGATTTTTCAAAAAATTTAAATACTATTAATAAAAAAACGTTTCCTTTTTTTCAAAAACGTTGCCTTTGAATAAAAACATTTATTACTTATTAATAATATTAATAAAAATATTCTTAGCAAAATAAGTTAAAATAATAATTTAAAAAGATGAGAATATCAAAATTGTTAGATTTATAAAAATAAATATGATTATCCATCATAAATCTCTAATTCAATAATAGGGTACTTGGTAGATTTGTCATCTTTTTCAAGAGTTCTCTCACTCCCAATTCTAGCAAGATATCCAACAATATCTGAAATGATATAAAATAAAAAAATATTGTCAATAAGTTTGTTAAAAAAAACCAGCCGAAATGATCAATAAAATAAATAAATATATAAATAAATTATACTTTTTTCTTAAACAATAAATTTACTAACTAAATAAGTATAATCGTACCTAGGAGCATTGAGAGCGTCAAAACTCACAAAATTAACCACATACTCATGATGTGTAGTCTTGAAATTACCCTCATTGAGTCCAACACCAAAATATCTTATTTGGTAACATATTCCTTCCTTTAGCAAATTCACAAATCGAGACACAAGAGCCCTCTTAACCGAGGCGTGTATTTTTCCTCCCTAGATAAAATAAAATAATTTAAAATTTTAAAAATAACAACTTAAGTATAACAACTCAAACAAAAAAATTTAAAATTTAAAAATAACAGCCTAAACAAATAATAATCTATAATTATTAAATATAAATCTAAAAATTTCTAATGACGACACCTAGGCAAATAAACTCCCAAACTCAACGTATGAGCGTCACGTCAGCATATGAGCTCCCCATTTGTATTAGTACTAGTGTTAAACCCATGCGATGCACGGGCTTATATTTAAATTTGACATGTTAAATAAAACATAATATTTTGTAGTCATAAATTTTTCAAATTTAGTATAACACTATCATCGTCATTATATAATAAATGTACTGAATATGTTGTTTTATCTTTATTCAAAGTAAAATGCAAATGGAAGAGGTTGAAGTCTATAATATTCTTGAACCATAAGGAGGGAGACATGAAAAAATAAAAACATATATAACTGTAATAATAGCATGTCAATTTTACACAAAACTTTATATTAAGAGGCTAATAAAAATTTATCGACAACCTAGTATCTTACTAACTTCATTAGAAAACCAATTTGCATATGATGTTGTGCTCCCTGTTACACATTTCATCTCAAATCTGAAAACAGAATTATATATAAATTAGTTATATCTACAATAAATATTTGTACACTTGTGTAAATCATAACATGCTAATAAAATGAAAATAATATTATTCTTATATAAATTATTAAAAAAAATTTTGAACACGACATTTGTTGTTGATGACTTTGGATTGCCGTCTTTGTCTTCGTCCAGAATTAAAATCCTGATTCAGATAGTTTCCCTAAATGTGTGAACAAGAACATTATGTTGATCGATCATGCCCTTGAGGTCTAGTGTAAGAACTGCAGTTAATCGAACCAGTTAATTAAGTGGTTATATTACCCAATTTTGATTCCAAAATGTTAGAGTGAGAATTTGAGGTTTTAAACATCATTTTTGGACTCAGTGGGTCTTTCCAAGTCAGAAAATGTGTTTTCTGCAAAAAATCATGAAAAACCGCAAACCGGCAATTGAACCGATTGAACCGGTTCAAGTCTGCTCGGTGTTGCGCGAGAAAAAGTAGACTTTTGGACATATTTTTGGGTGCTCAAACATGGGAAAATTGTGACCTGTGCATCCGCACACGTAGAGGCAGGCAATCTGCCTGCAGTGCTAGCACAGCTTGTGCACGCACACACTAATGGAAAAAATTGCAACCTATGCGTACGCACAGACCTGTGCGCACGCACATGTTGGGGAGGCCAATCTGTTGGGGGTGCTCACACAGGTCGTGCGAGTGAACAGACCCTTTTATGTTTTGACACCTGTGCATACGCACACTTTAAAAAAATTTCTTGGGCGTGCGCACGCACACCCCTGTGCGGACGCACATGCCCTGTTTCTCAAATTTAGCTTTGTTTTCAACTATTTCACCTTCCCGACGAGGTTGTAAAGATTCTATAACATCTTTTTAAGACTTTTGGACATATTTTTGGGTGCTCAAACATGGAAATGGTTTAAGGGTTTTAGACACTATTATTTGGAAAAAGTTAGCAAACGGAGTACTACGTTTCTGTTGTATTGGGGAAGGTTTGATGATGTGTGATGGATGGTTGATGAATGAAATGCGAAATCCTGGAACTGAGATGTGAATGAACAGTGGTTGAAAATGAGTTTAGGACTCTGAATGAAGTGATGGATCCATCTTGTACTAAAAATATTTTAAAAACCACAGTACCACTTTTTCATTTAGATTATGAGACGCTATGCGCCCGGCAGGGGCCGAGGTTGGATCTCGCCTGTCGAGGTAGCGGCGACGGTGTGAGGGCGGTGGTTCGTCTTGCTTACGCTTAGATGTGAGGTCAGAGGCAATAGATCCCGCTCGCATCCCTTCAGATCATGAGAGTGTGTAGGCGCAAAATCCTAGACAGTGATCCGAGCACTATATCTCGGGGGTTCTCACACCATGAATCTGATGGGCAACATCTCCATGGAGATGTGTCAGGTTGGCAGTTAAACTGATAATGTGATATCACAGCCAGTAGGGCAGGCATTTATCTTGTGCATTTTCTACCTGTTTGTATTCTTTGCCGACTTGATATTATATTCCCTATCTATTTAACATGTATATTGCTAATTGTATTAGTTGTTGTATATGCCTCTACTTGTGTTTTACTTGTGTTGTATATACTTGTGCTTTTACTAGGATTGAGGAGGTTCAGAAGGCGGTGGTGATGGGATCGCATGGCGGATCAGTTGGTGAAGGTTGTGGGACAACGGTGTTTGATTAGAATAGAAATCCCCTAAGATAGAATACCCTTATATGGTACTACGGCTTAAGTTGAGTTAAGGAATTACTTTTATGCTGATTTGGTTTAGAATGCTTTAAGTTTGAATTCTTGTGATGGATATGGACTCTAGGATTGCCTTTGGCATCCTGGGGTCTTATATCCTACATCACTAGGCACTGTTACCATACTGAGAACCTCTAGTTCTCATACCATATTTCTGTTGTGTTTTTCATATGCAGGTCGCAACCCACCTCGGTGAGTTGTTTGGTTGGTGACAGAAGCGAAGGATCCAGATACTTCTTTTGAGTCTTTGATGTATTTTGAATATGTCTCTCACTTTTGTATTTTGTTTCGCTTAGAGGCTTGTGTTTAAGAGAACAAAAACTTGTATAAGCTGTTTTTACTATCTGGTTTTATATATGGTCTGTACATGGCTAGCCGGCTTAAACTCCGCGAGTCGTGACTAGTGTTTTATGATATTATACTATTATACAATGATGTTTTGTTGTTCTATATCTGTTCTTATGCGTTAAGTCAGTAGCTTTGTTAGTACGTTTTGCACTTTTAAAATCCTATTTTTGAGCTATACTCTTCATCGGGCTTCTAGATATTATTAATTCCTTCTATATAATATATGTAAAAGCTTAGAACGGTCGTAACCTTTGATTAACCTTTGCTTTACGACACGAGGTAAGGCTTTGGCTAATTAGGGCGTTACATTTAGTAGTATCAGAGCAGTTCGTCCTCGTGAGCCTAAGGGATGGACCGATTGTGCTTCATTGCATACTCTGTGTGTCTTTTCTTTGATGCTATTAGGTTATCTATTTGATATATGCATAGCATGCTTGTTTGTGAGTGCCTGTTTAGGATAACTTAAAGCACTAGACTTTTGATATTGAGATTGATCACCTTGATATCGATTGTTTGGTGTAGACAGAAATCCTACATGGCTACTCGCGGACGAAGTCGAGCACGTTCACGTAAGAGTAGGAACGAGCAACTGGCGAACAACCATGCCGAATTCATGGCGGCGATGACGAATCTGGCCAACATTATGGAGGCGAATGCTGCTGCGACTCTGTAAGCTGTGCAGAGGCTAGGTCAACCGGCCAGGAATGACAACGGAAATGTGAACGGAGAAGGGAATGCTCATGCTAACACCGAAGGGAACGAAGATAACATGGGAGGCATTTCGATGACTTTGGCAACCTTCCTCAAGGTCATCTGCCAACATTCCAAGGATCAACTAATCCTACTGAAGCGAACCACTAGTTCCAGACCATGGAGCGTGCTTTACAGGAGCAGCATGTTCCATACAATCAGTATGTGGAGTTTGCCGCTTATTAGCTTGTGGGAGAGGCCCAGCCCTGGTGGCAAGCAGAGTGTCACTTACTACAGCTACAAAATGCTAATTTTCCATTGGATGTGTTCTGAACAGCCTTTTACAAGAAGTATTTCCCTGAGTCTGCAAGGGAAGCGAAAGAGATGGAGCTAATGCAGCTGAAGCAAGGTTCCATGTCTGTGGAAGAGTACACCAACAAGTTCAAAGAGCTTTGTAGGTTTTCTCAGGTATGTTAGGGTGACCTAGAGACTTTCGATAGCTGGAGGTGTATTAAGTACCAGAGGGGTTTGAAGGATAGCATTATGACTGTTGTGGCTTGACGAACGGACTTTTGCGTGGTCTAGAATTTCACAAATAAGTTCTCGTTGGAAGTATAGCTTCCAAATCGACAAGGAATCCTTTTGTACAAAAGTTTGGTTGTCACAAGTAACAAACCCCTAATAAAATTGATAACCGAAGTATTGAAACATCGGGTCGTCTCTCAAGGAATTGCAGGGAGGTGTGCTTATAATTGGTTATGGAAAAGTATCTTTTTGGATTTTTTTAAGATAAGAAGCAAGAATAGTAACTTTCAAGTGGATGAATAGTTAACCCCTCTAATTTTGAAGGAAAGTCAAGTGGATGAATCAATTTGGTTCCTCAAGTCCTAGCTTAGTGGAATCCAAATCAATAAGTAACTTTCAATTGTCAATCAACAAAGGAGTTTGATAACTCAAGTGTCACTAATTACTCAACCAAGGCCAAGAGGATAAAAATCTATTCTAGAATCCAACCAAGCATTTTATCAAACACTTGGAAGGCGTAACACAAAAGCATAGAAAAGCAATAAGAGAGAATAAAATCCAAACAACCAATTGAGAGCATTAATAACAAAAATTGAAGAAAGCGATCATAAATATGAAATACCTCAAATTGCATTAAATAGAAAATAAAATCTAACATGGAGTTCATAAACCAAATTGGAAAAGAAGTGAATCAACAAGAGGAATAGATAAACCAAAGTGCTAGGATAATTAAGAATATAAGAGAACTAAATTAAAGTAACATTGAACCTGGAATTGGAAAGAAATAAACCTAAAACTAATAGAAATCCTAAATCCTAAAACCTAGAGAGAGGAGAGAGCCTCTCTCTCTCTCTTTAGAAAACTACATCTCAAAACTAAATTGTGAATAATGAGTTGTGAAGATGATTCCTCTACTCTGCAGCCTCTAATATGTGTTTTTTGCACCGAAAACTGGGCCAAAAATAGCCCAAAAATCGCTGGAGGTGATTTCTGATACGTACAGGTCGCTGAATTTTCTGTAAAACGATGCGTGTGCGTGATGCACACGTGCACATCATTTAGATGTATGGCCACTATAGCAAATTATATATTATTTTGAAGCCTCAAATGTTAGCTTTCCAACACAATTGAAACCGCCTCATTTGGACCTCTGTAGCTCAAGTTATAATGGATTGAACGCGAAAAGGTCAGGCTTGACACCTTTGTGATTCTTCAATTTCCTGTATTCCTTCCACTTTTGCATGCTTCCTTTCCATCCTCTAAGCCATTCCTGCCCTGTAAACCCTGAAAACACTTAACACACATATCACGGCATCGAATGGTAATAAGAGAGGATTAAAGCTAGCAAATTTAAGGCTAGAGAAGCATGTTTTCAATTATAGCACAAAATCAGGAAGGAAAGTGTAAAACATGTGGATTTTGTGAATAAATGTGAGAATAGTGGATAAAATCCACTCAATTAAGCACAAGATGTACCACAAAATTGTGGTGCATCAAATCTCCTCACACTTAAACATTAGCATGTCCTCATGCTAAGCTCAAGAGAAAGTATAAGAGTGAAGAGGAACGGTAGAAAGTATAAAATACAACCTATCTATATGAATGCAACTACATGCAAAATGCTTTTACCTACTTGGTGAAAAGTAAATAAACCTTTCAAGAACAAATATGAACTGGATTTCACTAATTCAAATCATAAAAATGAAGTACAGATAGACTTGCAGAAGAAAATAGCTCATGAAAGCTGGGAACAAGGAATCGAGCATCGAACCCTCACTGGAAGTGTATACACTCTAATCACTCAAGTGTTTAAGGGTCGAGTCTCTCGATTCTCTACTAATCTTGCTTTCTAAGGCTTGCTCTTCTTCTACCAATCAACATAAATTTAATGCACAAATACACATATCAAGAGGTCTTTTCAAGGGTTGTATTGGGGTTAGGGTCAAAGTGGGAATGTATTTGGTTAAGTGGACTGAAATTCAAATCCTTGATTAACCTAAACTTCTCACTTAGCCTAAGACATTCCATGTAATTACAACGCAAAATCTAACTGCCCATTAACTATGTTCACCACGTATTCATGCATCCCAACTTCAAGTACAGTACATATGCATTGCTACCATCATTTACTTTGGGACATTTTTGTCCCCTTTTATTATTTGCTCTTTTTTTATTTCTCAATGCATATGATTAAGGTATTGCATGCATAAATATGTGCTTAACATTCTTGTTCATATTTTCTCAAGAATATACAACACCCAATTCTCAAACCAAATGTTTTCAATCCCAATTTCCCTACACTTAATTCGTGAGTACTCTCACTAGTCTAAACTAACCAAGGATTCAAATTAAGGACATTATTGTTTTCCACTTAGAATTAGTGATGTGCTGAAGTAAAGAACAAAGGGGTAAAATAGGCTCAACTTTGGTTTGCAAAGGATAATGAAAAGGTTAAGGCCATATGGGTATGTAAGCTAAGTGAAACAAGGCCTCAATCATATAGGTATATGCATATATTAAACCATGGAAATATAGAATCAAGCAAGATATAAATCACAATTTTAGAGAGAACAACACACATAAAGAATAAAACATTGGTTGATAAAATGCAACCAATCAAATGGGCTCAAAATCTCATTGGTTTTGTGTGTTCAAGCTCTAAAACCATGTTCCAAATTAAAATTTTTTCAAATAAGTTTAGCAAAAATTTTAATTCAAATTAGTGAAATGCTATAAAAAGTTTCTTGAAAAAGAAAATATTACTTTATCCAAGTAGTACATAAATGCAAACAATCGACTACTCATGCAATCTATTATGCAATGCAATAACTCAATAACAAAGAAAATTAAACATTGATTTTGAGACAGGACACTAACTAACCCACAGAGATCGGTATTGTTCCGGTGGTTACCTAAAACTGTAGGTCGATCTCGGTCGAGATCTTCTGTGTTGGTCGGAGCCGACGTGTCCGGCTGGTGTATAGTGGCCGGAGCTGGTGTGTCCGACTTGTGAAACTGAAAGTGCTGCCGATCCTTCGTCCCCGGAGGGTGGGGGGTACCTGCAAGGGACTCCGATGCTTAAGTTAGCAAGGGTATTAAGCAGGTATTGAATAGGATCAGAATATGAGTTATACCTAGGTGCTCCAGTGTATTTATAATGGTGTGATGTGGCCTCCTGTGGATAAGATAAGTTAGTTATCTTATCTTATCTTTATCTTATCTTCAAGTGAGGTCATCTTATCTTCAAGGGAACCGCCCTTCTCTTGTAGGCTTGGGCTGCTGATGAGCGGATAATTTGTATGCTTTTTGGCATTGTTTTAAGTATGTTTTTAGTATGATTTAGTTAGTTTTTAGTATATTTTTATTAGTTTTTAGTTAAAATTCACTTTTCTGGACTTTACTATGAGTTTGTGTGTTTTTCTGTGATTTCAGGTATTTTCTGGCTGAAATTGAGGGTCCTGAGCAAAAATCTGATTCCGAGACCAAAAAGGACTGCAGATGCTGTTGGATTCTGACCTCCCTGCACTCGAAGCGGATTTTCTGGAGCTACAGAAGCCCAATTGGCGCGCTCTCAACGGCGTTGGAAAGTAGACATCCTGGGCTTTCCAGCAATATATAATAGTCCATACTTTGCCCAAGATTTGATGGCCCAAACCGGCGCTCAAAGTCACCTACAGAAATTCCAGCGTTAAACGCCGGAACTGGCATAAAATTTGGAGTTAAACGCCCAAACTGGCATGAGAACTGGCGTTTAACTCCAGAAAAGGTCTCTACACGAAATTCCTTCATTGCTCAGCCCAAGCACACACCAAGTGGGCCCGGAAGTGGATTTTTCTGTCATTTACTCATTTCTGTAAACCTTAGGACACTAGTTTACTATTTATAGGATCTTTTGACATTGTATCAGTACGCTATGCAACCTTTTGATGACCTTATGACATTTTTACATGTTTTCTTCCACAGCATGAGTCTCTAAACCCCATGGTTGGGGGTGAGGAGCTCTGCCGTGTCTTGATGGATTAATGCAATTACTACTGTTTCTCATTCAATCATGCTTGCTTCCATTCTAAGATAATACTTGTTCTTAATCCGGATGAATGTGATGATCCGTGACAATCATCATCATTCTCAATCATGAACGTGTGACTGACAACCACCTCCGTTCTACCATAGATTAAGTAGTTATCTCTTGGATTCTTTAACCGGAATCTTCGTGGTATAAGCTAGACTGATGGCGGCATTCAAGAGAATCCGGAAGGTCTAAACCTTGTCTGTGGTATTCTGAGTAGGATTCAATGATTGAATGACTGTGACGTGCTTCAATCTCCTGAAGGCGGGGCGTTAGTGACAGACGCAAAAGAATCATTGGATTCTATTCCGGCCTGATTGAGAACCGACAGATGGAATGCCGTGCCGTGACAGGGCATTAGGAATCGTTCCAATGAGAGGATGGGAGGTAGCCATTGACAACGGTGAAACCCTACATGCAGCTTGCCATGGAAGGAGACTTGCGTGTTTGAAGAAGAAGACAGTAGGAAAGCAGAGATTCAGAAGATGGAGCATCTCCAAACCTCAACCTATTCTCCATTACTGCAAAACAAGTAATCATTTCATGTTCTTTTGCTTTTCACAATCAATCCTGATAATTTCTGATATCCTGACTAAGATTTACAAGATAACCATAGCTTGCTTCAAGCCGACAATCTCTGTGGGATCGACCCTTGCTCACGCAAGGTATTACTTGGACGACCCAGTACACTTGCTGGTTAGTTGTGCGGGATTGCAAAAGTGTGATTGCAATTTCGTGCACCAGCTGCCTTAGGATCTGGGGCGTGTTCCTTTATTTGGGCCCTTTGTTTGGGCTTTCTCGTGACTTGGCCGAGCTCTTTGAGAAGAGGTCGGATTGTCCTGACCTGAAGAGGTCGGTTGCTTTGTCTGTAGAACATTCTGGGTCAGACAACTCAACCCAGGATATGAACAGTGCCCCTGCTTGAGCTCGGTCTTCTTTTTGAAGTCGAGTCCTTGACTTCGGTCTTTCTTTGGTGAAGCCAAACTCAAGCATTTTGTTGACTCCTTTTGTAGCAGCTTTGAATGTAGAACGTTTCTTCTAAAAGATGCGCGCTTTTATATCGGCGCTTTTTTGGGAACGTGCGAGGGTTTAATGCCTTCTTTAATTTGAGCATTAATTGCCCCGTTTCCCTTTGGCTCTTTACTTTGATTTTGAAAACCTAGAAACAGTTTCTCTCCTTTAGCCTTTTCGTAACTTCTTTTCTCTGCTCTCTTTGCTTTCTGTTGTTTGCGCTTCTGCTTTCTCTTGGAGTTTTTGTAGTTTTCGTGTTTTCTCTTCTGCGACATTGCCCTTGTTCGCATTTTTGCTTGTGAGAGGGCATCCCAGATTTCGTCTCCTTCTTCAATTTCTTTGAAGCTTGCTGTTCTTTCCAGGTTAGTACTGGCTTTCTTGTAGCTTCGTTTTCAATTTTTGGTGAAGCTTTGATTTTCCATGTTTGAAAGTTTGAATTTTTTTTTCGAGGTCTTGTATTTGCTTGTCACTGTAATCATGTTTTTCCTGTCTTTCTTTTATGCATTCTTGGCTTTTCAGTTGATGCTTTCTAGGGTTTTATTGTCGCTTGTGGTTTTTTCCTGCTTGATATTTTGATAAAAATCTGTGTCTGTTCCTTGCTTTGTTTGGAGATTTGCTTTTTGTCTGATCTTGAAAAAGGTTGCATCTTTAATGGTCTCTGCTTGGCGTGTTTGGTAGAATGTAACAATTTTTTGTATTTCTCCTTGAAGAAAGGTGTTTGCTGTTTTTTGAATTTCTTTTTGAGACATGCTGGGATGTAAGCTTGTAGATTGATTTCTGGAAACCTTGCTTTGTTACTGCCCCCAAAGGATGCCCTAGGACTTTGTTTTGAGTCTTGGGGTTTTCTTTTTCTTTGTTCCATCGCCTGAGAAGTATTGACCGAGTTGTTTTCTCCCTTTGTCTGAGATGTTTGTGGTAACCCCATCTTCTTTTCTTACTTGTAGGGTTAGTTGGCCTCATGTCTTCTCGCAATAACATTGTAGAGATGTCTTCCAGAGTTCCCAAGGGGATGTCCGATTGGCTGGACTCCCTTGTTTTGTTGTGTGTTTCTGTTGTGGATGCTGAGTTTTGCACAGAGCTGAGGAAACGCCATAGGATTTGTGGGAGCTTGTCGCTCCTGATTTTGATGAGAGAGTTTGTTTTTCGACTTCCATTGAGAGGGAGCGTCCCTTCTTCTATGCCTATGAATACTTTTTCAGCCAGTTGAACGTTACCTTTCCTTTTACTGCTTTCGAGACCGACCTGTTGTGGTTGTGTAATATTGCCCCATCCCAGCTTCACCCCAATTCCTGGGGTTTTATTAAAATTTTTCAACTTCTCTGCCGTGAATTAGATGTAACACATTCCCAGACTCTTTTCCTTTATTTGTTTGTTTCCGCCAAGCCTGGTGGTTCTTCAAAAAAGAAAGCTTCCTGGGTTTCCTTCAGGTCCGCCCAGGGCCACAAAGTTTTTGCTATGTATGATGAGTCCTTTAAGGACTTCAAGAATTACTTCTTTAAGGTTCGTGCTGTAGAGGGGCCCGCCTTTTTTTTCTTGATGAAAATGATGAGCCTTCTTTCCCTCTAGAGTGGCAGAGGGATGTGAGAGTGTCTCGCTATACCTGGGAGATGCTTGATGATGTTGAGCATGCCTTTGTTGTTGTTCTTGAGGATCTATGGGGGGGCACCACCCCATCTTGATACAAAAAGGTTTTTGAATGACCCGTCCTTGGTTCGGACTGTTTTAGGTACTTGTCTGACTTGTTTCTACACTTGTTTCTTAATTTTTTCTTCCTCTTATTGTGATTGTAACTCTTTGCTATGGCTGATTTTGTATTTGCAGAAATGTCAAAGAACAATGACTCCATGAAGGCCTTTAAAAGGGCAAAGAAGGCAACTGCTGCTCTGAACATCTCGGCTAAAGTGGCTGGAGAGGGATCTTCTCAGGTTCTGGTGAAGCCTCCTATACCGAGTTCTCCTGGGCCGAGGAAAGTAATTCCTACTCCTCGGTTTCGTCAGGTCGATCCTCCACAGACTTCTGCCGTTGCTTCTGGTGCTCCTCCTTTAAAAAAGCAAAAACATCCGAGCCCTTTAACCTGGATGCCCCGGATTTTGATGCTGTCGAGTTTGTTGACCAGCAAATTGCCCCCTATGGTGGGCTTTCTATGGATGACGTGTCTCTTTGGTGCACGAAATTGTGATCATCAATGGCGCCATCAAAATCGTACGCTCAATTGCAATCTCAACTCTTTATCACAACTTTGCACAACTAACCAGCAAGTGCACTGGGTCGTCCAAGTAATAAACCTTACGCGAGTAAGGGTCGATCCCACGGAGATTGTTGGTATGAAGCAAGCTATGGTCATCTTGTAAATCTCAGTCAGGCAGATTCAAATGGTTATGGATGATTTATAAATAAAGCATAAAATAAAGATAGAGATACTTATGTAATTCATTGGTGAGAATTTCAGATAAGCGTATGGAGATGCTTTGTCCCTTCCGTCTCTCTGCTTTCCTACTGTCTTCATCCAATCCTTCTTATTCCTTTCCATGGAAAGCTGTATGTTGGGCATCACTGTTGTCAATGGCTACAGTCCCATCCTCTCAGTGAAAATGTTCAACACGCTTTGTCATAGTACAACTAATCATCTGTCGGTTTTCAATCAGGTTGGAATAGAATCCAGTGATTCTTTTGTGTCTGTCACTAACGCCCAGCCTTCAGGAGTTTGAAGCTCGTCACAGTCATTCAATCCTCGAATCCTACTCAGAATACCACAGACAAGGTTTAGACCTCCCGGATTCTCTTGAATCCCGCCATCAATTCTAGCTTATACCACGAAGATTCTGATTAAGGAATCCAAGAGATATCCACTCAATCTAAGGTAGAACGGAGGTGGTTGTCAGGCACACGTTCATAGGTGAGAATGATGATGAGTGTCACGGATCATCACATTCATCAAGTTGAGGAACAAGTGATATCTTAGAATAAGAATAAGCTGAATTGAATAGAAGAACAATAGTAATTGCATTAATACTCGAGGTACAGCAGAGCTCCACACCTTAATCTATGGTATGTAGAAACTCTACCGTTAAATATACATAAGCGATAATGGTGATCATTGACTTCGGCCCCAGAGAGGGAACCAGAAGAACCAAGATGAAAATACAATAGCAAAAGGTCCTATTTGTAGATAACTAGTAGCTTAGGGTTCACAAAAATGAGTAAATGACATAAAAATCCACTTCTGGGCCCACTTGGTGTGTGCTTGGGCTGAGCATTGAAGCTTTCATGTGTAGAGACTTTTCTTGGAGTTAAACGCCAGCTTTTGTGCCAGTTTGGGCGTTTAACTCCCATTCTTGTGCCAGTTCCGGCGTTTAACGCCGGGCAGTCTTGAGCTGATTTGGAACGCCGGTTTGGGCCATCAAATCTCGGGAAAAGTATGGACTATTATATATTGCTGGAAAGCCCAGGATGTCTACTTTTCAACGCAATTAAGAGCGTGCCAATTGGGCTTCTGTAGCTCCAGAAAATCCACTTCGAGTACAGGGAGGTCAGAATCCAACAGCATCTGCAGTCCTTTTCAGCCTCTGAATCAGATTTTTGCTCAGGTCCCTCAATTTCAGCCAGAAAATACCTGAAATCATAGAAAAATATACAAATTCATAGTAAAGTCTAGAAAAGTGAATTTTAACTAAAAACTAATAAAAATATAATAAAAACTAACTAAAACATACTAAAAACAATGCCAAGAAGCGTATAAATTATCCGCTCATCACAACACCAAACTTAAATTGTTGCTTGTCCCCAAGCAACTGAAAATAAAATAGGATAAAAAGAAGAGAATATACTATAGACTCCAAATTATCAATGAAACTTAGCTCCAATTAGATGAGCGGGACTAGTAGCTTTTTGCCTCTGAACAGTTTTGGCATCTCACTTTATCCTTTGATGTTCAGAATGATTGGCATCTATAGGAACTCAGAATTCAGATAGTGTTATTGATTCTCCTAGTTAAGTATGTTGATTCTTGAACACAGCTACTTTATGAGTCTTGGCCGTGGCCCAAAGCACTTTGTCTTCCAGTATTACCACCGGATACATACATGCCACAGACACATAACTGGGTAAATCTTTTCAGATTGTGACTCAGCTTTGCTAGAGTCCCCAATTAGAGGTGTCCAGGGTTCTTAAGCACACTCTTTTTGCTTTGGATCACGACTTTAACCGCTCAGTCTCAAGTTTTCACTTGACACCTCACGCTACAAGCACATGGTTAGGGACAGCTTGGTGTAGCCGCTTAGGCCAGGATGTTACTCCTGTAGGCCCTCCTATCCACTGATGCTCAAAGCCTTGGATCCTTTTTATTTTTACCCTTGCCTTTTGGTTTAAAGGACTATTGGCTTTTTCTGCTTGCTCTTTCTTTTTCTTTCTCTTTTTTTTTCGCATATACTCTCTTTTTTTTTCTACAAGCTTTTCACTACTTTTTCTTGCTTCAAGAATCAATTTGATGATTTTTCAGATCCTCAGTAACATTTCTCCTTTTCCATCATTCTTTCAAGATCCAACAATTTTAACATTCATGAACAACAAATTCAAAAGACATATGCACTGTTTAAGCATACATTCAAAAAACAAAAAGTATTGTCACCACATCAAAATAATTAAGCTAGTTTTAAGGATGAATTCGAAATCATGTACTTCTTGTTCTTTTGTAATAAAAACAGTTTTCATTTAAGAAAGGTGATGGATTCATAGGACATTCATAACTTTAAGGCATAGACACTAAGACACTAATGATCATGTAATAAGACACAAACATAGATAAATATAAGCATAAAAATTCGAAAAATAGAGAAATAAAGGACAAGGAGATTAAAGAACGGGTCCACCTTAGTGATGGCGGCTTGTTCTTCCTCTTGAAGATCTTATGGAGTGCTTGAGCTCCTCAATGTCTCTTCCTTGCCTTTGTTGCTCCTCTCTCATAATTCTTTGATCTTCTCTAATTTCATGGAGGAGGATGCAATATTCTTGGTGTTCCACCCTTAGTTGTCCCATGTTAGAACTCAATTCTCATAGGGAGGTGTTGAGATGATTGGTGAATGGGTGAAGAAGAGAGAGAGTGGTGGGGTGGGTGGGGATCCTGTGGAGTCCACAAATCCTGAGGTCTCAAGGAAAATTCATCCCTGCACCAAGTGGCGAGCAAAAATGCTCCTTCTGCCAATTCTGGCGTTAAACGCCGGGCTGGTGCCCATTTCTGGTGTTTAACGCCAGCTTCTTGCCCCTTCCTGGCGTTTAACGCCAGTCTGGTACCCCTTTCTGGCGTTAAACGCCCATAATGGTGCCAGACTGGGCGTTAAACGCCCATTTGCTGCCCTTACTGGCGTTTAAACGCCAGCAAGTTTTCCTTCAGGGTGTGCTATTTTTCTTTCTATTTTTCATGCTATTTTTTGTTTTTTCAATTGATTTTGTGACTTCCCATGATCATCAACCTATAGAAAACATAAAATAACAAAGAAAAATAGATAAATATAGTATTGGGTTGCCTCCCAACAAGCGCTTCTTTAATGTCAGTAGCTTGACAGTGGGCTCTCATGGAGCCTCACAGATACTCAGAGCAATGTTGGAACCTCCCAACACCAAACTTAGAGTTTGACTGTGGGGGCTCTGTTTGACTCTGTTTTGAGAGAAGCTCTTCATGCTTCCTCTCCATGGTTGCAAAGGGATATCCTTGAGCCTTAAATGCAAAGGATTCTTCATTCACTTGAATGATCAATTCTCCTCTGTCAACATCAATCACAGCCTTTGCTGTGGCTAGGAAGGGTCTGCCAAGGATGATGGATTCATCCATGCATTTTCCAGTCTCTAGGACTATGAAATCAGCAGGAATGTAATGGTCTTCAATCTTTACCAGAACATCCTCTACAAGTCCATAAGCTTGTTTTCTTGAATTGTCTGCCATCTCTAGTGAGATTCTTGCAGCTTGTACCTCAAAGATCCCTAACTTCTCCATTACAGAGAGAGGCATGAGGTTTATGCTTGACCCTAGGTCACACAGAGCCTCTTTGAAGGTAATGGTGCCTACTGTACAAGGTATTGAGAACTTCCCAGGGTCCTGTCTCTTTTGAGGTAATCTCTGCCTAGTCAAGTCATCCAGTTCTTTGGTGAGCAAAGGGGGTTCATCCTCCCAAGTCTCTGATAAACCCATATTTCATGAGATATTTTGTGCTTAATTTGAGTGATTTATACAATCTTTCACCTACTTATTCACATTAATTGCATGGTTTTACTTTCCCTCCCTTATTATGTCATATCGTGAAAAACATGTTTCCTAAGCTTTAAAAATTAATTATTTTAATTACCTTTATTTCCATTCGATGCCATGATTAGTGTGTTGAGTAGTTTCAGAGTTTCTAAGGCAGAATGACTTAAAGGATGAAAAAGGAAACATACCAAAGGGAAAGGAGAAAGCAAAACGGAGCCTTAAGGAAACTGGTATCCACGCGATCGCATGGACGACGCGATCGCGTGCCAAGCACGAATCAGCAACGACGTGGCCGCATGACTGACGCGACCGCGCGCCTCTAGCAGAACGCACATGACGCGGTCGCATGACTGACGCGACCGCGTGGCAAGGAAAAGCTCCGAATGACGCAACCGCGTGACCCACGCGGACGCGTGACAGAGGCCACGCACCAGAAAATTACAGAACACGCCCCAACGAGTTCTAAAGCCCTTTTTGGCCCAAATCTAAGTCCAGAAGGCATAGACCAGAGGTTATAAAGTGGGGGAATGCATCCATTCAGAGAAAAGCCTCTCATAATTTACTTTTCATGTTTTAGATGTAGTTTTGGAGAGAGAGGTTCTCTCCTCTCTCTCTCTCTCTCTTAGGATTTAGGACTTCTCTTAGCTTTCTAGAGTGACTCTCGATCCCAGGTTTAATATTCCTTTTTACTATTTAATTTCTCTTTTATATTTTGATTACTCTGAAGCCTTTATTATGTTTGATTGATGTTGCCCAATTGGCTGTTGATGACATTTTTATTTAATGATAATTGAGGTATTTTCAGTTTATAATTATTCTCTTTGAATTAAATTGCCATTGCTTCTCATCTAAGGATATTTTTATTATTCCAGCAATTTTACTTTTTTTCCCTTTTGGTTCTGATTAAGAATTTAGTAACTCAACAGTTATTAAACTCAACGTAATTAATAATCATTATCTTGCTAACTGAGCTGAACTTAAATAATCCCAACCTTTTCTTAGGAAATAATTAGGATTCAAAGGTCAATTTAATTAGTCCCTTGACTTTCCTTTGCCCTGGTAAAGGTTGACCAAGTGGAGTTTAGATTCAACTTTTATTATAGTTGAGAGAGATAACTAAGTTAGACCTCTAAATTTCCTTATCTTGCCAAAAGTTGTTTTACAATTATTATTTATTTTTAATTGCCATTTAATTCACGCATCATTTAAATTACTTGCTTCTCACCTTCTAAACCCCGATTACAACCTTTATAACCAATAATAAGAACATACTTCCTCGCAGTTCCTTGAGAAGATGACCGGAGGTTTGAATACTCGGTTAACAACTTTTAAAGCGGTTTGTTACTTGTGACGCCCAAAACGTTTGTATGAAAGGACTTTTGAAGGTTTAGAAACTATACTTGCAACGAGGATTTATCCGCAAATTTCTAGACCACGCAAAAGTTCTCTCATCAGTCTCATTACCGAATAACTTGTCATTTAGCTTCATGATTGCTCCAAGGTACTTAGCAACTTGCTCTTCGGTGACATCTTCGTCCTTTTCATAGGAAGAATACTCATCAGAGCTCATGAATGGCAGAAGTAAATCCAATGGAATCTCTGTGGTCTCAGTGTGAGCTTCAGATTCCCAAGGTTCCTCATTAGGGAACTCATTGGAGGCCAGTGGACGTCCATTGAGGTCTTCCTCATTGGCGATCACTGCCTCTTCCTCCTCTCCAAATTCGTCCATGTTGATGGTCTTACACTCTCCTCTTGGATTCTCTTTTGTATTGCTTGGAAGAGTACTAGGAGGGAGTTCAGTAACTTTCTTACTCAGCTGACCCACTTGTGCCTCCAAGTTTCTAATGGAGGACCTTATTTCAGTCATAAAACTTTGAGTGGTTTTGATTAGATCAGAGACCATGGTTGCTAAGTTAGAGTGGCTCTGCTTAGAATTCTCTGTCTGTTGCTGAGAAGATGATGGAAAAGGCTTGGTATTGCTAAACCTGTTTCTTCCACCATTATTGTTGTTGAAACCTTGTTGAGGTCTCTGTTGATCCTTCCATGAGTGATTTGGATGATTTATCCATGAAGGATTATAGGTGTTTCCATAGGGTTCTCCCATGTAATTCACCTCTTCCATTGAAGGATTCTCAGGATCATAAGCTTCTTCTTCAGATGAAGCATCCTTAGTACTGCCTGGTGCAGCTTGCATTCCAGACAGACTTTGAGAAATCATATTGACTTGCTGAGTCAATATTTTGTTCTGAGCCAATATGGCATTCAGAGTATCAATCTCAAGAATTCCTTTCTTCTGATTTGTCCCATTGTTCACAGGATTCCTTTCAGAAGTGTACATGAATTGGTTATTTACAACCATTTCAATGAGTTCTTGAGCTTCTGCAGGCGTCTTCTTCAGATGAAGAGATCCTCCAGCAGAGCTGTCCAATGACATCTTAGACAATTTAGACAGACCATCATAGAAGATACCTATGATGCTCCATTCAGAAAGCATGTTAGAAAGACACTTTCTGATCAATTGTTTGTATCTTTCCCAAGCTTCATAGAGGGATGCACCTTCCTTCTGTCTGAAGGTTTGGACTTCCACTCTAAGCTTACTCAATTTTTGAGGTGGAAAGAACTTTACCAAGAAGGCATTGACTAGCTTTTTCCAAGAGTTCAGGCTTTCTTTAGGTTGTGAGTCCAACCATATCCAAGCTCTGTCTCTTACAGCAAAAGGGAATAGCATAAGTCTGTAGACCTCAGGGTCAACCCCATTAGTCTTGACAGTGTCACATATTTGCAAGAACTCAGCTAAAAACTGATGAGGATCTTCCAATAGAAGTCCATGGAACTTGCAATTCTGTTGCATTAGAGAAACTAATTGAGGCTTAAGCTCAGAGTTGTTTGCTCCAATGGCAGGGATAGAGATGCTTCTCCCATAGAAGTCAGGAGTAGGTGCAGTAAAGTCACCCAGCACCTTCCTTGCATTGTTGGCATTGTTGTTGTTTTCGGCTGCCATGTCCTCTTCTTTGAAGATTTCTGTTACGTCCTCTACAGAGAATTGTGCTTTAGCTTCTCTTAGCTTTCGCTTCAAGGTCCTTTCAGGTTCAGGGTCAGCTTCAACAAGAATGCCTTTGTCTTTGCTCCTGCTCATATGAAAGAGAAGAGAACAAGAAAATATGGAATCCTCTATATCACAGTATAGAGATTCCTTGATGTGTCAGAGAAAAAGAAGAATAGAAGGAGAAGGTAGAAGAATTCGAACTTATCAAGAGAGATAGAGTTTGAATTGTGCATTGAGGAGGAGTGTTAGTCCATAAATAGAAGGATGTGAGAAGAGGAGAAGAATTTTCGAAAATAAATTAAAAGATTTTGAAGAAATTTTTGAAAAATTGAAGAATGATTTTCGAAAATTAAAGTTGGGAAAGAAATAAAGTGATTTTTGGAAAAGATTTTGAAATTAGAAATCAAAGAGATATGATTGAAAACTATTTTGAAAAAAGTGTGATTAAAAAGATATGATTGAAAAGTTATGGTTTTAAAGAGATATGATTGAAAAATAAATTAAAAAAAAAGATTTGATTTTGAAAATTAATGACTTGGCTAACAAGATATTTGAAAGATATGATTCAGACATTAAACCTTTCTCAACAGAAAAGGCAACATACTTGAAATGTTTGAATCAAATCATTAATTGTTAGTAAGTATTTTTGAAAATGAAGAGAAATTAATTTTGAAAAGATATGATTGAAAAGATATGATTTGAAAAAGATTTGATTTTAAAAAATTATGGAAACTTGAAAAAAATTTGAATTAAAAACAAAATCTTCCCTCTTGTACCATCCTGGCGTTAAACGCCCAGAATGGTATTCATTCTGGCGTTTAACACCCAAAATGCTACCCTTTTGGGTGTTAAACGCCCAGCCAGATACCCTGGCTGGCGTTTAAACGCCAGTTTTCCTTCCTCACTGGGCATTTTGAACGCCCAGCTTTTTCTGTGTAATTCCTCTGCTGTATGTTCTGAATCTTCAATTCTCTGTATTATTGACTTGAAAAGACACAAATTAAATTTTTTTTTTTGGATTTTTAATAATGAGGAATAATCAAAATGAAACTAAGATCAACTAAACAATGCATGTAAGACACCAAACTCAGAAGTTTGTATACTACTGACACTAACAAGTTGAGAATGCATATGAGAAACAACAAAACACTCAAGACAAGAGAATTTAAAGATTAGAGCAATAAAATCATCAAGAACAACTTGAAGATCAATGAAGACACATGATTGAATTCAAATAATGCATGCAATTGACACCAAACCTAAAATGAGACACTAGACTCAACAAGAAACATAAAATGTTTTTGGTTTTTTATGATTTTGTAAATTTTTTTTGGAGTTTTTGAAATTTATGTGGAAAAGAAAATAAGGATATCAAAATTCATAATGAGAATTCAAGGAATCATGCAATGTTAGTCTAAAGCTGCAGTCTAAAGAAATTAGACATGGCTAGCCAAGTTTCAGCAGGACATTACATTCAAGAGCTAAATTGATGAAAATCAATCAGCTTTGGTGATGATAAGAACATCACCTTGAAACTCTAGAATTCATTCTTAAAAATTCTGAAGAAAAATACCTAATCTAAGCAACAAGATGAACACTCAGTTGTCCAAACTCAAACAAACCCCGACAACGGCGCCAAAAACTTGGTGCACGAAATTGTGATAATCAATGGCACCATCAACATGGTACGCTCAATTGCAATCTCAACTCTTTATCATAACTTCGCACAACTAACCAGCAAGTGCACTGGGTCGTCCAAGTAATAAACCTTACGCGAGTAAGGGTCGATCCCACGGAGATTGTTGGTATGAAGCAAGCTATGGTCATCTTGTAAATCTCAGTCAGGTAGATTCAAATGGTTATGGATGATTTATAAATAAATCATAAAATAAAGATAGAGATACTTACGTAATTCATTGGTGAGAATTTCAGATAAGCGTATGGAGATGCTTTGTCCCTTCCGTCTCTCTGCTTTCCTACTGTCTTCATCCAATCCTTCTTACTCCTTTCCATGGCAAGCTGTATGTTGGGCATCACCATTGTCAATGGCTACAGTCCTGTCCTCTCAGTGAAAATGTTCAACGCGCTCTATCACAGCACGGCTAATCATCTATCGGTTCTCAATCAGGTTGGAATAGAATCCAGTGATTCTTTTGCGTCTGTCACTAACGCCCAGCCTTCAGGAGTTTGAAGCTCGTCACAGTCATTCAATCATCGAATCCTACTCAGAATACCACAGACAAGGTTTAGACCTCCCGGATTCTCTTGAATGCCGCCATCAATTCTAGCTTATACCACGAAGATTCTGATTAAGGAATCCAAGAGATATCCACTCAATCTAAGGTAGAACGGAGGTGGTTGTCAGGCACACGTTCATAGGTGAGAATGATGATGAGTGTTACAGATCATCACATTCATCAAGTTGAGGAACAAGTGATATCTTGGAACAAGAATAAGCTGAATTGAATAGAAGAACAATAGTAATTGCATTAATACTCTAGGTACAGCAGAGCTCCACACCTTAATCTATAGTGTGTAGAAACTCCACTGTTAAAAATACATAAGTGATAATGGTGATCATTGGCTTCGGCCCCAGAGAGGGAACCAGAAGAACCAAGATGAAAATACAATAGCAAAAGGTCCTATTTGTAGATAACTAGTAGTTTAGGGTTTACAAAAATGAGTAAATGACATAAAAATCCACTTCCGGGCCCACTTGGTGTGTGCTTGGGCTGAGCATTGAAGCTTTCATGTGTAGAGACTTTTCTTGGAGTTAAACGCCAGCTTTTGTGCCAGTTTGGGCGTTTAACTCCCATTCTTGTGCCAGTTCTGGCGTTTAACGCCGGGCAGTCTTGAGCTGATTTGAAACGCCGGTTTGGGCCATCAAATCTCGGGAAAAGTATGGACTATTATATATTGCTGGAAAGCCCAGGATGTCTACTTTTCAACGTGATTAAGAGCGTGCCAATTGGGCTTTTATAGCTCCAGAAAATCCACTTCGAGTGCAGGGAGGTCAGAATCCAACAGCATCTGCAGTCCTTTTCAGCCTCTGAATCAGATTTTTGCTCAGGTCCCTCAATTTCAGCCAAAAAATACCTGAAATCACAGAAAAGTACACAAACTCATATTAAAGTCCAGAAAAGTGAATTTGAACTAAACAGTAATAAAAATATAATAAAAACTAACTAAAACATACTAAAAACATACTAAAAACAATGCCAAAAAGCGTATAAATTATCCGCTCATCACTCTTCTTCAGCATCTGGATTTTATCACCAAAAGTAGTGTGAAAATGGCTCATATGGGTGCAGCTATTTTTCGAACAGTTCAGGGGATCCCGATTCATGCCACAAAATCCTTCATGGAGGAGGCCAAATCAGAATTTGATCGGATCAAGGATCTGAAGGATGAGTTGGAGGTGAAGTTGGCAAAGGTAGAGAAAGAGTTGGAGGGTGAGAAGGCCAACTCTATTACCTTGGCTGCTTCTTTGAAGTTGGCTGTGGACATGGCACTGAAGCATAAGGATAGCTATGTCTCAGCTTATAGGGAATTAATGCATCTCCGGGATGATTTGGAAACTGCTCGGGTTAATTATACGGAGCTTCAGGGTCATATTGTGGGCAGCGTAACTGCCGCCTCCAAGAACCTGATGGAGGAGTTCCGGATTGTTGCTCCTGATGCCGACTTGACTCTCGTCAGCCTGGACAATGTTGTGAGGGATGGTAAGATTGTCCCTGATGACCAGGATGATGATGATGCTGACCCTCCCCCAGTGCCTTCTCTTAAAGTGTCGACCTCCTCGGTTCCTCCCGTTACGTCTGATCCGGATTGCTAGATTCTAAACCGGGATGATGGAACTGTAGATGCTATGCTTATTCAGACTTGCCCTCCTTCTCCCCGTACTGATGCTGCCGGAAAGGCTCCAGATCTTGGTTGACCTCCTTTGTTTTTAAGTATTTGTGTAGATAGCCTAGTTTGTGGGCTTTGAACTCTTTTATTGTAAATGATGCTTTGTTGACTATTGATACTCCAGTTGCTATTTTTAGCAACTTTATTTTGAAAAACAAAATGGTTTCTCTGGCTCTTGGGGTTGGCTTCAAGCGGCCTATTGAGTCTTTGTTTTATGATAACTGTGATATGCTCGCTTGCAGTTTCTTTATCATTTACCTGGGATTTTTAGAGTTGTTTTTTATCCATCCTCTTTTGATCGCTTTTGTGGCGAGGTTGATGAGCGGATAATTTATACGCTTTTTGGCATTGTTTTTAGGTAGTTTTTAGTAAGTTCAAGCTACTTTTAGGGATGTTTTCATTAGTTTTTATGTTAAATTCACATTTCTAGACTTTACTATGATTTTGTATGTTTTTCTGTGATTTCAGGTAATTTCTGGCTGAAATTGAGGGACTTGAGCAAAACTCTGATAGAAGGTTGACCAAAGGACTGCTGATGCTGTTGGAATCTGACCTCCCTGCACTCAAAATGAATTTTCTGGATCTACAGAACTCCAAATGGCGCGCTCTCAACGGCGTTGGAAAGTAGACATCCAGAGCTTTCCAACAATATATAATAGTCCATACTTTATTTGGACATTGACGACGTAACTTGGCGTTGAACGCCAAGTACATGCTGCTGTCTGGAGTTAAATGCCAGAAACACGTCATGATCCGGAGTTGAACGCCCAAAACACGTTATAACTTGGAGTTCAACTCCAAGAAAAGCCTCAGCTCGTGGATAGATTAAGCTCAGCCCAAGCATACACCAAGTGGGCCCCGGAAGTGGATTTATGCATCAATTACTTACTCATGTAAACCCTAGTAGCTAGTCTAGTATAAATAGGATAAGTTACTATTGTATTAGACATCTTTTGACAGTTTAATCTTTTGACTTTGTAGTCTTTGATCATTTGGTCTCTTGATCATTCAGGGTGCTGGCCATTCGGCCATGCCTGAACCTTTCACTTATGTATTTTCAACGGTGGAGTTTCTACACACCATAGATTAAGGGTGTGGAGCTCTGCTGTACCTCAAGTTTCAATACAATTACTATTACTTTTTATTCAATTCTCTTTTATTCTTATTCCAAGATATACGTTGCACTTCAACTTGATGAATGTGATGATCCGTGACACTCATCATCATTCTCACCTATGAATGCACGTGACTGACAACCACTTCCGTTCTACTTTAGGCCTGGCGCATATCTCTTAGATTTCCCAACAGAATATTCGTGGTATAAGCTAGATAGATGGCGGCATTCATGAGGATCCGGAAAGTCTAAACCTTGTCTATGGTATTTCGAGTAGGATTCTGGGATTGAATGACTGTGACGAGCTTCAAACTCCTGAAGGCTGGGCGTGATGACAAATGCAAAAGAATCAAGGGATTCTATTCCAACCTGATTGAGAACCGACAGATGACTAGCCGTGCTGTGACAGAGCATAGGAACATTTTCACTGAGAGGATGGGATGTAGCCATTGACAACAGTGATGCCCTACATACAGCTTGCCATGGAAAGGAGTAAGAAGGATTGGATGAATGTAATAAGAAAGTAGAGATTCAAGAGGAGCACAGCATCTCCATACGCCTATCTGAAATTTCCACTATTGATTTGCATAAGTATTTTTATCCCTTTTTATTGTCTATTTATTATTAATTTTCGAACTCATCATAAACCAATTTAATCTGCCTAACTGAGATTTACAAGGTGACCATAGCTTGCTTCATACCAACAATCTCTATGCGATCGACCCTTACTCACGTAAGGTATTACTTGGATGACCCAGTACACTTGCTGGTTAAGTTGAACGGAGTTGTGGAAAGAAAAAGCTTCTCTAACAGTACCTGGAACTCTCGTATCACAATTTCGTCCACCAAGTTTTTGTTGCCGTTGCCGGGGATTGTTCGAGTATGGACAACTAACGGTTCATCTTGTTGCTCAGATTAGGTAATTTTCTTTTCAAAAGCTTTTTCAAAATTTTTCTTTTCTTTTTCGTTTTTCCAAAAAAATACTTTCGAAAAAAAATTAATAAAAATCCAAAAAAAATTAATAAAATCATAAAAATAAAAAATATTTTGTGTTTCTTGTTTGAGTCTTGAGTCAATTTTTAAGTTTGGTGTCAATTGCATGTTTTAAAAAATTTTTCTTGCATTTTTCGAAAATCCATGCCTTCATAGTGTTCTTCATGATCTTCAAGTTGTTCTTGACAAGTCTTCTTATTTGATCTTGATGTTTTCTTGTTTTGTGTTGTTTGTTGTTTTTCATATGCATTTTTTGTTTGTTAGAGTTCATGCATTAAAGATTTCTAAGTTTGGTGTCTTGCATGTTTTCTTTGCATAAAATGTTTTTCAAAATTATGTTCTTGATGTTCATCATGATCTTTAAAGTGTTCTTGGTGTTCATCTTGACATTCATAGTGTTCTTGCATGCATTCTTTGTTTTGATCCATAAAGAAAAGAGAAAAACACAAAAATGACGTTTTTAATTTTTCTCTCTCATCTTTAAAATTTCAAAAAAAAAAATATCTTTTCCTTTTTTCTCTCCAAATTTTCGAAATTTTGGGTTGACTTGGTCAAAAATTTTTAAAATTAGTTATTTCTTACAAGTCAAGTCAAAATTTCAATTTTAAAAATCTTATCTTTTTAAAATCTTTTTCAAAAATCATACCTTTTCATTTTTATTATTTTCGAAAAATTCCAAAAATCTTTTTCAAAATATTTTCAAAATCTTTTTCTTATCTTTATATCTTATTAGCTAACAATTAATGTGATTGATTCAAAAATTTGAAGTTTGTTACTTTCTTGTTAAGAAAGGTTCAATCTTTAAGTTCTAGAATCTTATCTTGAAGTTTCTTGTTAGTGAAGTAAGTAATTTTAAATTTTAAATTTAAATCTTTTTATCTTTTATCTTATCTTTTTCAAAAATTTTATCTTTTTCAAAATTTGATTTCAAAATATCTTATCTAACCTCTTATCTTCTCATCTTTTCAAATTTGATTTTAATATCTTTTTCAACTAACTCTGACTTTTTGTTTGCTTCTTATCTTTTTCAAAACCACCTAACTACTTTTCCCTCTCTAATTTTCGAAAATATCTCATCTCTTTTTCAAAAATTCTTTTTGTTTTAAATTTTAATTTTAATCTTATCTTATCTTTAATTTTCGAAAATTACTAATCCCTTTTTCAAAATTATTTTCGAAATTTTCCCTCTCTTTTCTTACTCTATTTAATTATTTAATTACTAATACTTCTCTTCACCTCTCTCCATCTAAATATCCGAACCCATTCTTCTTTACTCTTCTCCCCTTTTCTTCTTCTACTAACATAAAGGAATCTCTATACTGTGACATAGAGGATTCCTCTTCTTTTCTTGTTTTCTTCTCTTTCATATGAGCAGGAACAAGGATAAAGGCACTCTTGTTAAAATTGATCCAGAACCTGAAAGGACTCTGAAGAGAAAATTAAGAGAAGCTAAGTTACAACAATCTAAAGGTAACCTTTCAGAAATATTAGAACAAGAGAAGGAGATGGCAGCCGAAAATAATAATAATGCAAGGAGAATGCTTGGTGACTTCACAAAGCCAACGTCCAAGTTTGATGGAAGAAGCATCTCCATTCCTGCCATTGGAGCCAATAACTTTGAGCTGAAACCTCAGCTAGTTGCCTTAATGCAACAAAACTGCAAGTTCTATGGACTTCCATCTGAAGATCCTTATCAATTTTTAACTGAGTTCTTGCAGATCTGTGAGACTGTAAAGACGAATGGAGTTGATCCTGAAGTCTACAGACTCATGCTTTTCCCTTTTGCTGTAAGAGACAGAGCTAGAATATGGTTGGATTCACAACCCAAAGATAGCCTAGACTCCTGGGATAAGCTGGTCACTACCTTCTTGGATAAATTCTTTCCTCCTCAAAAGCTGAGCAAGCTGAGAGTGGATGTTCAAACCTTCAAGCAAAAAGATGGTGAATCCCTCTATGGAGCTTGGGAAAGATACAAGCAGCTGACCAAAAGATGTCCATCTGACATGTTTTCAGAATGGACCATATTAGATATATTCTATTATGGCCTGTCTGAATTTTCGAAAATGTCATTGGACCATTCTGCAAGTGGATCTATTCACCTAAAGAAAACGCCTGAAGAGGCTCAAGAACTCTTGACATGGTTGCAAACAACCAATTCATGTACACTTCTGAGAGGAATTCCGTGAATAATGGGATACCTCAGAAGAAAGGAGTTCTTGAAATTGATGCTCTGAATGCCATATTGGCTCAGAACAAAGTGTTGACTCAGCAAGTCAACATGATCTCTCAACGTCTGAATGGATGGCAAAATGCATCCAACAGTACTAAGGAGGCAGCTTCTGAAGAAGCTTATGATCCTGAGAACCCTGCCATGGCAGAGGTTAATTACATGGGTGAACCTTATGGAAACACCTATAATCCATCATGGAGAAATCATCCAAATTTCTCATGGAAGGATCAACAAAAGCCTCAACAAGGCTTTAACAATGGTGGACGCAATAGGCTGAGCAATAGCAAGCCATATCCATCATCTTCTCAGCAACAGATAGAGAATTCTGAACAAAACACTTCTAATTTAGCCAATCTAGTCTCTGATCTGTCAAAGGCCACTTTCTGTTTCATGAATGAAACAAGATCCTCCATCAGAAATCTGGAGGCACAAGTGGGCCAGCTGAGTAAGAAAGTCATTGAAACTCCTCCTAGTATTCTCCCAAGCAATACAGAAGAAAATCCAAAAGGAGAATGCAAGGCCATTGATATAATCAATATGGCCGAATGCACAAGGGAGGAGGAGGACGAAAATCCTAGTGAGGAAGACCTCCTGGGACGTCCCTCAAGCAAGAAGGAGTTTTCTATTAAGGATCCAAAGAAATCTGAGGCTCATACAGAGACCATAGAGATTCCATTAAATCTCCTTCTGCTATTCATGAGCTCTGAAGACTATTCTTCCTCTGAAGAGGATGAAGATGTGACTGGAGAGCAAGTTGCTCAATATTTAGGAGCTATCATGAAGCTGAATGCCAAGTTGTTTGGTAATGAGACTTGGGAAAGTGAACCTCCCTTGCTCATTAGTAAACTAGATACCTGGATTTAGCAAACTCTCCCTCAAAAGAAACAAGATCCTGGCAAGTTCTTAATACCTTGTACCATAGGCACCATGACCTTTGAAAAAGCTCTATGTGATCTAGGGTCAGGGATAAATCTTATGCCACTCTCTGTAATGGAGAAGCTGGGGATCATTGAGGTACAACCTGCCTTGTTCTCATTACAATTGGCAGACAAGTCATTGAGACAAGCTTATGGAATAGTAGAGGACGTGTTAGTAAAGGTTGAAGGCCTTTACATCCCTGCTGATTTCATAATCTTAGACACTAGGAAGGAAGAGGATGAATGCATCATCCTTGGAAGACCTTTCCTAGCCACAGCAGGAGCTGTGATAGATGTCAATAGAGGTGAATTAGTCCTTCAATTGAATGGGAACTACCTTGTGTTTAAGGCACATGGCCATCCCTCTGTGACAAAAGAGAGTAAGCATGAGGAACTTCTCTCAGTTCAGAGTCAAGAAGAACCCCCACAGTCAAACTCTAAGTTTGGTGTTGGGAGGCCACAACCAAACTCTAAGTTTGGTGTTAAGACCCCATATCCAAACTCTAAGTTTGGTGTTGGGACTATACAACATTGACCTGATCACCTTGTGGCTCCATGAGAGCCACTGTCAAGCTATTGACATTAAAGAAGCGCTTGTTGGGAGGCAACCCAATTTTATCTAATTTTTATTTTATAATATTTTATTTTTATTTTGTGTTTTATTAGGTACATGATCATGAGGAGTCACGAAAAAAATAAAAAAAAATTAAAAACAGAATCAAAAAAAGCAGAAGAAAAAAATCACACCCTGGAGGAAGCACAGACTGGCGTTCAACGCCAGTAAGAAGCATCTGGCTGGCGTTCAACGCCAGAACAGAGCATCAACCTGGCGCTGAACGCCAGAAACAAGCAACATTCTGGCACTGAACGCCAGGAATGTGCCTAGAGAAGAAAAGCTGGCGCTGAACGCCAGTAATAAGCATGAAACTGGCGTTCAACGCCAGAAACATGCTTTACATGGGCGTTGAATGCCCAGAATGTGCACCACGCGGCGTTTAAACGCCAGAATGGTGTGCAAAGGCAATTTACACGCCTATTTGGTGCAGGGATGGAATTCCTTGACACCTCAGGACCTGTGGACCCCACAGGATCACCTCAGGATCTGTGGACCCCACAAGATCCCCACCTACTATATTCCCACCTTACCTCCTAATCCTATTTTGTGATTTCCCCATGTCAAACTTCCCAACACTCTTCACCAATCACCTCAATCCCTCTTCCCAATCACCTCCCTCACCACTCACATCCATCCACTCTTCCCCATAAACCCCACCTACCTTCACAATTCAAAAACATTTCCCACCCATTCCCACCTTATATGGCCGAAACTTCACTCTCCCCTCTCCCTATATATACCCTTCCATTCTACTTCATTTTCACACAACACAACCCCCTCTTCTATACCTTGGCCGAACCTACATCTCTCCCTCTCTACCATATTCTCTTCTTCTTCTTCTTCTTCTTCTTCTTCTTCTTCTTCTTCTCTTCTTTCTTCTATTGCCCGAGGGCGAGCAATCTTTTAAGTTTGGTGTGGTAAAAGCATAAGCTTTTTGTTTTTCCATTACCATCAATGGCACCTAAGGCCAGAGAATCCTCTAGAAAAGGAAAAGGGAAGACAAAAGCTTCCACCTCCGAGTCATGGGAGATGGAAAGACTCATCTCCAAAAGCCATCAAGACCACTTCTATGATGTTGTGGCAAAGAAGAAGGTGATCCCTAAGGTCCCTTTCAAGCTCAAGAAAAATGAGTATCCGGAGATCCGACATGAAATCCGAAGAAGAGGTTGGGAAGTCTTAACCAACCCCATGCAACAAGTCGGAATCTTAATGGTTCAAGAGTTCTATGCCAATGCATAGATCACTAGGAACCATGATCAAAGTATGAACCCGAATCCAAAGAATTATCTTACAATGGTTTGGGGGAAATACTTAGATTTTAGTCCGGAAAATGTGAGGTTGGCGTTTCACTTGCCCATGATGCAAGGAGATGAACGCCCCTATACTAGAAGGGTCAACTTTAATCAAAGGTTGGACCAAGTCCTTATGGACATATGTGTGGAAGGAGCTCAATGGAAGAGAGACTCCAAAGGCAAGCCAGTCCAACTAAGAAGACTGGACCTCAAGCCTGTGGCTAGAGGATGGTTGGAGTTCATTCAACGCTCCATCATTCCTACTAGCAACCGATCTGAAGTTACTGTGGATCGGGCCATCATGATTCATAGCATCATGATTGGAGAGGAAGTAGAAGTTCATGAGGTCATCTCCAATGAAATCTACAAAATAGCTGACAAGTCCTCCACCATGGCAAGGCTAGCTTTTCCTCACCTTATTTGCCATCTATGTTACTCAGCTGGAGTTATCATAGAAGGAGACATCTCCATTGAAGAGGATAAGCCCATCACCAAGAAGAGGATGGAGCAAGCAAGAGAGACCCTTCACGGTTCTCAAGAGATGCATGAGGAAGCTCATCATCAAGAAATCCCTGAGAAGCCTCAAGGGATGCACTTTTCTCCCAACAACTATTGGGAACAACTCAACACTTCCTTAGAAGATTTGAGCCACAATGTGGAACAATTAAGGGTGGAACATCATGAGCACTCCATCATTCTTCATGAAATAAGAGAAGATCAAAGAGCAATGAGGGAGGAGCAACAAAGGCAAGGAAGGGACATAGAAGAGCTTAAGGACATTGTTGGACCTTCAAGAAGAAGACGCCACTAAAGGTGGATTCATTCCTTGTTCTTTATTTCTTTCTGTTTTCGGTTTTTAATGTTGTGTTTATCTATGTTTTGTGTCTCTACTTTATGATCATTAGTATGTAGTAACCATGTCTTAAAGCTATGAATAAAATCCATTAATCCTTCACCTCTCTTAAATGAAAAATTTTTTAATTCAAAAGAACAAGAAGTACATGAATTTCAAATTTATCATTGAATTTAATTTAATTATATTGATGTGGTGACAATACTTTTTGTTTTCTGAATGAATGATTGAACAGTGCATATGTCTTTTGATGTTGTTGTTTATGAATGTTAAAACTGTTGGCTCTTGAAAGAATGATGAACAAAGAGAAATGTTATTGATAATCTGAAAAATCATGAAATTGATTCTGGAAGCAAGAAAAAGCAGTGAAAAAGCAAAAAGCTTGCGAAAAAAAATATAATAATTGGCGAAAAAAATAGAAAAAAAAAAAAGAAAAAGCAAGCAGAAAAAGCCAATAGCCCTTAAAACCAAAAGGCAAGGGTAAAAAGGATCCAAGGCTTTGAGCATCAATGGATAGGAGGGCCCAAGGAAATAAAATCCAGGCCTAAGCGGCTAAACCAAGCTGTCCCTAACCATGTGCTTGTGTCATGAAGGTCCAAGTGAAAAGCTTGAGACTGAATGATTAAAGTCGTGATCCAAAGCAAAAAGAGTGTGCTTAAGAGCTCTAGACACCACTAACTGGGGACTCTAGCAAAGCTGAGTCACAATCTGAAAAGGTTCACCCAGTTATGTGTCTGTGGTATTTATGTATCCGGTGGTAATACTGGACAACAAAGTGCTTAGGGCCACAGCCAAGACTCATAAGTAGCTGTGTTCAAGAATCAACATGCTTAACTAGGAAAGTCAATAGCACTATCCAAAATTCTAAGTTCCTAGAGAAGCCAATCATTCTAAACTTCAAAGGAAAAAGTGAGATGCCAAAACTGTTTAAAAGCAAAAAGCTACAAGTCCCTCTCATCTAATTATAATTAATATTCATTGATATTTTGAAATTTATAGTATATTCTCTTCTTTTTATCCTAACTGATTTTCAGTTGCTTGGGGACAAGCAACAATTTAAGTTTGGTGTTGTGATGAGCGGATAATTTATACGCTTTTTGGCATTGTTTTTAGGTAGTTTTTAGTAAGTTCAAGCTACTTTTAGGGATGTTTTCATTAGCTTTTATGTTAAATTCATATTTCTGGACTTTACTATGAGTTTGTATGTTTTTCTGTGATTTCAGATAATTTTTGGCTGAAATTGAGGGACCTGAGCAAAACTCTGATAGAAGGCTGACCAAAGGACTGCTGATGCTGTTGGAATCTGACCTCCCTGCACTCAAAATGGATTTTCTGGAGCTACGAAACTCCAAATGGCGTTCTCTCAACGGCGTTGGAAAGTAGACATTCAGAGCTTTCCAGCAATATATAATAGTCCATATTTTATTCGGAAATTGACGACGTAACTTGGCGTTGAACGCCAAGTACATGCTGCTGTCTGGAGTTAAACGCCAGAAACACGTCATGATCCGGAGTTGAACGCCCAAAACACGTTATAACTTGGAGTTCAACTCCAAGAAAAGCTTCAGCTCGTGGATAGATCAAGCTCAGCCCAAGCATACACCAAGTGGGCCCCGGAAGTGGATTTATGCATCAATTACTTACTCATGTAAACCATAGTAGCTAGTCTAGTATAAATAGGATAAGTTACTATTGTATTAGACATCTTTTGACAGTTTAATCTTTTGACTTTGTAGTCTTTGATCATTTGGTCTCTTGATCATTCAGGGGGCTGGCCATTCGGCCATGCCTGAACCTTTCACTTATGTATTTTCAACGGTGGAGTTTCTACACACCATAGATTAAGGGTGTGGAGCTCTGCTGTACCTCAAGTTTCAATACAATTACTATTACTTTATATTCAATTCTCTTTTATTCTTATTCCAAGATATACATTGCACTTCAACTTGATGAATGTGATGATCCGTGACACTCATCATCATTCTCACCTATGAACGCGCGTGACTGACAACCACTTCCGTTCTACTTTAGGCCGGGCGCATATCTCTTAGATTCCCCAACAGAATCTTCGTGGTATAAGCTAGATAGATGGCGGCATTCATGAGGATCCGGAAAGTCTAAACCTTGTCTATGGTATTCCGAGTAGGATTCTGGGATTGAATGACTGTGACGAGCTTCAAACTCCTGAAGGCTGGGCGTGATGACAAACGCAAAAGAATCAAGGGATTCTATTCCAACCTGATTGAGAACCGACAGATGACTAGCCGTGCTGTGACAGAGCATAGGAACATTTTCACTTAGAGGATGGGTGATGAGCGGATAATTTGTATACTTTTTGGCATTGTTTTTAGTATGTTTTTAGTATAATCTAGTTAGTTTTTAGTATATTTTTATTAGTTTTTAGCTAAAATTCACTTTTCTGGACTTTACTATGAGTTTGTGTGTTTTTCTGTGATTTCAGGTATTTTCTGGCTGAAATTGAGGGTCCTGAGCAAAAATCTGATTCCGAGACCAAAAAGGACTGCAGATGCTGTTGGATTCTGACCTCCCTGCATTCGAAGTGAATTTTCTGGAGCTACAGAAGCCCAATTGGCGCGCTCTAAACGGCGTTGGAACGTTGACATCCTGGGCTTTCCAGCAATATATGATAGTTCATACTTTGCCCAAGATTTGATGGCCTAAACCGGCGCTCAAAGTCACCCTCAGAAATTCCAGCGTTAAACGCCGGAACTGGCATAAAACTTGGAGTTAAACGCCCAAACTGGCATGAAAGCTGGCGTTTAACTCCAAAAAAGGTCTCTACACGAAAATGCTTCATTGCTCAGCCCAAGCACACACCAAGTGGACCCAGAAGTGGACTTTTACGTCATTTACTCATTTCTGTACACCCTAGGCTACTAGTTTACTATTAATAGGATCTTTTGACATTGTATCTGTACCTTATGACCTCATGACACTTTACACCTTTCTTTGTGTACTTTCCACGGCATGAGTCTCTAAACCCCATGGTTGGGGGTGAGGAGCTCTGCTGTGTCTTGATGGATTAATGCAATTACTACTGTTTCTCATTCAATCATGCTTGCTTCCATTCTAAGATAATACTTGTTCTTAATCCGGATGAATGTGATGATCCGTGACAATCATCATCATTCTCAACTATGAACGTGTGCTTGACAACCACCTCCGTTCTACCTTAGATTTAGTAGTTATCTCTTGGGTTCTTTAATTGGAATCTTCGTGGTATAAGCTAGACTGATGGCGGCATTCAAGAGAATCCGGAAGGTCTAAACCTTGTCTGTGGTATTCTGAGTAGGATTCAATGACTGAATGACTGTGACGTGCTTCAAACTCCTGAAGGCGGGGCGTTAGTGACAGACGCAAAAGAATCACTGGATTCTATTCCGGCCTGATTGAGAACCGACAGATGAATTCCGCTATGCTGTGACAGAGCATATGCAATCGCTTTCACTGAGAGGATGGGAGGTAGCCATTGACAACGGTGAAACCCTGCATACAGCTTGCCATGGAAGGAGACTTGCGTGTTTGAAGAAGAAGACAGTAGGAAAGCAGAGATTCAGAAGATGGAGCATCTCCAAACCTCAACCTATTCTCCATTACTGCAAAACAAGTAATCATTTCATGTTCTTTTGCTTTTCACAATCAATCCTGATAATTTCTGATATCCTGACTAAGATTTACAAGATAACCATAGCTTGCTTCAAGCCGACAATCTCTGTGGGATCGACCCTTGCTCACGCAAGGTATTACATGGACGACCCAGTACACTTGCTGGTTAGTTGTGCGGAGTTGCAAAAGTGTGATTGCAATTTCGTGCACCAAGTTTTTGGCGCCGTTGCCGGGGATTGTTGAGTTTGGACAACTGACGGCTTGTCTTGTTGCTTAGATTAGGATTTTTTTATTTTTGTTGGTTTAGAGTCTTTTAGTTGAGTCTAGTTTCATATTCTAAGTTTGGTGTCAATTGCATGCTTTTGTTTTTCTTTTGATTTTCGATTTTTGCATGTTTTTAGTCCCTTTTTGATTTACAAAAATTCTAAGTTTGGTGTCCTTTTTGTGTTTTTCCCTTAAAAATTTTCGAAAACTGTGTGTTTGATTTTCTAAAATTTTAAGTTTGGTGTCTTTTTGTGTTTTTCTCTTTCCTCTTTTCAAAATCAAATCTTTTTCATAAAAACTTTTCAATCATATCTTTCTAATTGCTATTTTCAAAATCTTTTTAATTAACTCATTGATTCAGTTTTCAATTTGCTTTGATCTTATTTTCTTTTTGATTTTCGAATTTTTATTTTAATTTTATTTTGTCTTATTTATTTTTCGTTAATTCAAAAAAAAAAAAAACAAAATTTATCTCTTTGCAATCATTATCATTTCCCTCTTGTCCATTATGGACTTAAGTGGGATCAATCAGTCCAAAAGGACTCTGGGGTCATATGCTAACCCCATTACAGCTGCATATGGGAGTAGCATCTGTACACCTCCCATCAAAGCAAGCAGCTTTGAGCTAAATCCTCAACTCATTATCATAGTGCAGCAAAACTGCCAGTATTCCGGTCTTCCACAGGAAGAACCTACTGAGTTTCTGGCACAGTTTTTACAAATTGCTGACACAGTACATGATAAAGAGGTAGATTAGGATGTCTACAGACTATTACTGTTTCCATTTGCTGTAAAAGATCAAGCTAAAAGGTGGTTGAATAACCAACCTACAGCAAGCATAAAGACATGGAAACAGTTGTCAGACAAATTCCTGAATCATTTTTACCCTCCTAAGAGGATGACACAGCTAAGGCTGGACATCCAAGGCTTTAAACAAGAGGATAATGAATCCCTTTATAATGCCTGGGAGAGGTATAGAGGTATGCTAAGGAAATGTCCCTCTGAAATGTTTTCAGAATGGGTACAGTTAGACATTTTCTACTATGGGCTTACAGAAAAAGCTCAGATGTCTTTAGACCACTCAGCTGGTGGATCTATACACATGAGGAAGACGATTGAAGAAGCTCAAGAGCTTATAGACACTGTTGCTAGAAACCAATATTTGTACTCTAGCAATGAGTTCTCTCCAAAAGAGGAAGTCATGGCAGTAGTCACTGACCCTAGTCCTCAAGAACAGATAATTGAGTTTAATCAACAATTGCTCCTGATGACAGAACAGTTAGCAGACTTTAAAGAGATGCTCTATGAAACTAAAGTTGCTAACAAGAGCATAGAACTGCAGTTGAATCAAGCAAAACAGCAAATATCTAAACAGATAACAGAGGAATGTCAAGCAGTTCAATTGAGGAGTGGGAAGACCCTGAATAACACTGCTCAAAAGAGTAAAAAGCCAAACAAGGAACAATTGACAGAGGACAACCAAACCACTGTTCAAAATCCCTTTGAGGACAGTAAGAGCCCAGAGAGGAATATCATTGGCGTTCAAATGCCAGAAAGGGAGGGAAAGCTGGCGTTAAACGCCCATTCCTTGCCCAGTTCTGGCGTTCAAACGCCAGAAAAGGGGGAAAAGTTGGCGTTAAACGCCCAATTTCCTCCCAATCCTGGCGTTCAAACGCCTAGGGAGAATCAGACACTTGAGAGTGCTGACAGTAACCCCCCTAACAAGGCTTCTTCAACCACGTCTGTAAGGAATAAACCTGCAGCATCTAAGGTTGAAGAATATAAAGCCAAGATGCCTTATCCTCAAAAACTCCGCCAAGCGGAGCAGGATAAGCAATTTGCCCACTTTGCAGATTATCTAAGGACTCTTGAAATAAAGATTCCGTTTGCAGAGGCACTTGAGCAAATACCTTCTTATGCTAAGTTTATGAAAGAAATCTTAAGTCATAAGAAGGATTGGAGAGAAACTGAAAAAGTGTTTCTCACTGAAGAATGCAGTGCAGTCATATTAAAGAGCTTACCAGAAAAGCTTCAAGATCCAGGAAGCTTTATGATACCATGCACATTAGAAGGTGCTTGCACCAAGACAGCCCTGTGTGATCTTGGAGCAAGCATCAATCTAATACTTGCATCCACTATCAGAAAGCTTGGGTTGACTGGAGAAGTCAAACCAACCCGGATATGCCTCCAACTTGCTGATGGCTCCATTAAATACCCATCAGGCATAATTGAGGACATGATTGTCAAGGTTGGGCCATTCGCCTTTCCAACTGACTTTGTGGTGCTGGAAATGGAGGAGCACAAGAGTGCAACTCTCATTCTAGGAAGACCCTTCCTAGCAACTGGACGAACTCTCATTGATGTACAAAAAGGGGAAGTAACCTTAAGAGTCAATGAGGATGAGTTCAAGTTGAATGCTGTAAAAGCCATGCAGCATCCAGACACACCAAATGACTGCATGGGCGCTGACATTATTGACTCTCTGGTAGAAGAAATCAATATGGCTGAAAGCCTAGAATCAGAGCTTGAGGACATCTTCAAAGATGCTCAACCTGATCAAGAAGAACTAGAGGAGGCAAAGGAATTTTCGAAAATTCCTCAGGAGGAGGATAAGCCTCCCAAGCCTGAACTCAAACCACTATCACCATCCCTGAAATATGCATTTCTGGGAGAGAGTGACACTTTTCCAGTGATTATAAGCTCTGCTTTAAATTCACAGGAAGAAGAAGCACTGATTCAAGTGCTAAGGACACACAAGACAGCTCTTGGGTGGTCCATAAGTGATCTTAAGGGCATTAGCCCAGCTAGATGCATGCACAAGATCCTATTGGAGGATAATGCCAAACCAGTGGTTCAACCACAGAGGAGGCTAAATCCTGTCATGAAGGAGGTGGTGCAGAAAGAGGTCACTAAATTACTAGAGGCTGGGATTATTTATCCTATTTCTGATAGCCCCTGGGTGAGCCCTGTCCAAGTTGTTCCCAAAAAGGGAGGCATGACAGTGGTTCATAATGAAAAAAATGAACTGGTTCCTACAAGGACAGTCACAGGGTGGCGCATGTGTATTGACTACAGAAGGCTCAATACAGCCACCAGAAAGGATCATTTTTCTTTACCATTCATAGACCAAATGCTAGAAAGACTAGCTGGCCATGATTATTACTGCTTTTTGGATGGCTATTCAGGCTACAACCAAATTGCAGTAGATCCTCAGGACCAAGAGAAAACAGCATTCACTTGTCCTTCTGGCGTGTTTGCCTACAGGAGGATGCCTTTCGGTCTGTGCAATGCACCTGCAACCTTTCAGAGGTGCATGCTCTCTATCTTCTCAGATATGGTAGAGAAATTTCTGGAAGTCTTCATGGATGACTTTTCAGTATATGGAGACTCATTTAGCTCCTGTCTTAATCACCTAGCACTTGTCTTGAAAAGGTGCCAAGAGACTAACCTAGTTTTAAACTGGGAGAAATGTCACTTTATGGTGACTGAAGGAATAGTCCTTGGGCACAAAATTTCAAGCAGGGGAATAGAGGTGGATAAGGTAAAGGTAGAGGTAATTGAAAAATTACCACCACCTGCCAATGTTAAGGCAATTAGAAGCTTTCTGGGGCATGCAGGATTTTACAGAAGGTTTATAAAGGATTTTTCGAAAATTGCAAAACCTTTGAGTAACCTGTTAGCTGCTGACACACCATTTGTGTTTGACACACAGTGTCTGCAGGCATTTGAGACCCTGAAAGCTAAGTTGGTCACAACACCAGTCATCTCTGCACCAGATTGGACATTGCCATTTGAATTAATGTGTGATGCCAGTGACCATGCCATTGGTGCAGTGTTGGGACAGAGGCATAACAAGCTTCTACATGTCATTTACTATGCCAGCCGTGTTCTAAATGACGCACAGAAGAACTACACAACCACAGAAAAAGAGTTACTTGCAGTGGTCTATGCCATTGACAAGTTTAGATCCTATCTAGTGGGGTCCAAAGTGGTTGTGTACACTGACCATGCTGCTCTTAAATATCTACTCACAAAGCAGGATTCAAAACCCAGGCTCATCAGATGGGTGTTGCTTCTGCAAGAGTTTGATATAGAAATAAGAGACAGAAAAGGGACAGAGAACCAGGTAGCTGATCGTCTGTCCCGAATAGAACCAGTAGCTGGGGCGTCCCTCCCTTCTACTGAGATTTCTGAGACTTTCCCAGATGAGCAACTATTTGCCATTCAGGAAGCTCCATGGTTTGCAGATATTGCAAATTTTAAAGCTGTGAGGTTCATTCCCAAGGAGTACAGCCACGTGCAGAGAAAGAAATTAATTTCAGATGCCAAGTACTACCTCTGGGATGAGCCATATCTCTTTAAGAGATGTGCTGACGGAGTGATCCGCAGGTGTGTACCCAGAGAAGAAGCACAAAGGATCCTATGGCACTGCCATGGATCACAGTATGGAGGACATTTTGGAAGTGAGCGAACAGCCACTAAAGTCCTCCAATGTGGCTTCTACTGGCCTACTCTCTATAAAGATTCCCGAGAGTTTGTGCGTAACTGTGACAGTTGCCAAAGAGCTGGTAACCTGCCTCATGGATATGCCATGCCTCAACAAGGGATATTAGAGATAGAACTGTTTGATGTATGGGGGATTGACTTCATGGGGCCATTCCCACCATCATACTCAAACACTTACATTCTGGTGGCAGTGGACTATGTATCTAAGTGGGTAGAAGCAATTGCTACACCCACTAATGATACCAAGACCGTACTGAAATTCCTCCAGAAAAACATTTTCAGCAGGTTTGGCGTTCCCAGAGTGCTAATCAGTGACGGGGGCACTCATTTCTGCAATAAACAGCTACACCTTGCTATGGTTAGATATGGAATTAGCCACAAAGTGGCAACTCCGTATCATCCACAGACAAATGGGCAAGCTGAAGTCTCTAACAGAGAATTAAAAAGAATCCTAGAACGGACTGTGATAGCCCGAAGAAAGGATTGGGCAAAGAGCTTGGATGATGCTCTGTGGGCATACAGAACAGCATTCAAGACTCCTATAGGAACCTCTCCATACCAACTGGTGTATGGGAAGGCCTGTCATTTGCCTGTGGAACTGGAACATAAAGCCTACTGGGCAACCAGATTCCTAAACATGGATGCACAGTTAGCTGGTGAAAAAAGATTGCTCCAGTTAAATGAGCTAGAGGAGTTCAGACTCAATGCCTTTGAAAATGCAAAAATTTATAAGGAAAAGGCAAAGAAATGGCATGACAAGAAGTTGTCAACCAGAGTCTTTGAGCCAGGACAAAAGGTTCTGCTCTTCAACTCTAGGCTCAGACTGTTTCCAGGAAAACTCAAATCCCGTTGGAGGGGTCCGTATGTGATTACAGGAGTGTCACCATATGGATATGTTGAGCTTCAGGATATTGATTCTGACAAGAGGTTCATTGTTAATGAACAGAGAATCAAGCATTATCTTGAAGGAAACTTTGAGCAGGAATGCTCAAAACTGAGGCTTGAGTGATTCTCAGTGAAAGTCCAGCTAAAGACAGTAAAGAAGCGCTTGCTGGGAGGCAACCCAGTCATTAGGAGGTTATATGAGTAGTTCTTACAGAGGCAAGTATCAAAAATGAAGGAATTCACAGAGTTACAGAAGGATTCAGCTCAAAAAGCAGAGAAAATGAGCTTACTGGCGAAAAAACGCCAGTAAGGGGCATTTTGGGCGTTAAACGCCAGAATGGGTACCATTCTGGGCGTTTAACGCCAGGAATGGTGCCATTCTGGGCGTTAAACGCCAGAATGGGCACCATTCTGGGCGTTTAACGCCAGGTGTGCAGCATCCTGGGTGTTTTGAAAAACGCCCAGTGATAAAGGCTTTCTGGCGTTTAACGCCAGCCAGGGCACCTGGCTGGGCGTTAAACGCCCAAAAGGGGTAGCAATTGGGCGTTAAACGCCAGAATGGGTGCCATTCTGGGCGTTTAACGCCAGAAAGGTGGGGGGACCACATTTTTGTTTTCAACTCAAATTTTTTCAAGCTTTCCTCTTTTTACCCATACTCTTCTACATAAATGCACTTCAACCTTCCATCATTCACTTTCAAATCTTCACAAATCAAAACCATTCTTCAAATCTATTTCAAATTAATCCCAAATCTTCTTCAAAAACTCACCCTTTTCTCAATTTCTTTCCATATCTTCTCAAATCTCCCTTCAATTCTCTCTTTTTTTTTTCGAAAAAAACTCTCCCCCTCACCTTATAAATTCGTGTTTGGCTTCCTCTTTCCACTACACCATTCGAATTTCCTCTTCCTCTCTCTCTCTCTTCTCTTCTTTCTTCTCTTTTTGCTTGAGGACAAGCAAAACCTCTAAGTTTGGTGTGCTTTTCCGTGATCACTAAGCCAAGATTCATCAAGATCATGGCTCCTAAGGGAAAACAAACCAACTCAAGAGGAAGGAAAGAGACTACTCCAAAGAATCTTTGGAATCAAGAGAAGTTCTTAACCAAAGAACATGAGGACCATTATCACAAAATAATGAGTCTGAGGTCAGTGATCCCGGAAGTGAAATTTGATCTGAAAGAAGATGAATATCCGGAGATCCAAGAGCAAATTCGAAACAGAGGATGGGAAGTTCTAACCAATCCTAAAATAAAGGTTGGAAGGAACATGGTTCAGGAATTCTACTCTAATCTGTGGCTAACAGATAAGCAGAGAATGACTGGAACTGCTTACCATACCTACAGAACCATGGTCAGAGGGCAAGTTATGTACTTCTATCTGGACAAAATAAGAGAAATCTTCAAACTACCTCAACTACAAGATGATCCTGATTCCTTCAATAGGAGGATGGTGAGAGTAGATAAAGGGTTGGATCAAGTTCTAGAGGACATATGCCTCCCTGGGACTAAGTGGATAACCAATTCAAAGGGTGTCCCAAACCAACTCAAGAGGGGAGACCTCAAGCCAATTGCAAGAGGGTGGCTAGACTTTATTGGGTGTTCCATATTACCCACTAGCAACCGTTCTGAGGTCACCATCAAGAGGGCAGTGATGATTCATTGCATTATGCTTGGAAAAGAAGTGGAGGTTCATCATGTGATTGCTTGTGAGATCTACACAATTGCAAATAAGAATTCCACTGAAGCTAAACTGGCTTACCCAAGCTTGATCTCCTTGCTCTGTAAAGAGGCTGGGGTGAAGATGGGAGTAGATAAGTTCATACCCATTGAACACCCAATCACCAAGAAGTCAATGGAAGGACAAGTGCAAGACAACTCTATCAAGAGGAGGGCGCAGGAATTCCTCCCTGAATTCCCAAGAATTGACTACTGGACCAGCCTAGAAGCATCTATCTCCAAGCTGCAAGAGACTATGGAGCAACTGAAGGAAGAACAGCAGAATCAGAACTGCATGCTCTGCAAATTGCTGAAGGAACAAGAGAAGCAGGGGCGTGAACTCCAAGAGTTGAAACGCCAAAAGTTCTCCTCTCAAGCTGAGGGAGCATCCACTTCTCAAAATCAAGGTTGTTGAGTCCTAACTCTGTGAAAACCTCTATCATTAGGAGCCTATGTTTTTGCGTTTTTTTTCTTTTGTTTTATTTTCTATTTTTAGTTTCTTTGAGTCTTTTTTTAATTCATAATTAATAAAATTGAAATTTTATGCCTTAAAGATATGAATGTCCTATGAATCCATCACCTCTCTTAAATGAAAAATGCTTTAATCACAAAAGAACAAGAAGTACAGGATTTCAAAATTTATCATTGAAACTAGTTGAATTAGTTTGATGTGGTGACAATACTTTTTGCTTTCTGAATGAATGCTTGAACAGTGCATATGTCTCTTGAATTTGTTGTTTTGAGAATGTTAAAAAAATTGTTGGCTCTTGAAAGAATGAGGAAAAAGAGAACTGTTATTGAGGATCTAAAAATCATTAGACTGATTCTTGAAGCAAGAAAAAGCAGTGGATACAAAAAACAAAATTTCGAAAAAAAAAGAAAAGAGAAGAAGAAAAGAAAAAGAAAAAGAAAGAAATAAAGTTGTGATTCAAGGCAACAAGAGTGTGCTTAAGAACCTTGGACACCTCTAATTGGGGACTTTAGCAAAGCTGAGTCACAATCTGAAAAGGTTCACCCAATTATGTGTCTGTGGCATGTATGTATCCGGTGGTAATACTGGAAGACAGAGTGCTTTGGGCCACAGCCAAGACTCATACACTAGCTATGTTCAAGAATCATTATGCTCAACTAAGAGAATCAATAACACTATCTGAGTTCTGAGTTCTTATAGATGCCAATCATTCTGAACTTCAAGGGATAGAGTGAGATGCCAAAACTGTTCGGAGGCAAAAAGTTACTAGTCCTGCTCATCTAATTGGAGCTATGTTTCCTTGATATTTTGGAGTCTATAGTATATTCTCTTCTTTTTATCCTATTTTGATTTTCAGTTGCTTGGGGACAAGCAACAATTTAAGTTTGGTGTTGTGATGAGCGGATAATTTGTATACTTTTTGGCATTGTTTTTAGTATGTTTTTAGTATAATCTAGTTAGTTTTTAGTATATTTTTATTAGTTTTTAGATAAAATTCACTTTTCTGGACTTTACTATGAGTTTGTGTGTTTTTCTGTGATTTCAGGTATTTTCTGGCTGAAATTGAGGGTCCTGAGCAAAAATCTGATTCCGAGACCAAAAAGGACTGCAGATGCTGTTGGATTCTGACCTCCCTGCACTCGAAGTGGATTTTCTGGAGCTACAGAAGCCCAATTGGCGCGCTCTCAACGGCGTTGGAAAGTTGACATCCTGGGCTTTCCAGCAATATATGATAGTTCATACTTTGCCCAAGATTTGATGGCCCAAACCGGCGCTCAAAGTCACCCTCAGAAATTCCAGCGTTAAACGCCGGAACTGGCATAAAACTTGGAGTTAAACGCCCAAACTGGCATGAAAGCTGGCGTTTAACTCCAGAAAAGGTCTCTACACGAAAATGCTTCATTGCTCAGCCCAAGCACACACCAAGTGGACCCAGAAGTGGACTTTTACGTCATTTACTCATTTCTGTACACCCTAGGCTACTAGTTTACTATTAATAGGATCTTTTGACATTGTATCTGTACCTTATGACCTCATGACACTTTACACCTTTCTTTGTGTACTTTCCACGGCATGAGTCTCTAAACCCCATGGTTGGGGGTGAGGAGCTCTGCTGTGTCTTGATGGATTAATGCAATTACTACTGTTTCTCATTCAATCATGCTTGCTTCCATTCTAAGATAATACTTGTTCTTAATCCGGATGAATGTGATGATCCGTGACAATCATCATCATTCTCAACTATGAACGTGTGCTTGACAACCACCTCCGTTCTACCTTAGATTAAGTAGTTATCTCTTGGGTTCTTTAATTGGAATCTTCGTGGTATAAGCTAGACTGATGGCGGCATTCAAGAGAATCCGGAAGGTCTAAACCTTGTCTGTGGTATTCTGAGTAGGATTCAATGACTGAATGACTGTGACGTGCTTCAAACTCCTGAAGGCGGGGCGTTAGTGACAGACGCAAAAGAATCACTGGATTCTATTCCGGCCTGATTGAGAACCGACAGATGAATTCCGCTATGCTGTGACAGAGCATATGCAATCGCTTTCACTGAGAGGATGGGAGGTAGCCATTGACAACGGTGAAACCCTGCATACAGCTTGCCATGGAAGGAGACTTGCGTGTTTGAAGAAGAAGACAGTAGGAAAGCAGAGATTCAGAAGATGGAGCATCTCCAAACCTCAACCTATTCTCCATTACTGCAAAACAAGTAATCATTTCATGTTCTTTTGCTTTTCACAATCAATCCTGATAATTTCTGATATCCTGACTAAGATTTACAAGATAACCATAGCTTGCTTCAAGCCGACAATCTCTGTGGGATCGACCCTTGCTCACGCAAGGTATTACTTGGACGACCCAGTACACTTGCTGGTTAGTTGTGCGGAGTTGCAAAAGTGTGATTGCAATTTCGTGCACCAATGGGATGTAGCCATTGACAACGGTGATGCCCTACATACAACTTGCCATGGAAAGGAGTAAGAAGGATTGGATGCATGTAATAAGAAAGTAGACATTCAAGAGGAGCACAGCATCTCCATACGCCTATCTGAAATTTCCACTATTGATTTGCATAAGTATTTCTATCCCTTTTTATTGTCTATTTATTATTAATTTTCAAACTCATCATAAACCAATTTAATCTGCCTAACTGAGATTTACAAGGTGACCATAGCTTGCTTCATACCAACAATCTCTGTGGGATCGACCCTTACTCACGTAAGGTATTACTTGGATGACCCAGTACACTTGCTGGTTAAGTTGAACGGAGTTGTGGAAAGAAAAAGCTTCTCTAACAGTACCTGGAACTCTCGTATCACAATTTCGTCCACCAGAGGTCTAAGTCTATCGGGTCGAATTATCTCCCCTCTGTTGGTTGATCTTCTCAATTGATCTTTTCAAGCAACCCCTTGGGATTACTTTTTGTAGCTTTAGTCCGACTTCTTCATGTCAGCCCCAGTTTCGTTACTAGGTGATCCTTTTTTCTTAGATCTTGTTCAGACCTCTTTTGAGGTTTTACCTTTTGTAACTTTATCTTTTTCGGGCCGACTTCGTCATATCGGACTCTGTCAAGTTTTTTGATAATCCTCTTTTTTGGACCTTGTTCAGGTCTCTTTCAGGGATTATCTTGTTTTGTAGGAGACCGACTTCGTTAGGTCGATTTCTTCTAAGTTGTTTTTGTGATCCTCTTTCTTGGACCTTTGTTAGGTCTCTTTCAAGGATTACTTTCTACAACTTGTCTTGTAGGGGATCGACTTCGTTAGTTAGATCTCTTCTAAGTTGTTTTTGCAATCCTCTTTCTTGGACCTTCGTTAGGTCTCTTTCAGGGATTACTTTTACAACTTGTTTTGTAGGGGATCGACTTCGTTAGGTCGATCTCTTCTAAGTTGTTTTTGCAATCGTCTTTCTTGGACCTTTGTTAGGTCTTTTTCAGGGATTACTTTTACAACTTGTCTCGTAGGAGACCGACTTCGTTAGGTCAATCTCTTCTAAGTTGTTTTTGTAATCCTCTTTCTTGGACCTTTGTTAGGTCTCTTTCAGGGATTACTTTTACAACTTGTCTCGTAGGAGACCGACTTCGTTAGGTCGATCTCTTCTAAGTTATAGCAATTCCTCTTTAAACAGGTTGGCCAGACCTCTTTCCAGGGATTTGCTGATAACTTGGGTTGACTTGGTCCGACTTTTTAGTGTCGGCCAATCTTTTTTAAGTTATTATATAGCAATCCATAAGACTTCGTCAGGTTCTTTTTTGGGATCACTTTCGATAACTTCTTGCATTATTTTGTGTTCATCTTTGCCGATTTGTAGACGGTGGTTTTTGTCCCGGTTTGATCGATCTTTAGGTGAATCGCATTTTCACCTTTGTCAGTCGATCATTCCTATCGAGATCGTATAGTGAATCTGTTCTTCACTTTTTGTCGACCTGTCGCTTTATAATCGGACGATGAAGGCTTCAGATTAATGCATCTTGGGAATTTGTAGAATATCTGAAATGTATTTTATTTAAAGGAAGTGCAAATATATATATATATATATATATGTATAGGCGAGAGTTTTTCGTACCCTTAAGTCTCAATCTTGATGCCTCATTAAAAAACCTTTTCAAGAAAAAAAGTGCATCTTGAGATCTTTTACCTTTCCTAGCTATAGTACCTTCTTAGATTACAGATGTGCCATGATCTGGGGAGTTCTCGTCCCTCGAGTTCGGACAGTCTGTAGTAGCCCTTCCCAAGTACTTCTGTGACTCGATAGGGTCCTTTCCAGTTAGCTGCCAACTTTCCTTCTCCGGGTCGAGTTGTTCCAATATCATTTTGGATTAAGATGAGATCATTCTCTGTGAAATCTCTTGGCACTACCTTTTGATTATACCTGGAAGCCATTCGCCGCTTTAGTGCTTCTTCTCTGATCTGAGCTCTTTCCTGGATTTTTGGAAGTAGGTCGAGCTCTTCTCTTTGGAGTTGAGAATTGGTTTGTTCATTGTAGTGGACTACTCGGGGAGATCCTTCCTCGACCTCTACTGGAATCATTGCCTCCACTCCGTATGCTAGTCGGAATGGTGATTCGTTTGTAGTAGAATGGGGGGTTGTCCGATACGCTCATAGGACTTGTGAAAGTTCCTCGGCCCAAGCTCCCTTTGCTTCTTGCAGTCTCTGTTTCAGTCCGATTAATATGACTTTGTTGGCCGCTTCAGCTTGTCCGTTGGCTTGGGGATGTTCAACGGAGGTGAACTGGTGTTTTATATTCAAGTCGGCCACTAGTTTTCTGAAGCCTGCATCTGTGAATTGAGTGCCATTATCTGTGGTGATGGAGTATGGGACCCCGAACCTTGTAACGATGTTCCTATATAGGAATTTCCGACTTCTTTGAGCAGTGGCGTTGGCTAGGAGTTCTGCCTCGATCTATTTTGTGAAATAGTCTACTCCCACTATGAGGAACTTGACTTGTCCCGATGCCTGGGGAAAGGGTCCGAGAAGGTCGAGTCCCCATTTTGCAAATTGCCAAGGTGAGGTCACACTGATGAGCTTTTCTGGTGGGGTGATGTGAAAGTTGGCATGCTTCTGACATGGTGGGCATGTCCTTACAAATTCTGTGGCTTCTTTTTGTAGAGTTGGCCAATAGAATCCCGCCCGAAGTACTTTTTTGGTGAGAGCTTGTGCTCCGAGATGATTACCACAAATGCCGCTATGTACTTCTTCCAGGACTTCCTTTGTGCTGGAGGTCGGTATGCATTTTAACAATGGTATTGATATCCCTCTTTTGTACAGGGTGTTGTTTATGATAGTGTAGTACTGTGCCTCCCTTTTCAACCTCTTTGCCTCCTTTTCATCTGTAGGGAGTGCTTCTATTTTGAGGTAGTTAATTATGGGGGTCATCCATCCTTGATCCCGACCTGTTATGGCTAGGATTTTTTCTTCTTCCGATATTGATGGGTTCTGCAGTATTTCCTAGATGAGGCTTCTATTGTTGCCCCCTGGTTTGGTACTGGCTAGTTTTGAGAGTACATCAGCTCGAGTATTTTGCTCGCGGGGTATGTGGCAGATGTTATATTCCTCGAGTTGTCCGAGCTGTTCTTTGGTTTTATCTAAATATTTTTTCATGGTAGGATCTTTGGCTTGGTAGCTTCTCGTTATTTGTGAGGTAACGACTTGTGAGTCACTTTAGATGTTGAGTTTCTGAGCTTCGACTTCCCTAGCCAGCTTCAAACCAGCTAATATCGTTTCGTATTCCGCCTGATTGTTTGAGGCCAGGAATCCGAATTTCAGGAAAAGCTCAAGTTGGGTTCCTTGGTTGCTTTCGATTATCACACCTGCACCACTTCCGGTTTTATTTGAGGAACCGTCCACGTATATGTTCCACTCTATGGGGATTTTCGTGGTGTCTGTGAATTCTGCGATGAAGTTGGCTAGGTGTTGTGATTTAATGACTGTCCGCGCCTCGTACTGGAGGTCGAACTCGGACAACTCGATTGCCCACTGTAGGATTCTTTCTGCTAGATCTGTTTTCTGCAATAACCCTTTTATGGGCTGGTTGGTCTGAACTTTAATGGTGTGCACTTGGAAGTATGGGTGAAGTCATCGGGATGTGAGTATCAGAGCCTAGGCAAACTTCTCTATTTTCTGGTAGTTCAGCTCTGACCCCTGTAGTGCTTTACTATTGAAGTAGACGGGTTGTTATCCCCCTTCATCTTCTCTAATTAGTGCTGAGGCTATTGCCCGACTTCCTACTGCGAGGTACAGTATGAGTGGTTCTCCTTTTTGTGGTCGAGATAGGATAGGTGGCTGTCCCAAGAATTCTTTGAAGTCTCGAAAGGCTTGTTCACATTCCGTTGTCCACTTGAAGTTCTTCCCCTTCCTTAAGGTAGCGTAGAAGGGGAGGGATCTTATTGCTGACCCTGCTAGGAATCTGGACAAAGCCGCCAATCTCCCATTGAGTTGTTGTACCTCTTTAACACAGGTTGGGCTTTTCATGTTGAGTATGGCCTGGCATTTATCTGGATTTGCCTCGATTCCTTTTTGTGTGAGCATAAAGCCCAAGAATTTACCTGCTTCCACTGCAAAGGTGCATTTAGCCGGATTGAGTCGCATGCCGTGCTTTCGTATGGTGTCGAACACTTGAACCAAGTCGGTTAGTAATGTCTCTTCACTTTGTGTCTTTATCAACATGTCATCCACATAGACCTCCATGATTTTTCTGATGTGGTCTGAGGAGACTTTATTCATTAGCCTTTGGTAAGTGGCTCCCGCGTTCTTAAGGCCGAAAGGCATTACGATGTAGCAATAATTTGCTTTCGGTGTGAGAAACGAGGTTTTTTCTTGATCCGGTGGATACATTGGGATCTGGTTGTACCCTGAGTATGCGTCCATGAATGAGAGATACTTATATCTCGATGAGGCATCTACTAGAGCGTCGATGCTTGGGAGTGGATAAGGGTCTTTTAGGCAGGCTTTGTTGAGGTCGGTGTAGTCGGTGCACATTCGCCACTTCCCATTTGACTTTCTCACCAAGACGACGTTTGCTAGCCATAGTGGGTATTTAACTTCTCTTATGAACCCTGCCTCTAGTAGTGCTTGTACTTGTTCTTCTACAGCCTGAGACCGTTCTGGCCCGAGTTTTCTTCGTCTTTGTTGTACTGGTCGGGATCCCGGGTAGACTGCCAACTTGTGGCTCATTAGTTCGGGGTCTATGCTTGGCATGTCGGCAGCTTTCCATGCGAAGAGATCAACATTATCTCGTAGGAACCGTATTAGTAATTCCTTTGCGTCTCCTTTCAGGATCGTGCCAATATTAGTTGTTTTGTCCGAGGTATCTCCGATCTGGACTCTTTCTATTTCTCCTTCGGGTTGTGGACGGAGTTCTTCTCGTCTCTGAACTCCGCCGAGTTTGATTGTGTGGAACTCTCCTCCTTTCCCTCGGAGGTTTAGACTTTCGTTATAACAGCAACGTGCCATCTTTTGATCTGCTTTTATTGTAGCGATCCCTTCTGCAGTTGGGAATTTCATACATAGATGTGGAGTTGAAACTATTGCGCCTAGTTGATTTAACGTTGTCCGACCTATTAAAGCATTGTAGGCTGAGCTTACGTCAACCACGATATAGTCTATCTTAAGTGTTCTGGATTGGTTCCCCTTTTCGAAGGTTGTTTGTAACGATACGTATCCCAGTGGCTATACTGGGGTATCCCCAAGTCCGAACAGGCTGTTCGGGTATGCTCTTAGCTCTTTTTCTTCTAAGCCAAGCTTGTCAAAGGCAGTTTTGAATAAGACGTCGGTGGAGCTTCCTTGGTCAATTAATATACGGCAGAGGTTAGCGTTTGCCAATATGATTGTGATGACCATGGGGTCGTCGTGTCCTGAGATGATTTCGGATGCATCTTCTTTGGTAAACTTGATTGCTGGGATGTCTGGCGCCTCCTTCTTTCCTTCGACATGGTATACTTCTTTAAGGTGTCGCTTGCGGGATGATTTGGAGATTCCTCCTCCAGTAAATCCGCTGTGTATCACGTGGACGTGTCTCTCCGGTGTGCGGGGTGATCGTTCAGACCGTCCGACATCTTCATCCCTTCTTCTTTTTCTTGGTTCTTCGTTCCGATTGGCCAAGAACCGATCTAGTTTTCCTTCCCTTACTAATTTCTCTATGATGTTTTTCAAGTCAAAACATTCGTTGGTGGAATGTCCTCGGACTCGATGATACTCACAGTATTCGTTCCGATTTCCTCCTCCCCTTTTGCCTTTGAGTGGCCGAGCTGGGGGTATTTTTTCCGTATGGCAGACTTCTTTGTAAACATCTACCAAGGATACCCTAAGAGGGGTGTAGTTATGATATTTTTTTATTTTCTCCCCGGAGCGATTGACGTTAGGATTTTTGCTAGTAAAGAATTTATAAAAATATTCACGTTGTAGATATAGCTTCTAAACTAACAGAAATCCCTTCGTACAAAAGTTTTGGTTGTCACAAGTAACAAACCCCTTTAAAATTGATAACCGAGTATTTAAACCTCGGGTCGTCTTCTCAAGGAATTGCAGGGAGGTATGTTCTTATTATTGGTTATGAAAAAGTGTGTTTTGGGGTTTTGGATTAAGGTAAAAGGTTAGTTGAATGACAAGTAAAATAAAATAATAATAACTGTAAAATAAACCTTTGGCAAGGTATAAGGACTGGAAGTCCTATCCTAGTTATCCTTATTAATTGTGATGAGAATTGGATTTTTCTCCCACTTTATTAACCTCTAACTATGAAGGTAAGTTAAGTAGATGAATTAATTTTGATTCCTCAGGTCCTAGTCTTTCCTTGGGAAAAGTCAGAGTTATTGGAACTTGAATTAATGAAATGAAGAAATCCAATTTTCAATCAACAATGAGTTTGATAACTCAAGAGTCACCAATTATTTAACCAAAGCCAAAGTGGGAAACTATCTAAATTAAATAAAAAGCATTCATAAATAAAACAATCTTAAACTGAAATATCTCAAATAACATTAATTAAGAAAATCAATCTAAACATGGAACATTGAAAATAAATAAATACAAAGAACATTGAACCTGGGATCGAGAGTCACTCCTAAAACTAAGAGAAGTCCTAAATCCTAAATCCTAAAGAGAGAGAGAGAGAGAGAGAGAGAGAGAGACGAGAGAACCTCTCTCCAAACTAGATCTAAATCATGGAAAGTGACTAAAAAATGCCAAGCTCCCTGAATGGATGCATTCCTCCACTTTATAACCTCCAATCTATGCTGTCTGTACTTGGATCTGGGCCAAAAAGGGCTTCAGAATTCGCTGGGGCGTATTCTGTAAATTCTGGTACGAGGCATCTGTCACGCGTCCGCGTGGGTCACGCGTCCGCGTGGGTCACGCGGTCGCATCATCTGGAGTTCTTCTTATCACGTGGTCACGTCGGTCATGCGTCCGCATCGTTTGCAATTCACTCAAGTCGCACGGTCGCGTCAGTCATGCGGCCGCGTCGCTGCTTCTTCGCTCTTGGCACGCGATCGCGTCGTCCATGCGATTGCGTGGATGCCAGTTTCTTCAAAACTCCATTTTGCACTTTCCTTCCATTTTTGTACGTTTCCTTTTCCATCCTTTAAGTCATTCTTCCTTAGAAGATCTGAAACTACTCAACACACTAATCATGGCATCGAATGGAAATAAAGGTAATTAAAATAATTAATTTTAAAGCATAGGAAACATGTTTTTCACATACATCACATAATAAGGAAGGGAAAGTAAAACCATGCAATTAATATGAATAAATGAGTGGAAGATTGAATAAATCACTCAGATTAAGCACAAAATATATCATAAAATATGGGTTTATCAGCGATCTTCCTTTTTCTTGGATTCTTTATCTTTATCTCGGTAGGTAGAACCGAACCTCGAGGCTTCCCCAAGTCGAGAATTCTCCTCCATGTTGATGTACTTCTGCGACCACTCTTGTACTTCGTCTAGGGATGCTGGGTACTTCTTTGATATAGATTGGCTAAATGGTCTTTCTCGTAGGCCATTTATGAGGCCCATGATGGCAGCTTCTGTTGGTAGACTTTGTATGTCCATGCATGTTTGGTTGAATCTTTCCATGTAATTACAAAGACTCTCCCGATCTCCTTGCTTGATTCCTAGTAGGCTGGGTGCGTGTTTGGCTTTATCCTTTTGTGAGGAAAATCAGGCCAGGAACTTTTTGGCCAGGTCGTCGAAACTCGAGATGGGTTTTGGAGGTAGGTTGTCGAACCATCTAATGGCTGTCTTGGTAAGAGTTGTTGAAAAGGCTTTGCAGGGAACTGCATCTGAGGCGTCAGTGAAGTACATTCTACTTCTAAAGTTGCTGAGATGGTGATTGGGGTCCGATGTGCCGTCATACAGAGTCATATCTGGAAGTTTAAAATCTTTTGGGATTTTGGTCTTCATAATTTCCCTGGTGAATGGATCTTGATCTTTGTGAGAGCTATCCTCTGGGGTGGATCGAGTAGCTTTAGTTTTGAGATCAGCTTCGAGTTTCATAAGCTTATCTTCTAATTCTCGGCGCCGCCTTATCTCCTGACGTAGATCCTCTTCTTTTTCGCGTTGATGTTGGGCTTCTTTCTCGAGTTGCTTTAGTCGATCTTGAAGTGCTTCTATCACCCCTGGATTTGGTGGATTTTTGTCTCCATTGGTTTTCGGAGTATCTGTAAGTATAGCATCCATGTTCTTGTGCGGCGTTCTATCTTCCAAACCTGAGTCGTGGTCGTTGTCATGGTCATCCGCCATGGTGTTAGGATGACTTCCAGGTCCCCGGAAATGGCGCCAATGTTCCGGTGGTTACCTGAAACTGTAGGTCGATCTCGGTCGAGATCTTCTGTGTTGGTCGGAGCCGACGTGTCTAGCTAGTGTATAGCGGCCGGAGCTGGTGTATCTGACTTGTGGAACTGAAAGTGCTGCTGATCCTTCGTCCCCGGAGGGTGGGGGATACCTGCAAGGGACTCTGATGCTTAAGTTAGCAAGGGTATTAAGCAGGTATTGAATATGATTAGAATATGAGTTATACCTGGGTGCTCCAGTGTATTTATAATGGTGAGATGTGGCCTTCTGTGGATAAGATAAGTTAGTTATCTTATCTTATCTTTATCTTATCTTCAAGTGAGGTCATCTTATCATCAAGGGAACCGCCCTTCTCTTGTAGGCTTGGGCTGCCTTAGGATCTGGGGCGTGTTCCTCTATTTGGGCCCTTTGTTTGGGCTTTCTCATGACTTGGCTGAGCTCTTTGAGAAGAGGTCGGATTGTCCTGACCTGAAGAGGTCGGTCACTTTGTCTGTAGAACATTCCGGGTCGGACAACTCGACCCAGGATATGAACATGTATCAACCTCCCCACACTTAAAGATTGCACCGTCCTCGGTGCATGCTGAGATGCGCAAGTAGGCGGGTTGCTCCAACTGATGTTCTTTCTTTAATGGATTATGCAGATGGACTTGTTGTTCGCCCCATTTAAAAGCTTTTCATTTTTCTTTCTTGATGGCCATCTTGAAAGAAGAGAGAAAGGAAGAAGAATAACCCACAAACAAGGATAGGAAAACAAATAGAATATGGGTGGGTGATGCCAAATAATGAGGGTCTTAATTACATGGTAGCTACAACATGCAAATGAGGAAACAGTAGAAATGAATGGCATATCAATAGTGCAAAAATTGCAACCGTGGGGAAGAGAGAGTGGGTCATTAAAGATGATATAAATTCATGTCAATGCAAAAGGAATACAGGTATCATAAAAGATTGGCATTGACAAATAAATAATATCACCCAACAATGTAAAACAAGTCACGAAGCACCAAAATAATGCAAGAAAGATGCAACAGTTGAATAAGAACAATGAACACTAAGGGTAAAATAATAAACTTAGAAAATAAAATAAAACATGCAGAAGATTAAAATGCAATAAATGAAAGTATGCAATTAAGTAAAATAGAATGAAAGAGAATAGGGATGAGAAGTTAAAGGAATGAAGAAGAAGAAAGTAAGAGAGGAGGAAGAAAGATGGAGAAAGGATAGAAGAAAGAAGTAAGAAATAAAAAACAGGACACGACGCGCACGCGCAGAGCACGCATGCGCGTGAAAACTGTATTAACCATATGACGTGTACGCGTCAGTTACGCGTACGTGTGGATGGTCTGAAAGTGAAAGGATGCGCACGCGTATGCGTGGGTGATTTTGTGCCTCTAGCACAGTCCCAACGCCAGAGCATCACAACCCTCTATTCATCATGCTTTTACGCCGATTTTCATGCCCACGCATACGCGTCACTGACGCTTACACATGGGTTGAACTTTCTACAGGGGACGCATACGCGTGCGCTATGCGTACGCGTGTGCTCGCATGGTGTGGCTTGTGCGCCACACACCCCTTCTGCGCATATCTCGCGCAACTCTCTGTTCATTTGCGCATACACATACGACGCGTGCACGTCGTGGACGCTTGTGTGTCGATCCTTCTTTCTTTTTTTTATGTAGAATGCAGAATGTAGATGTGTATGCAGAAATTATGAATGAATATTATGAAAAATAAAATAAAATAAAACTAGGAATGAAAAGGGACGATTATACCATGGTGGGTTGTCTCCCACCTAGCACTTTTAGTTAAAGTCCTTAAGTTGGACATTTGGTGAGCTCCTAGTCATGGTGGCTTATGCTTGAACTCGTCTTGGAACTTCCACCAATGCTTGGACTTCCAATAAGCTCTATCAATACCAAGCAAATTCCTCAAGCTTTGATGGAGTTCTTCACAATCTTTGAGCTCCTAAAATTGATCCTTATATATTCCCGGATCGCAAATCTTGTTTCTACGCCCATCTTCAAGTGGATCATGATGATTCTGTCTGGGTGGTTCAGCCTTGGAATTCTCATTTAGGCACGCAAACATCCTCCTAGACCCAATTAATTGAGAATTATACTAACCCGTGCATTCAGGCCTTGAGCTTCCAACCATAACGAACCTAGGATGGTGTTGCCAACCACTAACCATCTCTCTTTTGCTCTTAAAACCACAGATAGCTCTAAGTTGTCCATCCGTTTCAAGCAGACCATATTCAAGTAGGAAGGTACAGTTCAAGGATAAGAATTTTACCCACTTGAATGTTGTGTTGGATGGTAAAGGCTTGGGGGGAGGTATCTCTAGTGGCAGCCTTGCCAATGTATGCTTCACTATCTTGGGCTCCTCTTTGATGGTCTCCACCTCTTGACAAGCTTCTGTAACAATAACCTGTTCCTCCAGTTCATTGGGAGAGGGTTCAGTTGTAGGAAGAAACTCATTAACTATTGAGCTCATCTCATGATCAACCGCTTCCAAGTCTTCAACCATGATATGCCTCGGAGGTTGTACACCCTCTTCAACATCAAATTCAAATGTCTTGGAAGGAGGTTCTATGATTTGAATTTCCCATGGAGGTTCCGCATCTCCTAAGTCTTCAACCACTTCCTCTTCTTCTATAGTTTCGGCTTTCTCCACTTGCTCTAATACAAAATCAGACTCCTCTTTGATGTCTTCCTTCACTAATTCTTGAACCACTCCTTCGCCTTCAAGGGTCTCTACTACCTCCACCTTTAGGGCCTCCTCTAGCCTCTTATGAAGTATGAATTCGCGAGACCGTCCATTACGTCACTAAGACGATCCCTTCTCTCTTGTTCCATGTCACTAACATAATTGGGATCGTGTTACTCTTGGATTGATGGATGTGGATTCTCTTCCATGGAGGGTGGTGATGGGATGGAGAGATCATCATGTGGTTGAAATGGAAGTGCACTAGAGTTTGAGGGTTGATTGTTGGGGGTATTGGTGGGCGAAATTGTGAACAATACTTTTTCACAACTCTCATAATCCCCGGTAATGGCTCCAAAAACGTGGTAGCTCAATACCATGGCATTACACAACTTCGCACAACTAACCAGCAAGTGCACTGGGTCGTCCAAGTAATAAACCTTACGTGAGTAAGGGTCGATCCCACGGAGATTGTTAGTATTGAAGCAAGCTATGGTCATCTTGTAAATCTTAGTCAGGCAAACTCAAATGATAATGGTGATGAACGAAAATAACATAAAGATAAAGATAGAGATACTTATGTAATTCATTGGTAGGAACTTCAGATAAGCGCATGAAGATGCCTTCCCTTCCGTCTCTCTGCTTTCCTACTGCCTTCATCCAATCCTTCTTCCTCCTTTCCATGGCAAGCTCGTGTAGGGTTTCACTGTTGTCAGCAGCTACCTCCCATCCTCGCAGTGAAAGCTAATGCACACACTCTGTCACAGTGCTGCCAATCACCGGTGTGGTTCCCTCCCCTACCGGAATAGAATCCAGTGATTCTTTTGCGTCTGTCACTAACGCCCGGTAGGTTACAGGTTTGAAGCACGTCACAGTCATTCAGTCATTGAATCCTACTCAGAATACCACAGACAAGGTTAGACCTTCCGGATTCTCTTGAATGCTGCCATCAATTCTTGCCTATACCACGAAGATTCTGACTTCACGGAATGGCTGGCTCGTTTGTCAGGCGAGCACTCGGTTGTCAGGCGATCAACCATGCATCGTGCAATCAGGAATCCAAGAGATATTCACCAAGCCTCAAATGCTTGTAGAACAAGAGTGGTTGTCAGTCACTTTGTTCATGGGTGAGAATGGTGATGGGCGTCAATCATCACCTTCATCAAGTTGAAGAACAAGTGATATCTTGGATAAAGAACAAGCGGAATTGAATGGAAGAACAATAGTAATTGCATTAATACTCGAGGTACAGCAGAGCTCCACACCTTAATCTATGGTGTGTAGAAGCTCCACCGTTGAAAATACATAAGCATAAGGTCTAGGCATGGCCGAATGGCCAGCCTCCTAATGATCTAAGATCTAAAGTGATCAAAAGATATAAAGATCCAAAGATTTTTAATATAATAGTCAAAGGTCCTACTTATAGAAAACTAGTAACCTAAGGTGTACAGAAATGAGTAAATGACATAAAAATCCACTTCCGGGCCCACTTGGTGTGTGCTTGGGCTGAGCAGTGAAGCATTTTTCATGCAGAGACTCTTCTTGGAGTTAAACGCCAGCTTTAGTGCCAGTTTGGGCGTTTAACTCCCATTTGGGTGCCAGTTCCAGCGTTTAACGCTGGGATTTCTTGAGGTGACTTTGAACGCCGGTTTGGGCCATCAAATCTTGGGCAAAGTATGGACTATCATATATTGCTGGAAAGCCCAGGATGTCTACTTTCCAACGCCGTTGAGAGCGCGCCAATTGGGCTTCTGTAGCTCCAGAAAATCCACTTCGAGTGCAGGGAGGTCAGAATCCAACAGCATCTGCAGTCCTTTTTGGTCTCTGAATCAGATTTCTGCTCAGGTCCCTCAATTTCAGCCAGAAAATACCTGAAATCACAGAAAAACACACAAACTCATAGTAAAGTCCAGAAAAGTGAATTTTAACTAAAAACTAATAAAAATATACTAAAAACTAACTATATCATAACAAAAACATACTAAAAACAATGCCAAAAAGTATACAAATTATCCGCTCATCACAACACCAAACTTAAATTGTTGCTTGTCCTCAAGCAACTGAAAATCAAATAAGATAAAAAGAAAAGAATATGCAATGAATTCCAAAAACATCTATGAAGATCAGTATTAATTAGATGAGCGGGGTTTTTAACTTTTTGCCTCTGAACAGTTTTGGCATCCCAATCTATCCCTTGAAATTCAGAATGGTTGGCTTCTTTAGGAACTCAGAGTCCAGATAGTGCTAATGATTCTCTTAGTAAAGTATGATGATTCTTGAACATAGCTATTTATTGAGTCTTGGCTGTGGCCCAAAGCACTCTGTCTTCCAGTATTACCACCGGATACATACATGCCACAGACACATAATTGGGTGAACCTTTTCAGATTGTGACTCAGCTTTGCTAAAGTCCCCAATTAGAGGTGTCCAGGGTTCTTAAGCACACTCTTATTTGCCTTGGATCACAACTCTTATTTCTCTATTATTTTTTTTTCTTCTTTTTTTTTTTTTGAATTGCTTTTTCTTGCTTCAAGAATCATTTTATTGATTTTTCAGATCCTCAGTAACATGTCTCCTTTTTCATCATTCTTTCAAGAGCCAACATTCATGAACCACAAATTCAAGATACATATGCACTGTTTAAGCATACATTCAGAGAACAAAAATATTGCCACCACATCAAAATAATTAACTGTTATAAAATTCAAAATTCATGCAATTCTTCCTTTTCAATTAAGCACATTTTTATTCAAGAAAGGTGATGGATTCATAGGACATTCATAACTTTAAGGCATAGACACTAAGACACTAATGATCATAAGACACAAACATGGATAAACATAAGCATAAAATTTCAAAAAACAGAAGAACAAATAACAAGGAAATCAAAGAACGGGTCCACCTTAGTGATGGCGGCTCTTTCTTGCTCTTGAAGATCCTATGGAGTGTTTGAGCTCCTCAATGTCTCTTCCTTGTCTTTGTTGCTCCTCCCTCATGATTCTTTGATCTTCTCTAATTTCATGAAGGATGATGGAGTGTTCTTGATGCTCCACCCTTAGTTGTCCCATGTTGGAACTCAACTCTCCTAGGGAGGTGTGTAGTTGCTCCCAATAGTTTTGTGGAGGAAAATTCATCCCTTGAGGAATTTCAGGGATTTCATGATGAGTGGGATCCCTTGTGTACTCCATCCTTTTCTTGGTGATGGGTTTGTCCTCATCAATGGGGATGTCTCCCTCTATGTCAACTCCAACTGAATAACAGAGGTGACAAATGAGATGAGGAAAGGCTAACCTTGCTAAGGTGGAGGTCTTGTCCGCCACCTTATAGAGTTCTTGGGCTATAACCTCATGAACTTCTATTTCTTCTCCAATCATGATGCTATGGATCATGATGGCCCAGTCTATGGTAACTTCGGACCGGTTGCTAGTGGGAATGATTGAGCGTTGTATGAACTCTAACCATCCTCTAGCCACGGGTTTGAGGTCATGCCTTCTCAATTGGACCGGCTTTCCTCTTGAATCTTGCTTCCATTGTGCGCCCTCTTCACATATGACTGTGAGGACTTGGTCCAACCTTTGATCAAAGTTGACCCTTCTAGTGTAAGGATGTTCATCTCCTTGCATCATAGGCAAGTTGAACGCCACCCTCACACTCTCCGGACTAAAATCCAAGTATTTCCCCCGAACCATAGTAAGGTAGTTCTTTGGATTCGGGTTCACACTTTGGTCATGGTTCTTGGTGATCCATGCATTGGCATAGAACTCTTGAACCATCAAGATTCCGACTTGTTGAATGGGGTTGGTAAGAACTTCCCAACCTCTTCTTCGGATCTCATGGCGGATCTCCGGATATTCACCCTTTTTGAGTGAAAAAGGGACCTCGGGGATCACCTTCTTCAAGGCCACAACTTCATAGAAGTGGACTTGATGCACCCTTGAGAGGAATCTATCCATCTCCCATGACTCGGAGGTGGAAGCTTTTGCTTTCCCTTTCCTCTTCTTAGAGGTTTCTCCGGCCTTGGATGCCATAATGGTTATGGAAAAACGAAAAAGCAGCGCTTTTACCACACCAAACTTAAAATGTTTTCTCGTCCTCGAGCAAAAGAAGAAAGAAGAGAGTAGAAGAAGAAGAATGAGGAAGAGGGGGATGGTGGTGTATTCGGCCAAAGAGGGAGAGAAGTGGTGTTTAGGTTGTGTGAAAATGAAGGGTTGAAGAGGGGTATATATAGGAGAGAGGGGATGAATGGTTCGGCCATTATGGGTGGGTTTGGGAGGGAAAGTGGTTTGAATTTGAAGGGTGAGGTTGGTGGGGATTTATGAAGGATGGATGTGAGTGGTGAAGAGAAGGATAGGATTTGATAGGTGAGGGGTTTTTGGGGAAGAGGTGTTGAGGTGATTGGTGAATGGGGGAAGAAGAGAGAGAGTGATGGTAGGGTCCTGTGGGGTCCACAGATCCTGTAGTGTCAAGGAAAAGGCATCCCTGCACCAAATGACATCAAAATCCACGTTTTGAGCCATTTCTGGCGTTAAACGCCGGGCTGATGCCCATTCCTGGCGTTTAACACCAGGTTCTTGCCCTTTACTGGCGTTTAACGCCAGTCTGGTGCCCCTTTCTGGCGTTAAACGCCCAGAAGGGTGCCAGACTGGGCGTTAAACGCCCAACTGCTAGGCTTACTGGCGTTTGAACGCCAGCAGCATCTTCCTCCAGGGTGTGCTGTTTTTCTTCCTGTTTTTCATTTTGTTTTTGTTTTTTTTCATTGTTTTTATGACTTCTTATGATCATCAACCTACAAAAAAGATAAAATAACAAAAGAAAATAATTAAGTATAAAACATTGGGTTGCCTCCCAACAAGCGCTTCTTTAATGTCATTAGCTTGACAGAGGACTCTCATGGAGCCTCAGAAATGCTCAGAACCGTGTTGGACCTTCCCAACACCAAACTTAGAGTTTGAATGTGGGGGTTCAACACCAAACTTAGAGTTTGGTTGTGGCCTCCCAACACCAAACTTAGAGTTTGACTGCGGGGGCTCAGTTTGGCTCTGTTTTGAGAGAAGCTCTTCATGCTTCCTCTCCATGAAGACAGAGGGATATCCTTGGGCCTTAAACACCAAGGATTCTTCATCCACTTGAATGATCAACTCTCCTCTATCAACATCAATCACAGCCTTTTGCTGTGGCTAGGAAGGGTCTGCCAAGGATGATGGATTCATCCATGCATTTCCCAGTCTCTAGGACTATGAAATCAGTAGGGATGTAATGGTCTTCAACCTTAACCAGAACATCCTCTACAAGTCCATAGGCTTGTTTTCTTGAGTTGTCTGCCATCTCTAGTGAGATTTTTGCAGCTTGTACCTCATAGATCCCTAATTTCTCCATTACAGAGAGGGGCATGAGGTTTACACTTGATCCTAAGTCACACAAGGCCTTCTTGAAGGTCATGGTACCTATGGTACAAGGTATAGAAAACTTCCCAGGATCCTGCCTTTTTTGAGGCAGTTTCTGCTTAGACAAGTCATCCAGTTCTTTGGTGAGCAAAGGGGGTTCATCCTCCCAAGTCTCATTTCCAAATAACTTGTCATTTAGCTTCATGATTGCTCCAAGGTATTTAGCAACTTGCTCCTCAGTGACATACTCATCCTCTTCAGAGGAAGAATACTCATCAGAGCTCATGAATGGCAGAAGTAAGTCCAATGGAATCTCTATGGTCTCATCTTGAGCCTCAGATTCCCATGGTTCCTCATTGAGGAACTCATTGGAGGTCAGTGGGCGTCCAGTGAGGCCTTCCTCAGTGGCGTTCACTGCCTCTCCTTCCTCCCAGAATTCGGCCATGTTGATGGCCTTGCACTCTCCTTTTGGATTTTCTTCAGTATTGCTTGGGAGAGTGCTTGGAGGAAGTTCAGTAATTTTCTTGCTCAGCTGACCCACTTGTCCTTCCAAATTCCTAATGGAAGATCTAGTTTTAGTCATGAAACTTTGAGTGGTTTTGATTAGATCAGAGACCATGGTTGCCAAGTCAGAATTATTCTGCTTAGAACTCTCTGTCTGTTGCTGAGAAGATGATGGAAAAGGCTTGCTATTGCCAAACCTATTTCTTCCACCATTATTGTTATTGAAACCTTGTTGAGGTCTATGTTGATCCTTCCATGAAAGATTTGGATGATTCCTCCATGAAGGATTGTAGGTGTTTCCATAGGATTCTCCCATGTAATTCACCTCTTCCATTGAAGGGTTCTCAGGATCATAAGCTTCTTCCTCAGATAAAGCTTCCTTAGTACTGCTTGGTGCATTTTGCATTCCAGACAGACTTTGAGAAATCATATTGACTTGTTGGGTCAATATTTTGTTCTGAGCCAATATGGCATTCAGAGTGTCAATCTCAAGAACTCCTTTCTTCTGACTAGTCCCATTGTTCACAGGATTTCTTTCAGAAGTGTACATGAATTGGTTATTTGCAACCATTTCAATCAGTTCTTGAGCCTCAGTAGGCGTCTTCTTCAGATGAAGAGATCCTCCAGAAGAGCTATCCAAGGACATCTTGGACAGTTCAGAGAGGCCATCATAGAAAATACCTATGATGCTCCATTCAGAAAGCATATTAGTGGGACACTTTCTGATCAATTGTTTGTATCTTTCCCAAGCTTCATAGAGGGATTCTCCTTCCTTCTGTCTGAAGGTTTGGACTTCCACTCTAAGCTTACTCAATTTTTGAGGTGGAAAGAACTTTGCCAAGAAGGCATTGACTAGCTTTTCCCAAGAGTCCAGGCTTTCTTTAGGTTGAGAGTCCAACCATGTTCTAGCCCTGTCTCTTACAGCAAAAAGGAATAGCATCAGTCTATAGACCTCAGGGTCTACCCCATTAGTCTTGACTGTGTCACAGATTTGCAAGAATTCAGCTAAAAACTGATGAGGATCTTCCAATGGAAGTCCATGAAACTTGCAATTCTGTTGCATTAGAGAAACTAATTGAGGCTTAAGCTCAAAGTTGTTTGCTCCAATGGCAGGGATAGAGATGCTTCTCCCATAGAAGTCGGGAGTAGGTGCAGTAAAGTCACCAAGCACCTTCCTTGCATTGTTGGCATTGTTGTTGTTTTCGGCTGCCATTTGTTCTTCTTCCTTGAAGAATTCGTCCAGGTGCTCTAAAGAGAGTTGTGCTTTGGCTTCTCTTAGCTTTCTCTTCAAGGTCCTTTCAGGTTCAGGATCAGCCTCAACAAGAATGCCTTTGTCTTTGCTCCTGCTCATAAGAAAGAGAAGGGAACAAGAAGATGTGGAATTCTCTATGTCACAGTACAGAGATTCCTTTAGGTGTCAGAGGAAACGAAGAGTAGAAGACAGAAGTGGAAAATTCGAACTTATCAGAGAGAATGGAGTTCGAATTTTGCATTAAAGGATAGTGTTAGTCCATAAATAGAAGGATGTGAGAAGGAGGGAAGTCATTTTCGAAAATTAAGTGAAAAATTTTGAAAACATTTTTGAAAAACATTACTTAATTTTCGAAAATGAAAATGGAAAAGAGATCAAGTGATTTT